>NC_091990.1:13174584-13907084 GCF_044704955.1 Pristiophorus japonicus
ATCCACTTGGCACGTCTGGCTGAAGATGGGTGCAAACGCTTCAGCTTTGTCTTTTGCACTCGCGTGCTGGGCTCCGTGGATGAGGATATTCATGGAGCCTCCTCTTCCTGTTAGTTGTTTAATTCACGATGTAGCAGGACTGTAGGCTTTCATCTGATCTGTTGGTTGTGAAAATGCTTAGCTCTGTCTTTCGCACACTGCTTTCACTGTTTAATATGCATGTAGTCCTGTGTTGCAGCTTCCCCAGTTTGGCACCTCATTTTTAGGTAGGCCTGGTGCTGCTCCTGGCATACTCTTCTGTATTCCTCATTGAACCAGAGTTGGTCCCGTGGCTTGATGGTAATGGTAGAGTGAGGGATATGCCGGGTCATAAGGTTACAGATTGTGGTGGAATACAATTCTTCAGCTCCTGATGGCCCACAGCGCCTCATGGAGGCCCAATTTTAAGCTGCTAGATCTGTTCTGAATCTGTCCCGTGGTAGTGCCACATACCATGATGGATGCTGTCCTCAGTGTGAATATGGGACTTTGTCTGCACAAGGACTGTGTGGTGGTCATTGCTACCAATGCTGTCATGGACAGATGCTTCTGCGACAGGTACATTGGTGAGGATGAGGTCAAGTAGCTTTTTCCCTCGTGTTGGTTCTCTTGCCATCTGCTGCAGGCCCATTCTGGCAGTTACGTCCTTCAGGACTCGGCCAGCTCGGTCAGTAGTGGTGCTACCGAGCCACTCTTGGTGGACATTGAAGTCCCCCACCCAGAGTACACCCTGTGCCCTTGCTACCCTCAGTGCTTCAAACAAGTGGTGTTCAACATGGAGGAGTGCTGATTCATCAGTTGAGGGAGGGCAGTAGGTTGTAATCAGCGAGAGTTTTCCTTGCCCATTCTTGACCTGAAGCCATGAGACTTCATGCGGTCCAGAGTCAATGTTGAGGACTCCCAGGGCCACTCCCTCCTGACTGTATACCTCTATGCTGCCACCTCTAGTGGGCCTGTCCTGCAGATGGGACAGGACATACCCAGGGATGGTGAAGGAGGAATCTGGGACATTGGCTGAAAGGTATGATTCTGTGAGTGTGACTATGTCAGCTGTTGTTTGACTAGTCTGTGGGATAGCTCTCCCAATTTTGGCACAAGATCTTAGTGAGATGTTGGTGAGTTAGCTGATGTCTCTGACTCTTCCCTCTTCCCCCAACCTAGTATTTCACTATCCCTACTTCCTTGCCCCTTCCCCTTTTTAAATCCCGCTTCCCATACTTTATCCATGTCTCACTCTTTTTCTCTGTTCATTTCTTGTTTCATCAGTCCCTCCCTGCTCTGTTCGCTTGCCCCTTCCTCTATCTCTTGGCTCCTCTCTTTTGCAACAGCCTTTTTTCTCCTTCAGTCTCCAACTCTCTGTCCCCTCCCCAGGTTGGAGTCCTCCTCCCTCCTCCCCGCTCCCCCCCCGGTGTTATGGTGCTGCCCTGATGCCCAAAGTTCCCCTTCTGCCTCTGTCTGTGTTGCGGTACTGACCTGACCAGGAACCCCAGCTGCAGGCAGTGTAAAAGCCTCACGACACGGTCTCCACCCGTGGCCTTCAACTCTGGAAGTCCGGAATTGCAAAGACTCTTCAGCTGTTCCCGATCCCCGACAAACCAGCACCAGCTGAACAACTGAACGACCACGGAGCAAAGAAGCACCAGAAATAACACACTGCCGCCCCAGAAATAGTCTCCTGTCAGGCAGAAAGACACCGCCACCCAGGCATCAGTCCCAAGATCGAGGAGGAAGGTGGCCAGACCGATACAGATGAAGATCAGATCGACCACAGAGAAACGAAGCTCATCGCCCCAAGCCATCTTCGCGATAAAACAGTGGGGGGAAGGGAAAGTTTGCCGCTATTTACTTTGGAACTGATCTCTTAATTAAACTTTGAAACTTTTCGCTCCGCTTTGGGTTGTCGCTGCCGCAAACTCGGCACTCTGCACCCTTCCTCTCCGCTGTCCTTGGATTGCATATTCTTTCATTCTACTTCTAGCTGAGTGTAATTGCTAAACATCAATTTTCTTTCAATTATATGGTAAATATATATATTTAAACATAACTGTAGAGGAAACGAGGCAAGAGTGAACACAGCTTTTATGCGTTCTTCAGTGGCACCCTCTAGTGTCATCTTCCTTACTCCAAGATAAACTCTGCTGCTCAGAGTGGCTCAGCAGCTTTTAATGACCGATGTGTTTAATCCCACTTTGTTTGGTATAAAAATGTTAGCATTCTACTCATTTAAAAAAAAACCCACATAGCTCCAAGAGAGAGGTGGAATTCGATCTATCTCATTTTATCAGAAAAGTTGGCATCAGTAAAAGAGAAAGTTATCCCCAGTATTTATCCCTCAATCAATATCATTAAAAAGCAGATTACCTGGTCATGATCACATTGCTGCCAATCTTTGGCTCCCTTCCCCCCTCCCCCATAGAGCCTGTTTCCTTTTTTCTCCTTGTCTCTAATGGCAGTTGGTCATTCATCATCATCACAGGCAACCTCTTGGAATGGAGTAAGACTTGCTCCCACTCTTAACATAGAAACAAAGAAACATAGAAAATAGGTGCAGGAGCAGGCCATTCGGCTCTTTGAGCCGGCACCACCATTCAATATGATCATGGCTGATCATGCAACTTTAGTACCCCATTCCTGCTTTCTCTCCATACCCCTTGATCCCTTTGGTCCTAAGGGCCACATCTAACTCCCTTTTGAATATATCCAATGAACTGGACTCAACAACTTTCTGTGGTAGAGAATTCCACAGGTTCACAATTCTCTGAGTGAAGAAGTTTCCCCTCATCTCGGTCCTAAATGGCTTACCCCTTACCTTTGACTTTGATCCCTGGTTCTGGACTTCCCCAACATCGGGAACATTCTTCCTGCATCTAACCTGTCCAATCCCGTCAGAATTGCATATGTTTCTATGAGATCCCCTCTCATTCTTCTAAATTCCGTGAATATAAGCCTAGTCGATCCAGTCTTCATATGTCAGTCCTGCCATCCCGGGAATCAGTCTGGTGAGCCTTCGCTGCACTCCCTCAATAGCAAGAATGTCCTTCCTCAGATTAGGAGACTGTACACTGTACACAATATTCAAGGTGTGGCCTCACCAAGGTCCTGTACAACTGCAGTAAGACCTCCCTGTTCAGGTGTGACAGATAGTCATTGAGGGAAGGGGTGGGTGGATGAGACTGGTTTGCCGCACGCTCTTTCCGCTGCCTGCATTTGATTTCTGCATGCTCTCGGCAATGAGACTCGAGGTGCTCAGTGCCCTCCCCGATGCACTTCCTCCACTTAGGGCAGTCTTTGGCCAGGGACTCCCAGGTGTTAGTGGGAATGTTGCACTTTATCAGGGAGGCTTTGAAGGTGTCCTTGTAACGTTTCCCCTGCCCACCTTTGGCTCATTGGCCGTGAAGGAGTTCCGAGTAAAGCGCTTGCTTTGGGAGTCTCGTGTCTCTCATGCGAACAATGTGGCCTGCTCAGAGTTGGTCATTATCCCACCATTCACACCCTATCTTGACTAATATTATTCTAACTCCTGCCATTACCATTTGAATTTGGGCCATTATCCTTTTTGTCTCTAATCTCTCTTTTCTTCCAACCTATCACAGACATTCCCTTTTGTTCTTTCTTCCCCTCCCCCTTTCAGTGCTTGTTAAGAATCTGTTCTTTTCGAACTCTCCAGTTCTGACGAAGGATCATCGACTCGAAACATTAACTCTGCTTCCTCTCCAAAGATGCTGCTTGACCTGCTGAGATTTCCAGCATTTTCTGTTTTTATTGCTATTTGTAGGAGCTTGCTGTGTGCAAATTGGCTGCCCCGTTTCTTACATTACAACAGTGACTACACTCCAAAAGTACTTAATTGACTGTAAAGCACTTTGTGACGTCCCGAGGACGTGCAAGGAACTATATTAATGCCAGTCTTTCTTTACCATTTTGCACTCACATTGATGTTTTCCATCAAAGGTATTGAAAAGAGGAATATCACACCCCCCCCTCTCTCCTGAAGCCTCCTCATGCTGAGTACAGTTCCATTGGTAATGGCAGCCCTCCAGTATTACACCTGAATGGCCGTTTTTCATGTGAGCCAAGGCAGTGAGTCTTCGTAGGCTATTACACTACAAAAAGAATCACTGGCTGACCTCTCCGAACATCTGCACGTGTACTTTTCAGCTGACGTCTTTGAACATAAGAACATAAGAATTAGGAACAGGAGTAGGCCATCTAGCCCCTCGAGCCTGCTCCACCACTCAACAAGATCATGGCTGATCTGGCCATGGACTCAGCTCCACTTACCCGCCTGCTCCCCATAACCCTTAATTCCCTTATTGGTTAAAAATCTATCTATCTATGATTTGAATACATTCAATGAGCTAGCCTCAACTGCTTCCCTGGGCAGAGAATTCCACAGATTCACAACCCTCTGGGAGAAGAAATTCCTTCTCAACTCGGTTTTAAATTGGCTCCCCCGTATTTTGAGGCTGTGCCTCCTAGTTCTAGTCTCCCCGACCAGTGGAAACAACCTCTCTGCCTCTAACTTGTCTATCCCTTTCATTATTTTAAATGTTTCTATAAGATCACCCCTCATCCTTCTGAACTCCAACGAGTAAAGACCCAGTCTACTCAATCTATCATCATAAGGTAACACTCTCATCTCCGGAATCAAAAGCCTCCAAAGCTAGTATATCCTTCCTTAAGTAAGGTGACCAAAACTGCACGCAGTACTCCAGGTGCGGCCTCACCCTGCTTTTGTACTCCATCCCTCTCGCAATGAAGGCCAACATTCCATTCGCCTTCCTGATTACCTGCTGCACCTGCAAACTAACGTTTTGGGATTCATGCACAAGGACCCCCAGGTCCCTCTGCACCGCAGCATGTTGTAATTTCTTCCCATTTAAATAATATTTCCTTTTACTGTTTTTTTTCCCCCCAAGGTGGATGACCTCACATTTTCTGACATTGTATTCCATCTGCCAAACCTTAGCCCATTCGCTTAACCTATCTGAATCTCTTTGCAGCCTCTCTGTGTCCTCTACACAACCCGCTTTCCCACTAATCTTTGTGTCATCTGCAAATTTTGTTTCACTACACTCTGTCCCCTCTTCCAGATCATCTATGTATATTGTAAACAGTTGTGGTCCCAGCACCGATCCCTGTGGCACACCACTAACCACCGATTTCCAACCCGAAAAGGACCCATTTATCCCGACTCTCTGCTTTCTGTTAGCCAGCCAATTCTCGATTCATGCTAATACATTTCCTCTGACTCCGCGTAGTTCTGCAGTAACCTTTTGTGTGGCACCTTATCGAATGCCTTTTGGAAATCTAAATACACCACATCCATCGGTACACCTCTATCTACCATGCTCGTTATATCCTCAAAGAATTCCAGTAAATTAGTTAAACATGATTTCCCCTTCATGAATCCATGTTGCATCTGCTTGATTGCACTATTCCTATCTAGATGTCCCGCTATTTCTTCCTTAATGATAGCTTCAAGCATTTTCCCCACTACAGATGTTAAACTAACTGGCCTATAGTTACCTGCCTTTTGTCTGCTCCTTTTTTAAACAGAGGCGTTACATTAGCTGCTTTCCAATCCGATGGTACCTCCTCAGAGTCCAGAGAATTTTGGTAGATTATAACGAATGCATCTGCTATAACCTCCGCCATCTCTTTTAATACCCTGGGATGCATTTCATCAGGACCAGGGGACTTGTCTACCTTGAGATCCATTAGCCTGTCCAGCACTACCCCCCTTGTGATAGTGATTGTCTCAAGGTCCTCCCTTCCCACATTCCCGTGACCAGCAATTTTTGGCATGGTTTTTGTGTCTGCCACTGTGAAGACCGAAGCAAAATAATTGTTTAAGGTCTGAGCCATTTCCACATTTCCCATTATTAAATCCCCCTTCTCATCTTCTAAGGGACCAACATTTACTTTAGTCACTCTTTTCCGTTTTATATATCGGTAAAAGCTTTTACTATCTGTTTTTATGTTTTGCGCAAGTTTACTTTCGTAATCTATCTTATCTTTCTTTATTGCTTTCTTATTTATTTCATTCTTTGCTGTCGTTTAAAATTTTTCCCAATCTTCTAGTTTCCCACTAACCTTGGCCACCTTATACGCATTTGGATAGCGATTGGGAGCATTAGCTGATGTTTCCCTTCTCAACCCAGGGGTACTAAGGTTAAGTGTAGTGGTCTCTGCCCCTCCTAAACTTGGCTAATTCAGCACAGACAAGGAGCTTCCAGCTCTCTTTAACACTGGTATTTGCTGACTTAGCTTGTCACTGATTCAGCTGACCTAAAATGTAGGTCTTCTCAGGGCTACAGTAAAGGGCCTATTTTTCTTTTGATAAGTGCAATCTATTTTTTTAAAATATAGTTGACACAGATAAAAGGGGGAGTAATTTATTTGTGTGAATGATGCATCTTGTACTGCTGATAAAAATGTTTGCTTAAAGTCGCACATTACCACCTTGAAGCACAAATATATTTAAAGATTTTCAAATATGAAATCGTTGGTAAGATTTAAGTTTTCCATATTTTCTGTGAATTGTATATTGTGATCATTGTATGCAGTGTGTCCATTTTGTTAATAACAACTGTAGTCATTATCGAGGCTTTTCAGATATACTTCATTTTGTACATTTTGTTTTAAAGCTTATCGTCATTTCACAAGGCTTGTAAAGGACATGCTTAGTCAGACAGACCAAGGACAGATCTAGCAGCCCAGATCTAGCCAGCAGAATTGTATACCAGCACAGACTGTCCTTATGGTCTGACACATTCCTCACTGCCCCTCACATAGAGGTTATTGTTCTCCATTGACTTTAGTTTTGTTAAGGCTGCTTGATGTCATACTTAGTTGAAACTGAAAGCTATATTGACAACGAGGATAGCTACTCTCATCTCACCTCAGGCCTTCAGCTCTGGTGTCTATGTCTGTATCAAGACTGTGATGAGGTCTGGAGCAAAGAGGTTCTTAAGGAACCCAACCTGTGAATCGGCAGGTATTAGTGAGTAGGTGTTGCTCGATGGCACTATTGATGACAATTCGATTACATTACTGATGATTGGGAGGAGGCTGATTGGGTAGTAACTGGCCAAGTTAGATTTATTCTGTTATTTCATGAATGGGTCTGTTTGCTGATGATTGCATAGTGTTCAGTTCCGGTCACAACTTCAGCCCATGTCAGCCTTACAGGTTTGAGTTGACAAGCCATGTCAAACTATAAAAAGCCCAGCTATCTACCCCTTAACTTCAACTGCACCATTATCATTGAGTTCCCCCTCATCAATATCTTGGGGGTGATCATTGACCAGAAGCTTAACTGGATACTTTGGCTTCCCATCTGACCCCTTAAAGACCTTACCAGCCACAGTAACATTCAACAACCAAAGACAGCGCAATTAGCTTAATAGTGCCACTGAGCTCAATATCCACTCCGTCCATCACCAGTGCACCCTGGCCGCAGTGTACAATCTAGAAGACACAGCTACTCACTCCCCTGTAGCCTTTATCACTGAGAAGGACAACAGGAGCAATGTCATGAGAACACATTTACCTCCAAGTCATGTACTATCCTGCCATGGATGTTTATTGCCATTCATTCAACATCGCTGGGTTAATATCCTGGAATTACCCATTTAACACCATTGTGGGGGCACCTTCCCCACAAAGACTGCAGCAAATCAAGGAGAAAGTCCATGACAACCTTCTCATGGGAACCAGGGCTGGACAATAAATGCAGCCTTGCTGGAATCATCTGTATCCTGAGAAGAAATGTTAAAAATCTACATTTTGCTGCATACTTGATTTCCTTTCTTGTTCCATCTTCATCATAAATCATAAATGCTCTCACCTTGCTTAATTGAGTATCATGGATATTGATCAGTGGTGTACTTCGGACTAATGCTTGGTTGGCAGTAATCAGGCTGTTGACTATTAACTATGCAAGCCTATAAATGTTTCTCACAGTGCCTCTTTGAATATCACCTTAATTTCCCTTTTACCACCATAGGTCAGTTGTGGTAGATATGAGACAGCAGTTAAAATTTCCTCAAACTCCTCTTAAGTGCTTAAGGAGTTTACCTTAAGCTACCATCCTCGCATAATTTGGCGCTGTAGTTGGTTCCCAGGATGTGTACACATCACGAATGTTGCTTACATGTGTCCTTACACAAGGTGCGTATTACATCATTCATGTAACATTGACACATCTCGGCATTTAGTAAGAATTGCGAGAATTCATCTTTTTGCAAGTCAGAATTGAGTTATAAGATCAGTTTTTAACTGTTTTGCCCTAATGAAAAAAGATCTGAACTTATTGGTGTAAATTAATAAAAATTAATTTAAAGGTCTATATACATTGACCTACCACATTTTCAGTTTAGTCAATATACAGAGAAACTATCAAAATTGACCAATGGCTTTTTAATCAGAAATGCAATATTCATTAAACAGAAGAGTTCACTTTGTTTTCATGTTAACATTCTGCGCATAAAGTTGTAAAAAAATTTAATGGTAAAGGGAATTCCAGGCAGCATCGACTGTAATGTGATTGGTAACTCAGGCACGTGACAATCTCTCCAGAATAATCTGATAGGCTTTAATCAAATGAAAGTCAACCATTCTGCATTCTACTTGTGGCTAGAACACAAGAGCAACATCTGAGAGGCTTATGTTTGAACCTGCTCTCAACTGGCGCTTACACTTAAGCTTTCAGTAAGAGGATAAGTTTGCCACTTTTGACCAGGTCTTCTGGCAACCTCTTTTTCTGAAAACCTTTTAAGGTAATATCCATTTTGCCCTTCTTTGTTTCACTGGTCATACCCTTATTTTACCACAAGCGAGCTTTCCTATAGCCTTGAATAGCCTCTATGTGGTGAATTGGCTACCAATCTTGATAAGATTGCATACACAAGTTGGCAATGTATAACTTTGACAGAAGTGAACAATTCCAAGGCATTGTTTAACAACCATTATTAAGTTCTTCATGTCCAACTAAGCAAAGTCTATTCTGAAACTGGAACCATTATATAGAGGTTTGAAGATTTCAGTCATGCCATGAAGTTGGTTGTCTTCAGATGAGTATCCAGAAGTTAATTTGGATGCGACAGATACTGTTTAGCTGCATTATTTCTTTCTTCTCAATAACCTTTAATTACAGGGTCATACATGAACAAAAGTCAAAGGACTAAATGGATTGTTCTGTTTTAGCTTGATGAGGATCCAAGCTAGAGTAGCCATACTGAATCAAGTCATGTGGTTTTTGAAGTAGAACTATTGTCACTCTCAAATTGTACATTAACAATGCCTATGATCCTCTGGCACATTTATATAGATCTGGTGTATGCTAGAATTGAAGAAACGGAATGGAAAGCAGCAGAGATGAAATGACAGATACATGTGCAGTAAGAGTGGAAGACGAGCTCTCTCTTTGTACACACTCTTCATATTTAACAAAATCAACTTCTTTGATTGCACAAATCTGATTAATTCTGCAGTTACTGTCACATTCAGTTAAATCGTAGTTTACGGAATTATATTTATAATATTTCTGCAGGTAGTAGTTGTCATTGTATAACCTATCCAATGCCATTTGCATAGATCGAGCTGTACCATCTGGAACTTTGAATGCCTCTGTTAAACGGTACTCCATTTGCCACAGTGGAGCCACTGTGTTGGCAGAGCTCAAATTGAAGTAGTATGTCACCATATCCTAAAGTAAAGTCAGAAGTTATTATGGTAGTGGCGAATCTAAGTGTGAATTATTGACGAGTAACGGACCATAAAATCAAAATCAGTGAGTGCTTAAATATGCAAATAAATCATTAAAATTGACTATGTATTTCATGACAATGAGCTCTTCCATTAAAAAAATAAGTACAGTAGTAAAGAGAGACCACTCTATTAGACCTGATGTATCACAACAGGGTTTCAGGAACAAAAGTGTCTTAAAGGATGTCCTTCACCAGATTCTTAAGACTTTGAGATTAAAATGTGCATTTTCCTACATTTAAAGGAATTGGATTTATATAGCGCCTTTCACGACCACCAGACGTCTCAAAAGCACTTTACAGCCAATGAAATACTTTGAGTGTAGTCACTTTCGTGCCCCATTAGCACCCCACGGAGATGCTAACGGGAGGTGCACAACAGGGGAATTTCGGCTCTAAGGAGCCAAATCTGGGATCCGCTGGTCTGAAAGACTTGGGGCTGATGTTCGGTTTGTTGCTGCCTCTGTTTTCGCCCCAGAGGGCCGGTAATGGTGGCAGAAAGCATTTCCGGGTGGCCGGCCAGCTTCCAGCACCCCGCTGGGACATTCGGTGCTCCATACCCGAATGGAGCGGTAAATTTTGAACCAGGAAATGCTTAGCGTCTCCAGCTGCAAAATTCACCAGATGGGCCCTGGGGACTTCTTTTAGGGCGCAAGGCCGGCTGAGCAAATGAAAATCCTGAAGAAAACAGCCGGCCTTGGAGCGCCCTAAGAGAGGCTTCCGTGAAAAAAAGAAAATCTAAAAGAAAAACATAAAAAATATAGTACAGTGCAATGAGACAGGATTAATAAATTATATTGTAGTAAAATATCCTCGAGGAATGAGTGACCATAATATGGTTGAATTTAAAATTCAGTTTAATAAATTTAACAAAGTGTTAGTTGTAGTTCTCCAGCTATATTTTAAACCACTACCTAGCTTAGAGAGAAAAACATTGGCCTAGAAATCCCGGTCGGCTGCTTCCCACGGGTGATTGAGTGGAAAAAGTTTAAAAAGATGCTCACTTACCTGTTCCTGCTGCACACACTAGAGATCTCGGTCCTGAGGCCTCTGCTCTCTGTGCGATTGAGCATGTGCGCATCAGGATGTCTGTAAGCTGAAGCTGGAGTCACATGGCTCTGGGCAGCCAATCTAGGTACAGTATTTTCTCATTCATAATAATGGGAACTCCATAAGTAGGAGTTCCCATTATTATGATTGAGAAACAGCCCCCAAACACCCAAAACACTAATAAAAAAAAATAGAAAAAAATACACCACATACTTAACATTAATTTAAATTAGTAATTTATGTACAAAAAAATATATATATTTTTCTGTTTTTTTTTAAAGTTTTTAAAATTATGGTTTAAAATAAACTTAGTGGGCAGCATTTTTAACAAAGTGTGTTTTTAAAATGTCATTTTATTATGTTTTTGTGTGTTTTAAAACTCTTACGCCTGTAAAAGTAGGCTATGCACCTGCTTTTATCAGGCGTGTCATGTGTTCAACTGTCATTATAATCCATGTATAAACTGACCTGGGATGGCGAGACTGACATATCAAGAAAGACTGGATCAACTGGGCTTGTATTCACTGGAGTTCAGAAGAATAAGAGGGGATCTCATAGAAACGTTTAAAATTCTGATGGGTTTAGACAGGTTAGATGCAGGAAGTATGTTCCCAATGTTGGGGAAGTCCAGAATCAGGGGTCACAGTCTAAGGATAAGGGGTAAGCCATTTAGGACCGAGATGAGGAGAAACTTCTTCACCCAGAGAGTGATGAACCTGTGGAATTCTCTACCACAGAAAGTTGTTGAGGCCAATTCAGTAAATATATTCAAAAAGGAGTTAGATGAAGTCCTTACTACTAGGGGGATCAAGTGGTATGGCAAGAAAGCAGGAATGGGATACTGAAGTTGCATGTTCAGCCATGAACTCATTGAATGGTGGTGCAGGCTAGAAGGGCCGAATGGCCTACTCCTGCACCTATTTTCTATGTTTCTATGTTTCTATGTTAATGCCACAACAGAATTTACACCTCTTGGTATTGAATGTGTGGCAATTTTACCTGATAGGGAATCAGAAGAACACATGAAGGAAGCATCTTAAGAGTATCTACAAAATTCTGAAGTGCTGATATATTTACTGTAGCAAGCGTGGATCTCTCTTACCTGGACTTCCAATGTATTCGTATCATACTCAAATATCCGAATCCCTGGGTTGTTAGCTCCATTCTCCACACCAGGTAGTGTTGTTTTCCATGGAGAAATGCCAGGTGCAATAAACATAACTCCAATGGGAGATCCTGGTAAAAGGTTAAAAGATGTCTCTTACAATATTGCATTTTGTCCACCTGCTGTGAAACTCATGACCCACAGTCGCAAGATTCAATGTCTTTGTTATTCAAAAGTGAAGCTACTCTAATGCTCTTGTATCCTGTTACTCACTTATGTCCTACTCACCCATCACCCATGTCCTTGCTGACCTGCACTGGTTCCCTGTCCACCAATGCATCTAATTCAAAATCCTTGTCCTCATCAAGTCTGTCCACAGCCTCACTCCACTCTGTCTCTGCAACCTCTTCTAAAGCCTTACATTCTCCAAGCAGCCTTTGGTCCTCCAGCTGTGGTCTCCTGTGCAACCCTCCCCTGCTACCCGCACTTTGCTTTCGTCTACCATTGGTGGCAAAGTTTCCAGTCACCTCAGCCCCACTCTCTAGAACTCCCTCCCTAAACCCCTCTACCTTTCTAATTTTATTTCTCTGTCCTCAAAAGCTACCTTTTCGACTTAGTCTTCAGTTATCTGCCTTAGTGTTTGTGCATGGCTTGATGTACATTCTTGTTATTTCCCTGTAAAGGGCCATGGGACATTTGAAAAATTAAAGGTGATATATAAATGCAAGTTGTTCAAGCTGATTCCAACAAACACACACGTAAATATACTTGTGCCTTTCAAAGAAAAACAAGTGCCAAGACTGGCAAAAATGTATCAACCCTTGTCTGGACAAAATCCCTTGAAGCCTGTTAAAAACAAGATTTCAAGAATGGGATAATTAGTGGAGTGAAAAAATGTCATTATGTAACCAGTAATTTAGTGAGAGCACCAAAGCTGCATTTGGAAATCTTATGCAAAGTGAGTTAGACATAAATATACAGTACTGGAGAGTTTTCAATTGCACATTTTGCTTCTGAGGAAGAGTTGGATTTGTCCAGGCAGATGACTTCCAAATTTAGTTATTTTGAGAACTGAAGAAACCAGAATCATCTGTTTTAGATATTTGAAACTCTATGTTCAGACAGTAGTAAATAAAAATAAGCCTGAAAACCAAATCGAGTTTTACTGTGGTGGTGGTAAGGAGAGTGTTATGTATGTAAATATTGTAACTGTGTAAGACTTGCCACTAGAGGGCGCAACTGTTGGAGGCCCAAGGGTCACCTGCACACCTCGTGCAAGGGAGTATAAAAGGTTGTCTCCCAGGCTGCTTAGGTACTCTGGAGTTGTATTAAAGAGACCAAGGTCACATCAGTTTTAGCTCACAGTACTCAGTCTTGTGGAGTTCTTCCATACTTAACAGAGAGAGTGAGGTCAGCATGGACAACCATGTCCAGAGGCCATGCTAGAAGGTCTCTGCAAAAAAAGAATAAAATTGCCTTAACTGATGGTGCTCAAATGGTCTCAGTATTGTTAACGCTCGCTTTGTGATTCGTGGAGCCTAATTCAGATGTTTGTTACAGGCTTGCAATTCACATGGAGTGTTTAAAAATGCATAAGTCTCATGTTTAAATTTCCCATGTAAATTATAAACATTAAAAAAGACTCTAAATTACAGGAGTCAGAATTCGCAGGCCTTACTCTGAACCTCTTAAGTGCAACTACTGGATTACTCAGAAGTGGATCTACAGGGGAGAGTTCAAACTGAGGTTTATCAAGTTTACAGAACATTTAGAACAATTGTGCAAAGTGTTCTCAAGAAGCAATTTTACATCAATTACATTGAGTCTACAGCACAGAAATAGGCCATTCAGCCCACCTGGTCAATGTCGGTGTTTACACTCCACAACATCCTCCTCCCATCCCTCTTCATCTAACCCTAGCAGCATACCCTGCTATTCCTTTCACCCTCATGTTCTTATCTAGTTTCCCCTTAAATGCATCTATGCTATTTGCCTCAACTACTTGTGGCAGCGAGTTCCACATTCTTACCACTCTCTGGGTAAAGAAGTTTCTCCTGAATTCCCGATTGGAAATAAGTACCGACTATCTGTCTTATATTTATGGTCCCCGGTTTTGGTCTCCCCACAAGTGTGAACATTTTCTCCACGTCTACCTTATCAAACCCTTTTATTATCTATCAGATCATCCCTCAGCCTTCGCTTTTCTAGAGAAACAAAACCCTGCCTGCTCAATCTTTCCTATGCACAACCTCATATTTACCTGTATTGAAATTCATTTGCCAATTAAAGCCCATTCTGCAAATTTATTAATGTCTTCTTGTATTTTATCACATGCTTTCTTTGTATTAACGAACCCCCCCCCCATCCTCAATTTGGAGTCATCCGCAAATTTAATAATTCTCAGAGTCCAAATCGTTTATGTAAATTGTGAACAGTGGTCCCACCTTTTGCCAGTCTGAGTAGCTGTCCTTAACCTCTACTCTGTTTTCTGTTTTGTAGCCAGCTTGCTGTCCGTTCTGTTACCTGTCCCCTGACTCCACACGCCCTGACCTTAGTCATGAGTCTACTATGCGGTACTTTATCAAAGGCTTTTTGAAAATCCAAATATATATATATTACATCTACTGCATTACCCTTGTCTACTCTTTCTGTTACTTCTTCAAAGAATTCAATAAGTTTGGTCAAGCATGACCTTCCCTTTTGAAATCTGTGCTGACGATGATATTTTCGGTCTCTAGATGCTTCTCTATTACATCGTTGAGTAACGATTCCATTTTCCTTAGTTCTTGGAAACTTTGTTTGGTGGTTGACAAAAAGTGAAAGGGTCAAGTATGAGGACTGCAGTCACATAATAAAGTATCACAAGAGCTTTTCACTATAATGTTGGGTCACCTCAAGATCAAATTTACTGTGAAGGACACTTGATCTACAACTTGAAAGGTGTATTTGTCCAGAGATTCACCATATGTTAGTCTTTTTAACATGCATATAGGAGTGAAAAAAGATCACTTTGATCATCAAACCTGTCCCATCATCTAGGACTTGTGTTGAATATTTTCATTTTTATCCTGCCCCAAGTCAGTATACTGTTCTCTTTTGAATGCTTCAACTGAGTCTGAGTCAGGATTTGCTTTACTAGTTGGGGATGGACATTTGTCTTTAATTTTATTTGGTCGTTCAGATGGGAATAACTTGAAATATATGCGACTGCCTTCACACACTACATGATTTGTGACACCCCCTCTCTCACCTCAAGTTTTGTATATGAATAAAGAGTCTGACTGGATACTGTGAGCTCAAAGTAAAGTGTGACCTTAGTCTTTTACAGCAGGTCTCCAGAGTGCCTCTCCAGCCTGTGAGGTCTCCTTAAGCACCTGTGCTCCCAAGGGATTGTGGGATCCCTCAAAACTGTCAATTACCTCAAAACTGTGCAACTCATTACTTCTCTCAGTCTTTCATTCTCCTCTAATATTCAGACATTAAAAACTGAAGCTCGGCTTCACCTAATCATTAGTTCCTGAGTTACCTCAACTGCTCTTCCTGTTTTCAACATTGGTGATGTTCTGCTTTTAAAGGTCTTTGACCCTTTACCTTGGTTTCTCAATTTAATACAAAAATCACTAACTGGAAAGCAGTAGTTTTGGTGTGAATGCCTGTTCCAATGCCTTAGTTTTAAATGCTCGAGCTACCTTATCTTCTTCAACAGAGCTCCTGATTCAGGGAGAAGCAGATGTGTTTCACTGATGCCAGGGTGGGTGACCTTTGCAGAAATTGCCTTCCAGCTACTGTTGTTCATCGCACAGTTTCTGAGATACTGATGGAAAATGGGCTCAGTGATTGAAACCTCTGCACACTATATATGGGGGTAATTTTAACAGCTCATTGGGTGGGAAACCCACGGGATTGGGTGGAACACACATTTTACATCCCGCCCAATATTACTCCCCATTGACTTTAATGGAGAGTGAAATTGGGAGGGGTGTAAAACCTGATCCTCTAGGTTTCCTGCCCAACAAGTTAAGTTAAAATTGTCCCATTATGTTGCACAGTGTAGTAGAATGTCAGCTCATGCAGGTAAGCAGAGAAGCCACTGACTGAAGCCTTAGTTTGACTCACAGAGCAGGAGAAAACCAGATGTACTATTCTGAATTTTCCTTGCTCACCCCCTTATAGTGTGTTTATATTGGCGAATGTATGTTAAGTTCGCTAGTGCTCTGAATTTGCTCAGTTTACATAGCTGGGCATCATCTGGGCATCAGCAATGACACTGAAACAATTGGGCACGCTCGAGATTGTTAATACGGAGTTCGCTAAATCCTGCCTAATGACTTTAGGTTCCTGGTTGTGGACCGTCCCTAAATGTGAATATTACGTCAACAGCCCAAGAAGCATTCATCTGTTTTCAATGGCTAATTGATGGACAAGGCTGTGTGTGGCTCAGTGGGCAGCACTCTCACCGCTGAGTCAGAAGGTTGTGGGTTCAAGTTCCACTTCAGAGACTCAAGCACATAATACTAGGCTGACACTCCCAGTGCAGTACTGAGGGAGTGCTGCACTGTTAGAGGTGCTATCTTTAGGATGAGACGTTCAACTAAGACCTTGTCGGCCCCCCTCAGGTGGACAAAAAAGATCCCATGGCACTATTTCGAAGATGAGCAGGGGAATGCTCCTGATATCCTGGGCAATGTTCATCCCTCAAAAAACAGATTATCTGGTCATTATCACATTGCTGTTTGTGGGACCTTTGTGAAATATTTCAGGACTCCCCCTGATGGCCCACTGTGGTACTGAACCAGAGAGCCCAGGAAAGTAAAATGTTCGATCCAACATCTGGAGTTGTGATATTGGTGCTGAAATTGGCCTCAATACCCTCGAGAAAGGAAAGGGAGAAATCAAAAGGAGAGAAAAAAAACCTTACATTTATTGCTGTGCACACTTGGCTTCTGCCTTTCCTACATTACACAGTAACTACATTTCAGAAGTACTTAATTGGCTGTAAAGCGGTTTGGGACATTGTGAAAGGCGCTATATAAATACACATCTTTCTTTTTTAGGTGAAATTCCATCAAACCCAGAGACACAAAATCTGATCACAAATGTTGTTCAGATAAAAACAATTGCCACCAATGCTGTATATATCCAAAAGAGAAAGAGATTAATACACCAGTGAAGGGTTCCACTCAAAATATTCGCTTTTGGTTTTAACTGTTAACTGACAAAAGGAACCATGGTATCTCCTTCTGCCATATTTCTGACTACTGCACAAAGTTCATGCAGGTTAGCCATGCAAAAGATGCGTAAGAACATAAGAATTAGGAGCAGGAGTAGGCCATATGGCCCCTCGAGCCTGCTCTGCCATTTAATACGATCATGGCTGATCCAATCATGGACTCGGGTCCACTTCCCTGCCCGCTCCCCATAATCCCTTAATCCCTTATCGGTTAAGAAACTGTCTATCTCTATCTTAAATTTATTCAATGTCCCAGCTTCCACACCTCTCTGTGGCAGCGAATTCCACAGATTTACAAGCCTCTGAGAGAAGAAATTCCTCCTCATCTCAGTTTTAAATGGGCGGCCCCTTATTCTATTCTTATCTCTTATACTTATCTTAGTTCTAGTCTTTCCGGTCAGTGGAAACATCCTCTCTGCATCCACCTTGTCAAGCCCCCTCATAATCTTATACGTTTCGATAAGATCACCTCTCATTCTTCTGAATTCCAATGAGTAGAGGCCCAACCTCCTCAACTTTTCCTCATAAGTCAACCCCCTCATCTCCAGAATCAACCTAGTGAACCTTCTCTGAACTGCCTCCAAAGCAAGTATATCCTTTCGTCAATATGGAAACCAAAACTGCACGCGGTATTCCAGGTGTGGCCTCACCAATACCCTGTATAACTGTAGCAAGACGTCCCTGCTTTTATACTCCACCTCTTTGCAATAAAGGCCAAGATTCCATTGGCCTTCCGAACCACTTGCTGTACCTGAACACTAACCTTTTCATGCACAAGTACCCCCAGGGCCGCTGTAATGCATTGCTGGGCTGGGCAGGTAGGCTGAGAAGTCAGCCAATCCACAGTGGAGCAAAGTCGTGTAATGTGACACTGGCAGCAAATTTTATGGCTGGTAGTGAAGTTCCAGCAGCAGCAGCAGTGTTGGGCCAGGAAGGAAGATTCATCAGCCAGAGCTCCCGCTCCAGATCACTATTGAGTATCCACCGGAAAATGGGTGTTTGCTGTACTTTTTTTCCAAAGCTTTTTCAAGCCCAAGGTGACCCTCCACTCCCCCTCCCCAGAGTAAAGACACTTTTATCAGGGAGTGATGCCACATGGATCAGACTCAGTTGTTGTGCCCTCCACTCAGTTGAATAGCCCACCAATACCCATGCATTTAGCTCAGAAATGAAAGACTGCCTGTGGACCTACCTACCAGCAGGAGTCAGCATCATCGGGAGAGCAAGGGGGAAAGTTAGAACAAAAAGCACAGGAATAAAAAAAAAAAAATGCATTTCACTACCTGAATGGTCGTAAAACATCCTGAAGCTGTCAGTATGGTGGTGTCCAAAGAACTGACCGGCTATTACACTGTGATACTTTTGTACAATCTCAACATATCTTTTATTGAAATGGTGTTGAAACCAAGATGTCCCTCTCTTCTTTTCAAAAAAGCCTGGTGGCACATGTCCAATAATATAAACCTATGAAGGCAGAGAATATACAGATGATACACAGTTGGCTCATACGCATCTCAATACAATTATTATTTCATATTATATTGCTCAACAAATTAAGTTGGTTCCTGTTGATAGTATTGTTAGATCGTTTCAGCGCTGGCAATGATAGTCAGCCTCTGTATCCCTAGGCTAGAGAAGGGGTAAATGTCAATGTTCCTTCTCCTAATTGCTATCTAGTAACCTGACCCCATGGAAAGAGTGCATGTGTGTGTGTGGAGAGATGCTCCCAGTGTCTAACTTGCTCACATTCATTGTCCAAGATTGAACACAATACAATGACCCTGAACATGTGACCTCTTGACCTGCCATGTTGGTGTATCTGAAAACATTGTTCCAGGTTGACTTTCTCCATCCTATCAACCAGCTAATATTCTCCATTAGGTTCCCTCTCAGACTCCCTGCATGGTGGCAGAATTACTAACAAAAATCTTATAAACAAACTTCTTACCCACTCCTCGTTTTTTTTAATAGGAAAAGAGACCTAAGCATTGACTCTCTCTTTTTTTGATCTGATATTTTGTATATGTATTTGGAGATAAAGCATTAGTTACTACTTACTTTTTCTTTTACTGTCACTGCATTTGAAAGAACCTCTTCAAACCATTTAAGCTGGCCAGCAGGGTCACTAATCCCAACATGAAGCTTATTGCTGATGTAGTAGAGGTTTGTATTTAAAACAATGATACGCTGATCAGTCCGACCCTGCAGCCTCTCAGTGTAGAAAGCTCCTAAAGACAATCACAAGGTCCATTAAGAAGAGCCATTTAAAACGTGGGTATTTCTCCCTCATCAACTTCTTTGCAATTTCAGATTGCTCCTAGTTTACTCCTTTTTCCCAAATGGCCGTATCTCTCCAATGGAAGCCAATACTGTCCAAGCCTGCATCTCTCCATGATCAACGGCAATGCAACCCTGTGACTGCATGTGAAGGACCATGCCTATTGTAGGCCCAGACAGTCAAAGCCATTTACTCCCTCTGCAAGGTGGAATGCACCATTGTTTAAGCCTCTCTGCCAAGCAGCCTACCTGTTGCTGGTGGATTCTAATGGACTAGCACCCCAGAGGCTATCAGCACTGTGAGGCAAATCATTTAATTGCTATGTTTTGGGGGCTTTTTATTCATGAATATTCTTTCACTTTAGGAGAAATCACAGCAAATATACAAAAAAGCAGGCTCACAGTCAAAGCACCATAAAATAGTGATCCCCACTAACTCCAGTGTTATGAAAGCCAACTTGCTCCACATAAACTGGATGAAACTCAGATACATATAAAATTCTGACGGGACTGGACAGGTTAGATGCAGGAAGAATGTTCCCGATGTTGGGGACGTCCAGAACCAGGGGACACAGTCTAAGGATAAGGGGTAAGCCATTTAGGACTGAGATGAGGAGAAACTTCTTCACTCAGAGAGTTGTTAACCTGTGGAATTCCCGACCGCAGTTCGTTGGATATATTCAAGAGGGAGTTAGATATGTTCCTTACGGCTAAAGGGATCGAGGGGTATGGAGAGAAAGCAGGAAAGGGGTACTGAAGGAATGATCAGCCATGATCTTATTGAATGGTGGTGCAGGCTCGAAGAGCTGAATGGCCTACTCCTGCACCTATTTTCTATGTTCCTATGTAAAGCAGGATCTTACAGAAGGGTCATGTAACTAGGATTACTAATTAGGCAAGTATCTGAAGAAATAAATACTGGTGCTTAGCTAGAGAGTTACTACTTACATTCTTGGTGCTTTTACCTCTACTATAGTCATCCTTAACTTTCCCAAAGCCATTACTGCCATAGGAACAGGAGTAGGCCATTCAGCCCTTCAAGTCTGTTCCATCATTCTGTTAGATCACGGCTGATCTGTAACTCAACTCCATTTATTTGCCTTTTATCCATATCCCTTGATACCCTTACCTAACAAAAACCTATTGATCTTAGTCTTGAAAATTTACTGTCTCATACCATCATAACCAGGGTCTAAAATTATCACCACCAACTCTGGAGGAACTACTGTTCCAAATGGCTTCAACTTAAAAACCCATCATGGAATACTATCTAAATTCCATTTTTCCTTGTCTGTGCTAAGATGGTGCTGTGCTACCTCTTGCAAAGTTAGAAGAAAGTGGAAGAAAAGTGTCCCCAAAGATATTCCAGGACTCCCCCTGATGGCCCACTGTGGTACTTTCCAGAGAGCCCAGGAAAGTACAATGTTCGATCCAGCATCTGGAGTCATGATGTTGGTGCTGAAATCGGCCTCAATGCCCTCGAGAAAGGAAAGGGAGAAATCAAAAGGAAAGAAAAAACAATTACATTTATAGAGGTCTTTTACAACCTCAGGATGTCCCAAAGTGCTTCACAGCCAATCACTATTGCTGTTAGTCACTATAGCCGCAGCCAATTTATGCACAGCAAGGTCCCACAAAAAGCAATGAGATAGATGACTCGTTTTAGTTGTGTTGGTTGAGGGATAAATATTGGCCAGGACAATGGGAGAACTGCCCTGCTCTTCTTCAAAATAGTGTCATGGGATCTTTTACATCACTTGAGAGGGCAGACAGATCATCGGTTTAGCATCTCATCCGACTGGCAGGAGTTCCCTTCCACTCCAGTCATTATGATGCCTGCAGGAAAATATGCATTTGTGGATTTCAGTTAGGGACAGGACTGAGCTCAGCTCTGAATGCCATACATGAGGAATGGCCTGCCAAAATACACTGTCTAGACGCACATATGAAGAGTGATCATTTAGACGAGGTACCGTAAGGCTGCCGGAGCAGGTATGAAGAAAACGGGGAGAAAGGACTCAATGGGCTAGAAGAAGACGACCTACAAATTGCATTTGGCCTGTCTATCAGAAAACAGAGGAGTGCTTGTCTTTCTTTTGCCATACCTTTGTTAAACATAGAGATAGATTGATGGTCCATCCAAGGTGTCCATAGTTCCGCAGTTTTGTTGTAAATCCTGTGATAGCCATCAGGAAACTGATTCTTCGGATGAAAGTCATGATTTCCCATCGCTGAGTAAACTTTAATGCCTGTGAAGATATGTTTAGCGTTTAGAGATAAAAAATCTCTATGGATTCAAAATGACAACATACAGGTTATTAGCAGTAATTAACATCTTTGTAAAGCAGATTCATAAAAAAAGTTAATTGTACATTTCAACCAGTTCTGAGCGAAATATGCCCTTTATATTTCCGATATATATATTATACAGTACTGTTTAATTACCTACAAATCAGACAAAGCACTGGTTTCCTAATCACAGACATTATGGCGTCGAAATTCGGTCCCGCCGTTTTTGAGGCATGACGTCGGCTGAGTGCTGATTTTAACGCCAGGCGGTAGGTGCCGCCTCAAACTGCAAAATGCAGCTTTCCCGCCCAAAGATGAGAGAACAGCGCTAAAAGTGGCGTTGCGCACTCATCCTGGGGCGCCAACGGAGCGGCATCTCAGGAGGCCGAACGAATTTCCTGACGGTAGGCTGCCGCCATGCAAGATGAAAAAAAAAGTTTCTGACGATGTCCCTCACCCACACTTCCCCACTGGTCCCATTAATACATAAGTGCTAAAAAAAATAAACATAACCACTTACCTTGATCCCCCGATGTCGTGCCAGCTTTCTCAGGCTGTACGGACGCCTGCCTGTAAGGCCACCGTGCTCACCTAATTTCGCAGCCGCGGCAGCAAGGGGGCACTGCACGCTCGATGACGTCACCACCTGGGTGGCGGCCGAGGGCAGAACGCGCAGTGGTACGTCTTGGCACCGCCCCCACCACCCAACTAAATTTACCGTGAGCCGAGGAACTCGGTCGCCACCAACAGTGAGTACTCAGCCGTCCTTTTGCCACCCCTCTCGGTGGTAACGGGTGGTGTTAGAACGGAATTTCGACCCCTATGAATATTGGATCTGTGTTACCCCCTGTGATAATGTTTATAAGACCACTGGAACAAACTAGAACAATCCAAGCTGCTTTTAATAGCATAGTGCCTTCCTCATGTCACTTTGGACTTGTTAAGATGTGTTCTATTCAGTGACCTTGTAAAAAAAAAAGAGACAATAAAGGGTTTTAACATTGGCAAAAGACCTAGAGGGGAAACGAGGAGAATTTATGTATTTTACATAAAGAGTTGCAATGATCTGGAATGCACTGCCTGAAAGGGTGGTGAAAGCAAAGTCAATAATAAGTTTCAAATGGGAATTAGTTAAATAATTGAAGGGGAATATTTGCAGGGCTATGGGGAAAGAGCAGGGGAGTGGGATGAATTGGATAGCTCATTCAAAGAGTTGGCACAGGCATGATGGGCTGAATGGCCTCCCATGTTGCCTGATTCCATGATCATGTTGATTTTCAGCATTGTTTATTGATTCATATAAACTTTTTGTAGGTACAAGATGGCAACAGTGTTTGGAGAAAGCCTTGAGAAACTTGCTCCATAGGTGACTCAAAATTGAATGGGAAGTGTTGACACAGCAATTTACAATGGTAAATGTTAACCCTAAACCATGACCAAAAACCGAGATAAGAAGTAAAGTCTAGGGATAGGAAGTCCACATTCCAAGCAAGATTTTAAAAATAATTTATCGATGTAATAATTGACTAACTTTGAGTGATTAATTATTAATTCTAAGACTATGCAAACACAGGCAGTTCACATGTTGTAATGTGAATTCCACTTTTTTTTTTGCAGTGGTTGTTTAGCCTGTCGACATAGATTTCACTATGAGTTACTGAGATGGCCTCAATACTGGCTATGGATGCTACCAGTAAGAGTGTCAGCAAGGGAATAACAAGCAAGGCACAAAATCAATCCAAACAGGCACACATTGTTTGTTAACTATTTCATAGGTGCCTGCGACAAACTGGAAAATTGAGTCCAGTGTGATTGGTTTATAGTTCCCTCTCCCTCTGGTAGAAGATCTTTGGGTTATGATCCTGAACGAACTGTTTAAAAAAAACTGCATTAACCCAACTCTATGGTATCCTTAAAAGTCCATCATCTTCATGAAAAAGAAAAACCTCATAAGCTCAAATGAAATAATATAAATTGCATCAGCCTCCTTGTTGTCTGATTTGTGTATGAGATTGCTATTTTCATCATGGCTGTCCCTCACTCATGCAACATTAAAAGCTTTTGTTTCATGACGGCACTACTCCTTTAGAGTGGCATCTTGAAGCAACGTAAAGTTTGTACCAGAGAAATACCTGTTAAAAATCATCACATTATGATGAGGTGAATGAACTGAGTGTCTTTGAACTATTCGAGGTACCAGTTGTTCTGGTTGGTGGTCCGATTCCTTTCAGGCTGGTCATGCACACGAACACACTTAACACTGGATTTTCCAGTCCCTTGAGCTCCGTTTTGTGCCCCTGAGGGGCGGCAATGGCGGCGATGAGGTCTTCTGGGCAGGCAGTCAACCTGCAGCACCCTGCGAAGGTTTTCGGGGACGGTTTTGCATTGGCGCAGAGCAGCACTGCCCGGAAGAGCTGCGCAGGTGTGCAACGCCCCTGGTTGTGACACCAGTGCGCTTTTTGACTCCCGCCAAACCCGCACACCCCGCAGCGCGCCCCGCAGTGACCACCTGGGAAAACGGGTGGTCTAACCTATACCGACTGCAGAGAGGTAAATAATGCCGTCCTAAGGTAAGTGTGATTGATTTTTCTTTTAATTTATTTTGCAATTTATATTGTGGTGGCGTTGGCTATGTATTGGGAATGTTTTTGTGGGGTTTCTCAGGTTTTGTTTTCTCCCCAGGTGTCTCTCGGAGCGCTCCCGGCCCGGCTCTTTAGCTCGGGATTTTCCCACGCTAACGCCCCAAGAGTGGTACAACGCCTCACTTAGCGCTGCGCCCCACACTTAGGGCCCAGCTGCCCAATTTTGATGACTAAGGCGCAAACTGATCCCATGTGCAAACTTTACCGCCCCTTTATCATTAAAGCCAAAAATCCAGCCCTTAATAGTCATTCTTCTGATAAGAGTCACTGTTTATAGTTGCCACGTACCTGGAAACACCTCCTGTATCAGATGGGTTAAATTTCCTATTATCCGCAGCACTGTATCCTCACCAAGCTTTTCATCAGCGACATGAGGCGTGTCGTCACTGAATGTTCAATGAAGAACAAAGGAATTTAATTGCTAGAAACATTACTCCCACATTTCTTTCACTTGTGTATGGGATTGTGACCTCGACTTATCTTGGGACCACGGTGGGCTTAATTTCCCATTGCAAAACACTTTTGCCAGAGCAGACTTTGGTCAGGTTTGTGATGTAAACTAGGTTTGAAAGCAGAATTTACTACAGTAGTCGAACCTCTTTCCAACACTCTAATAAACCACAGGAGCTGACATAAGGCACACATTTGGAATGATCCCTTGTAAAAAAAATAACTCTTGGAGAGAATTGAAAAGCAGGGAAGTCATGTTAAACTTGTATTGAACCTTGGTTAGACCACACCTTAGAGTACTGTGCACAGTTCTGGGGGCTGAAATTTAGACACGCCAGAAATCTGGGGCACCTACGATTTTTTTTACCTGGTTTTACTGCGGGGTGCGATTTTCTCCACTTTGACCTTTATTTCGCGTCGGACCAGAAGTCGGTCATAGTGGGAGCAGAAGTGCGGCGGTCAGTCCTGGTGAGGGGCGGAAGTTGGGACGGGATCAAGTCTCCGCCACTGTCACTCGGTGGCAGAGCCCTTCACTTAAATGGGAGAGCGTTCGGCATTTTGAGGCGTCGGCTCACTGGGCCACCAGGGAGGGTTTTGGCCAGGCCAGTGGCCTGGCACCCAAGAGGGTGTGCCAGGCTGCCTGTTGGCGGCCCAGCTGAACACGGGGCAATAATTGGCTGGCCGATTGGGACGTCGGCTGGCAAAAAAAAATGGCGGCCGCGGCAGTGCGCCCTCTCCTTGAAGTGCTGCCATGCCGCACACACACAGGACAAGGTGTACCGACAGAAACTGCCGTCTGGGGCACTGCGCGGCGACTCGTGGATTTTTTAAGGTAAATTTGGGGCGGATTGCACTGGAGGTGCGGGGGAGCTTTGATGACGTGCTTGTGGTGGTCGGCAGCAGCAGGGAGGATGTGGGGACAGGACAAAAAAATCCCCGAGCTGAATTTGGATCGTGGCGCCAATGGACTGCAACACGGCGGTCAATCGATTCCGCCGTAAAACCGCGGTAATGGGCCTTATCCAGACCATGAATTTCGGCTCCCTGGTCTCCATATTATAAGAAGGATATAAAGGCACTGGAAAAAGTGCAATGAGGATTCACAAGGATATCAGAAAAGGCTGTATAGGCTGGGGTTCTTTTCTCTAGATAAGAGAAGGCTAATAGAGGTATTTAAAATTTTGAAGGGGATTGATAAGGTAGAGGAAAAGTTTTCACTTGTGAGGGAGACCAAAACTAGGGCCATAAATATAAACTAGTCACCAATAAATCCAATAGGCAATTCAGGAGGAACTTCTTTACCCAAAGAGTGGTTAGAATGTGGAACACGCTACCACAAGGAGTAGTTGAGGCAAATAACAGATACATTTAGGGGGAAGCTAGATAAGCACAAGATGAAGAACGGAATAGAAGGATATGTTGATTGGTGTGATGAAGAGCGGTGGCAGAAGGCTTGTGTGGAGAAAAATGTCCATTTTCTGTACTGTAGTCTCTATGCAATTCTCTATATAACCTACACGCCCTTTATACTGCACAGATGATTACTCCGCAAAACAGATCCATAAAAGAAGAAAAGGGTTCTGTTATATATAATTATTTTACTTTCAACTCTTATACTTTGTGCTGTGACAGATTCTAGGAGCCATGTAATCACTGAAACATGAAAAAGTGCAATTTCTTATTAAGCAGAATCACGAGAGTTTACCATGACATTGTATTTGGACCAAATGATGGTGTCGACACTATAAATATGCCGCAAATTCATCTGCATAGTTTCTGTTTGAAATAATTATTTCTGTACACAAGAACTTCTTAACATTAATCGTTAAAAGTCACTTAATCCCTAAAGATGTGTAAAAGTGTAATTGATGCTTGTTGAATGTTCTCGTTGAGATGGAATGGCTTGATTAAATGTGATACTTCTCGCGACTTGTTCAAACACTGAGCAAATTTACTCAAAAAGGCAAGTAAGCTTGAGCAAAATCACAAACAGATTTTCCAGTCATTATTTCATTGCTGTCTGTGGGACTTTGCTGTGCACAAATTGGTTGTCGCGTTTCCTGCATGGGATGAGGGGATTGCCCCATGAGGAGAGATTGAGTAGACAGGGCCCATATTTCTTAGAGTTTAGGAAGTGTGAAGTTATCCACTTTGGTAAGAAAAACAAAAAAGCAAATATTTTTTGAATGGAGAGAGATTGGAAAATGTTTATATTCAGAGGGACCTGGGTGTCCATGTATGTGAATCACCAAAAGTTAACATGTAAGAACAGCAAGCAATTTGGAAAGCAAATGGTATGTTAGCTTTTGTTACAAAGGGATTAGAGTATAAAAATAAAGAAGTCTTACTACAATTATACAGGGCATTGATGAGGCCACACCTGGAGTACTGTGTACAGTTCTAGTCTCCTTACCTAAGGAAAGACATACTTGCCTTGGAGGGAGTGCAATAAAGGTTCACCAGACTGGTTCCTGGGATGAGGGAATTGCCTTATGAGGAGAGATTGAATAGACTACTCCTATATTCCCTAGAGTTTAGAAGAATGAGAGGTGATCTAATTGAAACATAAAATTCTTAAGGGGTTTGACAGGGTTAATGCTGAGAAAATTTCTTCAAAGGGTTGTGAATCTTTGGAATTCTCCTCCCCAGAGAGCTGTGGATGCTCAATCATTGAGTATATTCAAGACAGAGGTCGATAAATGTTTGGGAACGATAGGAATTAACAAATATGGGGATAGTGCAGGAAGGTGGAGTGGAGGTAGAAGATCAGCCATGATCTTGTTGAATGGTGGAGTAGGCTCGAAGGACCAAATGGTCTACTCCAGCACCTATTTTGTAATATATATAGCGCCACCTGTAGACTACTGTGGCACTGCAGCCAGTGCTGTGTACAAATAAAGAGGGAATAGGTCTCCTGACTGGAGTTCCGGAGTGTTCTGCCATCTTAAGGTTGTGTGTGTGTTTGTGAGTTGTACTGAAGATACAACAATGGCGACAAGGATGGGATAATCGGGGGAAAAAAGCTGCAATTTTTGTTGGTGTAGGATTCAGTCAACCGACAGAGATTTTGAGAGCTTCCCTGTTTTGATTAACAGCTACAAATCCAAGGTAAATTACAAGCACACTTGTCTGAACTGCCAGAGTCCAGATGACCGTGCCTATGCCAATAATAGGGCATTTGGGCGAGTTTCAACGCGACCGTGAAAGTTTTGGAGCATATGTGGAGCGGCTAGAAATGTTCTTCACCGCAAATATTATCAAATTCCCCAATGATGAAAACCGTAACCGGGTGGTGTTGGAAAGACAATGGGCGATTTTCTTAACTGGAGCAGGGCCCGAGGTGTACGACACTCTGAAAAATTTGCTTGTGCCTGTCAAGCCAAAGGACACAACTCTTAAGCAGATTCTAACTAAGTTAGAACTACAACTGGTGAAGTGGCACAGGATTCTTGTAAAGCACTTTATCATGAGTGGTGGGGCATGGCTTTTTACGCCCATGTTCTCCATTGGAGTACTGGTTTTCACTTTCTTGTCTGGAGGCCCCCCTGTACAAATTGGCATATCCCCAGGGACCCCATGTAAATACTGATCCACCCCCACTGGAGTTCCCCTGTCCTAATTTCCGTGACACATTGTCCGCTCTAACTTTGCAGAAAACATTTTGGTTACTATATGGCAACAGAAATAATGTGCCATGAAGTCAACTAAAACAGAAAAATACAGAAATCGAATAATAGATGGACAGAAATCTGATCTCTCAGGGTCTCCTGACATCTCCTCACGTACCCTTAGGGTCCAGAGACCAGGGGGATGAAATTAAACTCTGATGGGGGAGCAAACCGCAATACCTCCCGCCCGATTTTCCTCTTGATTCGAAGTCAATGGAAAGGAAAAGGGTTGTGTAGAGTGGCCAATCAGCTTCCGCCTGTTTTGCGCTCTGCCGAAGTTAAATTTCCCCCCTCATTTACATTTCCTTAATCCTTCGAGTCAGTTCCTAATTTCTCTGTACAATCGTGAGGAGACAACAAGTAGATGGTCCTCCAGATAGAGTGCGGAAATGTTCCACCTTTACAACATCGCCTTTGTTCCACTCCGCCATCACCACTACCGAAACCGTGCCTTTATCAAATCAAAGTGCAACTTCTCAAACGCTCTCCTTACTCACCTCCATAAGGCACAGCTTATTCAAGGTACTGCAACCCACTCATCAACCTCCTACAGTCCCACACCTCTGCCTTGCCAATCTCCGGATGCCCCAGCGCTTTAATTTTAAGATCAACTTGTCTTTAGGTTCAAATCCCTCCATGGCCTTGCCCCACCCTACCTGTGTAACTTTTTCCAGCTGGACATGTCTGTTCGCCCTCCACTCTACACCTTGTCTCAGGCTCTCTCTGCTCCAGTCTTGGTAACTGCTCCTTGAGCCCTTGCTCTCTGGAAGTTCCTCCCTAAATCCTTCCTTGCTTTCATAAGCCTCCTGAAACCCCTTCTCTTCAACTCCATCCTGTTTATCTCCTTTCCCCTCCGTTGCTCTGAAAATCTCTGAGAGTGTGGCACGCTACTGAAATATAAATTGTTGTTAATCTCTTTACTTTAAATGGGTTAATGCTTCTTTCAAAAAAACGGTCATATAAATGTCGCACAAATTTATTATGTGCTTGTAGGTTAATATCGTAAAAAGGTCATCAATTTTCAGTGTTGCAATAGCAGAACTGTTTCTGTATTGTTGGCTCTACCATGGTGTGGGAACGCATTATTACCAGAGTGTTTTAACCTTCATCCTGTCATGCAACACGTCACAAGCCACACCATCCTTAGAAGAACATCATGGTAGACAGTTGGAGATCATGGCAGCTTTCACAGTGACAGTGGACTTTATATCAAGGCACTTCCTTGTAGGTGCAGAAAACTTTCTCGTGCCAGGTTATTCCCTTCCTCCTCTCCGTGAGATGCTGGCTCATGCTGTAATACAATTCCGGGGCATGGAGCACCCTTCACTATCTCCCATACATGGACACTTTTCATGGATGTTGACGGTGAGTGTTTTTTTTAAATAATTCAAGCATCAAAGCTAGGCCTCACCCAAAATCTACATATGAGCATTTTCCATCTGGAGTGAGACTGCAGGGTGCAACACAATCTGGGGGGTTCAAGTGACATTCACTCTTTATGAAGAATCTTTTTTTTCTTGTGTTACACAAGAACATAAGAAATAGGAGCAGGAGTAGACCATATGGCCTCTTGAGCCTGCTCTGCCATTTAATACGATCAGAGCTGATCCGATCATGGACTCAGGTCCACTTCCCTGCCTGCTCTCCATAACCCCTTATCCCCTTATCGTTTAAGAAACTGTCTCTTTTTGTCTTAAATTTATTCAATGTCCCAGCTTCCACAGCTCTCTGAGGCAGCAAATTCCACAGATCCACAACCTTCTGAGAGAAGAAATTTCTCCTCATCTCAGTTTTAAATGGGTGGCCCCTTATTCTAAGATCATGCCCTCTAGTTCTAGTCTCCCCCATCAGTGGAAACATCCTCTCTGCATCCACCCCGTCAAGCCGTCTCATAATCTTATATGTTTTGATAAGATCACCTCTCATTCTTCTGAATTCCAATGAGTTGAGGCCCGACCTACTCAACCTTTCCTCATAAGTCAACCCCCTCATCCCCAGAATCAACCTAATGAACCTTCTCTGAACTGCCTCCAAAGCAAGTATATCCTTTCGTAAATATGGAAACCAAAACTGCACACAGTATTCCAGGTGTGGTCTCACCAATGCCCTGTACAACTGTAGAAAGACTTCCCTGCTTCTATACTCCATCCCCTTTGCAATAAAGGCCAAGATTCCATTGGCCTTCCTGATCACTTGCTGTACCTGCATACTATCCTTTTGTGTTTCATGCACAAGTACCCCCAGGTCCTGCTGTACTGGAGCACTTTGCAATCTTTCTCCATTTAAATAATAACTTGCTCTTTGATTTTTTTCTGCCAAAGTGCATGACCTTACACTTTCCAACATTATACTCCATCTGCTAAATTCTTGCCCACTCACTTAGCCTGTCTATGCCCTTTTGCAGATTTTTTGTGTCCTCCTCGCACATTGCTTTTCCTCCCATCTTTGTATCTTTACACTCCAATCTAACTGATACTCTTTATATTGCTGTCAGTTTAATTGAAAGCTTAAATGCATTGGCTTGGACAGGGAAGATTATCAATCTAACAACAAAAATATTGTTAAAAGGGCTCTTCATGGGAAAATGTTTCACAATAAATGTTGTTTACAAAGAAATGCTGTAATAAGATAAACCATGACAACACTGCATTACGTACAAATGACATTATGATTAAAAAAATCATGCATTGCTCTTTTACCTATGCAAAATAAAGTTTGCCACACACTATTTCATAGAGACACTATCCCTTTAATTATAGTAACCTTTGATACCAATCAGGATAATCTTTATTTTTGCAATCTAGCTGTTATCTTTTGATTTCCACTGATAGTTTCAAATACTTACCCAGTCCAAAGAATGAAGTCTGGGTGAGGGTGAAGGTGTCTCATGGTATAAATCGACAGGTTGATGAGGTCCCAGTTGGAGTCACACAGGTAACTGCCCCACTTCCCTGGGTTTGGTACAGGTTTAGAAGATGAGGGGCACACAGCATTTGGGTCATCTGTCACTTTATAATCAGGATCCCAGTGAAGGTCTGTGATGTGCCAAAAGCAACCTAACAAAGGCAAATATTGACACTGGATTAATATACCCCTCTTGCTTTCTCACATCACAACAACAGATCTCAATGCAGGAAATGGCAGCAACTACAAAATACACCAGGTCTGTACATTTAGTGACTATTGCAAATTAAATACCTCCTGAAAAATAACACAGAGGAAGCTTGTGCAATCTGTAGGAAAGGTAGAGAAGCTTTCGCAAATCAATCAGCTATATAACTGATCCAAGCATATCAGAAGGCCCCAGTTCCAATTCCCGGGCAGTGTGGAATTAGTTCGTTTCAGGCAGGGTAGTAGTTTGGCGACATTTGGCTTTGGTACTGAAAGGGGAGCACAAGAAAGACGGAGAAATAAGCTACAAGAAACCATAGGCCTGCTTTAGTTTGGGCTTGTGTGAACAGAATTCAGTAACAGCTTGTGTGGCGAAACAGGGCACAAGGCTACAAATAAAGCAAAAAGTGTTATTGTTATGCTGATCTCAACTGCCAATTTTGTATAATAGCTTAAGGCAACCCATGGAGGGCCAATGGTTAGGACAACTGTGCTAACCACAACTGTCTGAAACGTGACTGATTAACTGCTATCTGATGCTAATCGCAACTGCCTACTGTCTATTATCTTAAATAAGGTGGACACCTGATTGTAGCAGAAATGACAAACAATATCTTAAGACCAAATGGAATGTTCTAGAAGGTGGGAGGAGACATTAAACAACGTGTCATATATGTGTATAAATAACTGTAAACTGTTATACCAATTTGGAGAAGCCTGGCTTTAGACAGAGAACAGGCGGTCTCCCCACGCGTGCGAGTAAAGACTGTTTGAACTCTCGATATCAGACTTGTGTTGAGTATTGTAAAATATTCCACAATAGGTGCCCATGGCTAGGGAGAGGAAAATCAGCCAGGATTGCGCCTATCTACTAACCCTTGTTGGAAAGTGCACTTGGGTGAATATAGAGGGAGGGCAGGTTTGGGCTTCGCGTTGATGCCTTCTGGCAATGTCTAGCCTCAAGTATAAAGGATGGTGATCTTTGGCACTGTGGTACCATCGGTCGGGCTATAAAAGAGCTGGAGCGGCGAACCACTTCAACCTCCAACGCGAACTGCTCCAAGTATGCGCCGATTTTGAGATGGGCAACTGGATGACGTCATCAAAACCCTGGTCGCCGTTTTGGAGCGTGGGCAGGAACATCAGCAGGGCCCAAGTACAGAGGAGTAGGAAGGCCAGGACGGATGAGCGGTGAGTGTTTATGGCGAGATGCGGTAAATGTTTATGGCGGAAGAGCGGTGAGAGATCGTGGCGGAGATGCGACAGATGAGGGTACAGGGCCCACGGGCCCAGCCCACACTGCGATATGTGTGCGCTAGGTCCGTGCAGCAGAGCAGGTCTCCAGTCGTCCTGGTTAATCCTTGCCACTGGACCAAGACCTAGCTCTGTCAAGCCCGTGTGGTGGCTGATGTACAACGGTCACCACACGTTAAAAAAATTCACACACAGGCATCTTCCACCCTTCAATATGTAGTTCAGGACTGGAACATCGGGTCCTTCATCGAAACACCTGTGAACACGTGGAAGCAAGTCATCCTCATTTGAGGACTGCCTGTGATGATGATGACCGTAACCCAATGAAAATCAGTGCCTTCAGGGGAGATGGGGGGGAATATTACAGAGGAGAAAAAAGACAGAGAATTGCTGAGATGATATACACAGAGTTTAGGGGAAAAAGGAGCATGAATTTCAGAGGGTGGCAAATCATCGTAGTAATGCTGAAACAGACAACTTAATAAGTTAACGAGAGCAATTGGAGGTTTCGCCTGTGATTGAATCAAATAACATTAAACTCAGAGATAGCCTTACCTCTCTGGCTGAAAATGATCCCACAGTTAGTAATGAAAAAAAGGTAGCTCAGAAATCCCATTGTTACTGGAGCAGCTTGCACACTATTACCAATCACTCAGTTGAATTAATGACCAAAGTTCCAGAGGTTTAACTTTTATTATGGCTCAAAGAAAGGAAATTTGATACCCAGCCAATATCGTGTCCCGCAAGTCATAAATGTCTTATCGAACTTCAAGATAAAACTGTGTGCATCTCATTTCCCTCTGAGCAGGTCCTTACCCACAGCAGAAATTAATCTAGATTCCCACCCAGGTTATTTTCTACTGATTAACAGTGCATTGACACTTACAACTACAGGCAACTCTCGATTATCCGCACACGGATTCAACGGGAAACCATTGTAACGGGATTTAAAATTTCGGCCCGGGAAGGCATCCGGCCGGTGCGTTCAGAGTCCTTTCGGCCTGGGAAGGCATCGGGTTTTAACTTTACAATGTCAATCGCTCTAACGAAGAAATCATTTACCCAGCAGAGCCCAATCCCCGAGGGACCCAGATAATCGAGAGTTGCCTTTATTTTAAGTTGAATCATTAATACAAGTGCCCCCTTATTAAAAGGGACACTAAAACCGGCACTTTAATCAAATTAAACTTTGGACGCAAAAATAAAATCAAATTAAAATTTGGTTGCCGGGGGTGATGATGCACTCCAGTCCCTCCGGCGCCCACCTCTCGCGGAGGGCCGCGAGTGTATTGGTGGACACCGCGTGCTCCATCTCCAGGGACACCCTGGCTCAGAGCATTGACACTTACAAGTTTAGTGTTGGTGTGCAGCTGTGGCTCAGTGGGTAGCACTTTTGCTTCCGTGTCAGAAGGTTGTGTGTTCAAGTCCCACTCCAGAGACTTGAGCACAAAATCTAGGCTGACACCCCCAGTGCAGTACTGATGGAGTGTTGCATTGTTGGAGGTACTGTCTTTCGAATGAGATGTAAAAGACATGACACTATTTTGAAGAATAGCAGAGGAGTTATCCATGCTATCCTGACCAATAATTATCCCTCAACCAACATCACTAAAACAGATTATTTGGTCATTATCACATTGATGATAATGGGACCAAATTGGCTACTGTGCTTCCTACATTGTGATTACACATCAAAGGCACTGTAAAGCACTGTGGAATGTCCTGACGTTGAGAAAGGGGATGTATAAATACACATCTTTTTTTCTTTTCATTGACAGAAGTTTAATGTTGGTGTGCAGTAGGTTTGACTTTGCGCCAATGTTGACATTGTGGAGTGTCAGTCAGAGGTCTGTGGTCTCCCTGCAGGGAGCACATCCCTGAAATTGTGGGTGTACAGCCCGTGATTCTCCATTCACTGCTTTTAATGAGTGGATTATCGCGGGCTGCGGGTTATTTTTCTACATTAAAGGCTCAAGGCTGCAAGTTGTTGTTGTTCTGGGGTAAAACCAGTAAGAAGGAAAAGTCCAACAAGCCCAATTGTAATTTGGAAGGAGTGAAGAAATGACGGAACACAGATCTGTTTGTTTGGCAACAGAAGTAGAAAAGGCTGAAGAGAGGCAACTTTGGTGAGGAAAAATAAGATTGATTTTATTTTTATTAAAAATATGTAATTGTTTTTCAAACTTCATATTTTAGAATGACATAAAATCACACCCATGTGGTAAAAATAAAATATATCTTATTTTTCCTTAATATGAAAAATAAAAGTTGCCCCCTTTCATTGCTTTCCACAGCAAAAACTTTGTTAAACAACAAATTGAGCTAAGTGTTTTTTTCTTCTCATTTTGACATTAGCCATGTTAGATAAGGGTATTAAGGATTACATAACTAAGTAGATGGAGGTAAGATACAAATCGGCCATGATCTATTTCAATGCTGGAACTAGCTCAAGGGTCTGAATGGCCTCCTCTTGTTCCTTTGTTCCAATGTTTCCATGACATAGAAATATAGTGTTGTGTATCTGTAAAGCATGCACTTCCATGTTCCGCCACCAGGGAGCGCATCCCCTGAACTCCCAAGGGATCCCAGCATCCCTTGGGAGCACTGTCTATAAGCCGGCCCCTAAGGCCTGTTCCTCACTCTGGAATGTCTTATTAAAGACTGAGGTCACTGTTACTTTAACTTCCCTGTGTGCAGTCTCATCTGTGTTAGGAACACAATAACTGGCGATGACTTTACGAATCCAACGCAAAGGTGCAGCAAACTGTGGGCATCCTGGAGAAGTTCTCCGAGGGTGAGGACTGGGAAGCCGATGCCAAACGGCTAGACCAGTATTTTGTAGCCAACGAGCTGGACGGAGAAGGAAGCGCTGCAAAAAGGAGAGCGGTCCTCCTCACATTCTGCGGGGCACCGACCTACAGCCTCATGAAGAATCTTCTGGCTCTGGTGAAACCCACAGATAAGTCGTATGAGGGGCTGTGTACACTGGTTCGGGAGCATCTTAATCCGAGGGAGAGTGTGCTGATGGCGAGATATCGGTTCTACACATGCCAGCGATCTGAAGGTCAGGAAGTGGCGAGTTATGTCGCTGAGCTAAGGCGACTTGCAGGACAATGTGAGTTTGATGGCTACCTGGAGCAGTTTCTCAGAGACTTTTTTGTACTGGGCATTGGCCACGAGACCATCCTACGAAAACTTTTGACTGTAGAGGCACCGACCCTCAGTAAGGCCATTGCGATAGCACAGACGTTTATGTCCACCAGTGATAACACCAAACAAATCTCTCAGCACACAAGTGCTAGCAATATTCATAAATTAACTGGAACTGTGTTTGCGAGCAGAAATGTACAGGGCAGAACCCACGAGCCTGCAACTGCCAGCAGGCCTCAGATGACCCAGATGACTCGGAGTCCGCAACAAAGGATGAATGCAAGGCAATTCACACTTTGTTGGCGTTGTAGAGGCTTCCATTCAGCCTATTCATGCAGCTTCAAAGAGTATGTTTGCAAGAGCTTTGGAACAATAGGGCACCTCCAACGAGCTTGCAGACGAGCTGCAAGCTCTGCAAAACCTGCTAATCGCCATGTGGCAGAGGAAGATCTGTCCATGGTGGATCAAAGCAATTTCGAGCCTCAGAGAGAGGAGGCAGATGCTGAAGAACACGGGGTGCACACATTTTCAACGAAATGTCCAACCTATAATGCTAAATGTAAAATTGAATGGCTTACCCGTAGCCATGGAACTGGACACTGGCACTAGCCAATCCATCATGAATAAAAAGATGTTTGAGAGACTGTGGTGCAACAATAAACTCAGACCAGCCCTGAGCCCCATCCACACAAAACTGAGATCGAACACCAAAGAGCTCATCACTGTCCTAGGCAGCACCATGGTCAAGGTGACCTATGAGGGCACGGTGCACGAACTGCCACTCTGGATTGTCCCGGGCGATGGCCCACAATGCTTGGAAGGAGCTGGCTAGGCAAAATCCGCTGGAACTGGGATGACATCTGAGCGCTATCACATGTCAATGAGGCCTCATGTACCCAGGTTCTTAATAAATTTCCTTCCCTTTTTGAGCCAGGCATTGGAAACTTTTCCGGGGCGAAGGTGTGGATCCACTTGGTCCCAGAGGCATGACCCATTCACCACAAGGCGCGAGCGGTACCACACAACATGAGGGAGAGAATGGAAATCGAGCTGGACAGGCTGCAACGTGAGGGCATCATCTCCCCAGTGGAATTCAGCGAGTGGGCCAGCCCGATTGTTCCAGTACTCAAAAGTGATGGTACGGTCGGGATTTGCGGCGATTATAAAGTAACTATTAATTGTTTCTCGCTACAGGACCAATGCCCACTGCCCAAGGCAGACGACCTATTTGCGACACTGGCAGGAGGCAAGACGTTCACCAAGCTCGACCTGACTTCGGCCTACATGACGCAGGAGCTGGAGGAGTCTTCGAAGGGCCTCACCTGCATCAACACGCACAAGGGACTGTTCATCTACAGCAGATGCCGTTTGGAATTCGGTCGGCTGCAGCGATCTTCCAGAGAAACATGGAGAGCCTACTCAAGTTGGTACCATGCATGGTGGTTTTTCAGGACGACATATTGGTCACGGGTCGGGACACCGTCGAGCACCTACAAAACCTGGAGGAGGTCCTCCAGCGATTCGATCGCGTAGGGCTGCGGCTGAATAGGTCGAAATGCGTCTTCATGGCAACAGAAGTGGAGTTTTTGGGGAGAAAGATCGCGGCATTCGGCCCACAGCCTCTGTCTTGGCGTCTATCAGGAACACGCCCAGGCCACAGAATGTCACGGAGCTGCAGTCGTTCCTGGGACTCCTCAACTATTTTGGTAACTTCCTACTGGGGTTAAGCACCCTCTTAGAGCCCCTACATGTGTTATTGCATAAAGGTGAGAACTGGGTATGGGGAAAAAAACCAAGTAATTGCTTTTGAGAAAACCAGAAACATTTTATGCTCCAACAAGCTGCTTGTATTGTATAACCCGTGTAAAAGACTTGTGCTAGCATGTGATGCGTCGTCGTACGGAGTCGGGTGTGTATTACAACAAGCTAACGTTGCGGGGAAGTTGAAACCTGTCGCCTATGCCTCCAGGAGCTTGTCTAAGGCCGAGAGGGCCTACAGCATGATTGAGAAAGAGGCATTAGCGTGTGTGTTCGGGGTAAAGAAAATGCATCAGTACCTGTTTGGCCTCAAATTTGAGCTGGAAACCGATCACAAGCCCCTCATTTCCCTGTTCGCTGAAAACAAGGGGATAAATACTAATGCCTCAGCCCGCATACAAAGGTGAGCACTCACGCTATCAGCGTATAACTATACCATCCGCCACAGGCCAGGCACTGAGAACTGTGCGGATGCTCTCAGTCGGCTACCATTGCCCACCACGGGGGTGGAAATGCCGCAGCCTGCAAACTTGTTGATGGTGGCACAGCCCGCAGATGTGTTGATGGTCATGGAAGCGTTTGAAAATGATAAATCACCTGTCACGGCCCGCCAGATTAGGACTTGGACCAGCCAAGATCCTCTGTTGTCCCAAGTAAAAAACTGTGTACTGAATGGGAGCTGGGCCAGCATCCCCGTTGAAATGCAAGAGCTAATCAAGCTGTTCCAGCGGCGAAAGGACGAGCTGTCCATTCAGGCAAACTGTCTGTTGTGGGGTAACCACGTAGTGCTACCCAAAAAGGGCAGGGAGACGTTCATCTCAGATCTCCACAACACACACCCGGGTATAGTAATGATGAAAGCGATAGCCAGATCCCATGTGTGGTGGCCCGGTACCAACTCGGATTTAGAGGCCTGTGTACAGCAATGCAGCGTATGTGCTCAGTTCAGCAATGCGCCCAGAGAGGCACCACTAAGTTTGTGGTCTTGGCCCTCCAGACCATGGTCGAGGATCCATGTCGACTATGCGGGCCCGTTTCTCAGTAAAATGTTCCTGGTGGTGGTGGATACTTTTCCAAAATGGATTGAATGTGAAATAATGTCGGGAAGCACCGCCACCGCCACCACTGAAAGCCTGAGGGCCATGTTTGCCACCCTCGGCCTGCCTGACAGACTGGTCAGTGACAACGGGTCATGTTTCACCAGTGCCGAATTTAAAGAATTCATGACCCGCAATGGGATCAAACATGTCACCTCGGCCCCGTTTAAACCAGCCTCCAATGGGCAGGCAGAGCGGGCAGAACAAACCATCAAACAGAGCCTTAAACGAGTCACAGAAGGCTCACTCCAAACCCGCCTGTCCCGAGTACTGCTCAGCTACCGCACGAGACCCCACTCGCTCACAGGGGTGCCCCCGGCTGAGCTACTCATGAAAAGGACACTTAAAACCAGACTCTCGCTGGTTCACCCCAACCTGCATGATCAGGTAGAGAGCAGGCGGCAGCAACAAAATGTAAACGATGGCCGCGACACTATGTCACGGGAAATTGATCTGAATGACCCTGTGTATGTGCTAAACTATGGACATGGTCCCAAGTGGATCGCGGGCACGGTGATAGCGAAAAAAAAAAAGAAGGGAGTAGGGTGTTTGTAGTCAAACTAGACAATGGACAAATTTGCAGAAAGCACCTGGACCAAACGAGGCTGCGGTTCACAGACTGCCCTGAACAACCCACAGCAGACACCACCTTTTTCGAGCCGACAACACACACCCAAAGGATCAAAGACACTATCCCGGACCGGGAAATTGAACCCAACAGCCCAGCAAGGCCAGGCTCACCCAGCAGCCCTGCAGGGCCAACAACACGCCAGCCCAGCGAGGGCACAGCCAACACACCAGAACAGACATTTGTACCGAGGCGGTCCACCACGGAAAGAAAGACTCCCGACCGCCTCACCTTGTAAATAGTTTTCACTTTGACTTTGTGGGGGGGGGGGGGGGTGATGTTGTGCATCTGTAAAGCATGCACTCCCATGTTCCGCCACCAGGGAGCGCATCACCTGAACTCCCAAGGAATCCCAGCATACCTTGGGAGCACTGTAGATAAGCCGGCCCTTAAGGCCTGTTCCTCACTCTGGAGTGTCTGAATAAAAATTGAGGTCACTGTTACTTTAACCTCCCTGTGTGCAGTCTCATCGTTGTTAGGAACACAATACATAGAAACATAGAAAGTAGGTGCAGGAGTAGGCCATTCGGCCCTTCGAGCCTGCACCACCATTCAATATCATGGCTGATCATTCCCTCAGTACCCCTTTCCTGATTTCTCTCCATACCCCTTGATCCCCTTAGCCGTAAGGGCCATATCTAACTCCCTCTTGAATATATCCAATGAACTGGCATCAACAACTCTCAGCAGCAGGGAATTCCACAGGTTAACAACTCTCTGAGTGAAGAAGTTTCTCCTCATCTCAGTCCTAAATGGCCTACCCCTTATCCTAAGACTGTGTCCCCTGGTTCTGGACTTCCCCAACATCGGGAACAATCTACCCGCATCTAACCTGTCCAGTCCCGTCAGAATCTTGTATGTTTCTATGAAATCCCCTCTCATCCTTCTAAACTCCAGTGTAAAAAGGCCCAGTTGATCCAGTCTCTCGTCATATGTCAGTCCAGCCATCCCGGGAATCAGTCTGGTGAACCTTCGCTGCACTCCCTCAATAGCAAGAACGTCCTTACTCACATTAAGAGACCAAAACTGAACACAATATCCAGGTAAGGCCTCACCAAGGCCCTGTACAACTGCAGTAAAACCTCCCTGCTCCTATATTCAAATCACCTAATTATGAAGGCCGACATACATTTGCCTTCTTTACCGCCTGCTGTACCTGCATGCCAACTTTCAGTGACTGATGAACCATGACATCCAGGTCGCGTTGCACCTCCCCTTTTCCTAATCTGCCACCATTCAGATAATATTCTGTCTTCGCGTTTTTGCCCCCAAAGTGGATAACCAAACATTTATCCACATTATACTGCATCTGCCATTCATTTGCCCACTCACCTAACCTGTCCAAGTCACCCTGCTGCCTCTTAGCGTCCCCATCACAGCTCATACCGCCACCCAGTTTAGTGTCATCTGCAAACTTGAAGATATTACACTCAATTCCTTCATCCAAATCATGATGTAAATTGTGAAGAGCTGGGGTCCCAGCACTGAGCCCTGCGGCACTCCGCTAGTCACTGCCTGCCATTCTGAAAAGGATCCGTTTATCCCGACTCTCTTCTTTCTGTCTGCCAACCAGTTCTCTATCTACGTCAGTATATTACCCCCAAAACCATGTGCTTTGATTTTGCACACCAATCTCTTGTGTGGGACTTTGTCAAAAGCCTTTTGAAAGTCCAAATAGACCACATCCACTGGTTCTCCCTTGTCCATGCTACTAGTTACATCCTCAAAAAATTCCAGAAGATTTGTCAAGCATGATTTCCCTTTCATAAATCCATGCTGACTTGGACCAATCCTGTCACTGCTTTCCAAATGCGCTGCTATTTCATCTTTAATAATTGATTCCAACATTTTCCCCACTACTGATGTCAGGCTAACCGGTATATAATCACCCGTTTTCTCTCCCTCCTTTTTTAAAAAGTGGGGTTACATTAGCTACCCTCCAGTCCATAGGAACTGATCCAGAGTCGATAGACTGTTGGAAAATGATCACCAATGCATCCATTATTTCTAGGGCCACTTCCTTAAGTACTCTGGGATGCAGACTATCAGGCCCCAGGGATTTATCGGCCTTCAATCTCATCAATTTCCCTAACACAATTTCCCGCCTAATAAGGATATCCTTCAGTTCCTCCTTCTCACTAGACCCTCGATCCCCTTGTACTTCCGGAAGGTTATTTGTGTCTTCCTTCGTGAAGACAGAACCAAAGTATTTGTTCAATTAGTCTGTCATTTCTTTGTTCCCCATTATAAATTCACCTGAATCCGATTGCAAGGGACCTACATTTGTCTTCACTAATTTTTTCTCTTCACATATCTATAGAAGCTTTTGCAGTCAGTTTTTATGTTCCCAGCAAGCTTCTTCTTGTACTCTATTTCCCCCCTCTTAATTAAACCCTTTGTCCTCCTCTGCTGAATTCTAAATTTCTCCCAGTCCTCAGGTTTGCTGCTTTTTCTGGCCAATTTATATGACTCTACCTTGGATTTAACACTATCCTTAATTTCCCTTGTTAGCCACGGTTGAGCCACCTTCCCCGTTTTATTTTTACTTCAGACAGAGATGTACAATTGCTGAAGTTCATCCATGTGATCTTTAAATATTTGCCATTGCCTATCCACTGTAAACCCTTTAAGTAACATTTGCCAGTCAATTCTAGCCAATTCACGCCTCAAACCATCAAAATTACCTTCGCTTAAGTTCAGGACCCTAGTTTCTGAATTAACTGTGTCACTCTCCATCCTAATAAAGAATTCTACCATGTTATGGTCACTCTTCCCCAAGGGGTCTCGCACAACAAGATTGCTAATTAGTCCTTTCTCATTACACATCACCCAGCTCCCTGGTTGGTTCCTCGACATATTGGTCTAGAAAACCATCCCAAATACACTCCAGGAAATCCTCCTCCACCGCATTGCTACCAGTTTGGTTAGCCCAATCAATATGTAGATTAAAGTCAGCCATGATAACTGCTGTACCTTTATTGCATGCATCCCTAATTTTGTGTTTGATGCTGTCCCCAGCCTTTCTACTACTGTTTGGTGGTCTGTACACAACTCCCACTAGCGTTTTTTGCCCCTAGGTATTCTACAGCTCCACCCATACTGATTCCACATCATCCAAGCTAATATCCTTTCTTACTATTGCATTAATTTCCTCTTTAACCAGCAACGCCACCCCACCCCCTTTTCCTTTCTGTCTATCCTTCCTAAATGCTGAATACTCTTGGATGTTGAGTTCCCAGCCTTGGTCACTCTGGAGCCATGTCTCCGTGATGCCAATTACATCATATCCGTTAACTGCTATCTGCGCAGTTAATTCATCCACCTTATTCCGAATACGCCTCACATTGAGTCACAGAGCTTTCAGGCTTGTCTTTCTAACACACTTTGACCCTTTAGAATTTTGCTGTAATGTGGCCCTTTTTGCTTTTTGCCTTTTGCCTTAGGTTTCTCTGCCCTCCACTTTTACTTTTCTTCTTTCTATCTTTTGCTTCTGCCCCCATTCTACTTCCCTCTGTCTCCCTGCATAGGTTCCCATCCCCCTGCCATATTAGTTTAACTCCTCCCTAACAGCACTAGCAAACACTCCCCCTCGGACAATGGTTCCGGTCCTGCCCAGGTGCAGACCGTCCGGTTTGTATTGGTCCCACCTCCCCCAGAACTGGTTCCAATGTCCCAGGAATTTGAATCCTTCCCTATTGCACCAGTCCTCAAGCCACGTATTCATCTGAGCTATCTTGCGATTCCTATTCTGACTGGTTGCACATGGCACTGGTAGCAATCCTGAGATTACTACTTTTGAGGTCCTACTTTTTAATTTAACTCCTTGCTCCCTAAATTCATCTTGTAGGACCTCATCCCGTTTTTTACCTATATCGTTGGTACCTATATGCACCACGACAACTGGCTGTTCACCCTCCCTTTTCAGAATGCCCTGCACCCCCTCCGAGACATCCTTGACCCTTGCACCAGGGAGGCAACATAACATCCTGGAGTCTCGGTTGCGGCCGCAGAAACGTCTATCTATTCCCCTTACAATTGAATCCCCTATCACTATAGCTCTCCCACTCTTTTTCCTGCCACGGTGCCATGAACTTGGCTGCTGCTGTCCTCCCCTGGTGAGTCATCCCCCCCAACAATATCCAAAGTGGTGTATCTGTTTTGCAGGGGGATCACCGCAGGGGAGCCCTGCACTACCTTCCTTGCACTGCTCTTCCTGTTGGTCACCCATTCCCTATCTGGCTGTGTAACCTTTACCTGCGGTAATACCAACTCACTAAACTTGCTATTCACGTCATTCTCAGCATCGTGCATGTAACCAAAATATGTTGATACATCACAAACTCAAGAGAAAATAAATAATTCTTATATGAGTGCTTCAGTCTTGGGCTCAATAATCTCCTACATTAAAAGGGATGACCAGAACACTGCTTAATAACATTATTATATTTTCCTAATGTGTTCATGCATCTTATAGTCACATGGATAAGTAGAAAAATAAAGCCATACCTACTCAACTCAGCAAAGATAAATAAAAGTATTTGATAAATCTGGATTGCCGTAAAAATTTCTTCTAGTGAAGGGACAAGCAAGAAAATTATGGCGCTGACTGCATCAGGTGGCATGTCAGCTGATTCAAGAAACTCAGAAGTCACTTAGCTCAATATGTAAATTTATTAGTTCCAAAGTCCACTCTAGCCTAACTAAGCATTACATTCATGGATAAATCTTAATTCTATGCTACCTATTCGATTAGAAATTGAGCTTTTCTAATCATTGCATGCTCACAACTCGGGGGCACCTTGATAGCTCAATGAATTGCTGCTTCATTTTGCAACTGTGCAGTTCAGCAGTAGCGAAAATACCGTATCGCTTGCCCTAATCTTCAGCTGATAAACTGTCATGATTCAAGCCATGATCCCACACCTGGTGCCTCTTATCCTGTCCGGATTTTGCTTCGACAGCAGGTGACGACCCTAGATAAGACAGCTGTCAGTCACTCACAAATTCTTAATAAAGAAGGCTTACTGAGAATGAGAGCATAAGAATCCTAATCCATATAAAGCAAATTCAGGGGTCTGGCAAATTGTGTTGAGGAGCAGTGTGTAGATAGCAGGAGGGGGAAATAAGTGGGATATGCAGCAACACCAACAACTTGCATTTATGACACCTTTAATGTAAAGCAATATCTCAAGGCGCTTCAGAGATAGATGTAAAACAATGGACACTGAACAAGGAAAGGAAAGATCAGGAAGAGTCACTGATGGCTTGGTGGAAGAAATTATTTTAAAGATTTTTAAAAAAAAATGAAGAAGTGGAGGCGGTTAGGGAAAGCATTTCAGAGAGTAGGGCCATGGTGGCTGAAGGCTGTGCCACAAGCAGTCAGGACACGGAAGAAGGGGATGAACACATGGTTGGATCAGAACTTTTGGAAGTTGATGTAGGACTGAAGAAAACTGGCGAGATCGGGAGGGTTGACTTTATAGAGGGATAGTTCAGTGAGGACGAGAGTTTTAAAATGCACATGTTGTGGGATTGGAGGTCAGTGTATAACAGCGAGAAGGTGGGTGACAGGTTAACGGGACCCATGATACTATTTTGAAGAAGAGCAGGGGACTTCCCCCTGGAGTCCAGGCCAATATTTATCCCTCAACCAGCGCCACTAAAAACAGATCATCAAGTACTAGGCCCCAAAATTTGTCAACCGACGCTCCCGCCCATTTCTCGGAGTTACCCGGGCAGTCCTTGCTTTTTTACTGCCCTCTACCTCTGGGGACGATTGGGCGGGCTGCGGGAGATTCATCCTGGTTTTCTCGGCGGGAGTGGGCGGTAGCGGTAGCTGCAGGCCTCTCGACTCGGGAAAGATTGGAGGCTGTGTACTGCGCATGCGCAAGATTTTTTTTTAAGGAATCAGCCTCCACCACCTTTTTGGGCAGTGCGTTCCAGATCCCGATAACTCTCAGATTGATTTTCACCCCTCATCTGCCCTCTAGATCTTTTTATAATGATTTTCAAACCATGAATCTGGTTTCTAGTATGTGAGTGTGCAGCCAATTTGCACACTACCACGTCCAAAGTCCTCCTCCAAATCATCATCGCTGGGTCATCATTCGTCCTACAAGACGAATTTAGGGAGCTAGGAGTGAAATTAAAAAGTAGGACCTCAAAAATAGTAATCTCAGGATTGATCCTGGTGCCACATGCTAGTCAGAGTAGGAATCGCAGGATAGCTCAGATGAATATGTGGCTTGAGGAGTGGTGCAGTAGGGAGGGATTCAAATTACTGGGACATTGGAACCGGTTCTGGGGGAGGTGGGACCAGTACAAACCAGATGGTCTGCACCTCGGCAGGACCAGAACCAATGTCCTAGGGGGAGTGTTTGCTAGTGCTGTTGGGGAGGAGTTAAACTAATATGGCAGGGGGATGGGAACCTATGCAGGAAGACAGAGGGAAGTAGAATGGGGGCAGAAGCAAAAGATAGAAAAAAGAAAAGTAAAAGTGGAGGGCAGAGAAACGTGAGGCAAAAAGCAAAATAAGGGCCACATTACAGTAACATTCTAAAGGGGCAAAGTGTGTTAGAAAGACAAGCCTGAAGGCTCTGTGCCTCAATGCGAGGAGTATTTGGAATAAGGTGGAAGAATTAACTGCGCAGATAGCAGTTAATGGGTATGATGTAATTGGCATCACGGAGACATGGCTCCAGGGTGACCAGGGCTGGGAACTCAACATCCAGAGGTATTCAGCATTTAGGAAGGATAGACAGAAAGGAAAAGGAGGTGGGGTGGCATTGCGGGTTAAAGAGGAAATTAATGCAATCGTAAGAAAGGACATTAGCCTGGATGATGTGGAATCAGTATGGGTGGAGCTATGGAATACCAAGGGGCAGAAAATGCTAGTGGGAATTGTGTACAGACCACCAAACAGTAGTAGTAATGTTGGGGACAGCATCAAACACAAAGTTAGGGATGCATGCAATAAAGGTGCAGCAGTTACCATGGGTGACTTTAATCTCCATATTGATTGGGCTAACCAAACTGGTAGCTATGCGGTGGAGGAGGATTTCCTGGAGTGTATTTGGGATGGTTTTCTAGCCCAATATGTCGAAGAACTAACTAGAGAGCTGGCCATCCTAGACTGGGTGATGTGTAATGAGAAAGGACTAATTAGCAATCTTGTTGTGCAAGGCCCCCTGGGGAAGAGTGATCATAACATGGTAGAATTCTATATTACTATGGAGAGTGACACAGTTAATTCAAAAACTAGGGTCCTGAACTTAAGGAAAGGTAACTTTGATGGTATGAGGCGTGAATTAGCTAGAATAGACTGGCAAATGTTACTTAAAGGGTTGACGGTGGATAGGCAATGGCAAACATTTAAAGATCACATGGATGAACTTCAGCAATTGTACATCCTTGTCTGGAATAAAAATAAAATAGGAGCTGGGTGGGGTGGATTGACCCATCCACCTCCACGGAGGTGTGTGGGGGGCCTGACCCATCCACCTCCATGGCACGAACCTGGTATTGCAGTACTTCCAGGAACGGTGCAGTGGCTCTAGGCCTTTTGGCTAAGAGCATTGGCGCAGAGTGATCCTTGATGTGTGCAAGGTGACCTCTGGCGTTTGTGATTTGACAAAGAATTGGAAAGATTGGCAACGAATTAAAAAATAAATAAATAAATAAATAAAACGGGGAAGGTGGCTCAACCGTGGCTAACAAGGGAAATTAAGCATAGTGTTAAATCCAAGGTAGAGGCATATAAATTGTCCAGAAAAAGCAACAAACCTGAGGACTGGGAGAAATTTAGAATTGGCAGAGGAGGACAAAGGGTTTAATTAAGAGGGGGAAAATAGAGTACGAGAAAAAGCTTGCCAGGAACATAAAAACTGACTGCAAAAGCTTCTATAGATATGTGAAGAGAAAAAGATTAGTGAAGACAAACGTAGGTCCCTTGCAGTCAGATTCAGGTGAATTTATAATGGGGAACAAAGAAATGGCAGACCAACTGAACAAATACTTTGGTTCTGTCTTCACGAAGGAAGACACAAATAACCTTCTGGAAGTACTCGGGGCCGAGGGTCTAGTGAGAAGGAGGAACTGAAGGATATCCTTATTAGGCGGGAAATTGTGTTAGGGAAATTGATGAGATTGAAGGCCGATAAATCCCCGGGGCCTGATAGTCCGCATCCCAGAGTACTTAAGGAGGCGGCCCTAGAAATAGTGGATGCATTGGTGATGATTTTCCAACAATCTATCGACTCTGGATCAGTTCCTATGGACTAGAGGGTAGCTAATGTAACACCATTTTTTAAAAAGGGTGGGAGGGAGAAACCGGGAAATTATAGACCGGTTAGCCTGACATCAGTAATGGGGAAAATGTTGGAATCAATTATTAAAGATGAAATAGCAGCGCATTTGGAAAGCAGTGACAGGATCGGTCCAAGTCAGCATGGATTTATGAAGGGGAAATCATGCTTGACAAATCTTCTGGAATTTTTTGAGTATGTAGCTAGTAGAGTGGACAAGGGAGAACCATTGGATGTGGTGTATTTGGACTTTCAAAAGGCTTTTGACAAGGTCCCACACAAGAAATTGTTGTGCAAAATCAAAGCACATTGGGGGTAATATACTGACGTGGATAGGGAATTGGTTGGCAGACAGGAAGCAGAGAGTCGGGATAAACGGGTCCTTTTCAGGATGGCAGGCAGTGACGAGTGGAGTGCCGCAGGGCTCAGTGCTGGGACCCCAGCTCTTTACCATATACATCAATGATTCGGATGAAGAAATTGAGTGTAATATCTCCAAGTTTGCAGATGACACTAAACTGGGTGGCGGTGTGAGCTGTGAGGGGGATGCTAGGAGGCTGCAGGGTGACTTGGACAGGTTAGCTGAGTGGGCAAATGCATGGCAGATGCAGTATAATGTGGATAAATGTGAGGTTATCCACTTTGGGGGCAAAAACGTTAAGACAGAATATTATCTGAATGGCGGCAGATTAGGAAAAGGGGAGGGGAGACCTGGGTGTCATGGTTTATCAGTCAATGAAAGTTGACATACAGGTACAGTAGACGGTGAAGAAGGCAAATGGTATGTTGGCCTTCATAGCTAGGGGATTTGAATATAGGAGCAGGGAGGTCTTACTGCAGTTGTACAGGGCCTTGGTGAGGCCTCACCTGGAATATTGTGTTCAGTTTTGGTCTCCTAATCTGAGGAAGGACATTCTTGCTATTGAGGGAGTGGAGCGACGGTTCACCAGACTGATTCCCGGGATGGCAGGACTGACACATGAGGAGAGACTGGATCAACTGGACCTTTATACATTGGAGTTTAGAAGGATGAGAGGGGATCTCAAAGAAACATATAAGATTCTGACGGGACGGAACAGGTTAGATGCGGGTAGAATGTTCCCGATGATGGGGAAGTCCAGAACCAGGGGACACAGTCTTAGGATAAGGGGTAGGCCATTTAGGACTGAGATGAGGAGAAACTTCTTCACTCAGAGAGTCGTTAACCTGTGGAATTCCCTGCCGCAGAGAGTTGTTGATGCCAGTTCATTGAATATATTCAAGAGGGAGTTAGATATGGCCCTTACGGCTAAAGGGATCAAGGGGTATGGAGAGAAAGCAGGAAAGGGGTACTGAGGGAATGATCAGCCATGATCTTATTGTATGATGGTGCAGGCTCGAAGGGCCGAATGGCCTATTCCTACACCTATTTTCTATGTTTCTATGTAAAATCCTGGAACTCCCTCTCTAACAGCACTGTGGGAGTACCTTCACCACACAGACTGCAGCAGTTCAAGGAAGTGGCTCACCACCACCTTCACAAGGGCAATTAGGGATGGGCAATAAATGCTGGGTTTGCCAGTAACACCCACATCCTGTGAATCAATAAAAAAATATTTGACTGTAAAGCGCTTTGGGATATCCTGAGTTAGTTATAGTTGCTATATAAATGACAATCTTTCTTCCTAAGTTTATATATAATAGTTTCATAAATTGCAAATGTACACTCTTTGCAACTCACTAAAAAAGTCAGAAAAGCAACTGGGGGGGAGCAACTGCACTGCCAGTACTAAAAATGGCAGCTGCCAATCTAGCTTCATGATGACAAATATTTACTTCCGGAGAGTAGAAACAATCCTGGACAACCCCCTTAAAATCTCTGTCAGCGATTGGCTGAGGGCGGAGGGGATTTTGAGTATGGAGGCCAGTGAGTGGTCGCCTGCTGCACGAGGCCTGTTTGGCGCGCTTTGCCTGCGGGAGGCGGCGAGCGCGCGGCTTTTCGTCTGTTTAACGGCCGCTGAGAGGAAGGATGTGGAACAGCGCGGGTGAGCGGCGGCGGCGGCGGGGCACCGTGTCAGGGAGGGGCTGCAGCGCGTTGTTGAGCTGCTGGAAGCGCCGGCCTCACGTCACCGGGATGGGATTGAGTTAGTGCCGGCGGTCGCGGGCTGTCAGTCGCGGAGATTAGCCGGCCTCCCGCCTCTCTCACCAAGGCCCGAGTGTCAGGAGCCGGAGCTGTCAGGCCGAGCACAGGCCGTTCCAGGAGCCGCCGGCCAGAAGCTGTATTTGCGTTTTAATTCTGGCCGCAGCTGGTGGCTTTATTGCAGCGAAAGGGCCCGAAGGGGAGAGGGGGAAATAAATACTTGCATTTATATAGCGCCTTTCACGGACGTCCCAAAACGCTTTACAGCCAATGAAGTATTTTGAGCGTAGTCACTTTTGTAATGTGGGCATTTTCGGGCGTATTGGGGCTTGGGTCTTGGCTATTTACAATCTATACTAATAACTTGGATGAAGGGACTGAGTGTAATGTATCCAAGTTTGCTGACGATACAAAGCTAGGTGGGAGAGTAGGTTGCAAAGAATCTGTAAAGGGATATGGACAGGTTAAGGCAGCGGGCCATAAGACGGCAGGTGGAGTATACTGTGGGGAAATGTGAGGTTATTCACTTTGGTAGGAGGAATAGAAAAGTGGTGAGGAACTAGTAAATCAGTTGTAGGTGACCTCGTACAGGAAACACAAAGCTAGCATTCAGGTATGGCAAATGGTATGTTGGCCATTATTGCAGGGGGTTGAAGTACAAGGGTAAGGAAGTCTTCCTACAATTGTACAGGGTCTTGGTGAGACCACACCTGGTGTACTGTGTGCAGTTTTGGTCTTATCCAAAGAAGGAGATACAGGTTGAACCTGTCATCTGGGTCTCCCTTATCCGGCACCATCCCTCATCAGGGACCATTCCTGGGAGGCGCAGAACGCGAATGTCAAAATCCTGCTCACCAATATAATCTTTCTCCTCAATCGGCGGCCTCCTCCTCCTCCTCGTTGCCCTGCTGGAACTCCTGCAGCCACAGTCCTCGAGCCGGCCACTCCTCCCCCACAGCGCTCCCTCCGGGGAGTCGGGCTGTTGCTTCTGGGCTTGCCGGCTCTTTGGGCCCCCCTGCACGCTGATTGGCTGGACCGACTGTCAGTCAGCCAATCAGTGTGCACAGATACTTGCCCCAGCAACAGCACTGAAAAGACGCAGTGCACCCAAATATGTGACCACCCCATATCCAGCAAAATCCCTCGTTCGGGACAGGCCAGGTCCCGAGGGTGCCGGATAAAGGGAGGTTCAACCTGTACTTGCATTAGAGGCGGTGCAATGAAGGTTCACTAGATTGATTCCTGGGATAGAGGGTTGTCCTATGAGGAGAGATTGAGTAGATTGGGCCTATATTCTCTGGCGTTTAGAAGAATGAGAGATGATCTAATTGAAACATAAGATTCTGAGGGGATTGACAGGATAGATACTGAGAGATTGTTTCCTCTGGCTGGGGTGTCTAGAACTCGGAGGCATCGTCTCAGGATAAGGGGTCGGCCATTTAAGACTAAGATAAGGAGGAATTTCTTCACTTGGAGGGTTGTGAATCTTTGGAATTCTCGCTGAGTATATTCAAGACTGAGAGATACATTTTTGGACTCTAGGGGAATCAAGAGATAGGAGAATTGGGCGGGAAAGTGAAGTTGAGGTCCAAGTTCCGCCATGATATTGAATGGCGGAGCAGGCTTGAGGGACCATATGACCAACTCCTGCTCCTAATTCTTATGTTCTAGCTACTAAAACTACATTAACTTCCCCTCTTCTTTGAAATCAGTTGCAGTCCTTTTCTCTTGGATAAATAAATAAAAGGTGAACCTCTACCCTTTCCACTTGCCTTGACAACATTGCTCTCCAGTGAATATGTCCTGTACCACGATGAACTAATTGTGGATTAACCTGTTGATATTCTCGCCCTTACTTGGCTTAGCTCCTGGATGCCAGTTCTTGTTCCACTCATTGAGATATTTCCTCCTCCTGCCCTTTATCATCCCACCATGTTCCTCACACATAGTGCTGTGCTAGTGGAATGGCTATTGTTCTCGATCACATTTTGGTGTCTTTCACTCTCAATCTGAATGGTTCAGCAGAGTATATGTTAATTGCAGATTGTAGCAGACCATTCTACATATCTGAAGTCCAAAGATGGAAGAAATTATTTTCTCAACTCTTATTTGCCTCGTGATTTAAATCAAAATTTTATCTCTGGGTTTCTCAAAACACTTGCCAACATCTATGCCATCCCTTCTCTCTGGATTTTGAAATCTTATTACGTCATTAGGAAATTACGGAATGTTTTGGACCAAACCTTTACAAAACAATAGGGAAATACATTATTCTGTTTAAATTTGGGGTGTATATTGTGTTTAAGGAAGATAATTATTATTTGGGTGATCCATGCAGGGTGGGAAAATCCCATTTGGAAAGAAAAGAAAACTGGATAGTTAGCTCGTGCTGACTGGTCCGGTACGGAGCTGCATTATGTTTTGGTTCTGTGGTTGACCTCTAACCCCATTCACTAGGTTCTTTTGATGGCGGCTATGGAGGTGTTGGAGATAGTAGTGCAGGAGGTGGAGGCTACATGCAGTCACCTGGAGGATTTGGCTCACCAGCTGGGGGCAGCCAGAGTGACAGAAAAACTGTAAGTACAAAGTCAAAATATTCATCAATACACTTCTGCTCACATGATGTATAAAATTGGGTGGCAATAATGCACATAACCTTTTCCCCAAAATGTAGAAATTCCTGATGGACTTGTTCAAATATGAATGGCAACCCTGTGCGATGTACTTATTTCTGCTTACGCTATTTTAAAACTCTATTCTGTAATTTATTTATCTTCCCTTTTTCGGTGTCTCATATTTTACCTGATCAAAAAAACATGCAACAATTTTGTTCTGAAGCCTCTGCTACTTTTCAATTATCATTTTTCCTTGATTTTGACAATTTGGGCAAGGAACGCAGGAGCTGCCTTGTGATGCATGCAAAAATTGCAGCAGGCTTTGGGAACATTTGCACTATTACATTTTGAAAATAAAAGTTGATCTTGGAAAAAGTGTGACAAATTGTTAACTGATCAGTAGCAATACTATCACAGTATTTAGAAACAAAATTTTTTATCTAATTGGCTCATGCAAACCTATTTGTTAAAAATGTTTTCAATTTTGTTTTACACCATTTGATTACTTGGTGGTCTGTTGTAACATCAAAATGTTATGATATTCTTGAACTGCATAATTTTATATTGTAACCCTGCAGTTATTCTCCTAACTAGCCATGAGTGAGGAAGCAGATAAATGCATCTTAAGCCAGGGCATAGTCACGTTCCTACTGTTTTCAGTTAGAAAAACCATTTATGGCAAAGCCCTGTAATGACTTAATTAAAAGCATATTATCTTCTCCCAATTATTATCTTCTACAAAAACAGAGTTATTCCTCATTACGAGGATGGATTAAAGTCATTGATGAAAATGTAACTTTACTGCTTAAGATACATCGGGGTAATTACCTTGTGCTTAGACAAACAATATGTAAATAATCATATCCTGTTACCTGATTACACTAACTGCTTTTTTTGCTTCTGTAAACATATAATAAGGGATCTGCTGAGACATAGTCTTGCAGGGTTAACTTTTATTTTTCTTCCATCAGCGATCACGGGCCCAGCAAATAGTTCCTTGTACAGTGTCACAGCTAATGTCTGCTACTCAAACGGAGGAAGTTTTCAGAATTGGAGAGGTGGAGTTGTCTCAGGTGAGTGAGAAATTTAACACTATTAAATATTCCCAGATTCAGTAGCTGTAGTGTGATTTTTAAAAGATTTCCAATTTATCAATGAACACAGCAGTTATTTTTATGTTCTACCTGAAAATATATCTCTATTTTAGATGAGATTTTGTGGGTGCCTAAGTCCGTTTGATGTGCAAGACACTTTTTGTGGCTTGTTGAGAATCTCTTTCCTAACCTCTCAAGTGGGGGAAGATAAACAACTGTCAGCTGAATGACATGCGGTACTATTTTGGTTCAGATGAGGGTGTAACATTTAATCGGAGATAAGCCCTATCCAAATGTGAAAAGACTTCTATGTGCTCATTTTTAAAAGACAATTGGATATTTTTGAGGCATTTCTTAAGGTTTCATGCAATAAATAATTTTAAAAGTGCTTTCAAAATATTCATTTTACAGTTCCACTTAAAATTGTGACCACCTCTATGGCTTTGTTTTTCACTGTCAATTTTAATTTTTTTCCCTTGTATGTTGCTTAATCTTATGGTGGGATGTACAGGTTGTAATGAGAGTCTTTGCTTTTCTTAGGTAACTGTGGTTGGTATGATCAAAGATGCAGAGAAAGCCCCAACAAATATTCTGTACAAGTTGGATGATATGACAGCACCCCCAATGGATGTAAGACAGTGGGTGGATACTGATGTAAGTAAATGAGCGTCTACAAAATGACAATGTATATTAGAGTTCCCTTTTCAGTGTGTTGTTTGCTTTTAGTCCTTTAAATATAGCCACTGCAGTGAACTCGGTGCACACTGCTGCTTTTCAGATCACTGTAGAATTATCTAATTCTGGGAATGTTTACACTATTGAAGGAATGTGTGTGTTGAAATCTGCTAGTAAATTCATTTGAATGGTACAAGCTCAAAGTTGGAACGAACTTCTGTTCATTCATGGGAATAACTTGGTTCAGCGATATCAAGAAACGGTTGAGCGTACTGGATACAGCAAAGGGTATGGCCCCAACAACATCACGGCTGTCGTGCTGAAGAGATCTGCTGCAGAACTGGCCGTGGCTGTAGCCAAGCGGTTCAAGTACAGCTACAATGCTAGCATCTTCCTGACAATGTGAAAACTACCCAGGTATGTTCTGTCCACAAAAAGCAGGGCAAATTCAATCCATCAGTCCACTCAATCATCAGCAAAGTGATGGAAGGTGTCGTCGATAGTGCTATCAAATGCACTTACCAATAACCTGCTCACTGAGCTCAATTTGGGTTCTGCCAGGACCACTTGGCTCCAGACCTCATTACAGCCTTGGACCAAACATGGACAAAAGAGCTGAATTTCAGGAGGGGAGGGGAGAGTGACTGCCGTTGACATCGAGGCAGCATTTGACCGAGTGTGGCATCAAGGAGCCCGAGTAAAATTGAAGTCAATGGGAATCGGGATAACTCTCCACTGTCTGGAATCATACCTAGCACAAAGGAAAGATGGTTGTGGGTGTTGGAGTTGAATCATCCCAGCCCCAAGTCATTGCAGCAGGAGTTCCTCAGGGTAGTGTCCTAGGCTCAACCATCTTCAGCTGCTTCATCAATGACCTGTCCCACCATCATAAGGTTAGAAGTGGGGATTTTTGCTAATTGCACAGTGTTCAGTTCCATTCGCAACTCCTCAGATAATGAAGCAGTCCATGTCTGCATGCAGCAAGACCTGGACTTCATTCAGGTTTGGGCTGATAAGTGGCAAGTAACATTTGCATCACACAAGTGCTGGCAGTAACTTATCTTCAACAAACGAGAGTCTAACCACTGCCCTTTGATATTCAAAGGCATTACCAACGCCGAATCCCCGACCATCAACATCCTGGGGTTCACCATTGACCAAAAACTTAACTGGACCAGCCACATATATACTATGGCAACAAGAGTAGGTTAGAGGCTGGGTATTCTGACTCCCCAAAGTCTTTCCACCATCTACAAGGCACAAATCAGGAGTGTGATGGATACTCTCCACTTGCCTGTATGAATGCAATTCCACATCATTCAAGAAGCTGGACACCATCCAGGACAAAGCAGTCTGCTTGATTGGCACCCCATCCACCACCTTAAACACTCACTCCCTCTACCACTGGCGCATCGTGGCTGCAATGTGTACCATCTCCAAGATGCACTGCAGCAATTTGCCAAGGCTTCTTCGGCAGCACCTCCCAAGTACGCAAACTCTGCCACCTAGAAGGACATGGACAGCAAGCGCATGGGAACACCATCACCTGCAAGTTCCCCTCCAAGTTACACACCATCCTGACTTGGAAATATATTGCCATTCCTTCATCGTTGCTGGTTCAAAATCCTGGAAGTACCTTCACCACACGGACTGCAGCAGTTGAAGGGGCGGCTCACCACCACCTCCTCAAGGGGAATTAGAGATGCAATAAATGCTGACTGCCAGTGACGCCCAATTCCATGAATACATTTAAAAATAAACTTGGCTCAGTGCCACCAAGGTAATCAAATCCCCTATTTGCATCAATCGCCTGTCATTAAACTCCCGGTTGAATAATACTACCTCGTAGCCCTTGGACTGTCCTGGTGGGGGATGGCGGTGTAGAGGGATTGGCTGTCAATGGTGAAAAGGATGCGGTTAGGATGTGGGCACTGTTAAAGTAACGGAGAGCGTCGGAAGAGTCCTAGGTAGGTAGGCAGGAACTGGACTGGGGGAAGAAAGAATAGTCCAAATAGAAAAAAATTAGTTCTGTGGGTCAAGAACAGGCTGAAACAATGAGTCTACCACGGCAGTCCAGTTGGGGACTGAGGTCAGAGGCCGAGGAGGGAAGATTTCCAGAGGAGCAGAGGTCAGTGACAATCTTGGAAACGGTGGCTTGATGTTTGGTGGTGGAGTCATGGTCCCGGTTTGGGAGAGTTTAATCTAACTTGGCAGGGTGGTGGGCACCAGGATATAACACTAGAATGGAGAAACAAGGTGCACAAAGGATTGGGAGAGACAGATAGCACCAGAGTAAGAAATGGTACGACATTAGGTGGGGTCAGACTAAGAGAATACAAGAAGGTCTCAGATAGATCTATGATAGATTTACAGTGCATGTGTGTGAATGTACATAGTGTGGTAAATAAGGTTGGTGAACTGCAGGCAAAAATAGACACATGGGAATATGATGTGCCGGTAATGGAGACCTGGCTCAAAAAAGGGCAGGATCGGGTACTAAATATTCCTGGATATAAAGTGTTCAGGGAAGGAAAGAAAGGAGGTGGGGTAGCAGTATTGTCTAAGGAGAATATTAGTGCTGGAGAGAGAGGATGTCCTGGAGGGGTCAAGGACAGATCTATTTGGTTAGGGTTGTGAAACAAATAGAGGTGCCATTATACTAGCTGTATTCTATAGGCTGCCAACTAGTGGGAAGCATATAGAGGAGCAAATTGGCAGGGAAATTACAGGCTTGAGGGACTTCTGTGGATAGACTGGAGAAGCTGGGGTTGTTCTCCTGAGAGCAAAGAAGGTTAAGAGGAGATGTTCAAAATCCTGAGGTGTCTAGACAGAGCAGATAGAGAGAGATTGTTCCCATTGCCGGAAGGGTCGAGAACCAGAGGACACAGATTTAAGGTGATTGGCAGAAGAACCAAAAGCGCCACGAGAAAAAACCTTTTTATGCAGTGAGTGAGTGGAATGCACTGCCTGAAAGGGTGGTGGAGGCAGATACAATCGTGGATTTCAAAATAGAATTGGATAAGTACTTGAAGGAAAAACATGTGCAGGGCTACGGGGAAAGGGCAGTGGAGTGGGACTAGCTGAAGTGCTCGTGCAGAGAGCCTGGACAGGCTTGATGGGCCGAATGGTCTCCCTCTGTTATGAACCATTCTATGATTCTATGCATATAATATAAGAGTAGTGAGGTTATGTTAGAACCGTTTTATTTTTAAAACACTAATTAGGTCACTGCTAGAGTACTGTATACAGGTCTGGTGGTCACATTACAGGAAGGATGTGATACAGGGTACACAGGAGATGTATGAGGATGTTGCTAAGACTGGTGAATTTTAGCTATGAGGAAAGATTGGATAGGCTGGGGTTTTCTTTGAGCAGAGGAGGCTGAGGGGAGATTTAATTGAGATGTATAAAATTATGAGGGGCCTAGATAGAGTGGATAGGAACTTTCGTTAGCAGAGAGGCCAATACCAGGGGGCATAGATTTAAGGATTAGAGGGGAGTAGAGGAAAATTCTTTTCACCCAGTGGGGATCTGGAACTCACTGCCTGAAAGGGTGGTAGAGGCAGAAACCCTCATCGCTTTTGAAATGTACGTGGATATGCACTTGAAATTGGCAAAAACATGAAGGCAGAATAGGAAACGGGGAGGTGCAATGAGACCTGGGTGTTATGGTACATCAGTCATTGAAAGTTGGCATGCAGGTACAGCAGGCGGTGAAGAAGGCAAATGGTATGTTGGCCTTCATAGCTAGGGGATTTGAGTATAGGAGCATGGAGGTCTTAATGCAGTTGTACAGGGCCTTAGTGAGGCCTCACTTGGAATATTATGTTCAGTTTTGGTCTTCTAATCTGAGGAAAGACGTTCTTGCTATTGAGGGAGTGCAGCGAAGGTTCACCAGACTGATTCCCGGGATGGCAGGACTGACATATGAGGAGAGACTGGATCGACTGGGCCTGTATTCACTGGAGCTTAGAAGGATGAGAGGGGATCTCATAGATACATATAAAATTCTGATGGGACTGGACAGGTTAGATGCAGGAAGAATGTTCCCGATGTTGGGGAAGTCCAGAACCAGGGAACACAGTCTAAGGACAAGGGGTAAGCCATTTAGGTCTGAGATGAGGAGAAACTTCTTCACTGAGTTGTTAACCTGTGGAATTCCCTACCGCAGAGAGTTGTTGATGCCAGTTCATTGGATATATTCAGGAGGGAGTTAGATATGGCCCTTACGGCTAAAGGGATCAAGGGATATGGAGAGAAAGCAGGAAAGGGTGAATGATCAGCCATGATATTGAATGGTGGTGCAGGCTCGAAGGGCTGAATGGCCCACTCTTGCACCTATTTTCTATGTTTCTATGAAATGCCGTAATCTGCAAGGCAATGGACCAAGCTCTGGAAAGTGGGATTAGGCTGGATAGATCTTTTTCGGCCGGCACATACACAATGGACCGAATGGCCTACTCCTAAGCCGTAAATTTGTATGATTCTATGAACTCAAATTAAGGCTGCCATTGCTGCGATATGACATCACATTCTCCCTTCCTAAACAGAAATATTTGACAGTGAAGACAGTGCCATTTTAATTTCACATACTGCTTTTTGATTGTTGCCTTTCAGGTTCACATTGACTATATTTGAAGTCACTGTTTTTAATTGTTTTTCTACTGAATGTTGACTTTTGTTTGTTTAATGTAGGAAGCTGGAAGTGAGAATATCGTGGTTCCTCCAGGCAGCTATGTAAAAGTAGCTGGTCATCTCCGATCATTCCAGGTAATGCAGACTTTTCCAAATTTTTGGTAACATTCATTTTTGATGTGGTGTAAAGTATTTATATAGTACATTGATACTTTGGAGATCTTTGTTTCTTGTCCAGTTGACATTTGCTTTTTGCACTTGGCCAATTTAATATCTTGGGATATGTGGATTTTAGGAATAATGCATATTGTTCCATAATTGTTTTTCATTAGACAGAATTGGAAGGAATGGTATTCTGTTTAAATATGAAACTTGTACATATAATTTAGGAAAAATAAATGCTGTTTGAGGTATTGTAACTTCATAATTTTAATTAGCATTTTCGTACATTTTTATAGTTAAAAACAGTAATGGTACTGAATCGTTTGGTAAAGGTGCGTGCTTTATCCCCCCATGACAAACTGTAACATTTCAATTCTAGAATTATGGTTAAATGAATTCCTGCTTTTCCTCTTTCTGAATATATAAAACATTTTTGCTGGAGCACAGAACAGATTGGCTGAATTACAGACTTCAGAGAGGGACAGAATTAACACAGCAATTCCAAAAAATTTGTGATCACTGAAGCACTCTTGAGATATTCACTGATTAATGTCTGTTCCTGTTCCTTGATGTTTAGACTAAGCAAATCCTGTCAATCTACCATCTGTATTAAACAAAATCAAAGTTCTTTGTAAATCTTCAGTTTTTACAATATGGTACTTTTTGGATACTGAACTCACTTGAAAAATATGAGATCCAATATAAATGTTAATGCAACACCTTTCTGATCTTGAGGCATTTAGGTGATTCAACTATTCCTTTTAACTTGGTAGAACAAGAAGAGCTTGGTAGCTTTCAAGATCATGGCTTTGGAAGACATGAATCAGTTGACATCACACATGTTGGAAGTGGTGCAGGCTCACTTGCTGCTGAATAAACCACAGGCAAGTGTTTGAGAAAAAATTCTGATTGGGCCTATCTGTCATGATAGTCAGCTAATCATTAGCTATGTTACAAAGTGCAAAATTGTGCTGAATTGTATAATAGAACATTAGTCAACTAGATAATTGTGGTTGGTCCTAGGGTTGCTTTTGCTGAAATTTGCATCGATTGGATAATTATTTTCAGTTCATGCAGAATGTGTTTCACCTGGGAAAGGGAGGGTGAGAAGAAATTGATGATCCCATTTGTTCCTGTTAAAATGACTTGCCTAAACTAACCTCGATGTAAACAAACCTTTTATAATTTGTGAATTGGCAACCCTCAATAGAGTGACTGTTGAGCTGCTGAATGTGCAAGGATGCAAAGTTGTTGCTGGGCTAAGGGGTTCCACTCCTAATCACATGTAGATGAAACCAGGATCAGGCTTGACTGTGATGTGTCCCAAAGTTTATGTTAACCAAAAATATTAAGGGATATGGACCATGGGTGAGTATATGGAGTTGCATCGCAGATCAGCCATGGACTCATTGAATGGCGGAACAGGCTCGAGGGGCTAAATGGCCTCCTCTTGTTCCTATGTTCCTAAAGTTGATTAGCTTGTCATTGTTCGCAGCTTGGCAACAGCAGAGGGCTGCTGGTATATGTGGAACATATCTTCGCATGGTTAAGCACCTTCAGGTGAAGAGTGGCAATATTGGAAGGGATAGGGGGAGTTACTTGCCTTGGACTTTAGATGTGAAAGTCATTCAACAGTACTATTGAAATTCATTGAATTTGAGGCTCAACCAAAATTCAGACTTTTATACATGTTTGCTCAGGGTAAACTATTAATCCAATGAAGCATTGCTCTGAGGTTTCAGTGTTATAATTTCTTTCTCACAGTCTGCACATGGAGGATCTGCTCTAGCTTTGCATACCCCAATGCGAAATGAAGGGGGTTCAGTGGGAATATATGCCAGTGCTAATGATACACTGATGAATGGACTAACAAGTCAACAAAGTCAGGTAAAACAAACTGGGGAAGAATAGTATGTAATAGTCTAGACTGAACTTTATTAGCAATGGAGTTAAATGAGAAAAGCAATACACTTTACCACCCTCTATACGCAATGTTAAAGAGAAATGAAATGTTTTAGTAAAAACAGATTGATGGAAATGCATAACTGGTGAGTCGACATGAGAAAAGATAGGTTAATGTGAGTGGCTGTTCCCAAAACATTGACTTGTCTGAAATTCCTTTGTGGATGCTCTGCCCATTTGTTTTTCAGATTTCTAACATTGGAAATCTTTTTAAAATTTTTACTATAAAATGCATTACGGTTTTTATTTTAAATGTACAAATAGAACCTGACCAAATAACTTGCAAATGGATTATAATCCACTGATTCTAATTTTATTTGCATTCTGTAAGTTTTTTTAAGCCACTGTCACAAATTAGAATTGAGGCAAATTTCCACTATATTTGGTCTAGATTTGCACATAACACTTGTTTGCAGTATTATAACGGACAATAATTGACTAAAAGGAATTGATTTGCTGGGATTGATAACTTGAGTGAATGGCGCCAAAGGGTTTATCAGACCAGTGTTTGTTATAGTAATGTGGTATCTAAACCATATTAAATATAAATTTATGGATTTTTAAAATTTGAGTTGTGATGTAGCTACATGTCATTAATGTTGTAATGCTGTTAGGAGGATCTTGAAGGAACTAACCAATGCTCAACACAGTGAAATCCCTTAAGTATTGATACTGAACAAATGCATTTGAAATATCTTTGTTTCAAATGTGCTTATTTTGGATCAATGCTAATAAACACTTTCATTCTGATAAAATCTCTCAAAAGAAAGCCTGGCGTGTTATAACCGTTGTTGTGTACATCAGGGGTATCCAACCTATGGCCCTCAAAACCCAGGCAACTCTGACCTATTTGTACTTGTTGGTTTGTTCTGCTTGAATTTTGTAAGTCAGGCATTTTAGCATCATTTGTCTATTACCATTAGCAATTGAAATGTACACATTATTGAGAATTTGGATTACAATTTTAATATGTGGGTCCCCAAGGCTTCATGGGGAACATGTGCAGTCAATGGCGACAAAGTTTGAACATGACACCCCTGCTATAGACCATTACTTTGTTACTTAGTGAGGTACAATTCAGTTTTTTGACATTTTAGTTTTAGAAAATTTCTAGTTAAAATCTATTGGTTTGTGATAGTAATGTATTTTAAGAGGACTGGTGGTGCTGTGGGTTGGAACACGATACTTCTATCTCTGTAACCTGCATTTGAATTAAGTGCAAACTGATGAAATTAATGCTTTCTGTTGTAAGGATCCTAATGACTGGATCGTGTCAGCTCAGTTCACAGTGGGTACAAATTCACTTGACAGAACTGACACTAATAGAGAAGCTCACTACCACAAGAGTGGCTGGTGTGGGAAATCAAAATCGGAACAGTGGTTAGTTATAGTGATGACGGTCATAGTAGAAGGTACTTTACTTCCTCCTTCAATCTTGATCCTGCATTCTGGAACTTGCTGTCTTCAAAAACCTCCTCAAATTGTTTGGCCATGTCTTTGGTCACCTTTCCTAACTTTACTATTAATGCTCAGTGTTTTAAGCCCCTACGTGCCACAATTGAAGGTTCAATATAAATGCTGCTTGTTCTGCATCCAACCTATGTTGTATCTGAGTGTGTTTGGTGATATTGTGGAAACAATTTATTTTCTTGTACTGTTATCCCATGCCTTTTGAGAGTTAAATTATCTAAAATGTAGAAGCAAACTTATTTTTAAAGTTGAAAACTCAACTGGATGTTTTTATTTACAGTAGCTAAAATACTTTTCCTTCAGGTACTGAATTTGATTCGAAATTGTCGAGAACAGGAAGGCATGAGCATTGACTATATGAGGAGAACGCTGAAGAATATGACCATCGTTGCTATCAAGTTAGTGTTATTTTGTGCTAGAATACTTGAATGTTAAATGTTAAACAAACTAGTGGTTACAATTTTTACAATTTTATTTCTATTATAGGCAAGCTGTGGAATTTCTGAGCAATGAAGGACACATATATTCTACAGTGGATGAGGATCATTTCAGGTCAACAGATGCTGAATAAGTGTGGAATAAGGCTGCTTTTGCTATGAAGCTAAAATACTGAACTGTTCTAAAACCTGCAGAGTCCATCTCGTGGATAACAAGAGAATAGTGCCATTCTGCAGTAAAATGTAAATAAAATAAAATTTGAAAGGGGAAAAGTGATATGGCTATGCATTCTGCATTGCAAACAACTGTTTTCTGTTTTCTGATTCTGCACTTTTTATATCACTGCAGAAATTAAACTATTTTTGACCTTAATCATAGTCCACTTCTATAATATTGCAGCGTGGAATTTGGTTCATTGTACCTCTAAGACTCTTAAGAGGGAAGAACTGTGCTGCTAATGTTTGGGTAAACTCGAAGGACCATTGTTACCACAGAATAAAAATAGCATTTGTAAATTGTTTTAATGCCAAGTGTAGCAAGCTTATTTTTTTGTCAGATTTAATTGAAACTATATAAAATTAATCAAAGTCAACACACAAAGCAGTGTGCTGATTTAAGAGGTCACTTTCCAGGGTAGCTGTCATGTGATACATTACTATGCTTTGTAAATATCCCTTTTTTTATTACAAATCCTGAACATCTACTAAAATGACCAGAGTTTTGAGTCTGTGTGTTTCTCTTACTCTTACCCATCCTAGCTTGGATCAGACTGTGATGTGTGAAATATTGGTACTGCAACTGATTTATAGTGTATATGCTGACCACAGAAAGCTGGAGAAATGCAAGTTTCAGGTTTCACACATCTAAATGCAAGATCCGAACTAGTAAATGACCCTGAATAGGGCCCCAGATTATATTAAGTTTGCCTTGGGAACACAACATAAACTTGGGAATCTAGTAGTGGTATCTTGTGATTGAAATATAGCTGTGTTTTTTGTTTAGCCTTTGCTTCTCTGGAATCTTCCACAATTTGTCCTTTTTAGCTATGTAAGGTTGTTTAGCACTGTAGAATAAGGATAGAAAAAATTATACTGTTATCAGTGTAAATGATTGATTTATACTTTGTACATTAGAGTACTAGTGATAAAGCAATAAACCATTGCATATTACATAGCAGTATTGCTGGATTTCCCATTATTGAATTGCATATAATACCTCTGGTATTTTTATTAGGTTTGTATATAATTTTAGTAAATTATAAATAGTTAACAAAAGCTTCATTTATATAGTGCCTTTAATGTAGGAAAACGCCCCAAGCCACTTTGCAAGAGCATAAGACAAAAATTGACACCAAGCCAAAGAAGGAGATACTGGGGCACGTGGTCAGAGGTAGGTTTTAAGGAGCAGAGAGAAGCAGAGCGGTTTAGGTAGGGAATTCCAGTGCTTAGGACCTAGACAGCTGAAGGCACACCTGCCAATGATGGAACGAACAAAATGGGGTTTGTCAAGAGGCTAAAATTGGAGGAATGCAGAGTTCTCTGGCTGGAAGAGCATTGGAATAGTTGAATCTGGAAGGTAAAGTGCATGGATGAGGGCTTCAGTGGCAGATGGGCTGAGGCAGGGGTGGAGACGGGTGATATTACGCAGGGAGAAGTTGGCGGCTTTTGTGGTGGAGAGAGTATGGGGTTGGAAACTCAACTTGGGGTCAAATTAGATGCTGATGTTGCAAACAGTCTGTCGCAGTGGACAGTCCAGCCAAATCTGCCGATGAATGGCTAAACAAGTTGTGTGCCACATACGTTCAAACTTGCATAGCTTGAACTTAATGGAGTGAAAATTGGACCGGGACAGAGGAATGTCCAGGGAGGGAGTAAGAACATTGCTGGGGACAAGGGCATCAAAAAGTGGAGGTGAGGATATGATTTGAGCAGATCGATAGCTGCAAATATATCTTAGTGAACAGAGGGCCAAAGGTGGGACGGTTGGGATTTTGAAAGTGCCGTTGTAAACAATATGTTCTCATTTATTTTGGGTGCGCGGCCCATTCAAGGTTCAACGCAAGCGCAGTTTCTTCCATTATAAAGTGGACGAGTGGACTGCGCGGAACATCCAGACTACCGCGCAGCTTAACAGAAACATTGGTTGTAAGTGACTTGGCGTTTTTTTCCCCCCCGAAGTAGATATAGAAGGAAGTGGGGTCGGAAGGGGGAAGAGTGGTGTGAATGGTACAAAGAAATGAACAATGATTACCATGATTAATGAGCAATTGGTACATCATTTTAACTCAGTTGTTAAGGAAAGTTTCCTGATTCTGTGTTTATAGAAGACATGAGTCAATTTGCCATGATGTACCTTTTGCTATGTCTGCACTTTTTATCGTGACGGGGTCATTATTACCATATCGTATAATGTATTTTATAATGAGGGCTGTTCTTAATTGACTTTTCTGAATAAGCCTAAAGGGACTGCTTTGAGGAAACTGCTTTTAAATGGAGCTTTGTTTAATGTAGCCTATTCCTTTAAGGCCATAAAGTTGAATTGGACCAAAGTAGAAATATGATTTAGCGCTCAACCACTTGAGAAGACGTGCTGTAAATGGGGACATCATGAGATCGATTAAAGATTAATTACAAATACTTGGGGAAGTGTCGTATTTGAGCTTCTGACCACAAATCAGCTTCATTACCAAAACCTACTTCCACATCTAACTTCGCTTGCCTTTGGTCACCTGTCCTAATATCTCATGTGGCTTGGTGTCAAATTTTGTTTGATAATGCACCTGTGAAGCGTCTTGGGGCATTTTACTATGTTAAAGGTGCTATATAAATGCAAGTTGTTTAATTTTTTTTGAATGTTTCTGTTAGAGTCCTAACTAGTGTGTGGAACTTGATTTTTTTTTTTGCTTTGAAATATTTCCCTATCATGTGTCAAGTTCTACTTACTCATTGTTGCTCTCCTTGCTGACCTACTTTGGCTCTTGGTCTATAGTAATCCTTGTATTTAAATCACTTACTTTGTAACCACCTCCAGGCTTCCTCCCCCAGCCCAACTCCAATTTTCTGACTTTGGCCTCTTTGTACCTCTATTGGTGGCCATGCCTTCAGCCACCTCGGCCTCACACTCTGGAATATCCTCTCTAAACCCCTCTGCCCTGATGCCTGCCTTTCTTCCTTTAAAACCTGCCTTTTTGACTACAGTTAGGTCACCCTCCAAATATATTTTTATGGTTGTGTCTTTTTTTCTTGTACGTCTCCATGCTCTTGAGTAATAAATGTGAGACTGGCCATGAACTGAGTTCCTTGGATGGGTAATGCCATAAAGATTAGAAGATTCTGAATTTATTTCTGGGTCTGTGCAGGAATTAGCTGATTTCAGTTGGGTTCTCCATTTGTATTTAGCACCCTGGCTTAATATATGGAAGAGTAAAGTTGACAACTTGCTCCTGACAATTATCCAATGAGTCCTGCTGGAATAGAGTGCATATTTAGATGTCGGGACAGGATTGGGTTTGGCTGTGATGCTGTCAGTGGGTAAATAACATGCTGCCACTTGCTGCCTATATTTGCTTGCACGTGAAGAATGCCCACTTGTTTGAGATATTGGAGAGCTGCTGCTGCCAGTGGCATCATATCCCAGCCAGAGGGTCTTCAGGTGAGACGACTGGCCAAAATAAAACGGCACACAAATACAAACTGAGGTTGAAAAGTGCCACTGGAATTGGAACCAGAGTTTTGCTAATGTAGCTAGTTAACTTGTATTACTGTTAGAATGTTTCTATTTTATTTCATTGTAATTTTTTTGTAGGCTAAAGAAAAGTGCTTGCCTTGGTGAAACATTGTCCAAGTGCATGAATCTCAAGTAGTTACGTCAATAAAACCAATTTTCAAGCACCTCCTGCGACATTGCTCGTGGGGTTGTATGACCACGAGTGCTGTGTTAAATTGGGTGCATTTGCAGGGACCTGAGAGGTTGGCTCAAGAGTTGAGTGAAAAGGCTTAAGTTGTTAAAATAAAACATCTGAATCTTTCCTCTTGGACTAAGCCTTGGTGTGGTCAAATCAAAACATTTTTGTTTGCTACAATATGACTGTACAGAATTCTTTTGGGAGAAAGGTTGATGCAATATGATTGTTTAGTCATTATTTTCTACTTTTACTGTTCATTGAAGAGAAAAGAAATTGAAGTTCCATGCAACCACAAAACCTTTTCTTGCATATATTTCCTTTCATAATATTTGTAACAAATGGAGCATAGAATCGGGGAAATTTACAGCACAGAAGGAGGCCATTCAGCCCATTGTATCTGCTGGCTGAAAGCAGTCCAGCCTAATCTCGTTTTCCACCCTTGAATACTGAACTTAGAATAAAGTAACTGTGCGCTAAACCTTTGAGTCCTCCACAAGTTTGATTGATGTATGTAAAATTTAAGAATCCTATTCAAAGTTCAAAGAATGTGGTACTCCATTAGCTTGAGGTTTGCAAAGTTGAAGAAAGACAAACAGTACATTATTTACAACCCACTTTAATTCAGATGCAAATGTATCAAGACCAGAAATGATTGAAAGGTGGAACTAAGATCCTTTGGAAGATTGGTTAAAAAATGAAAGCTGTATTCTTGTAGACTGTATTTGTTAAACATTATCTGAACCAATGCATAACGATTCTACAACTACTGTTTGGCAGACATTGAAAAGTTTCGGGGAAAAAAATCAGACACTGCTGGATCATCATTCAGTCCAAGATGGCTGATGACATTTCAGCAGAATTACCCCAATGTACATGTATGTCAGTCTTTTTTGCACTTAAAAACCAATTTTTAGTATTTAAAAAAACTACCATAAAATTTGGCTCTGACTATAATTTGCAGTCATGTACATTAAATGTCTATAAATGTAGAAGTAGAGCTTTGAGGTATTTATGAAGCGAGTAATATAAAAGTAAATTATGCATGAGTTACATTTACAATACGTCACACTTTAGTGAAATGATTGCAAGTATTTAGCTGCTGCGAGTGCTCTTCACTAACAGCAAGCTTTCTAGGCAAATGCCTTGTTTTAAAGAGTTAGGTTAAAATGCTATTTTTCAATCTACTTGTCATTTAAAAAGATTTACATTCAGAAATATTAGACTGTTTAGTTTTCTTTATACTGACCACTAGTTTTCATAAATGTCTGGTCTGCATTACAAAGTAATTGCATCATATGTTTACAATGATAATGGAAGAGCAGCACAGAATATATATCCTGAATAACATCCAATATTGTAGTTAAAAAGAATGCTCATGTTGCATTTCTATCAAATTTAAATTTGATTGGTGGAGATTATTAATATTTGTTGACATATGTTAAATAGCTGCTGTCAGTGCGACTGTTATGTTTGATTTAATGTGTCATAGGAAAAAGTTTCAGAATTCTGTCTTGCGAGTTGTACCCCTGCTCATTCACTTCATCCAAGTTACATAAACTGGCAAATCATGCAATCTGTAGAAAGAATAGCCTTGCCCTGTTTATTTTTGTTGTATAAGCTCTATTTACAGCTTCTTGTACATAAACCACTGAGCTACAGGATAAATTACAAAATGTGGAATTGAGTGAAACATAGTTTAGTCCTCTTCCCTTTAGTTAATTTTGCTGTCTTTTATATCTGCCCCTTGTATCTCAACTATTTCCGCTCCCCCATTCCAATGTTAGCAGGTCATCTGTTGAAAATTTAAATTGAGAAATCCATGTAGATATAGATGGTTCTAGTTTTGGCCTTTAGTTTTCTCTCCTGCAGTTGAGTCATGTTGAAATATGCATCTGCAGGTGCTAACCGTCCTCCATGTCTCCCAAGTGACCATTCTTTACGTGGATGTCCAGACAGTAATCTGAGCCTAATCCTACCCTTGCCCACCTTTCCCCACAATCAATCCAAGAGGTTATTGGATGTAATCAGGAGTGGGAAAACTGACTCTGTTTTCCTTCTCCAGCCTAGGGATGTTGGGGCCAATTGCGCATCTATTGTTGTCCTAGCTGGGTTTAGCTAACTGATTGCAGACCAAGATTGGCCAGTAAGGTTCAATACTATGCTAGGTGTTGCATTTACTCACTAGGGAGGAATGCACTAAGTTTGTTTTAAGTCTGCGGATGTACAGTGTGATATGCATCAGTAATGTTTCAAAATACTGCATCACAAAGTGATGGAACATGTATCAGATTCCGGAATGAAATCAGAGCTCACCAATCATGTTGCCAAGTAGAGACCAGGTATTTACCAAACAAAGAGAATTTAAAAAAAACTATAGGACCAATAGCCCTTAGTAACTGAGCTCTTTCATTTGCTATAGGGATGCTGGGTTGGTCCTGCCTCTGAATAGTCTTCTGTTGCCCATCTTACTGAAAAGCAAGAATAAAAGTGCAGGAACAGCACCATCTCACAGACCTTGAATGAAGCTCTAAAGTCACATGGAACTGCAAATCAACTAGTGGCCTCTGGTCCTCCTGTATAAAGAAGAGTGCTTTCTCTGCAGCTTCCTGATTAAACAATTTATTCACAACCAGCACAGGTGCAGAATTCCCAACATAGTGCATATACTGAAAAAATATAGTCTGCTCTTAATTCAACTAATAACAAAAGTTGAATTATCACAAAATTCCCAAGTTAATTCAAGTGATTGATTGATTGGATAATTAAAATGTTAGTACAAAATGACTGAATTATCATAAGCTAACTTATATGAACATTCTGGCTGACTAGATTCATTACAAAGACCAGCTACAACAGACAGCTATCACTTTGGAATCAAAACAAACATTGCTGGTATCTCAATATCCCTTTCTAATGAATTTATATTACAATGTAATTCCTATCATCCATATGCATACAACAGGTTGTAAACGTGTTTTCAGCTTGGTGAAAGAATCATTACTTTGATTTTGACGATTGGTCTGCCATCATTTGGCTATTGACATTTTCAAATTCTGGAGGCGAGCGTTGACTTTTTCTTTACCCCATCTTGAAAAGATGGCTTATTTATTTCCAAAGCAGCATTTCTTTTGTAATACCTTGGATTGGATGTTTTCTTACATTAACGAAGCAAAGCTTGTAAGTCAGCTGGAAGCAGTTTCCTGAACAAGGTAGTCACCCTTGATTCCTAAGGAACAAAAATAATAATTAAAAAATTTACAAGTGGGACTAATTAAATATTAATCACTGGGACTCGGCCAAATATAGACTATGGTCTCGGTCCAGATTGTAAAATGCAGTCTATCACAAGAGTACCAAGAGCGGGAGAGTTCAGGAGTCCGAGGAGCAGGAGGGCCGGAGGTCGGCAAGGAGTTCACTTCTGACTCTGATCTCATAGCCCTCGTACGGGCAGGTAAGTGGCTGTTTGATTGGTAAGTATCTTTCTTTTTAAACAGATAAGTCTAATTAGAGGAATGGCAGCGGAGCTCAGTCCTGTGGCGTGCATGTCCTGCGGCATGTAGGAAGTCCTGGGCGCTTTTCACGGCCTAGACAACCATGTGTGCAAGAGGTGTGTGCAAGAGGTGTCTCCAGATCAACTAATCGAGCTCTGCGTTTCAGAGCTTGAGCGGTGACTGGAGTCAATATGGTGCATGCGTAAGGCTGAGAGCTACGTGGATAGCACGTTTCAAAAGGTGCTCACCCCGCAGCTTAAAAACATGCAGGTAGAGGGGAAGTGGGTGACCACCAGACGGATGAAAAACACTAGGCAGGTAGTGCAGGAGTGGCTCCCCACCGCCGCTGCTCTCCAACTGATACTCTCTTTTGAGTACTGGTGAAGGCGATGGTGCTTCTGGGGAGTGCAGCCAGAGCCAAGTCCAAGGCATCACGGTGGCTCAGCTGCAGAAGGAGGGAGGGACAAAGAATAAAAGCTATATTCAATAGGGGATTCAATGGTTAAGGGAACAGAGAGGCGTTTCTGCAGCCGTGACTCCAGGATGGTATGGTGCCTCCCCGGTGCCAGGGTCAAGGATGTCAGCAGAAGTAGGGTATTCTGGCGGGAGGGGGTAAACAGCTAGAGGTCGTCTTTTCAAGGAGGACATAAGTAGAAAGAGAAATGAGGTCTTGTGGGCAGAATTTAGGGAGCTAGGAGGAAAATTAAAGGGTAGGACCTCAAAGGTAGTAATCTCCGGGTTACTACCGGTGCCACGTGCTAATGAGTACAAGGATAGAGAGGATGAATGTGTGGCTGGAGAGTTGGTGTAGGAGGGAGGGCTTTAAATTCCTGAGGCATTGGGACCTGTACAAACCGGACGGGTTGCACCTGAACAGCGCCGGGACCAATATCCTCGCGGGTAGTTTTGCTAGTGCATGTTGAGAGTTTGAACTAGCTTGGTAGGGGGATGGGAATCTGAAAACCAATTCAATAGGGAAGGAAGAAAAGCTGAAATTGGATAGCAAGAATGTAGAAAGTGAATCTGTAAGACAGGAAACAAGGGTTAGAGTAAGTAGTAATCAAGGAGGTCTTCCTGTGCTAAATGGTACATACTTTAATGCAAGGAGTATAGCGAATAAGGCGGATGAGCTAAGAGCACAGGTAGACACTTGGGAGTATGACATTCTAGCCATTACAGAGACATGGCTGAAAGAGGGGCAGGTTTGGCAGCTCATTATTCCTGGTTACCGGATTTTTAGTCAAGACAGAGAGGGGTTAAAAGGTGGGGGTTGTCGCAGTATTGATTAAACTATTACCGTTATGAGGAGGGATGATATGTTAAAGGGATCATCAAATGAGGCCATATGGGTCGAATTGAAAAATAAAAAAGGGGCGATCCACACTGCTGGGCGTGTATTATAGACCCCCAAGTGGGAAGGAGATAGAAGAGCAAATATGTAGGCAAAACCATAGGGCAGTAATAGTAATGGATTTTAACCTAATATTGATTGGGAGAAATATAGCGTGAAGGGTATAGAGGTGCGGAATTCTTAAAATGCATTCAAGAGAGCTTTTTTAGTCAATATGTAACAAGCCCAACACGAGGGAATGAAGCTGGGGTATTAGTGGGAGAGCACTTGGGTACCAGTGACCATAATCCAGACAGATTCAAGGATAGACCAGGAATAAAGTCCCAAATTGGGGAAAAGCTAATATTGCTAAGTTGAGAAGTGATTTGGCCACAGTGGACTGGAAACAGCTACTTGTAGGTAAATCAGTGTCGGAACAGTGGGAGGCATTGAAGGAGGAGATCCGGAGGGCTCAGGCCAAACATGTGTCCTTAAAGAAAAGGGGTGGGAATAACAATTCTAGAACCCCTCCCGGATGTCTAGAGACTTACAGGGTAGGGTAAAGAAAAAAAGGGAAGCTTATGCCATATACCGACTGTTAAATACTATAGAATCTTTGGAGGAATATAGAAAATTCAGAGTTAAATTAAGAATATTAGGAATGCTAAGAGAGAGCATGAAAAATTATTGGCAAGTAAAATGAAGGAAAACCCAAAGATGTTCTACAAATATATTAAGAGCAAGAGGATAACTAAAGAAAGGCCTATTAGAGACTATGAGGGTAATGTATGTGTGGTAAGGTTCTTAATGAATACTTCGTGTTTGTTTTCACAAAGGAAAGGAGCAATGCAGATACTGCTATAGAGTGAAATTCTGGATGAAATAAACACAGAGAGGAGGTATTAAGGGGTTTAACAGCTTTCAAAGTAGCTAAGTACTTAAGCCCTGATGAAATGCATCCCAGGCTGTTGAGCAAAGTAAAAGAGGAAATAGCAGAGGCCTTGTCCATCATTTTCCAGTCCTCTTTAGATTTGGGCATGGTGCCAGAGGACTGGAGGACTGCTAATGTGAAACCGTTGTTTAAGACGGGAGAAAGGTAGGCCGAGTAATTACAGACCTGTCAGCCTAATCTCAGTGGTGGGAAAATTATTGGAAAAAATTCTGAAAGGCAAGGATTAATTAGGGATAGTCAGCATAGATTTGTTAAGGGAAGATTTTGTTTGACTAATCTGATTGAATTTTTCGAGGAGGTAATCAGGAGGGTTGATGAGGATAGTGCGTACAATGTAGTGTATGTTGACTTAGCAAAGCTTTTGATAAGGTCCCACATGGTAAACTGGTCACGAAGGTTCTAACCCATGGGATCCAGGGCAGTAGGAAGCAAAGGGTGATGGTTGATGGATGTTTGTGCGACGGGAAGGATGTTTCATGGGAGGGGTGTAGTAGTGAGGATGAGGATGAGGAGGAGGACAGAGAGAGAGGGTGTGGGGGGAGGGGTGGAAGCGGGTGTGGGGGGTTGTCGAGGGGGTTTGTGGTGGGGGCTGGGTGGGGGGTGGGGAAGAGAGAGGGGAGACTGGATGGGGGCACACCTGCTCTCCTCCGGCCCTTCGATCAGAGTGCCCCCCCAACCCACGCTCCTCCATTCCACGCTCGTCCATCCCTTGCCACGCTCCAGGACGACCAGAGAATTCCTCGGTAGGATTCCGGCGCGCTTTTTATCCTAGGCAGGTCACATAAATCTCGGAGGTGCGCCGTTTTCTCCAGCATCGGAAACTTGGGCCCAATTAGATTGGTGAAGGGCTGGTAGGGGTGTACTCCAGACGTCATAAGATGTTGCGATAGAGGATTGTAGTTTTCTTTGAGAGAATAAGCTGGAAGGGGCAACTGCTTTCCCTCTTCTGTACTTGTCTCTTGTGAAATGTTGCAATAGTGAACAGGTAACATGGAAACTCACCAGCCAAGAAAATAACTTGTATGCGTTTCACCATTAAGAGTCTGTTAAATTGTTGATACAATTAAAGTCCAACACCAGAGCAAGAGGAGGAGGAGGATTTGGGGATTAGAGTTGGGTGAGTTAGAGATTACCTCAGTTGAGCGAAGTTCAGACTCTGGTATTGGTTTGGCTTGGCTCCAAAACCAAAAACAGCTGAATCAATAAAGTAAATCAATAGCATCGTAAAACCCTAATACATGCTTAGCTTTTCATTAATCAGTACCTGACTCGCCTTTCTTATTTTATATCATAAAATAACAATCACAGAAGCATTTGTTAATTATTTGTTCAGTAATTTTGTAAAGATTTTCAGCCTTGTTTATGCTGCATTGAAGTTAAGTGGTTTTAATCAGTTTCATGGCAGTATTGGAAGTTCTGTGGATTTACACTGTTGGTTTCATACCAGTGTTGCTTTAGTTGCTGTTTCATACTTACATCACATAGCCAGTGTAAATGGGGTAATTGTGTGGGCTAGGAACTGTGTGAAAAAGCTCTCATTCTGGTTATTCAGGAAAGAATTCTAGCTAAAACCTAGCTGACTGTGTCTCTCCGGTTAGTTTATACTTATTCAACTGAAACATAGATGAACACATCATTGAGGAAAGCAACCTTCTGTTCTGCTTTTAGACAAACGACAAGTGTCAATTCATAGTGATGCGAGTTGGAATGATGATGCCGAGCAGTCAGTTCCTGCTTTCCAACACATTATGAAAAGTTAAAATTTCTCAAATAAATGTTTACTATTCCAGACTCTCAATGAGTGAGGCTTCCTCTCGATCTTTTTAAAAAAAACATGTAATTGTGACAAACTTCCAGTTAGTTTGTCTTCATTTTCTATATTTAATGATTGAAAACAGATCTATAGAAAGTATCTCTTGCTCATTAAAAAAATTGGGAATAATGTAAACATTTTATTTTTTTTTAAATAGAGAAATTGATGGATAATAATTTGTTAGATTTGTGAGTATAATAAACATGGAATTTTGAAATAGATTTAACATTTTCTGCAACTACAAAGAATATGTCTTTGATACAGTTCAAACTAATATTTTACAAAAAAACTCATTTATGATGCAGTACTGGTATTATTAAGTTACTAGTTTTATCTGTTAACAAGACTCTAATTTAACTAAGTTTGATCTTTTGTCCTTAATCAATATTTCTCCATGCTAATTTATATGGCAGTATTAACTTGAGTTATATAGCACCTAGCAGAGCAAATGAGATACATGCTAAACTCTTAATTTCTTGAACAATAGATTTTATTTGAGTCTCTTATTATGTGCTTGGTTTAATCAGATAGAAATGCAATTGACATTCTTTTTAAATGTTCTACAGTTGATAGGTTTTTATCTGATCTTACCCTTTTGGTGATTAACAGGGTTTTTGTGTGTGTGAAAGTAAGGATTTTCTTCCTCCATGTTCCCCACCCTTTCTTTCCTCTTTTGAAAGTAGTCACTCACTCATGTATATTCCACAGGTACTGACCTCACCCCAAGTACCAGTCGTCACAGGTGAGTCTATACCATAAATACTAGGCAGGTATATTAATTGAGAATTAAGAGTTCTCAGTGGGATTGCCCTTTGTACAAGGAGCTCACCCGATAGGGGGTGCAAAATTGTGCATGCCAGCCTGCCCCTTAAAGGGGCTTTACCGAATACAGTTAGTGAGCTATGCTGAGGCTGCAAAGGGATAGGTGTTGACAAAAATAAAGTAAATGCAAACCTAATGTTAAGGAAGAAGCTGAGTCTGTGATCGGAAGTGTCAGAAAAACAACAACTTGCAATTATATAGCGCTTTTAGTGTAGTAAAACATCCCAAGATGCTTCACAGGAGCATTATCAAAAATTTGGTGCCGAGCCACATAAGATATTAGGGCAGGTGTATAAAAAGCTTGGTCAAAAAGGTGGATTTTAACGAGCATCTCAAAGGACGAGAGAGGCAGAGAGGTTTAGGGAGGGAATTCCAGGGTAAAAATAAGCAGAGTGGATTAGGAAGGGAGAGAGAGAGTAACAAAGGTAATAAGGCATCAGTGACTAAGGTGACATCATAGGAAAATAGAATAAGTCAAAGCTACGGCACTATATCTGAATACGCAAAGCTTTTGCAACAAAATAAATTAGTAGCGCAGATAGAAATTAATAGGTGTGATCTAATAGCCATTACGGAGACGTGGCTGCAAAGTGGCCAAGATTGGGAACTAAATATTCCAGGATACTTAACTTTTAGAAGAAATAGGCAAAATGGAAAAAGGAGGAGGACGGGTAGCCCTGATAATAAAGGATGAGATTAAGACAGTAGAGAGAAAAGATTTTAACTCTGAAAATAAAGCAGTAGAATCGGTTTGGATGGAGCTAAGAAACAGCAAGGGGCAGAAAACATTGGTGGGAGTTGTTTATAGGCCCCCAAACAGTAGTTGTAATGTAGGGCAGAGTATAAATCAGGAAATTAGAGTCGCATGTAACAAGGGTAACATCATGGGTGTCTTTAATCATCATATAGACTGGGCAACCCAAATTTGCAGTAATAATGTGGAGGAAGAATTAATGGAATGTATACAAGACAGTTTTCCAGATCAGTATGTTGAGGAACCAACTAGGGAACATGCTATTTTAGATCTAGTATTGTGCAATGAGAAAGGGTTAATTAATAACCTTGTAGTAAAGGGGTCTTTAGGGAAGATTGCCATAATATGATTAAATTTTATATTGAAAGTGAAAGTGATTTAATTAAATCCAAAACTAGGGTCTTAAAATCTAATTAAAGCAAACTACGTTGGTCCAACCGTGGCTAACAAGAGAAGTTAAAGATAATATTAGATCGAAGGAAGAGGCTTATAAAAGAATAGTAAGCCTGAGGATTGGGAGGACTTCAGAATTCCGTAAAAGAGGACCAAGAAAGGGAAAATAGAATGAGAGTAAACTAGCGAGAGACATAAAAACAGACTGTAAAAGCTTCTATAGGTATGTAAAAAGAAGATTAGCGAAAGTAAATGTGGGCCCCTTACAGGCTGAGACAAGAGAAATTATAATAGGGATTAAGGAAATGGCAGAGAAATTAAACATGGAAGAAGATGCAAAAAAACTTGCCAGGCATAGTAGAGAACCAAGAGTTTAGCAAGAATGAGACTGAAAGAATTTAGTATGAATTTTTAAAAAATAGTACTCGAGAAATTAATGGGACTGAAAGCTAATAAATCCCCTGGACCTGATGGCCTACCTCCTAAGGTTTTGAAAGAAGTGGCTATAGAGATAGTGGATGCATTGGTTGTCATCTTTCAAAATTCCGTAGATTCTAGAATGGTTCCCGCGGATTGGAAGGTAGCAAATTTAACCCCACTATTTAAGATGGGAGAGAGAAAACGGAATTATAGACCAGTTAGCCTGACATCAGTAATAGGGAAAATGCTAGAATCTATTATTAAGGATGTAGTAACAGGTCACTTAGAAAATAATAATAGGATTGGGAAGAGTCAACACGGATTTATGAAAGGGAAATCATGTTTGAAAAATCAATTGTTTTTTGAGGTTGCAACCAGAAGAATAGATAAGGGGGGGAACCAGTGGATGTGGTATATTTGGATTTTCAGAAGGCATTCAATAAGGTGCTACACAAGAGGTTATTAAACATAATTAGGGCTCATGGAATTGGGGGTAATATACTTGCATGGATTGAGGTTTGGTTAATGGACAGAAAACAGAGAGTAGGAATAAACGTGTCATTTTCAGGTTGGCAGGCTGTAACTAGTGGGGTGCTGCAAGGATCAGTGCTTGGGCCTCAGCTATTCACAATATATATCAATGATTTGGATGAGGGGACCAAATGTAATATATCCAAGTTTGCTGATGACACAAAGCTAGGTGGGAATGTAAGTTGTGAGAAAGATGCAAAGAGGCTTCAAGAGGATATAGACAGGCTAAGTGAGTGGGCAAGAACATGGCAAATAGAATATAATGTGGAGAAATGTGAAGTTATCTACTTTGGTAGGAAAAATAGAAAAGTTGCGTATTTTTTTAAATGGAGAGGGGCTGGAATATGTAAATCTACTCACCCACCAGGTTGCTCAGTTTATTTTCCGAATACTATAGTGTCCATTTTTTCATTTTGTGCAAAGCCTTCAGGGCAAATCCTTCCTCTATCTGTTCATAGTCATGATCACTGTCGTCATCTGGCTCTTCTGTTATTTCAATAGAGGGAAGTGAATAAGAAAATATTAAAGTTTAGAACCATCAGACCCATCATGGATGATCTGAACAAAAAGCATCCTGAAGGACATAAATTTTGTGCACAATTGTCAGTGTTAAATGACTTTGCCTATGCTAGCATACCCAGAAGACCAAACTATGTGTTGACCACTCTCTGCGTGAAGAACTTCCTGACATCAGTTCTAAATTTGGCTTTCACCTTTTTGAACCTGCCCTACTACCATAGTTTTGTTTGAAAAGTGTTCCACATCTATATTTTTATACTATTTGCTACCATATACAGTTCTGTAAAGTCAGCTATCATTCACCTCCTTTCAAGACTAAAAAGCTCAAATTTCTCCAGCCTTTTTTCGTAACTGGCTGCAGAAATCAGTCTTGTGGCTGGACTGCATCCAGTGCTCGGATGTCTCCATGAGCAGAATTGGACATAATACTCAAGATATAGTTTGACCAGAACACCGAGAATGATTTCCTCTGACTTCTACTCTGCTGTTTATAACTATATAATGCAGCGGTTGGTTGTGATGGGTCTACTGAAACTTCTAGATTTCTTAACTTCATCCTTAGGTATTTCAGCACTGCCCACGGAGTATGTTTTTTCACCCATCTTTTTCTTCCCATGCGCTTACTTGGCTTAACTGAATTTAATCTACTATATTTTGTCGTTCTTGAGCTGCCTCCTCTGCCCTTTCTACTTTAGTGCTTGATTTCTGATGTGGGTGATTGAATTGCATTTCCAACGGTTAAATATCTTCAAATAAATAATGGAAAGTATTTACTGATTCCTGGACCAGTTTAGCAGATTTAGAAGAAAAATCATCCGGTTGCACCGATGGATGTTGTTCCTACCCATAAAGGCTCTGGTAGTGTAGTGGTTATGGTGCTGGACTGGTAGCCCTAAAAGACACGAGTTCACATCTCACCATGGCAAGTTATGAAATCCAATTCAACAAATCTGGTTTAAAAATAACCATGCTAGATTTCTGTAACGACCCAATTGGTTCACTAATGTACTTCAGTGAAGGAAACCTACCACTCCCTACTCTGTCCAGCCTGTCCTATCAAGCCACTTGGTTATAAAAAAATTGCTAAGGTGGTCCAACACCACTGTGTAGGAGAAATGCCGAAGGATTGCCTTGAATCTGTCCTCAAAATACAATCAGTAGTCAGGCTGAATGCCGGGAAAGGAAAGGGTTAATGCTATGAAAACTTATAACTGTACAAACAATGCATTCCTTATCAGGGCTAGAAGAAAAACCATCAAGACCATAGGCCAGGAGAAGGCTCATTAAGGAGAAATATAAAGATGTCTTGCCTTATCTGGACCGGTGTGAAATCCTTTGTGAAAAAGAGCTGAGTCGCTAGCAAGAGAAGAAAATACTTTTTCAAATTTGTTCCTGGGATGTGGGTGTTGCTGGCGAGGCCGGTATTTATTGCCCATCCCTAATTACCCTCGAGAAGGAGGTGGTGAGTCACCTTCTTGAACCGCTGCAGTCCATATCCAGTGCTGTTGGAGAGTTCCAGGATTTTGACTTAGGAACGACGATATATTTCCAAGTCAGGATGGTGTGCGACTTGGAGGGGAACTTGATGTTCCCATGCACCTGCTGCCTCCTGTTAGGTGGTAGAGGTCATGGGTTTGGGAGGTGCTGCTGTATCTTGTAGATGGTACACACTGCAGCCATACAGCACCGGTGGTGGAGGGAGTGAATGTTTAAGGTGGTGGATGGGGTGCTAATCAAGCGGGCTGCTTTGTCCTGGATGGTGTCAAGCTTCTCAAGTGTTGTTGGAGCTGCACTCATCCAGGCAGTGGAGAGTATTCCATCACACTCCTAACTTGTGCGTTGTAGATGGTGGAAAGATTTTGGGGAGTTGGAAGGTGAGACACTCGCCCCAGAATACTCAGCCTCTGACCTGCTCTTCTTACCATGGTATTTATGTACTGGACTAGCAACCCAGAAATCGTGAATTCATAATCACACCATGAAAAATTGTGAAATAACATTTTTAAAAAAGCAATTTATGGGCTGGCACCAAAACAGAAAAATGATCATAATCCACATTCCAGGAACAAATAAAAAGTCTGTCTTTTTCTTGCTTGCATTTACATGGATTCTTTAATGACCTCAGGAAACCATAAAGCACTTTACAACCAATTAAGTACTTTTGAAGTGTAGTCGCTGTTGCATGTAGGAAGCATGGCAGCTAAGTTGCAAACAGCAATGTCCCACAAACAAACAGCAATTTAATAAATTAGCAGATAATCTGTTTTAGGTATTGGTTAAGGGATAAATATTGGCCAGGACACTGGGCGAATTCCCCTGCTCTTTTTCAAATAATGCCGTTGGGCTCTTTTATTTCCACCCGAGTGCAAATGGGACCTTGGTTTAACGTCTCATCTGAAAGAGCACCATTACGAGTGCCAGCCTAGATTCTGTGTTCAAATCTCTTGAATGGGACATGAACTCACAACGTTTTGATCCAGAGGCGAGAGTGCTACTACTGCGCCAAGGCTGATACCATGGTCATAAGTAAATAAAAAAAATAGGGGGCTGAAATTACCCCCCGGCCCGAAACAAGGTGCACGCGTCCTGTTTTAATGGCTTTTACCACTGCTGTGGTTGAGGTCGCCTCGAGTGAAATTCTGCTTTTTATTGTTTTTTTAAAAATTCGGTCCGGAAGTCGCTCTTAGGATGACTACACAAGAGGGGCGGATACGCGGCGGTGGCAACACTTGAGGGGCGGAAGTTGGAGGAGGTGCAGAGTGACTGCTGCGATGACGTTGCATCACCATGGCTCTCCCCTTCACTTAAAAGGGAGAGCCTTCACGATTTTAAAACTTCGGCCCACTGGAGAGTGTTTCGGCCAGGCCAGCGGCCTGTTGGGGGCCCGGCTGAACCCAGGGGCATAATTGTCGGGCCAACATGGACAGTCAGCCGACAAAAAGAACATGGTGGCAGCACATCCTCCCCTTTACAGGAAGTCGCAGTGCCGTTGCAGAAGGCCACAGCCTCATTGGACCACTGGGAAAAAGACGATTTTGGCACCATCGGGCGGGCCAAAGATTTTCCAGAAAGGAGTGACGCCGTTGGCGGTGTAGAAACATAGAAACATAGAAAATAGGTGCAGGAGTAGGCCATTCGGCCCTTCTAGCCTGCACCACCATTCAATGAGTTCATGGCTGAACATTCAACTTCAGTACCCCATTCCTGCTTTCTCGCCATACCCCTTGATCCCCCTAGCAGTAAGGACCTCATCTAACTCCTTTTTGAATATATTTAGTGAATTGGCCTCAACAACTTTCTGTGGTAGAGAATTCCACAGGTTCACCACTCTCTGGGTGAAGAAGTTCCTCCGCATCTCGGTCCTAAATGGCTTACCCCTTATCCTTAGACTGTGACCCCTGGTTCTGGACTTCCCCAACATTGGGAACATTCTTCCTGCATCTAACCTGTCTAACCCCGTCAGAATTTTATATGTTTCTATGAGGTCCCCTCTCATTCTTCTGAACTCCAGTGAATACAAGCCCAGTTGATCCAGTCTTTCTTGATAGGTCAGTCCCGCCATCCCGGCACAGTGATGATGCACTTAACACGGATCGGCAGCGGTGGGGGGGGGGTAATCGGGACACTGCCGGGAAACCTCGGAAGGGCAATTGGGCTATCAGTGGCCATTCCACGAAAAGTCGACGTCCACTCCACTCTGCAACATGGCTGCCGATTTGCAGTGATAATAGGCCTTAAGGAGAGGGGCAATTTCGGCCCCTAGATGTCAGTACTGCACTGACTTGGACATCATGAGGGGTACCAATATAGCTATGTGATGTGATTGACAGCAAAATGGCCGAACTCTTTGAACACACATCACTCAGATTGGTCAATCGAATTAAGGATGATCCTTTGGAAATTAATGATACACAAGATAGATAGTCTTTTTGACACTAAAGTCAACCTTAGTTTAGTTCTAGTCTTTCTTGTAGTCCTTGCAGTAGAGGTGTGAAACGTGTATTTGTCTAGTATATGTAGAATAATTAAAAAGGCTAATAGAACTTAGGCATACTATCTCAAGATAGCTGGAATCTAAAAGAGTAGAAGTTATATTACAGCTGTACAGAGCTCTGGTTAGACCCCATCTGGAGTACTGCATTCAGCTCTGACCACTGTACCTCATGTATTGGCCTTGGAGGGCGTGCAGCACAGATTTACCAGAATGGTACTGAGGCTAAAAGGGTGAAATTATGACGACAGACTGGTGTTCCCTTGAATATGGAAGATTAAGGGGTGATCAAATTGAGATGTTTATGATGATTACAGAGAAACTATTTCCTCTGGTGGCAGAGTCCAGAACAAGAGACATAATTTTAAAATTGGAGCTAGGCTGTTCAGGGGTGATGTTCGAAAGTACTTCTTCACACAAAGGGTAGTGAAAATCTGTAACTCTCCCGCCTAAAAGCTGTTGAGGCTAGGTCAATTATAAATTTCGAAACGGAGATCGATAGATTTTTGTTAGGCAAGGGTGTTAAGGGTTATGGAATTAAGGTGGATAGATGGTAAGCTACAGATCAGCATTGATCTAACTAAACGGCAGAACAGGCTCGAAGGAACAAATAGCCTACCCCAGTTCCGATCGCTGTAAAATTGGAAAGTGCATCTCAGAAAGTGGGCTGGTAAGGGCACATTTATTGCCCATCTCAAGTTCCCGTGACAACTGAGGCAGTGTAAACTCAAGGCATGAGTGGACTGGAGTTACGTAGATGATCTCAGATAGAAGTGTGCACCTTCCCTGAAAGGATTTAGTGAACAAATTAGGTTTTTACAACAATCTGGCAAATTTGTGATTTTTCTTTTTTGGCGCCAGCCCATAAATTGCTTTTTTTTTAAAAAATACTAATTTCACAAATTTTCATGCTGGGTTCTGGGTTGCCAGTCCAGTACTGTAACCCTTTGGTCTACAAGACCATTTCCTGTTACTGCCCTACTGGCTTTGCTTTCCCTGCAAATAAATAACACAACTCAAATGTGAAACCAGTGAGAGTTTACACTGCTGACAGAATCGCACCAATATCCGAACCATGCAGTATTTTAATTATATCCAGTAGGTTAATTGTAAGGTTTATCCATACTGGGTTCAGTGAAAACCCGTAGTGTATAAAGAATGGCAGGCAACTCTAAACCTGCCTCTGCCATTGATGGAGAGTGGTGCTCTCTAGAAAGGTTGGCATAATATTTAAAGTGGGCATTTTGGAATTTTTGGAGTAGCCTCGGAGTTTCAATGCCTCCAATTTGTGGTGCAGTTTACACAATAAAAGAGAATAGATTTTGCAATGTTACAAAATGGGTTCCAAGAAACTTTTGCACAGCAAACCTATCCTTCTAATTTAGACTTGATTAATCAACTGTTGAATCAATGTTGTACATGAAAAACCTCCTTCCGTGGACCACTAACCATAATTGATCGACAACAATTGGAGCATATTTAATAAACAAGATACTTCATGGAGTGTTTATTATCTATGTCATATGTGCCACAATAAATGTGTAAGTTTTCCATATAATTGGTAATGTTGCCTCTTTAATTCATACTAAATCAATTTAATAAATACAATAAGACAATTTATCTAACATTTCAATAGTTAATATTTTGTGCTGTTATCTGTTGGCAATTCTCAAAATGTTGAGTCTAGAATTACTCAACGAGTATTGTACAGCGGAAGCAGAAGCTCTGATGAGCAATGGCAGCCACAGACAACAACCGATCAATTTGTGTCACTACAAGCTAACACAACAATCCATTTTTGTTGACATTTTTCAATGGCTAATTTATCAACTAGAGTTCGGACTTTGTCAACAAACGCCTTCATGCAGCCAGCACATGACAGCTTTGTGTATGAATCAGGTTGACGCTAATTTGTTTTGCACAGCTGGCAAAATAGAGATCTCTTCCTATAAGCATCTGAAAAGAACATTTAGAGCTCATTAAAAAATCTTTTTTTATTCTCTCAACTTACCTTCAGGAATTTTTGGAGCGTCCTTTATTTTCCCCTTCTGCGTTTTTGCGCATTCACTAGGAGTAACTTGTAGAGGCTGCGTGGAAAAGGGTTTCTTCAAGCTTGCTGGCAATGCTGCATTGTCAGTGATAGGTTTTGGGCACACAGGAACTCCCTTAGTAAAATAATGAAGAAGTAGGTTGGTTTACAGAGCCATTTTCATGTATTTTACTTATATTTTTTTTAAACACACATTGTCTCCCCATTTCACCTACTCACCTGAAATCACTGATTCTTGCTGGGGTATAGTTCCACAAGCACCTTTAGCTCTCCAGTAGCTCGCCCAAGCAGCTATTTACTTAAGGGCACAGGCAATAAGTATCAATTTACCCGTGGATCATGACCAAGTCTACCTCCGTACACATGTGTTTCCAGCAGGGGTCACTAGAGAGTGGCCTGGTGCATTTTCACCTTTCCAACCCAGGTGCACCTGGGCTAATTATGAGGCCCTGATTGCTGCCCCAGCTCAGATCCGCTCCCACAGCAGAGTCTGGGATCACAATTGGGACTGTCCACTCTGTACACAAAGAAGCAAATCTTGCACTGAGATAGCACCTTTCACGACCTCAGGATGTCTCAAAGAGCTTTACAGCGAAGGAAGTACTTTTGAAGTTAGTCATTGTTGTATTGTAGGAAATGCAGCAGCCAATTTGTGCACAGCAAGTTCCCACCAACAATAACATACACCATTGTATCGCTAAAATATGATGTCATCATGCTCATAGATAAGAGTTTTAAATTAGAATTATTACTCTAAAAATCACAATTTTCTGCCTGTAAACATGCAGATTCACATCAAGGCTTTTCAGAGCCACCACCTGTTAGGATTAAGGGGTGAGCAACCACATTTTATTAAAAATATTGTGTATTAGCCTACTTCCTGTACAACGTTCTGTTGCCTCAATTTTTGTTCACACTTTTATGTCAATAGTTAACATTGAAGCTGCCTATGCGAACATATAGAACACAAATCCCATATGCAAACAATTGCCTGTAATATTGTAGTTGCAGGCTTTAGCTAGTAGGTGGGGTGGAAGTTTCTGTAAACTCTGCCAACACAGTCACCATATCCTATGTGAAAATAACATTAGCCTGGATTTTGCGATAGGAATAACGGTGAGGCTATCAATATTCACTATTATTAAGGAGTAAATCGGACAGCAACTTCCAGCAACCGCATATGTGCAGTTAAACGCGGATATCCGTAAGTTACTGTCCGATTTGCCCAGCTCCTCCACACGCTTTGCTACACCGGTACCTTGCCGAGAGATTCGGCATTAAAACACATGAAAGGCGTGAAGTTGTGGTACTTACCCACTAGTTACCCAATAAACCCATCAGAAAATGTTGGTGCGTTCTTTTTCTTTTTAAGTGAATTTTTAATGGCGTGATAATTCTTAGTTACAGCCAAACACCTTTCTGACCCTGAATATTTACTGTTACAAGTGTGAAGTCTCATTCCTTCAGAATTTAATTATTGTTGGAGCTGTTAGTAAAACATTTTAATTAAAACAATTTAAAAACTTTTTTTGTCTCCTATCTCTCTCTCTCTCTTACTCCCATCTTTTTCCCCCCTTTATTTCACTTTCTGTAAATGATTTGACATTGAATTAAATATTAAAATTTATACTTCCTAGTTTAGACTCTGGGTGGGGGAACTCGAAACATTAAAAAATGGGTGGGTTGAGGGCATGTGGGTCGTTAAATGTGAACGTGCCTCCAACCCGCCCACTTCCAATTTTAACAGAGGCGGGGCGGTGGCAGGCATCCAATCCGCTGCCAGGTGGGTGGTCTATTTAAATATTATAAGGCTTGAAGCCTCTGCATTAACCTTCATTTTGTATTTAACTTTAGCTGGTCGGTTTTTCACGCCTCGTGAAACCTGCCAACTAAAGCAAGGCAAGGACTGTTGGATCCAGGTGGCAAGTGCCTTTACACTTACCTTCTGAATCCAAGGTGCCGACCTAATCCAACTCCTGCAATCGGAGACCTCCCTCCCTCATCCGGGCTTCCAATCAACTCCCCCCCCCCCCCCCCAACCCCAGGCCCTCGATCACTCCCCAGGCCACCAATCACCACACCCCTCCCCAGGCCTCCAATCACACCCCTAGGCATCTAATTCCCCGCCCCCACACAAGGCCTCTGACCACATCCCCCCCTAACTCCAATGAATGCTACTTCAGTCTGTGATCGATATTCAGACTCCCCTCCCACCCCTTCAGGCCCCCCAATCTTTTTGCTTTCCCTCACCCTTCGCGGCCTTTGGATCCTTGTGAGATTTTACCCCCACCCTGGCTCCTCCAGGCCATTTTACCCATTAAAATTCAGCCCTGCATGTCTTGGTAAGGATTCTTCAATCTGATTGGTTGGAGATCAGCTGTTGCTTTGCCTACTCACACATGCCACAGATCCCCTGTAGAGGGCGTTGCGCTGTAAAGGATCACTAGTAACTGTAAGTTGTCGCTCAAAAGCCCACAGAATGTCTGTGGGCAGCTGGAAACATAATCAACGGCAAGTGCCGTTCCTTCGCCGCTGAGTGCAAAATCCGGCCTGTTGTATTCATCAACTAACGGTAGGCACTGCCACTGGTGATTTGTTGGTATTTCAATATATATGGAGACAGAGCAGTAACTATCTGTACATTGCATAGGACAACTAAATCTTACATCCCCAACCTCAATATGTGTATCATGTTGTTCTTGGCCCTGAAATATACTAACGAATCATTAGTGTACAAATACTTTTCGTCTGTGTATGAGCCTCCTTTGTCTGCTATTTTAACCAAGAAATTAATTTTACACAAATAAGTTAAGCATTTGTGCAGTGTAATTTCAAGGCCTTTGCCACCATCATTCCTTTTGGTGGATTCAAACAAGTATTGATGGGAGTGTTCTGATTGGTGATGGAATTAACATATCAATAGATTATATCATTCAGAGTTGAAATTCTTTCATCTGACAAATGCTTCAAAACCACTCAGTAATATTCTCAGTAAAGTAGCTGCACAATTAGTTTGTTGTGAAAGCTGGTATCCACTTAGTGCTTGACTCTGACATTATGTAGCCACATGACTGACTTACATTATGTAGCCATACGACTGACTTACATGAAAGTCTACTTAAGTGAAAGTCGAAGGATTCAGACAGTATGCACTTCATAAGCATTCCAACTGAAGTCTATGCTGTATCAAAATGAAATCATATTTGTTTTGAATGACATCTGAAGGTGAAACACAGTCCTTGTAACATCAAGTGAATCTGATAGCACCTTCCAAGGATTCTGATTTTATCTTGCTTTATTGGTGGGACCTTTTCAGATTCTGACTAATTTAATTGTTATCTTCCACAATAATTATCTTAATGGGTTATAATTGACATGTTCTGTTGCTTTCTAATGGCTCAAAGGATAAGGACACCATGTGACATTATATTGATTCATACAGACCAGGAAGATATGCAGGAGGAAAGCCTGCTGCGTAAACTTCTTGTACAAGACACTAGCTATTTCTTTGCCCATTGGGTTCATCTGTGCAGATGTATGTAGATCTTGTGTTTGATTCAGCCTTTGTTCTGCAGATAGTATCTGGGGTTATGCTCAGCATACAAGGCAATTGTTGGCAGCCAAATCATCAATAAAATCAAAGGACTGACCAATGTCATTTATGATTGATGGGCTGATAGGGTTCACTTTGTATGAAGTGCTCTCCATACAAATTACAGATGCCTTTCAGATAGTCATTTAGAGTCAGGGGTCAGATCTTAGCCACGAAGGCGGTGGCAGCACTACAGTTAGCCTGGGAGAGGGGAAGGAATATTGGGCCACGGTCCTTACTCCTGATAGTTATCCAGCTAGTAAATGTGTATGTGCAGAGATCAGGCTTGACCAGGGATCCTCCGGTGGGAGAATAATCAACTGTCACTCTCTCTCCAGGCTCATCCATGAAGAATACCACTTGGGTACCACAGGACTTCCAACAATTGTGGAACTGTGCCCCACCTTCAAGGGGGAAGGAGAAAAAAATGCAGGGGGAAATTATTTAAAAAAACAAACAGATTTATTGATTTGACTGCATGAAAGGATAGAAACATAGAAACATAGAAAATAGGTGCAGGAGTAGGCCATTTGGCCCTTCGAGCCTGCACCGCCATTCAATAAGATCATGGCTGATCATTCCCTCAGTACCCCTTTCCTGCTTTCTCTCCATACCCCTTGATCCCCTTAGCCGTAAGGGCCATATCTAACTCCCTCTTGAATATATTCAATGAACTGGCATCAACAACTCTCTGCGGCAGGGAATTCCACAGGTTAACAACTCAGTGAAGAGGTTTCTCCTCATCTCAGTCCTAAATGGCTTACCCCTTCTCCTTAGACTGTGTCCCCTGGTTCTGGACTTCCCCAACATTGGGAATATTCTTCCTGCATCTAACCTGTCCAGTCCCATCACAATTTTATATGTTTTTATGAGATCCCCTCCAATGAATACAGGCTCAGTCGATCCAGTCAAGCATGATTTCCCTTTCATAAATCCATGCTGACTTGGACCAATCCTGTCACTGCTTTCCAAATGCGCTGCTATTTCATCCTTAATATATTCCAACATTTTCCCCACTACTGATGTCAGGCTAACCGGTCTATAATTACCCATTTTCTCTCTCCCTCCTTTTTAAAAAAGTGGTGTTACATTAGCTACCCTCCAGTCCATAAGAACTGATCCGAGTCGATAGACTGTTGGAAAATGATCACCAATGCATCAACTATTTCTAGGGTCACTTCCTTAAGTACTCTGGGATGCAGTAGTAACTTTCAAAAGGTGATTGGATTTATACTCGAGAAGGAAAATCATTGCAGGGCTATGGAGAAAGTGCATAGCAATGGGACTGATTGGATTGTTCTTTCAAAGAGCCGGCAAAACACAATGGGCCAAATGGCCTCCTTCTGTGCTGTATGATTCTACGAGTAATTATTCAGAAAGATTACAACGGATTCTAACTATTGTCATGCTGAATACTCTTAATTTGGCACAAGGAGTCTGCACCAGCTTCAGTCCATTATTGCAGCCCGACATTTGCATTTATAGAGCGCCTTTAACATAGTAAAACATCCTCAGACACTTCACAGGAGTGTTAATCATACAAAATTTGACAGATGACCAAAAGCTTGGTCAAAGAGGTAGGTTTTAAGGAGCATCTTAAAGGAGAAGAGGTTGAGAGGCGGAGAGGTTTAGGGAGTGAAACCCAGAGTTTAGGGCCTAAGCTGCTGAAACTTTAAGAGTTAACAGTTCAAACCATTATACTCTCCAGTACACAGGTCTTGCCCACGTTTATGAAAAACACTTTCACCGTATAACTTCCAGGGAGACCCCAAAATAGTCCACCAGATAAGGTTTATAACTGAAGAAGAAACATGAATTTCACAGTGCAGGACACGTGAAAGATTGAAAAGAGTAGAAGAGAAGAAAAGGTAAATGAGGAATTACAGGTTAAGTGATGCCTAGCCTATAAATTGCAGGAGAAAGTTAAAACTGAGGGAGGTAAGGAGTTTCAGAGTTTTGAGATACTGGGAAAGAAAGGATTAGAGTGGGAGGTGCGGTATGGAACCTATTTTCAGAGATTCTTTGTCAAGAAGGAATTAATGGGGGAAATGATGAGACTTCTAACAGGTACTGCTGCCAACAGATTAATAATATGTAAAGTGTTAACAAGTTGTTGCTAATTATTTTGTTCATTTGCGCCTCAATAATTACATTGAAAGTATGAGAAGAATAGTGATTTGTAAAATGGAACCTTGAGCGCCTCGAGACATTTTATTACGTTAAAGGCGCTATATAAACGCAAATTGTGATTGTTGTCACTGAGAATACCGTGGATTAAAATTAAAGCAAAAAAAGTGGAAAATGTAGTGATTCAAAAGGCATCAATTAAAACATTTAAATTGCCTAGTATGATGTCAGTAACAAATATATTAATAGATGTGAAGTCCTTTATGTTTTAAACCTGCAGGTTGTTGTTGCTATTCCAGTTCTGACGAACGGTCATCAACCTGAAACGTTAAAGGCTGGTTTTTCGGCTCATTTACGCATCGGTTAGCGATTTAAATGCTGTTTTTGGGTGTTATGCGTTCAGGCTTTAGCGCCCCACCGAAAGATTCGGCTATTGGTTTGCGCCGGCGGAAAAACTTACCGCCCTGCCCTCCGTTTTTAGTGATGATGATGACGTCAATCGTTGTGCATCGCTGCGCTAGCGCCCGAGATGGAACTTTCAACCTTAACGCCTCATTTCACGGCCGCCCCAGGAAATGCCTGAAAAAACCAGGTGGTCCCTGGGTGCGACAGGCGGTATTGGCAGCGTTTTTAAATGGAGAGATGAGGTCATATTGACTGAATGGTTGCGCACATCACGCTGCATGAAGCTTGACTTGCAAACTTCACTTTCATCTGCCATTACAGTACCCGTACAATGTCAGTGAGAAAATTTAATGGGGGCATTACTAGTTCGCCAGTGTATCATGCTCCATGCTATTGCCCAGGCGGTGTCAGGTTAGAGGAAGGGCTCTTGGCCATGTTGGCCCAAGGACGAGGAGAGGCCAAAAGCATCTGGGGAAGAGGGATTACAGGCACTAACGCTCAGACCTCCAGCTCTCTGAGGAGCAGTGTGTGAGAAGGCTGCGCTGTCCTGCTGACAGAGACATACCATTTCCTACAGGTAGACCTAAGCCTACACCGCTCTGGAGGCAGCCTTCAATACTCCCCTAAACAGGTATCTGAATTCATTGTGGTGCGCTGCATGTTGCACAGCTCGGACATCAATGAGGGGCCAGTGGGGATTGCAGGCCCACCTCAGGAGGAGGAGGAGGAGGATGACAAGGCTCCCATTTGATAGCCACCCCATCCACGGGAGAGGCAGCTTGGAGATACTGTCGGACCAAGAGTCGCACATCGCCAGCTCATAATCGACCGGCTCTCCTAAATGGAGGAACCTGAGGGATGGAGCTAATACTGGACACACTATATGCCCCCATAAAGGCACATCTCTGGTGAATGTTGGAATGATGCACAAGACACCAATGGCAAATGATGAATCATAAACTTTATTGCAACAAAGTCACAAAAACTGCCCCCACCAAAATAAAATCATACAATATACAACGTTATGTTGCAGGGCAGTAAACAACAATGAAACTTCTTTACCACCGCAAGTTTCGGCTCGGACGCACAAAATCTGCTGTGTAACGCCTGACTTAATGCCAACGCTCCTCCAACTTACATTTACGCCGGAACTTGCAGTCGAAAGCACAAACTATTTTCAGGCGCTTACTTTAATGCCCCGCTGCGATTAACTCCCCAAAATCGCAAAACCCAAAAATCAGCCCAAACTGTTTCTTTTTCCACAGATGCTGCCTGACCTGCTGAGTATTTCCAGCATTTTCTGTTTTTATTTCAGATTTTAAGCATCTGCAGTATTTTGCTTTTAAAAATATATTAATGTGATCGTTTGAAATTACTCTGTTCCCAATTTTACAATAAATGGGTTAATTCCTTCACTGCAGTAGTGGACAAAGGATGGATTTGTTTAGTTCAGTTCCAACAGCTTTCTGAATGCAGCTGTTCTCCACACTTAGGGCCCAAATTTCCCCAAGAGTTGCCCCGTTTTTTTTTTGGAGTAAGTAGCTTTTTTTGGAGTAACTTAAAAATCGCAAATTTCCCCATTTAACTTGCTCCAATGTAAGTCAGTTAGTTAGGTTTTTTTCTAGTTTAGTTTGTTCTCTCCAAAAGGGGGCGTGACAAGCCACTTACGCCTCTTCTGGCCAAGAAGCAAATTTGGCCAGCTGAAAGTTACTCCAAACTAACTTAGGCCAGTGTATGTGGCCACTTTTGTGGGCACAGAAAAACCTTACCTGCATTTAAGAAATCAGCGCAGGCAGCCAGAGATGGGCGGTGGGGGGTGAGAAGGTGAGTTAGAGGATTCTAAAGCACTAAAGACCTTCACAACATCAGCACGATGTTACATCTTCAGCACAACAGCTGCACAACATCATAAATGAATAATAAATCAGCTACTGAAAATAGAGCAGTCCTACCTTGCCGACTGCAGAATGCACCAGCTAGCCCTCCCGCCAGGACTTGGGGCAGCAGGCACGTATGACTGTAGGGGTGAGGGATTTTTACTTTTTACAGTTGGCCCTAAATGTTGCGTGGTCCTAATGGAACATGATTCAGTTTTGATGCAAAATATCTTTTATTGGAAATGTTACAGTGCACTTCAGCGACAACAACAGCAAAGAAAGGCTGCACTCATCCCTCACCCACATCTCGGGGAAAGTGCACTTCCTCATAGGGTCGGTGATGGTGGTGGGCGGGAGGGGGGCAGGGGTGTTGGAGGCCCGGCTTGGGTCTGACCAGTGGCTGGTGCTTGGATTGAAGTGGGAGTGGCATTTGAGTATCCGGCCTCTGTGCCCTAATTGCAGAAGCTAACTCCCTCGTGGCATCTGCCATCGTCTGCACGCCCTCAAATGCCTGCCCTCACTTCCTGTCTTAGTGCAGAGATTTCACCCAACACTGTCGCGACCTCATCACGCACCTCGCTGACAGCCGCCACGAGTGATCTTGTGAGGGCATTGGTCTCCTCGCCCAATAAAACAGCCTGAACTGGTCGGCTTCTCCTTCCCCTCGCCGTGGGTCTGCCTAGTGGCACCCCTCCAGTGCGAGGCGCAGGCTGGGACCGTAAGGGACTAGGTGTCCCCAAGATGCATTTCCCGACCGCCACGACCTCGGAAGGTGTGAACCCATGGAATGTTGCCGAGGAGCTCATGGAGGGTTCTGGCAGTGTGATGCCCTGTGCTATGTCCTGATCCATATCACGGTCAGCATTCTCCTGTGCACACATTTCCATGGACCCCTTCTCCCCCCGCCCACCATGGTCTGGAGCGCACACATCTGGATCCTCTGGTGGATCTTCAGGATCTTGAGGAGTGTCTTCTTCTTCTACAAAATCCAACAGAACAGTCAAATGGTTAGCAGCACAAGAGGGGGCAGGATGGGTGGCATGAGTAGTCTCACGTGTAGCAGGCCAGTTAGCAGGTTGATTTGAAGGGTGACTATGCATTTTAATGACTCACCCTCACCCTCGCGTGTGGGTCCAGCTTGTGCAGAGCTAATACTTTTTCTGCCGGTGCGACTCAACAAAGCAGCAACCCTCTGTTCTAGGGGTGTCAGTTGGTGCAGATTTGGTGGCCCTCCTCCTGTTCTAGTTCGCTCCCTTTTGTTGTGGGCCAATTTCTTCTGCAAAGATGAAAATATTAATTTTCAGACATGGTGCACTTCTGATGGGTGGGACACATACAGATGCTCACATTTTCCATCGCAATTCAATTTAAAGATGAAGATAATACTTACACTCACTGCTTGACCAACGTCCTGCCATTTCTTCTTGCACTGGCTTCCAGATCTTGCGGTGTTGATCCCAGCTGAGTATTCTTCTGCAACGAGGTTCCATCTTTTTCTCATTTCCTTGGGTGAAACTTTTGATTGACCACTGTTGCTGATATCCAGCTCCAGCCATTTCTCCTCAATTACAGTCACTAATTTCTCCACTTCCTCATGAAGCAAATTCTTGGTTCGTCTTGCCATTCGTCTATTGGACTCACGCAGGTAATGTTCCAAAATCACACTTCACACCTTTCTTCCGCTTATCCAGCACTGCTTTCCACTCCCTCAGCCACACAAAAATCAATATTCAAACCTCATCTTTATATACGCTCCATTACCAATGATTCTAAGGACGCTCTCCCTTTAATTGGTCGATTGCCAAGCTTCCTGTTGCACTGCACATGTGCGCAAGCTGAACCGCCAATTGCGCACGCTCAAACGGTCATGTGGCCCCCCTGCCGGAACTCCACAAAATGCTGGGCCCAAGCCCCACCCCCCCGCCGCCGGCCACGCTGAGCAAGCACGGCCCAAACTCCGCTCCGCGCTCCTCACCCCCCCCCCCCCCCCAGGCTCTGCAGCGCCACGCCGATGGATCCGGATGACGAGGGAGCGGCCAAATTGAAAAGGTAAATTTTTGACGATTTCTTCCCCCCACGAAGTTGGCGCACCACATCTAACTTCGCCACTCTAAGCGACTGGGGAAATTTGGGGCCTTTGTGCTGGGTGTCAAGTCCCAAAAGTTCTGAGTATTCATTCAATGTTCTACATCTGAGTCTTTGGCTATTCTATGTGGAATTAAAGATCATCTTTTTGACCAGACTATTGGTCCCTCTCCTAATCTCTCCTGCTTTGGCTCAGTATCCATTTCCCTGCCTATTTCCATTGGTGAAGTCTTTTGTGTTATAAATTCAATGTACAGGTTCGAAATGCGGCCGTTCCGGATATTTCCGGATTTTGGAACGTCTTTGCCTGGGCCGAGGTAGGTGGAGTCTGGCAGCCGAGGTGCTGGGGGGGAGCTGGGGGGGGGGGAGCCGGGGCCAGGGCCAGGGTGAAGTCGGGCCGGAGGGCAGGCCGCCGAGGGCTGGAGTGAGGTCGGGCCGGGCTGCCGAGGCGAGGTCGGGCCGCTGAAGTCGGCCACCGAGGCGGAGGGAGTCCGGATTTCGGAACATTTTCCAGATGTCCGGAACATTCCGAATTTTGGAACTCCGGATTTCAGACGCTCAACCTGTACCTGCAAGTTGTTTGTTGGTGATTTTTAATTGCTTCATCACATTGCTTAGATATTGAAAACAAATATTATAAACTCCCAGCTCCCTTTCTACATCTCCCTGTGCTAATTTTATTCTATTCTTTACATACTATTCTGAAGTGTGTGCAGCACTTTATATTTATCAGTATTAAACTTTATTTGCAATTTGCTTGCCTAATTGCATAACTGAAATACATTATCGCTGTAGTTAAATTAAGATTAAACAACTGAGAAAACAGCTGGAGAAAAATGCAGTAAACTGAATTTAAAAGCTACATATATATATATATCCTATATATCATCTTTCCCACGTTTTAAATCTATAAAAGTAAACCTGTAAAAATACAACACAGTAAAAAAACAAAAAATTAAAACTATGTTCTTTGATATGCAGCAGATGATCACAAGGTAGTTATTCAAGAAAACATTCGGCTCATAAGAAACACAAAAATTGACGGGCAGGAAAAGACCATCAAGCCTGCCCCACACGCATGATGACTGAACACTACTTCCCATCCCGAGCACATCTGTGTAATCTCCTGGGAGAGGCAAAAAAAGAGAAAAACTCAGGATCAATGGATCAAAACCAGTCAAGGACATCACATGGACCATGTGTTATCTGTAAAGTCACTTACCTTCTAAACTATATGATCTCTGCAATATACCTCCAAGTTGTTATTTGTTGCTGCTAACCAGTCAAGAACCGATCCAGCTCTCCTCTTGAAGGGGTAGAGAGTCAGCACCCACCATAGCTCATCCACTTAGAACAAGCTCACAATATTTCCGTCACAACATTAAACAGTCCTAGATTATTCCAGGGTTTACGTCTTCAGTATCCTGCCAAGAATTCCATTCCAAGTGTTGCTTACTCTCTACACAATTAACTTGCTGCCAATGGTCCTAAATGTGCTTGTGCCTGTCCCTGTGTGATCTCATATCCTGCAGTCCATAGGATAAGTTGAAATTAAGCAGATTCATGGGGACCCAGCCTTCGCTCACTCTAGGTTCCCTGTGAGGGTATAACTAATCATAACTCTTTAACCTATCTAATTCAAATAGTCTTTCCACATGGACACAATCTGGTTCCTTCATTAGTTTAAAGATCTCAATCAAATCTCCCTAAAGACTGCATTTTTCTAGAGTCCAAAAGAGACCCAAAACTAAGCCTATCATGGTAACTGAGGATCTTTTAGCTTGGTATCAATCTAGTGACCCTCCTCTGAAGATTTCCCAGGACCTTTATATCACCCACAAATAGCGGGAACCAAATGTGGACACAATATTCTAGGGGGTGGAATTCGCAATGGCTTACCGCCCGGTTTCTGGGCGGTATTGGCCATTGTGGGCGGTAATCAGGTAAGCGAGAAATTGCTTACCTGAGTTACGCCGGCGGTTTTGAGGTACCGCTGGGGAGCGGACTGCCGGCATGCACTGTCCCGAGATCGCCCTGGTGTGATATTTAGGTCAGCGGTGACCCATAGCCGAGTTTTTTTTTTAAAACGCCCACGAGGATCAGCGGAGCTGGGCGGAAGGAGAGTAACACTCCAAGAAAAAGGTTAGTGATTGTTTTTTTTACTAATTATTTTAAAAATCTGGTGTGGTTATTTAGTTTAAAGTGTCTTTGTGAATATTTTTTTGATTTTTTTTTTTAAGGTGATGTTCTTTGAAAAATTATTATTGTTTTTCTGCTGTTAGACCCAACCCGCAGCCTCGGGGTAAGTTTTTATTGATCTAAAAAAAATTTATTGCCCATTTTGCCCAATCGACCCTAAATTGCACTTTTTTGCCCAGAATTGGGGTGCAAGGCCCATGTTTTTCACTCGGCAGATTTGTTTTATTATTTTGGGGGAAGTGTGCGCCAGCGATAATTTTCCCAGTCTTAGCGGTTTTTTGCGCGGCAATCGGGCGCTGGTGGGCTGATAGGAAATTCTAGCCCTTGGTCTTTTAAAAGAACAGTATATTTTTTATTTTGTGTTGAATCGTTCTAGCATTCGAATACTCTATTTGCTTTTGCTTTAGTCTCGCAGCATTGATTATGAACCCTTACAGATTCATGTCCTATAGGACCTGGGTCTTCTTCCCCACTCAATAATCTTTAGTTCAGAACCTTGCATAAAAGGGGCCAAGAAGTCGGGAGAAGCAGCGGAGGTTGGGGCGGAGCAGGTCGGGAGCAGCGAGGCTCATAAAAGGGGCCCAGCAGTCGGAAGAAGCTAGCTGGTGCAGGGTCAAAAAGCAAAACGCAAAATAGAAGTAAAAATAAATCGAAGTGTGATGTCACAGCCTAGTGGGTAAGTGATTGGTAAGTACTTTTTCTTTTTCTTTTCTTATCAGTAGGAAACCTTTGGCATTGTTGCCAAATTAAGTTAATCTAAGGGTTAAGTCATGGCAGGAGAGCCCAGAGCCATATCATGCTCCTCCTGTGCTATGTGTGAAGTCAGGGACACTTCCAGGATCCCTGGCTGCTATGTGTGCAGGAAATGTGTCCAGCTGCAGCTCCTGTCAGACTGGATTGTGGCACTGGAGCTGGTCACACCGCAGGTAAAGGTTACACAGGCAGATAGGGAATGGGTGACCATCAGGAACAGCAGGGAAAGGAAGATAGTGCACAGGTCCCCTGCGGTCACCTCCCTCCAAAACAGAAATACCATTTTGGATACTGTTGAGGGAGGTGGCTCATCAGGGGAAGGCAGCAGCAGCCAAGTTCATGGCACCAGGGGTGACTCTGCTGCACAGGAGGGCAGGAAAAAGAGTGGGAGAGCTATAGCGATAGGGGATTTTATTGCAAGGGGAATAGGTCGGCGTTTCTGCAGCCGCAAACGAGATTCCAGGATGGTATGTTGTCTCCCTGGTGCAAGGATCAAGGATGTCTCAGAGTGGCTGCAGGACATTCTGGAGGGGGGGCGGGGGTGAACAGCCAGCCGTCGTGGTGCATATAGGTGCCAACGATAAGGGTAAAAAACGGGATGAGGTCCTACAAGCTGAATTTAGGGAGCTAGGAGTTAAATTTAAAAAGTAGGACCTCAAAAGGTAGTAATCTTAGGATTGCTACCAGTGCCACGTGCTAGTCAGAGTAGGAATAGCAGGATAGCTCAGATGAATACGTGGCTTGCGGAGTGGTGCAATAGGGGAGGATTCAAATTCCTGGGAAATTGGAACCTGTTCTGGGGGAGGTGGGACCAGTACAAACTGGACGGTCTGCACCTGGGCAGGACTGGAACTGGTGTCCTAGGTGGAGTGTTTGCTACAGCTGTTGGGGAGGGTTTAAATTAATATGGCAGGGGAATGGGAATCTATGCAAGGAGGCAGAGGGAAGTAAAAAGGGGGCAAAAGGAAAAGGTAGGAAGGAGAAAAGTAAGAGTGGAGGGCAGAGAAATCAAGGACAAAAATCAAAAAGGGCCACATTACAACATAATTCTAAAAGGACAAAGAGTGTTAAAAAAACAAGCCGGAAGGCTCTGAGTCTCATTGCGAGGAGCATTCGTAATAAGGTGGATGAATTAACTGTGCAGATAGCGGTTAACGGATATGATGTAATTGGGATTACGGAGACATGGCTCCAGGGTAACCAAAGCTGGGAACGCAACATCCAGAGTTATTCAATATTCAGGAAGGATAGACAGAAAGGAAAAGGAGGTGGGGTAACGTTACTGGTTGACTAGGAGATTAACGCAATAGTAAGGAAGGACATTAGCTTGGATGATGTGGAATCTATATGGGTGGAGCTGCGAAACAGCAAAGGGCAGAAAACATTAGTGGGAGTTGTGTACAGACCACCAAACAATACTAGTGAGGTTGGGGATGGCATTAAACAGGAAATTAGGGATGCGTGCAATAAAGGTACAGCAGTTATCATGGGTGACTTTAATCTACATAGATTCGACATCAAACTGGTAGCAATACTGTGGAGGAGGATGGAGGATTTCCTGGAGTGTGTAAGGGATGGTTTTCTAGACCAATATGTTGAGGAACCAACTAGAGAACAGGCCATCCTAGACTGGGTCTTGTGTAATGAGAGAGGATTAATTAGCAATCTTGTCATGCGAGGCCCCTTAGGGAAGAGTGACCATAATATGGTAGAATTTTTCATTAAGCTGGAGAGTGACACAATTAATTCAGATACTAGGGTGCTGCACTTAAAGAAAGATAACTTCGACGGTATGAGACGTGAATTGGCTAGGATAGACTGGCGAATGATACTTAAAGGGTTGACGGTAGATAGGCAATGGCAGACATTTAAAGATCACATGGATGAACTACAATTGTACATTCCTGTCTGGAGTAAAAATAAAACGGGGAAGGTGGCTCAACCGTGGCCAACAAGGGAAATTAGGGAGTGTGTTAAATCCAAGGAACAGGCATATAAATTGGCCAGTAAAAGTAGCAAACCTGAAGACTGGGAGAAATTTTGAATTCAGCAGAGGAGGACTAAGAGTTTAATTAGGAGGGGGAAAATAGGGTATGAGAGTAAGCTTGCAGGGAACATAAAAATTGACTGCAAAAGCTTCTATAGATATATGAAGAGAAAAAGATTAGTGAAGACTAATGTAGGTCCCTTGCAGTCAGAATCATGTGAATTCATAATGGAGAACAAGGAAATGGCAGACCAATTGAAAAAATACTTTGGTTCTGTCTTCACCAAGGCACGAATAACCTCCCGAAAATACTAGGGGACCGAGGATCTAGTAAGAAGGAGAAACTGAGGGAACTGAGGGAAATCCTTATTAGTCAGGAAATGGTGTTAGGGAAATTGATGGGATTGAAGGCCAATAAATCCCCAGAGCCTGATGGTCTGCATCCTAGAGTACTTAAGGAAATGGCCCTAGAAATAGTAGATGCATTGGTGGTCATTTTCCAACATTCCATGGTATCTGGATCAGTTCCTATGGCTAATGTAACCCCACTTTTTTAAAAAAGGAGGGATAGAGAAAACAGGGAATTATAGACCGGTTAGCCTGACATCGGTAGCGGGGAAAATGCTGGAATCAATTATTAAGGATGAAATAGCAGCGCATTTGGAAAACAGTGACAGGATCGGTCCAAGTTAGCATGGATTTATGAAAAGGAAATCATGCTTGACAAATCTTTGAGAATTTTTTGAGGATATAACTAGTAGAGTCGGTAAGGAAGAACCAGTGGATGTGGTGTATTTGGACTTTCAAAACGCTTTTGACAAGGTCCCACACATGAGATTAGTGTGCAAAATTAAGGCACACTATTGGGGATAATGCATTGATTTGGATAGAGAACTGGTTTGCAGACAGAAAGCAAAGAGTGGGAATAAACGGGTCCTTTTCAGAATGGCAGGCAGTGACTAGTAGGGTACCGCAAGGTTCAATATATATTAATGATTTAAATGAAGGAATTTAATGTAATATCTCCAAGTTTGCAGATGACACTAAGCTGGGTGGCAGTGAGAGTTGTGAGGAGGATGCCAAGAGGCTGCAGAGTGATGTGGACAGGTTAGGTGAGTGGGCTAACGCATGGCAGATGCAGTATATTGTGGATAAATGTGAGGTTATCCACTTTGGTGGCAAAAACAGGAAGACAGATTATTATCTGAATGTTGACAGATTAGTAAAAGGGGAATGCAATGAGACCTGGGTGTCATGGTACATCAGTCATTGAAAGTAGGCATGCAGGTACAGCAGGCAGTAAAGAAAGCAAATGGCATGTTGGCCTTCATAGCGAGAGGATTTGAGCATAGGAGCAGGGAGGTCTTACTACAGTTGTACAGGGCCTTGGTGAGACCACATCTTGAGTATTGTGTGCAGTTTTGGTCTCCTAATCTGAGGAAGGACATTCTTGCTATTGAGGGAGTGCAGCGAAGGTTTACCAGACTGATTCCCAGGATGACAGGACTGACATATGAAGAAAGACTGGATCGACTAGGCTTATATTCACTGGAATTTAGAAGAATGAGAGGGGATCTCATAGAAACATATAAAATTCTGACGGGATTGAACAGGTTAGATGCAGGAAGTATGTTCCCGTGTTGGGGAAGTCCAGAACCAGGGGTCACAGTCTAAGGATAAGGGGTAAACCATTTAGGACCGAGATGAGGAGAAACCTTTTCACCCAGAGAGTGGTGAACCTGTGGAATTCTCTACCACAGAAAGTTGTCGAGTCCAGTTCGTTTAATATATTCAAAAGGGAGTTAGATATGGCCCTTACGGCTAAAGGGATCAGGGGGTATGGAGAGAAGGCAGGAATGGGATACTGAAGTTGCATGACCAGCCATGATCATATTGAATGGTGGTGTAGGCTCGAAGGGCCAAATGGCCTGCTCCTGCACCTATTTTCTATGTTTCTATATGCTCAGTGGTAGCCCTGCTATGCGCATAACACAACATTTATCTTTATTAAATGACATTGACCAGATGAAAGCCCATTTCCCCACTGATTGTATCTGATTGTAGTTTCTGCAACAGTTTCCAGAACACCTTCATTGAGATCATTAATAAAGACTGTGAAGAGCAATGGTCCTGCGGGGCTCCATTAGTAACCGGTTTCCACGAAGAATCACTGCCATTCATAGCAATCTCTGCCTGTGACAATGCAACCAATTCCTTAACCAACCCAAGGTCTGTCCGTCAACACCACAGGACTCTATCTTATATGGGACCCCATTGTGAGGCATCTTGTCAAATATTTTTTGATAATCCAAACATACAATAGCAATCCACCAACCTAGTAACTACCGTAAAAAATTCAATCAGGTCGGTAAGACATGTCCTTATTTTTCAAGAAGCCACGATATGGAACACTTGCCTTTAGTAGTCGAGGCATGGAATACAAGAGCAGGGAGGTTATGCTCCCACTGACACCCGTGAGTCCCTGGCCAAAGACCGCCCTAAGTGGAATAAGTACATCCGGGAGGGCACTGAGCACCTCGAGTCTCATCGCCAAGAGCATGCAGAAATCAAGCGCAGGCAGCGGAAAGATTGTGCAGCAAACCAGTCCCAACCATCCTTTCCTTTAACGACTGTCTGTCTGTCCCACCTGTGACAGAGACTGTGTTTCTTGTATTGGACTGTTCAGTTACCTAAGAACTCATTTTTAGAGTGGAAGCAAGTCTTCCTCGATTCCGAGGGACTGCCTATGATGATGATGGTATGCTTGAACTGTATAGAAGACTGGTTAGGCCGCAGCTGGAGTACTGCATGCAGTTCTGGCCACCACATGGCAGGAAAGATGTGATTGCACTGGATAAGGTGCAGGAGGAGATTTACAAGAATGCTGCCTGGGCTGGAGAATTTTGGCTATGAGGAAAGATTGGAGATGCTGGGTCTGTTTAACTTGGAACAGAGGAGGCTGAGGGGAGACCTGATTAAGGTGTATAAAATTATGAGCGGCCGGGATAGAGTGGATAGGAAGGACCTGTTTCCCTTGGCAGAGGGGTCAACAACCAACGGGCATAGATTTAAAGTAATTGGGGGGCGGGGTAGGGGAGGTTTAAAGGAGATATGAGGGGAAATTTCTTTACCCAGAGGGTGGTGGGGGTCTGGAACTCACTGCCTGAAAGGGTGGTAAAGGCAGAAATTCTCACCACATTTAAAAAATACTTGGATGTGTACTTAAAGTGCCGTAACCTACAGGGCTACGGCCAAGAGATAGAAAGTGGGATTAGACTGGATAGCTCTTGATCAGCTGGTGCGGACACAATGGGCCGAAATGCCCTCCTTCTGTGATGTAAATTTCTATGATTCTATGAGAGTTTCTAATTACACTGAAATGACCCACGAAATAAGCCATTCGGCTCAGTCAGTCGATGCTGGTGTTTCTCCTCCATGTCACAGTAGCGCGAATCCCATGTACCCACTCTGTCCTCATATCTCCCTTTCCTTCAACCACCTATCTAACCTATTCATAAAAGCTGACATAGCGGTTGATTTTAACCCCCTCTCGCCCAGCGAGAATGGTGCAGGGGAGGGGGTTAAGATCAGGCCAAGGCCACTTACCGGTCTAAGGCCATATCGATTCCGCCCAAAGATTCTTATCTTCACTGACTTTGATGTCGGCCAAGACTCCCACTGCAGGCAATCGAGGAGCAACATTTAAAATTTGATAGTCGCGGCCTGATGACATCATCGGTGCCGCAATGTTTTTCAGACGACTCCGAACAAGGCCCATGTGGTGCCAATCCCGCCCAGTGTCACACTTGGACGTTGCCACACCACCAGGTTTATCTCTAAAGACCTCCACGTGTATTGACTTCTTTTAGATTCTCTGCCAATTCTCTGATACAAATCAGATGTTGTTAACAAGTTCAGAGCTGGCAAGTTATGTGGAAGAACTAACTTCTTGGACCAATAAATCAAACTGACTGCCTTGAACACCATCAAACCTGCTGTAGGCTAGATTGATAGATCTCGTCATCCTGTAAACTCAAGTGACATTTCCCTGCTGTCGACATTTAGGTGGATCAGGTCAAAGCGTTAGTAAATGATCTGACCTCTGCCGCAGATGATTAGACCGTGATATTTGGCCAATGCAGTCTGCAAAAACTTTGAGATAGATTACACAGAGGAGATAATGATGCTTTGTAAATATCATGAATGCAATAAGCTTGTGATTTTTAAGTTAGTGGTTAATAACGCTTTGAATTATGATTTATGACTTTGATTTTGTCATGGTTATCTATTCAGCGACAGTTGTTATGGTAACCTTTGCTCAGAGCAGTTCCTCCCACACAGGAAGTAGGAGTTCTTTTGACATTCTATCCCTCAAAATGATAATACAGATTTAACCGGAAATTGTGCTGGTATCTCAAACATTGCTGCGTTGCACAGGTATATTATGCACTAATGTCATTGTCTCGCTGACACGGATAGTCATGTGTTAGATAAAGAAATATAAATAACGGCATCTTCTACTGTGACATGAGGATTGACTTTGCTAAATCGGTTGAGGTATGAGGGTGGAGCGAGTTCAAAGGGCTAGGGGGGGGAGAAAATTGCTGATTTAATAAAAAGAAAATTGCTGATTTAATAAAAATATATCAACTGGCGAAGGCGATCAGGATTGCCAGCCCGAATCAGCTCTAAATTAATGTTTACATTATACACTACGTAATATAGCTACAATCATTTACTTCTGAATAATTTGTAAACGCCTTACGTTTGTATTATGCTATCTCATAAAAGAGGTCTCAGATCACCTGAGCACACTTTTGTTGTATCTCATAACTCAGACAACCTTGAATTTCAAATGTCAATAATTCCTGGCGGTGACACACGAGAGCTAGGGAACGTGACCGTCATTATATTATCACAGAAATTACTGACTCATGCCTAAGCCAATACGGTTTCACCGAAATGAAAGTCCTTTTAAATAACTGGTTCAAAGTATGTTCTTTCAAAAAATTGCTTTGGATTTGTCATGAGATACTGTGAAGCATAAGGTTTGTTCTAGGTCAGCAAAGTATGAAGATTAAACAACATTTGTAAAATATTTGTGACAATTTGTACATTATGTATCTTTCTTTTAAATTCTGTTTTCTTCTTCCTCCCTTGAAGAATCAGGTTCTCCACATAAAAAAAAGACCTTGCATTTTTATAGAACCTTTCACAACCTCAGGATCCCAATGCGCTTTACAGCCAATGAAGTATTTTTGAAGTATAGTCATTAATGTAATGTAGAAAACATGATGGCCAATTTGAACATAGCAATGTCCCACAAACAGCAATGTGATAATGACCAGATAATCTGTTTTTGTGATGTTGGTTGAGGGATGGATATTGGCCGAGAATATAAGCTAATCTACTGGGAAAATTAAAAAAACATTTTCTCCCCCCGCCCCACCCCCTCCACATTTAGTTTTAGTGAATCAAGCTGGGCAGGTGCAAGGGCCATCAGTGGGAGAGCATTTTGGTGCTAGTGATCATAATTCAGTTAGATTTAGGGTAGTTATGGAAAAGGACGAAGATAGACCAGGAATAAAAGTTAAAAATTGGGGAAAAGCCAATTTTGCTAAGCTGAGGTGGGATTTAGCCATAGTGGACTGGAAACAGCTACTTGAAGGTAAATCAGTATCAGAGCAGTGGGAGGCATTCAATGGATACTGAGGGTTCAGAGCAAGTATGTTCCCTTAAAAAAAAGGGTGGGATTATCAAATCTAGAGCTACCTGGATGTCAAGGGACATACAGGGTAGGTTAAAGAAAAAAAGGGAGGCTTATGACAGATACCGAGGGCTCAATACTGCAGAAACTCTAGAGGAGCATAGAAAGTCCAGGGGTACAATTAAAAAGGAAATTAGGAAAGCAAAGAGAGGGCATGAAAAAATGTTGGCAAGTAAAATCAAGGAAAACCCAAAGATGTTTTACAAATACATTAAGAGCAAGAGGATAACTAAAGAAAGAGTAGGACCTATCAGAGACAATAAAGGTAATGTGTGTGTGGAGGCGGAAGACATGGGTATGGTTCTGAATGAATACTTTGTGTCTGTTTTCACAAAAGAGAGAAGCGATGCAGACATTGCAATCAGGGAGGAGGAGTGCAAAATATTAGATGAAATAAACATAGTGAGAGAGGAAATAAGGAGTTTAGCAGCTTTGAAAGTGGATAAATCCCCAAGCCCAGATGAAATGTATCCCAGACTGTTAAGAGAACAAAAGAGGAAATAGCAGAGGCTTTGACCAACATTTTCCAATCCTCTCTGGCTACAGGTATGATGCCAGAGGAGTGGGGGACTGCTTATGTGGTGCTTTTGTTGAAAAAGGGATAAACCGAGTAATTACAGGCCAGTAAGTCTAACCTCGGTGGTGGGAAAAATATTGGAAAAAATTCTGAGGGAAAAACCCGGATTAATCAAGGACAGTCAGCATAGATTTGTTGAGGGAAGGTCGTGTCTGACTAACTTGATTGAATTTTTTGAGGTAGTAACAAGGAGGGTCGATGAGGGTAGTGCGTTTGATGTAGTGTATATGGATTTTAGCAAGGCTTTTGATAAGGTCCCACATGGCAGACTGGTCATGAAAGTAAACGCCCATGGGATCCAGGGCAAAGTGTCAAATTGGATCTAAAATTGGCTCAGAGGCAGGAAGCAAAGGGTAATGGTCAATGAGTATTTTTGTGACTGGAAGGCTATTTCCAGTGGGGTTCCGCAGGGCTCAGTACTAGGTCCCTTGCTTTTTGTGGTATATATCAATGATTTAGACTTGAATGTAGCGGATATGATTAAGAAGTTTGCAGATGATACTAAAATCAGCTATGCCGTTGATAATGAAGATGAAACCTGTAGACTGCAGGAAGATATCAATGAACAGTGGCAAATGGAATTCAATCCAGAGAAGTGTGAGGTAATGCATTTGGGGAGGGCTAAAAAGGAAGGGAATACACATTAAATGGTAGGTCACTGAGAAGTATAGAGGAATAAAGGGAACTTAGAGTGCATGTCCACAGATCCCTGAAGGACGCAGGCCAGGTGGATAAGGTGGTGAGGAAGGCATATGGAACACTTGTCTTTATTAGCCAACGCATAGAATACTAGAGCAGAGAGGTTATGCTTGAACTGTATAATACAGTAGTTAGGCCACAGCTAGAGTACTGCATGCAGTTCTGGTCACCACATTATAGGAAATATGTGATTGCACTAGAGAGGGTACAGAGGAGATTTATGAGGATGTTGTCTGGACTGGAGAATTTTAGCTATGAGAAAAGATTGGATAGGTTGGGTTTGTTTTGTTTGGAACAGAGGAGGCTGAGGGCAGACCTTATTGAGGTGTATAAAATTACAAGGGGCCTAGATAGAGTGGGTAGAAAGGACCTATTCCCCTGGCAGAGGGGTCAACAACCAGGAAGCATTGATTTAAAGTAATTGAGAGGAGGTTCAGAGGGGAAATTTCTTCACCCAGAGGGTGGTGGGAATCTGGAACTCACTGCCTCAAAAGGGTGGTAGAGGCAGAAACCCTCACCACATTTAAAAAGTGCTTGGATGTGCACTTGAAGTGCCGTAACCTACAGGGCTACGGATCAAGAGCTGGAAAGTGAGATTAGGCTGGATAGCTCTTTGTCAGCTGGCGCAGACACGGTGAGCTGAAATGGTCTCCTTCCGTGCTGTAAATTTCTATGATTCTATGATTCCCCTAATCTGTTGGGCAGGGCTATGTGCCCATCTTTAAAACCCAGAATTACCACTGGTGCTCTTGCTGAATTTGTTATACATGGTTGCGCCTCTGGCCATCTGGCACATTGCCTAATTAGTTATTTTTCATGTACAAGACTAGACGGTGAGAATCATTGAGCTATTGAACTGTGACGGCATCCTGTCAACAATTAGATACATTCCAGCAGCAGTCACGGTAGCTGTGGTGGGGGACTGCAGCTGTGTGTTAAACTCACAGTGTAGCATTCAGTAGCTAAGACTCCAGCAGATTTCTTAACGTATGGATAGCTTTCCTATTTTAAAACCATTGCATTTCATAAATTATATAGATAACTTATCATTCCAATAAAGGAACTCGAGAAACTTCTTTACCCAGAGTGTAACAAGAATGTGGAACTCGCTACCACATGCAGTAGTTGAAGCGAATAGCATAGATGCCTTTAAGGGAAAGCTGGATAAGTACATAAGAACATTAGAAATAGGAGCAGGAGTAGGCCATACGGCCCCTCGAGCATGGCCGATCTGATCATGGACTCAGGTCCACTTCCCTGCCCACTCTCCATAACCCCTTATTCCCTTATTATTTAAGAAACTGTCTATTTCTGTCTAAAATTTATTCAACATCCCAGCTTCCACAGCCCTCTGACGTAGCAAAAGTACGAGGGGGAAAGGAATAGAAGGATAAGAACATAAGAAATAGGAGCAGGAGTAGGCCATAAGGCCCCTCGAGCCTGCTCCGCCATTCAATAAGATCACAGCTGATCTGATCACGGACTCAGTTCCACTTCCCTGCCCGCTCCCCATAACCCCTTAACCCTTATTGTTTAAGAAACTGTCTATTTCTGTCTTAAAGTTATTCAATGTCCCAGCTTCCACAGCTCTCTGAGGCAGCGAATTCCAGATTCACAACCCTCAGAGAAGAAATTTCTCCTCATCTCAGTTCTAAATCCTTATCCCAAGATCATGCTCTCTAGTTCTATCTCCCCCACCAGTGGAAACTCCTCTCTGCATCCACCTTGTCCAGCCTCCTCATAATCTTACATGTTTCGATAAGATCACCTCTCATTCTTCTGAATTCCAATGAGTAGAGGCCCAACCTACTCAACCTTTCCTCATAGTCAACCCACTCATTCCCAGGATCGACCTAGTGAACCTTCTCTGAACTGCCTCCACAGCAAGTATATCCTTTCGTAAATATGGAAACCAAAACTGCACGCAGTATTCCACGTGTGGCCTCACCAATACCCTGTACAGCTGTAACAAGACTTCCCTGTTTTTATACTCCATCCCCTTTGCAATAAAGGCCAAGATTTCATTGGCCTTCCTGATCACTTGCTGTACCTGCATACTAACCTTTTGTGTTTCATGCACAAGTACCCCCAGGGCCCGCTGTACTGCAGTACTTTGCAATCTTTCTCCATTTAAATAATAACTTGCTCTTTGATTTTTTTGTGCCAAAGTGCATGACCTCACATTTTCCAACATTATACTCCATCTGCCAAATTCTTGCCCACTCACTTAGCCTGTCTATGTCCTCCTGCAACCCCTTTATGTCCTCCTCACACATTACCCTTCCTCCCATCTTTGTATCATCAGCAAACTTGGCTACGTTACACTCAGTCCTCTCTTCCAAGTCGTTAATATAGATTGTAAATAGTTGGGGTCCCAGCACTAATCCCTGTGGCATCCCGCTCGTTACTGATTGCCAACCAGAGAATGAACCATTTATCCCGACTCTCTGTTTTCTGTTTGTCAGCCAATCTTCTATCCATGCTAATATATTACCCCCAACTCCATGAATTTTTATCTTGTGCAGTAACCTTTTGTGCTGATAGGGCGAAATGAAGTAAGGAGGGAGGAGGTTCATATGGAGCATAAACACCGACATGGACCAGGCCGAACGGTCTGTTTTGTAAATTCTGTGTAATTCTAGGAGTTTAACACAGTGGCAGTTCCAACATATAACTGCTGGGGGAGCTGCTGTGCTTTACAAACAACTGTCCTTGGCAACAATACCAGCAGGTGGTACTGCAGGCCAGTGATGCAGAGAAATGGTTGTATGTGTGCATTTGTTTATTCGGGGAGGGGGGCCTTCTGTAAATATTAAACACACTCCTGTGGGCCCCCATCCTAAATACAGAAATCCGGTGACAGGTAGATGAATTCAGGGTCATCTTGCAATTTCCCAAGGGTCCAGGGATGCCAGTTTGAAAGCCTACGGTGAACAGTTATGCAGAGATATTGGTAGTAAATCCATGATTCAAAGATCTAGGTCACAGGTAAATTGGGATATAAACTTTCAGATAAGATATTTACGGATTCTGTGATGATTGGTTCAGCCTCAGGCGTTGATCAAGCTCCTCTCTGAAGCATGTGCAACTTTACATTTCTTTTTCTGTCTCTGGGAGTTTTTTGCTGTATGAATGATGACCTCTTCAAGTTAAAGATAGTTGGGGCTGGAGAATGAAATGCTTTCCATTTCAGGCATCTAGTATCAAGGGATCTTTACTCTCCTTCCAACCACCACAGTGGATCTGACCTGGGAGTGCTTGATAACAACATTGGGTTCTCAAAATGGGTCGGCTGGATGCAGAGTAAATTTGCTGCTATTCTGCTCCAACCTCGTAAGAACACATCCCACTGCTACCAGGGTTTGTGTTTTTTTTAAATATTTCTCACAACTTTAGATTTTATTCAGACTCAACAGTTGGAAATGGTGCTCTCCACTCTCTCTCTCCTGCGACAGTTAGAACTGGTGCTCTCCACTCTCCCGTCCTTGTATATATCAGTAATTAACTTTTAGCATTGTTGTTGCCAATTTAAGTGTATCGAAGGGTTAAGTCATGGCAGGAGAGCTCGGACACGTGTTATGCTCCTCCTGTACTATGTGGGAAGTCAGGAACACTTCCAATGTCCCTGACGAAGTGTGTCCGCCTCCAGCTCCTGACGGACCGCGTTGCGGAGCTGGAACTGCGGGTGGATTCACTCTGGAGCATGCACGATGCTGATAATGACGTGAATAACATGTTTAGTGAGTTGGTCTTACCACAGGTAAAGGGTCCACAGCCAGATTGGGAATGGAAAACCAACAGGAAGAGCTGTGCAGGGAAGGTAATACAGGGGTCCCCAGCGTTCATCCCCCTGAAAAACAGATATACCGCTTTGGGTACTGTTGAGGGGGATGACTCATCAGGGGAGAGCAGCAGCAGCCAAGTTCATGGCACCGTGGGTGGCTCTGCTGCACAGGAGGGTAGAAAAAAGAGTGGGAGTGCGATAGTGATAGGGGATTCAATTGTAAGGGGAATAGATAGGCGTTTCTGCGGCTGCAACCGAGACTCCAGGATGGTATGTTGCCTCCCTGGTTCAAGGGTCAAGGATGTCTTGGAGCGGGTGCAGGACATTCTGAAAAGGGAGGGTGAACAGCCAGTTGTTGTGATGCATATAGGTACCAACGATATGGTTAAAAACGGGATGAGGTCTTACGAGACGAATTTAGGGAGCTAGGAGTTAAATTAAAAAGTAGGACCTCAAAAGTAGTAATCTCAGGATTGCTACCAGTGCCACGTGCTAGTCAGAGTAGGAATCGCAGGACAGCTCAGATAAATACGTGGCTTGAGAAATGGTGCAGAAGGGAGGGATTCAAATTCCTGGGACACTAGAACTGGTTCTGGGGGAGGTGGGACCAGTACAAACCGGGTGGTCTGCACCTGGGCAGGATCGGAATCAATGTCCTGGGGGGAGTGTTTGCTAGTGCTGTTGGAGAGGAGTTAAAGTAATATGGTAGGGGGATGGGAACCTATGCAGAGAGACAGAGGGAAATAGAAGGGGGGCAGAAGCAAAAGATAGAAAGGAGAATAGTAAAAGTGGAGGGCAGAGAAACCCAAGGCAAAAAGCAAAAAGGGCCACATTACAGCAAGATTCAAAAGGGGCAAAGTGTGTTTAAAAAGACAAGCCTGAAGGCTCTGTGCCTCAATACGCGAAGTATTCGGAATAAGATGGATGAATTAACTGCGCAGATAGCAGTTAACGGATGCGATGTGATTGGCATCACGTAGACATGGCTCCAGGGTGACCAAGGCTGGGAACTCAACATCCAAGGGTTTTCAGCATTTAGGAAGGATAGACAGAAAGGAAAAGGAGGCGGGGTGGCATTGCTGGTTAAAGAGGAAATCAATGCAATTGTAAGGAAGGACATTAGACTGGATGATGTGGAATCGGTACGGGTGGAGCTGCGGAATTCCAAGGGGCAGAAAATGCTAGTGGGAGTTGTGTATAGACCACCAAATAGTAGTAGTGAGGTTGGTGACAGCATCAAACAATAAATAAGGGATGCGTGCAATAAAGGTACAGCAGTAATCATGGGCGACTTTAATCTACATATAGATTGGGCTAACCTAACTGATAGCAATGCGGTGGAGAAGGATTTCCTAAAGTGTATTAGGGATGGTTTTCTAGACCAATATGTCGAGGAACCAACCAGGGAGCTGGCCATCCACGACTGGGTGATGTGTAATGAGAAGGGACTAATTAGCAATCTTGTTGTGCGAGGCCCTTTGGGGAAAAGTGACCATAATATGGTAGAATTCCTTATTAAGATGGAGAGTGACAAAGTTAATTCGGAAACTAGGGTCCTGAACTTAAGGAAAGGTAACTTCGACGGTATGAGGTGAGAATTGGCTAGAATAGACTGGCAAAGGATACTTAAAGGGTTGACGGTGGATAAGCAATGGCAAACATTTAAAGATCACATGGATGAACTTCAGCAATTGTATATCCCTGTCTGGATTAAAAATAAAACGGGGAAGGTGGCTCAACCATGGTTAACAAGGGAAATTAAGGATAGTGTTAAAACCAAGGAAGAGGCATATAAATTGGCTAGAAAAAGCAACAAACCTGAGGACTGGGAGAAATTTAGAATTCAACAGAGGAGGATAATAAAAGCTTTTACCGATATATAAAACGAAAAGAGTGACTGAAGTAAATGTTGGTCCCTTAGAAGATGAGAAGGGGGATTTAATAATGGGAAATGTGGAAATGGCTGAGACCTTAAACAATTATTTTGCTTCGGTCTTCACAGTGGAAGACACAAAAACCATGCCAAAAATTGCTGGTCACGGGAATGTGGGAACGGAGGACCTGGAGATAATCACTATCACCAGTAGGGTAGTGCTGGACAGGCTAATGGGACTCAAGGTAGACAAGTCCCCTGGTCCTGATGAAATGCATCCCAGGGTATTAAAAGAGATGGCGGAAGTTATAGCAGATGCATTCGTTATAATCTACCAAAATTCTCTGGACTCTGGAGAGGTACCAGCGGATTGGAAAGCAACTAATGTAACGCCTCTGTTTAAAAAAGGGGCAGACAAAAGGCAGGTAACTATAGGCCGGTTAGTTTAACATCTGTAGTGGGGAAAATGCTTGAAACTATCATTAAGGAAGAAATAGCGGGACATCTAGATAGGAATGGTGCAATCAAGCAGACGCAACATGGATTAAATCATGTTTAACTAATTTACTGGAATTCTTTGAGGATATAATGAACATGGTGGATAGAGGTGTACCGATGGATGTGGTGTATTTAGATTTCCAAAAGGCATTCGATAAGGTGCCACACAAAAGGTTACTGCAGAAGATAAAGGTACGCAGAGTCAGAGGAAATGTATTAGCATGGATAGAGAATTGGCTAGCTAACAGAAAGCAGAGAGTCGGGATAAATGGGTCCTTTTCGGGTTGGAAATCGGTGGTTAGTGGTGTGCCACAGGGATCGGTGCTGGGATCACAACTGTTTACAATATACATAGATGACCTGGAAGAGAGGACAGAGTGTAGTGCAACAAAATTTGCAGATGACACAAAGATTAGTGGGAAAGCGGGTTGTGTAGAGGACACACAGAGGCTGCAAAGAGATTTAGATAGGTTAAGCGAAGGGGCTAAGGTTTGGCAGATGGAATACAATGTTGGAAAATGTGAGGTCATCCACCTTGGAAAAAAAAACAGTAAAAGGGAATATTATTTGAATGGGGAGAAATTGCAACATGCTGCAGTGCAGAGGGACCTGGGGGTCCTTGTGCATGAATCCCAAAAAGTTCGTTTGCAGGTGCAGCAGGTAATCAGGAAGGCGAATGGAATGTTGGCCTTCATTGCAAGAGGGATGGAGTACAAAAGCAGGGAGGTCCTGCTGCAACTTAAAAGGTATTGGTGAGGCCGCACCTGGAGTACTGCGTGCAGTTTTGGTCACCTTTCTTAAGGAAGGATATACTAACTTTGGAGGGGGTACAGAGACGATTTACTAGGCTGATTCCGGAGATGAGGGGGTTACCTTATGATGATAGATTGAGTAGACTGGGTCTTTACTCGTTGAAGTTCAGAAGGATGAGGGGTGATCTTATAGAAACATTTAAAATAATGAAAGGGATAGACAAGATAGAGGCAGAGAGGTTGTTTCCACTGGTCGGGGAGACTAGAACTAGGGGGCATAGCCTCAAAATACTGGGGAGCCAATTTAAAACCAAGTTGAGAAGGAATTTCTTCTCCCAGAGGGTTGTGAATCTGTGGAATTCTCTGCCCAAGGAAGCAGTTGAGGCTAGCTCATTGAATGTATTCAAATCACAGATAGATAGATTTTTACCAATAAGGGAATTAATGGTTACGGGGAGCGGGCGGGTAAGTGGAACTGAGTCCACGGCCAGATCAGCCATGATCTCGTTGAATGGCGGAGCAGGCTCGAGGGGCTAGATGGCCTACTCCTGTTCCTAATTCTTATGTTCTTATGTTCTTATGACTAAGGGTTTAATTAAGAAGGGGAAAATAGAGTACGAGAGGAAGCTTGCAGGGAACATAAAAACTGACTGCAAAAGCTTCTATAAATATGTGGAGAGAAAAAGATTAGTAAAGACAAACGTAGATCCCTTGCAGTCGGATTCAGGTGAATTTATCATGGGGAACAAAGAAATGGCAGACCAATTAAACCAATACTTCCGTTCTGTCTTCACAAAGGAAAATACAAATAACCTTCCGAATGTACTAGGGGACAGTGGGTCTAGTGAGAATGAGGAACTGAAAGATATCCTTATTAGGCGGGATATTGTGTCAGGGAAATTGATGGGATTAAAGGCCGATAAATCCCCGGGTCCTAATAGTCTGCATCCCAGAGTACTTAAGGAAGTGGCCCTAGAAATAGTGGATGCATTGGTGATCATTTTCCAACAATCTATCGACTCTGGATCAGTTCCTATGAACTGGAGGGTAGCTAATGTAACGCCACTTTTTAAAAAAGGAGGGAGAGAGAAAGCGGGTAATTATAGACCGGTTAGCCTGACATCAGTAGTGGGGAAAATGTTGGAATCAATCATTAAGGATGAAATACGAGCCCATTTGGAAAGCAGTAACAGGATCGGACCGAGTCACCATGGATTTATGAAGGGGAAATCATGCTTGACGAATCTGCTGGAATTTTTTGAGGATGTAACTAGTAGAGTGGACAAGGGAGAACCAGTGGATGTGGTGTATTTGGACTTTCAAAAGGCTTTTGACAAGGTCCCACACAAGAGATTGGTGTACATAATCAAAGCACATGGTATTGGGGTAATGTACTGATGTGGATAGAGAACTAGTTGGCAGACAGGAAGCAGAGAGTCAGGATAAACGGGTCCTTTTCAGAATGGCAGGCAGTTCCTAGTGGGGTGCTGCAGGGCTCAGTGCTGGGACCCCAGCTCTTTACAATATACATTAACGATTTGGATGAAGGAATAGAGTGTAATATCTCCAAGTTTGCGGATGACACTAAATTGGGTGGCGGTGTGAGCTGTGAGGAGGACGCTAAGAGGCTGCAGGGTGACTTGGACAGATTAGGTGAGTGGGCAAATACATGGCAGATGCAGTATAATGTGAATAAATGTGAGGTTATCCATTTTGGGGGAAAAAACACAAAGGCAGAATATTATCTGAATGGCGGCAGACTAGAAAAAGGGGAGGTGCAACGAGACCTGGGTGTCATGGTTTATCAGTCACTGAAATTGGGCACGCAGGTACAGCAGGCGGTAAAGGCGGCAAATGGCATGTTGGCCTCCATAGCTAAGGGATTTGAATATAGGAGCAGGGAGGTCTTACTGCAGTTGTACAAGGCCTTAGTGAGGCCTCACCTGGAATATTGTGTTCAGTTTTTGTCTCCTAGTTCTTGCTATTGAGGGAGTGCAGCGAAGGTTCACCAGACTGATTCCAGGGATGGCTGGGCTGTCATATGAGGAGAGACTGGATCAACTGGGCCTTTATTCACTGGTGTTTAGAAGGATGAGAGGGGATCTCATAGAAACATATAAGATTCTGACGGGACTGGACAGGTTAGATGCGGGAAGAATGTTCTCGATGTTGTGGAAATCCAGAACCAGGGGACATAGTCTTAGGATAAGGGGTAGGCCATTTAGGACTGAGGTGAGGAGAAACTTCTTCACTCAGAGAGTTGTTGACCTGTGGAATTCCCTGCTGCAGAGAGTTGTTGATGCCAGTTCATTGGATATATTCAAGAGGGAGTTAGATATGGCCCTTACGGTTAAGGGGATCAAGGGGTATGGAGAGAAAGCAGGAAAGGGGTACTAAAGGAATGATCAGCCATGATCTTATTGAATGGCGGTGCAGGCTCGAAGGGCCGAATGGCCTACTCCTGCACCTATTTTCTATGTTTCTATGTTTCAAGGCTAAACTGACCAGTCTGGCAGGTCTGTGTACATGGCACGAGTCTTAAGGGGTGACAACCTTAATATGCGATTGAATCAAAATCATCCCATTAAAATAATAATGTTCTCATTAAAACCTCTACAACATAATGAACACAACATTTTTAGTAATCAAAAATAAATGGAGAAAGTGGTTAATGGCAATGAATCCTATTACTGTTATTGAATCTACAAGCCCTGTGTTCTGATTATCCACAACTGCTGTTCTAAAAATAATATTTAACAGTAATGAGGCAGCCCCCTCAGGTTCAAAGGTTAAATAGCCATATGATTTTTGTTTAACTAGATCAAGTAAATCAGATCCTACAGCCTTCACCTGCGAGAAGGGCGAATCAGTGCAGTACTGGATTGCAGGCCTCAATCTGCTAACCCAGGCTGTGAGATTATAGTGACCACCATCTGAGATTGCAGGTGACCTAAATAAAATGCCTGAATTATTTCCAAATCGCCTCAGTAACAGAAAGATTTGGTTACGCACTATAACCCGAAAAGTGGTACTATGTAATATTAATAAATTGTCATCGCTCCCGGATCATGACCAGGTGGAGCAGATTGCCTGCCCATTATGGAATGTGCCTAATTTTCATTCCATTGATTTCAATAGTGGATGAGTCGGGCAGGCACTTTAATAGCTGATTACCGTCCAAGCAGTGAAGACGGAAATTTATCCCCAAGTGTATTAAATCCTTTTGAGACTATTTAAATGGAGGAGCTAATCCATTTAAAAGAAACAGATCAATGCCTTCGTTGAAGTAGCAGAGCGAGGAAGTCATTGGAAGTCGATAGTTTTCAATTAATAACACAAAGGCCCCAAGTTGCCACATGATTTGCTCCTGATTTTTAGGAGCAACTAGTGTAGAACGGAGTATCTTAGAAATCGGAATTCTCATCATTTAGTTTGCTCCAGTTCTAGTCAGTTAGAACAGTTTCACTTTGGAACAGAATTTTTTTTTCAAAAGGGGGCGTGTCCGGCCACTTACGCCTGATTTCAAAGTTTCGTGAGTGAAAACTTACTCCAAACTAACTTAGAATGGAGTAAGTGAAGATTTTTGTACACTCGAAAAAACCTTGTCTACACTTTAGAAAATCAGGCGCAGGTTACAAATTAGGCGTAGGGAACGAGGTGGGGGGGGAGGGGGGGGAAGGGAAGTCATTAAATTCTACAATCAATCCTTAGTTATACTTCTACAAATATTATACAAATAAATCCAACCTGAATAAAAATTTATAAGCAAAGAAAAGATTAAATAAACCATGTTCCTACCTGTGTGAAAGTGCTTCAGGCAGGCCTTTCATGTTGGAGACAGGCAGCGGTGTGGCGTCAGTGTCTCGACGGCAGCGGCAGCAAGCTTCGAGCTGAGCTGCAGTGCTTGAGGCAGGCTTTCATTCTCTTCGTGGCTGGCCGCGAAGAAGCAGCACCGGACGGACCCGAGGCCATTCGGCCATGAGATATCAGCGGCCTCAGTGGCTGGCCGGCAGCCGAAGAATCAACGCAGGACACACGCAGCTCATTAAGGTTCTTGAGGCCATTCGGCCACGCTTTAGGGGCGGCGTCAGTGGCTGGCCGGCAGCCAAAGAATCAGCAGCGGACGGACGCGAGGCCATTCGGCCATAGGATATCAGCGGCGTCAGTGGCTCAACAGCAGCCGAAGATACAGCAGCAGCCTTCGAGCTGTGAGGAGGACTGAGGCCATTTGGACAGGGAGAGACAGCCACATCGACAGTTTTATATTTAAATTTGCAGAATGGGTGCTGCATTGTCAACACCACGTATTATTGCAAAGTTGAATTGGCACTCTTATTTCTCCAAACACACAGTCCTTACTTTGCATGCACCAATGCAGCACCGGTTCTGCAAGTTTAGCAGTGAAAAGCTGAACTCACTGATTTCAGCAGGTGATTTATTCAGCAGTGCTGCTAAAAGCACTCCCTCACACAAAGAAATATCAAAAAAAATTTAATTACAAGCCTTTGCAGGGGTCCAAGAAACAATTCTTCACTTTTTCTGCAGTATTTTTAAAAATGGCCGAGTGCCAATGTTTGTGTGAGACTGCGCGTGTGCGCACGCTCCAACGCGCACGCGCAGGGTTGCCGGCACCACGAAGGCTAATTTAAATTGTACCCGCCCCCTGCTACTTAGAAAATCGGCGCGAGTGTTAGGCTCCACCCCCTGCTGCGCTGAGCGCGCCACGCCAAGCAGACATCGAGCTCCAAGGAGCTCGAGAATATCGGACTTTTTTTTAGGCGCAGTTTTCGGCGCGAAAAACAGGCGCCCAGCTCGGAGATGCGCCGTTTTCACCGTGGCACGAAACTTGGGGCCATCATGTCTGTAGAATTTATAATCATTTTTCAGAATCAATACTTTCCTTTGTAATTTCTGTTATGTTGTAGACTGTCATTGGAATTAACCTATGCTCTGCAGAATGGCAACTGATGTGTCCAAGTTATATTAAATTAGCAATTACACTCAGACTGGCCGTAGGAGGTAGGGAGAGAAAGGTGCAAAAGGCAGCTCTTCTGAGAATGAAGATCGGGCACATTGTTGGGGTAGAGGGAACTTTACTCTGAATCTTATTGAGATTCAAATTGTGGGCCACACCCGGCGAATGGAAGTCAAGACCTGTTCAGTGAGAGCTATGAAGTCCAGAATTGGCTCTCAATTTATATGAAAGGTGCCACACAAATCGCAGGGATTCCTGTCAGTCAAGCCAAACTCCTCCTCTCAGCAGTACCACAAGCACTCCCCCTCCCACATTTGTTTTGACTTCAGCACGAATTTCCATATTTTGAAACTTTGATGGTTCCACCTCTGTGCTCCTTGTCTAACAGGTTGCTCCCATACCCCACAGCATCCCCTCTCAGCTGTATCTGTGGTCCACTCTGCCTATCTCCACAATATTCCCACGTGGCAATGCAAATGCTGCAGGAAATAGGGTAAAGCATGTTGCAGAGACAAAGAGAGGTCGAAACAGAGGACTGCGAAAAGGAGTGTGCAAAGGGTTAAGAAAAAGTAGGGAGACAGGAAAGAAGTGAAGGAGGAAAGAGAGAAACAGAAGTGAAGGAACAGAAAGAGAGAGAGAGAGAAGCAAAGGAATAAATTGAGAATTATGGCAATTTAAGCGCAGCAGACACTATTTTGCAAACTTACCATTACCAGTATCCATAACCAGTGCAGCAATGAGGTGTTTATAAGAAATGTTTTTGTTGAGGGCTCGCCCATATAAGTTTGTGATGGTGGGGCCCAGCTGGAAAGGTTGAGAACCACTGATCCAATTCATGCTTCACCCGACATGGGAATAGTTAATGCTGCCATAGGGTGCAGAAATGGGAGACTATTTCATTTCCCAGCACAAACATCTCACATCTTCATAAGCGCAAACATTCACCATAAAAGCCTCATTCTCAAATGGCCTTTGAACAGTAAAGCACATAACATGGAAACAAGGAACGACTGCAAAACATCAGCACATGTACAGATATTGATTTTATGGCAAGTCAGATGAACACAGCTCCTATTTGATTTCTGATTCACCCCACTTCTCCAGTGTAAATAGGATTAACCAATACAACTGGAACACACAGATACAATTCGCTACTTTGAGGAACATAGGAACACAAGGAACAGGAGTAAGCCATTCAGCCCCTTGAGCCTGTTCCAGCATTCAATTAGATCATGGCTGATCAGTATCTTAACTCCAATCATCCACTTTGGTTCCATATCCCTCGATACCCTTACTAACAAAAGTCTATCCATCTCGATTTTTAATTGTTCAATTTACCTAGCTTTTCGGGGGGTGGGGGGGGTGGGAGAAGAGAATTCCTGATTTCTATTACCCTTTGTGTGAAGAAGTGCTTCCTGATTTCACCCCTGAGCAGCCGAGCTCCAATTTTAAGGTGATACCCCCTTGTTATGGACTCCCCCACCAGAGGAATAATTTCTCTCTTATCGACCGTATCAAATCATTTAATCATCTTAAACACCTCAAGTACATCACCCCTTAAATTTTGTGTACTCAAGGGAATGCAAGCCAAATCTGTGCAATCTTTCCTCATAATTTAACCCTTTTAACCCTGGTATCATTCTGTTCAATCTGTGCTGCACCCTGTCCAAGGCCACTATAACTTCCTGAGATGCGGTGCCCAGAACTCAATGGAGTACTTCTCAAGACATCAGAAAATTCTTACCTTAGGGGGTAAAGGTGGGTGGTGCGACTTAGAGTCTGCAACAGGAGAGCGACAAGGGGGTTGAACTGGGACAGGATCTGATGAGGGAGTTCTTTTGCTTTGTCTTTTGGGTGGTCGAGGTGGCAGAAACGGAGATGAAGTAGAACATGTCCGCAGATTATAGTACATGAAATCAGTCAGCTCTTCTAGTGAGGCTGCATTTCTGAGGCCACAATCCTCCACAGGACAGCCTTCCAGGAGGTGGACAGTCATGGTCATCCACTCTACTGGGATTGAGAAGCACTCGCAAGGGCCCTCTAGAAAACCGACAACCAAAATAGGCACCTCGAGTATCTCCTCGAGTTTGATTGCTGGGAAGGACATTAAGGCATCAGCCGGTAAAGAAGGATCTTTTGATGTGACTTTCACTTGAAAAGGGAGTTTGAATTTGTCACATATTTCCAAGATTTTGTATCTCTTGGTGTCATGGAATTCTTCGACAAATCGGCCCTCCAGGTACAAAGGAAGCATCATAGGCTCAGCGTCATCCTCATCCTCGTCTTCTGGGATCTTGTTGCAAATAAGCACGTCAATATTCTGAAGTACACCGTCAAAGACCACATGCTTAGTAGTCGTAAACGTGGTGACCAAGCGATCCCCAACACATAGAGAAGACAATCCACCTTCATTCCACATGCAGTCTTTTGTAACCACAACATTCAAAGGGTTTTCTTGGTTGATGGCGTTGCAGAGATCGAACACAGTCACAAACTCCCTTGGCCGCCTTCTGAAAGCTCCCTTATAGTCTAAGGAGATTAAGAAATGCCGGCTGACCTTGTTACTCATGGATGTTGCGAGGACCACCTTCAACAACTGCTTCTTGTAAATTTTTATAACTTTCCCCTTCCTCAGTGAGTGAAACCATTCGCCCTTGAAGAGGGGCTGTTGCTCTGGGGCATCCAGGATTTTGACCATTATTGGAAATTTCTCATGCGGTTGGTTTAGAATATCAGTCAGTGACATTGGTTTGATGAACGGGACATCTTTCTGCTTCTCCGTTACATCTCTCACATCGACCTCCAGAGTCGAGGGTATTTTCACAACATCATTTCTGACTGCAGGAAGATGTGATAATCCAGTTTAATAAACATGCTCTTGGATGTTATGCATAAAACCTCAAATGTCTTTGGCATTAACATTTTCTAACAAATAACTTCGAAAAAAATTACCCTCTGTACAGTTATAATAAACATTTTTGTTGGGCAAGAGTATTAGAATCATAGAATGATACAGCACAGGAGGCGGCCATTTGGCCCATTGTGCCTGTGCCGACTCTTTGAAAGAGCTATCCAATTAGTCCCACTCCCCTGCTCTTTCCCCATAGTCCTGTAGATTTTTTCCTTCAAGTATTTATCAAATTCTCTTTCAAATGTTACTACAGGATATTAAATCTGCTTCCACCAGCCTTTCATGCAGTGTATTCCAGATCACTACAACTCGCTGTGTAAAACAATGTTTCCTTATATCACCTCTGGTTCTCGTTACGGAAGGGTTACGGAACCAAGGCGAAGTGACAAATCAGCAAGCTCATGTGGTGATGTGGAGATCCCTTCCAATCCACCTGATAGATGCCACCCTGAAAGGTTGGGAAGATGCCATTGCACTCAGTGGATCCAAGAGCAAAATGAAACTTCAAGCTCTCCTGATACATCTTGAACAATGGGACTAATTGGATAGCTCTTTCAAAGAGCCAGAACAGGCACAATGGGCCAAATGGCCTCCTTCTGTTGAAAGTGAAACAAATTACATTTAAATCCAGCTTAAAATAATCAAATGATAACCTGTACTTTCCCATAACATTTATCTAGCACCTTTCACAACCTCAGGATAAGCTTTACAGCCAATGAATTACTTTTGAAGTGTAGTCACTGTTGTAATATAGGGTAACACAGCAACCCTTTTGCACACAGCAGGGTTCCACAAACAGCAATGAGATAAATGGCCAATTAATCTGATTTTTAGTGATGTTGGTTAGTGGATAAACGTTGGCCATTGGCAGACTGGGCAAACTCCCCTGCTTTTCAAATTGTTCGCATCTGAAAGACAGCACCTCCAATAGTTCAACAATCCATCAATAGCGTACTGAAGTGGACAAGATTATGTGCTGAAGCATCTAGAGTGGGATTTAAACCCACAAGCTTCGGACTCAGAGGCAAGAGTGCTACCACTGAACCAACGTTGATATACAAGAACACAAGAAATAGGAACAAGAGTGGGCTATACGACCCCTCGAGCCTGCGCTGCCATTCAATATCATGTTGGAGGTCAATCATCCCAGCCCCTGCTGCAGGAGTTCCTCAGGGCAGTGTCTTAGGCTCAACCATCTTCTTCAATGACCTTCCATCCATCATAAGGTCAGAAGTTCGCTGATGACTGCAGTGTTCAGTTTCATTCGCATCTCCTCAGAAAATGAAGTAGTCCATGCCCGCATGCAGCAAGACCTGGGGCACATTCAGGCTTGGGCTGATAAGTGGCAAGTAACATTTGCGCCACACAAGTGCCAGGCAATGACCATCTCCAACAAGCAAGGGTCTGTTTAACCACTTCCCCTTGATATTCAACGGCATTACCATAGCCGAATCCGCCACCATCAACATCCTGGGGATCGTATAGCCCACTCCTGCTCCTATTTCTTGTGTTCTTGTGTATCAATGTTGGTTCAGTGGTAGCACTCATGCCTTGGAGTCCGAAGCTTGTGGGTTTAAATCCCCCATAGATGCTTCATAATTGACCAGAAACTTAACTGGACCAGCCACATAAATACTGTGGCAACAAGAGTGGGTCAGAGGCTGGGAATCATGTGGCGAATGTCTCACCTCCTGACTCTTCAAAGCCTTGCCACCATCTACAAGTCACAAGTCAGGAGTGTGATGGAATACTCTCCAATGCCTGGATGAATGCAGCTCCAACACTCAAAAGCTTGTCATCATCCAGGACAAAGCAGTCTGCTTATTGGCACCCCATCCACCGCCATCAACATTCACTCCCTCCATCACTGGCGCACCGTGCCTGCAATGTGTACCATCTATAAGATGCAATGCAGCAACCTGCGACCTCTACCACCTAGAAGGATAAGGGCAGCAGGTGCATGGGAGCACCATCACCTCCAAGTTCCCCTCCAAGTTACACACCATCCTGACTTGGAAATATATCGCCGTTCCTTCATCATCGGTGGGTCAAAATCCTGGAACTCCCTCCCTAACAACACTGTGGGAATACCTTCACCACAAGGACTGCAGCGGTTGAAGAAGGCAGCTCACCATCACCTTCTCAAGGGAAATTAGGGATCGGCAATAAATGCTGGTCCCGTCAATGACGCCACATCCCGGAACAAATTTTAAAAAAAAACTTCCCTATATCCTGCAGGTGAAACAAAGAAGGCATAGCTGGTGGTTGCCCATGAGGTCAGCAGCAAGAGCATGGTGCCACGCTCGTAGATTCAATGCCAAAAGCGGTTAAATGACCTAAGCTGGGAAGGAAAGGTGAGTACAGAGCCACATTCACCTACATCCTGATGTGTGTATCACCCCAACCACCTCACTGTGCCTTCTCAAGCCTATTCCAGCACATCACTCATCACACTAACTTACCTTACAGGTACAACCATCTCTCTCTGTTTATGCACATCCTCCCATCCCCATCTATCCAGCCACCAGTGACACTCTCCCTTAAACTTATGCAATGTCATGCCTTTCCCTCAGTTACCCTCAACAAATGCAATCCATCCATTTGTTCAACACATGCCATTACTCTCACTCATTACATAGGATTACGTAAGATATACAGCACAGAAACAGGCCATTCGGCCCAACCAGTCCCTGTCGCTGTTTATGCTCCACTCGAACCTCCCTCCTGTCTTTCCTCATCTAACTATCAGCATAAATCTCTAATCCCTTCTCCAAGTGTGGTCTAACCAAGGTTTGATACAAGTTCCGCATAATTTCTTTACTTTTCAATTCTATCCCTGTAGAAATAAACCCTAGTGCTTTTTTAATGCCCTTTTTTAATGGCCTTATTTACCTGCATCGTTACTTTTAATGATTTGCGTATCCTTTTGCTCTTCTACCCCATTTAGATTCTTATTTTACAAGTAATATGTGACCTCCTTAATTTTCTTACTAAAAGTTCTCTTTCCCTCCTTGCAGAAGAGAGCACAGAACATGAGGGAGAGGCAGAGAACCGGAGGGAGCCCGCCAACCATCTCCCAACTGACAGCTGCAGAGGAGGTGGTGCTGCACATTGATGGAGTCTCAGCGTACCTGGCCATCGGAGATGCGGACCTCCCAGCTACCTGATGACAGAATTAAATATCAGATAGCCACACGGCATACAAAACTCACTCATGTTGACTTGATGTCAGCAGCGAATTAAATATGATCATGGCCAAAATGATCACTTAAAACATTGTTACCTTGACAGTTCTAATTCATGAATTTAATCTCCCACAGGGCCTTCAAGCATCCCATAGGTGGTTCAGGAGGACGACTCCTCCTCAGAGGAGGTCACTCCCGCTGAGGGTGCACCGTCACATAACTCATGCAGACCATGTACCAGCTCAGATACTCGCACTTCGGTGGGACCGGTAAGACAGATCGTTGGGTTTTCACCTGGTGACTCACACATCACATCTAAGCAAGAGCAGATAGTGGAGACAGAGACAGCAGTGGAGAGTCCACAAAGGAAAGAAAGACTTGGATTTATATAGCGCCTTTCACGACCATCAGATGTCTCAAAGCGCTTTACAGCCAATGAAGTACTTTTGGAGTGTGGTCACTGTTGTAATGTAGGAAAATGGAGCTGGCTCTTACACATTTCTGAGGATGTGAGAGGATCAAATATGGGAAATGCGGCAGAAAATTCGCACAGAAAGCTCCCACAAACAGCAATGTGATAATGACCAGATACTCTGTTATGTTGATTGAGGGATAAATATTGGCCAAGACACCAGGGATTACTCCCCTGCTCTTCTTCGAAATGGGATCCTTTACGTCTACCCGAGAGGGCAGATGGGGCCTCGGTTTAACATCTCATCCGAAAGACGGGACCTCCCACAGTGCAGCACTCCCTCAGCACTGCACTGGGAGTGTCAGCCTAGATTTATGTGCTCAAGTCCCTGAAGTGAGACTTGAACCCACAACCTTCTGACTCAAGAGGCGAGTGTGCTACCCACTGAGCCACAGCTGACACTGGCTTTTAATGATTTTTACTTTGTCTGCAGGATGTTCCAAGCTCTGCTCAGCTGGACGTAGATGCTGTACCTCGCGGTGGGGGGGGGGGTCCGTCGATGAATAGGATACTTCTGGAGCAGCCAGCAAAGAATGTGCAATGTATTGGCAGGCGCTCCAGCCACACATTTGCGGAGAGATTGGAGGAGTCCAACTCAAGCAAGGTGATACAGGTCTTTGTGATGATATCTTCGTCCATGAAAAGAGTGGCCACCTACATGGAGCATCAAACGCGGCAATCAAGTGAGTGCATGCAGGCCTTCACCATTCATGGCACACTATGAATGCCACCTTAAGTAGGATGAATGATACTCTAGCCATGGCCATTCATTGTCCCCCTTATCTGCAGCAAAGTGTCCTCCAGCTCATTGTTACCAAGGAAGTGCGGGTGGGCCACGAGAGTGATGATGACGAAAGGGGACATGGAAGAGGAGACTCGCCCCCGCCCTCAGCCACATGCTGCCTTGTGTCCCGATGGCCGAGTCTGCCGCTGCACAGGTGCAGGTGGGACAGTCTTTGTTGGGTCCCTCACGAGCTCCAAAATCCAGAGGACGTCGGCCAAGAACATCTCAGCAGTCAGAGTAGGACAGCCTGCCTCGACCTCTGCTAAAGCCACTGGGGTTGCACCTCGCAGAAGTGCTGGGAAGAGGAAGTGTAAAGATTTGTAGTTGCACAACGGTATGCACATGGGTGCGTTACACAATGTTAGATTGGTAAGTTTCTGCTTTATTTCTGAGCAATATAAATATGATTTCTTTCCACCAATTTCACATCTTGTCCATTTTTGGTTGCTGACTGGCAAGTGGCCTTTTCACTTGTGAGGAACAGCAAGACGAATTGATGCTGAGCAATGAGAGCTGTAAAAGGGATGCTTGGTTGTTTGAGTTTGTAACATAGGGCTCAAAATTGGCCAGGAGTTGCTCCGTTTTTTTTGGAGCAACTTGATTTTTCTGGAGTATCCACATTTTGCATATTCAATTTGCGCCAGTGTAAGTGAGTTAGTTAGGATTTTTTTTTAGTTTAGTTTTATTTTTTTCAAAAGGGGGCATTAACATAGAAACATAGAAAATAGGTGCAGGAGTAGGCCATTCGGCCCTTGAAGCCTACACCACCATTCAATATCATGGCTGATCATTCCCTCAGTACTCCTTTCCTGCTTTCTCTCCATACCACTTGATCCCTTTAGCCGTAAGGGCCATATCTAACTCCCTCTTGAATATATCCAATGAACTGGCATCAACAACTCTCTGCGGCAGGGAATGCCACAGGTTAACGATTCTCTGAGTGAAGAAGTTTCTCCTCATCTCAATCCTAAATGGCCTACCCCTTATCCTAAGACTGTGTCCCCTGGTTCTGGACTTTCCCAACATAGGGAACATTCTTCTTGCATCTAACCTGTCCAGTCCTGTCAGAATCTTATTTGTTTCTATGAGATCCCCTCTCATCCTTCTCAACTCCAGTGTATAAAGGCCCAGTTGATCCAGTCTCTCCTCATATGTCAGTCCAGCCATCCCTGGAATCAGTCTGGTGAACCTTCGCTGCACTCCCTCAATAGCAAGAACATCCTTCTTCAGATTGGGAGACCAGAACTGAACACACTATTCCAGGTGAGATCTCACCAAGGCCCTGTACAATTGCAGTAAGACCTCCCTGCTCCTATACTCAAATCCCCTAGCTATGAAGGCCAACATACCATTTGCCTTCTTCATCGCCTGCTGTACCTGCATGCCAACCTTCAATGACTGATGAACCATGACACCCAGGTCTCATTGCACCTCCCCTTTTCTTAATCTGCCGCCATTCAGATAATATTCTGCCTTCCTGTTTTTGCCACCAAAGTGGATAACCTCACATTTATCCACATTATGCTGCATCTGCCATGCATTTGCCCACTCACCTAACTTGTCCAAGTCGCCCTGCGGCCTCTTAGCGTCCTCCTCACAGCTCACACCACCACCCAGTTTAGTGTCATCTGCAAACTTGGAGATATTACACTCAATTCCGTCATCTAAATCATTAAAGATATAGTAATGAGCTGGGGTCCCAGCACTGAGCCCTGCGGCACTACACTAGTCACTGTCTGTATTTCTGAAAAGGACCCGTTTATCCCGACTCACTGCTTCCTGTCTGCCAACCAGTTCTCTATCTACATCAGTACGTTACCCCCAATACCATGTGCTTTGATTTTGCACACCAATCTCTTGTGTGGGACCTTGTCAAAAGCTTTTTGAAAGTCCAAATACACTACATCCACTGGTTCTCCCTTGTCCACTGCTAGTTACATCCTCAAAAAATTCCAGAAGATTCGTCAAGCATGATTTCCCTTTCATAAATCCGTGCTGACTTGGACTGATCCTGTCACTGCTTTCCAAATGCGCTGCTATTTCATCCTTAATGATTGATTCCAACATTTTCCCCACCACTGATGTCAGGCTAACCAGTCTGTAATTACCCGCTTTCTCTCTCCCTCCTTTCTTAAAAAGTGGCATTACATTAGCTACCCTCCAGTCCATGGGAACTGATCCAGAGTCGATAGACTGTTGGAAAATGATCACCAATGCATCCACTATTTCTAGGGCCACATCCTTAAGTACTCTGGGATGCAGACTATCAGGCCCCGGGGATTTATCGGCCTTCAATCCCATCAATTTCCCGTCTTAAGGATATCCTTCAGTTCCTCCTTCTCACTAGACCCTCGGTCCCCTAGTACATCCAGAAGGTTATTTGTGTCTTCCTTCGTGAAGACAGAACAAAAGTATTTGGTCAATTGGTCCGCCATTTCTTTGTTAACAGCCACCTACGCCCATTTGGCCAGTTAGGCCACTTTAGCCAGCTAATAGTTACTCCAAACTAACTTAGGCCAGCGTATGTGGCTACTTGTGGCCGCTTGTGAAAACCCTTGCGGAGAGTTAAGAAATCAGCGCAGGTAGGTACATCGGAGGCCAACAGAACTTAATGACTTAACTAAAGAATGTGAATAGGATCAAACAACTATACAGAACATATGGCAACCTTCGCAAAGTTAATTTACTATACAACAGAAGCATTCATGGAAGCTTAAACTACAAAAATAAAAGAAGTAAAAGATAGTTAAATTAAATTGTCCTAATCTCACAACTAATTTAAACAACTATTTGTTTGCAATGATTATACTGGGTCAAAATTGAGCCCTATTATCTAAATAAAATCTACTTCAATAAATAAGATATTCTCTCAGTGTTCCTCCGTCACTTATGTTCTTACCTCCCGATCGGCAGGAGAGCGTGAGGGAGGGGGTGGGGGTGGAGAGGTTACAACTGAGGCCATTGATACTGTACTACACTGACTTTAAACACTGTACTGCAACAATGATCAAAGTGTCCAGGTAACTCTCCCCCTCCCTGATGCCTCGCAATGTCTGCACCTCAGACTCCAGCTTGACAACTCAAGAGCTGAAGTTCCTCAAGATTCAGGCACTTACTGCAAACGTAGTTGTCCGGGATCACAATGCTCTCCACAAACTATCAAATGCTGCAGTTGTGGCACACCACCTGCACTGCCACCCTATATGACCTTGTTCTATTTAATGAAATGTAATTCAATTTGGATTTAAGTAACTTAAGTTTACAGTTTAATCTCTGGACGACTTACTTGATCTAGATTAAGTTATGGGTAAAGAAATGTGTAACACAAAGCACTGCAAGTAGTGTAGGCAAAACACAGCAACTTCTTCCCCGAATTCCCAAATAAAATACTCTATTTAAGTGTCCTCTGTTTAATCCCACTCTGTGCTTCTGCAGAACTGTTTACTTTTATACTCTAGGAGCCTCACCCAACTTACAAGTGTTGACTCAGCTCCCATAAAATTGCAGAGGTCTAGTTAATATTGCTGTAATTGAGCGATTAACATATTGAAATTGACAACCTGCCTCTCCCGAGGGGATTGCACGCACGCTCGTAATGTGCTGGAGTTAAATGCGAAAGTTGGTGAGTTGGAGCCAGCTTCCCAACCCACTCGCATTTTCCCACCTGCACCCAAACCCACATGCTTACCCACGTTAAAATTCCCCCCAAAGATTCACAACCCTGTGAGTGAAGACATTCCTCCTCATCTCAGTGGCCGACCCTTTATCCTGAGACAATGGACTCAATTTTCCCCAAAGCTTTTTTTGGCGTACTTGAAGAGTTATGCCAGTTTTTTGGGGGCCCAAGTACTCCAAAAAAAAATGTACTAATTTTCCCTGTTGGATTTCTTCATTTATTTTTTTAGTTTTGGGGGTGGAGCCTTGAGCTGCGCCAAAAAGATCGGGTTGCCACGGTAACCAGGGACACAATGCGAGCTGAGGGTGGAAAGTGAAACATGCAGCAAGCTCCCAACACATTAAAACACATTGCATCAATTTAAAAACGCATTAAAATATATTGCAGCAACTTACCTCCAATTATTAAAGCTGATCTCACTCCCCGCCCCTAGCCCTGGCCGAAAGGCTTGCCGGTGAGCTCTCCTGCCCCTAGCCCAGGCCGAAGGGCTTGCTCAGTGCGCTCTCTTGTCCCTAGCCCAGGCCGAAGGGCTTGCCACTGCGCTCTCCCGCCCCTAGCCCTGGCAGAGTGGTCTCCCGGTCTGCTCCCCACCCCTAACCCAGACCGACTGGCCTCCCAGTCAGGTTTGGTCCCCCCTCCCCTAGCCCAGGCCGAATGGCCTCCTCCCTCCATGTCCCTGCACCAAACTACACCCAAAAAGGCTTCCCTCCACCCCCTCTCTCTCCCCCACCACCACCTCTCTCTTCCCCACCATCTCTCTCTTTCTCCCCCCCCCCAGCCCCTCTCCACCTCTCCCCCTCCCTCTTACCTCTCCTGCTGCTGCTGTCCCGGCATCTGCTGCACTTACCTGCGCCAATTTCCTTACTGCGCTGATTTCTTTAACTCTCCAAAAGGTTTTTCTGCAGAGGTCACATACGCTGGCCTAAGCAGAACTGGAGTAACTCTCAGCTGGCCAAACTTGCCTAAATGGCCAGAATTGACGCGGGTGGTAGGTTACGCCCCCTTTGGCTGAAAAAAAACCTTACCTAAAAAAATCATGACTGAGTTACGCTGGTGCAAATTGATTGGGGAAACGGTGGTTTTTTTAAACTTAGGCCAAAAAAACCCAGCCTGCTCCAAAAAAACAGCGCAAATCACTGGGGAAAATTGAGCCCATATGACCCCTAGTTCTAGACTCTCCAGCCAGTGGAAATGGCCTCTCAGCATCTACCCCGTCAAACCCTCTAAAATGTTTATACGTTTTAATGAGATCGCCTCTCACTCTTCTAAACTCCAGAGAATATCGGCTCATTTTTAAGTAAATAAAAAAATTATTCCCATCTCTTGCTGCCTTAGTAATGGGCCTTCTCCTGGAATCACGCCAGTCCTTGTGCTTATACAATGTGCTTGTTGGAAAGAGTCTTAGTTTGAATGCGTGTCTTCAGAGGGGAAATGGGAAGCCCTACAATTATTGTAACAGAAACAAATGATCTTGATGTATATTCAGAATGTGTGAGAAAAAAGTGCTCTTTCAGCACTCGGGAAGTTAATAGGAAGTAGTGAGTATAGAAAGTACACAAGGAGCTAGTCATCAACATTTCAATACAGCAGAACTTTTTATATTAAGATGCGTTCACTTAACTTCCTGCAATGCTACAGCATCAAGAACTGCTGACAGTATAAAAAGGTTTTGCAGCAGAGACTTGCAATGCCAAAATGTATGGCAAGATAGTGCCCAAAACCAAAACAGAAGCATAGCATGGAGTGCGAGAGAGCTATCCTTCTACAAATCATCTACAATCATTTTACCATTGACTCAACTCAACCCTTTTCAATTCTTAAGGAAAAGTTCTACGAATTGTTTTCTTGACCCATAAAAATTCATTAAACAGATTCCAGGATACCCATGTAACATTATTTCTCTGTATTATGACATTTCCACCAACTCAATATGTTCCATAGAATATTCAACCAGGTTCTTACTGAATGGACGAACTGCGAGGTGCCTCAATGGCTTGCCTTATCTAAATCTATCTTGTGTTCTCTATCTGTACTTATCACATGATAGACTTGGATGAAGAAAGGCCTTCAAAACATATGATCTCATCCTTCCACAACACCAATGCTACCAGTTTCCCATTACAACATGTTGCTGTTTCTTTAAATAATCAACAACTCTTTTTGGAAATCCACTACAGCTGTTGATTACTCCATACTCTATCTGCCGATACTCATTGGCTAACCTCACACATGAAGAGAAGTCACTTGGATGAGGTTTTAGGACTGTCAGTATCTGTTGTCAGCATCTTAGAGAAAAGGATGATGAAGGAAAAAATTTTGAAAAGCAAAAAAGCTTTACTTTTTTTTCTGGATTTAAGAAGTTCCATGGTCTATAGTTCATTGAATCACATTAACTTACAGCACAGGAGGAGGCCATTCAGCCCATCATGCCTGTATTGACTCTTTGAAACAGCAGTCATGCTTAGTCCCACCTCTCTGCTTTTTATCCATAACCCTGTAAGTTGTTTTAATCTTTCTCACGCAGGGTAACTTTAGTTTCTGTTCTCATTTTTTTGCAGCTAACTTTAGCAACTTCTAACTATAAATGCAAGTAAAGATTTTTTTTGTCCTTTTCTGATTATTTCCAAAATCTACCACAGTCACGAAGTTTATGGTGACTGCATAAGTCAAATTCATGGAGGTTTTTACCTTTACAATTCCATGCAGTTTTCCAGGAAATCTGTGAATTAGTGACCTCGCCTATTATATCTTTATGCTGTTTTCACGTACTAGAGTTGTTCTAACACCATTAGCGGGATGTTCCCAGTCCATTCAACAACACTTTGGACTGGCAGCGAACAGAGCTCTGCGCATATATACTCAAACAGATGCACAGAGAATATGGCTTTCAACTCCTGCGAGATCTTTAATAGAATCATGAATTTTTTTTCTGGAGATTCAGCCCATCAGGCCATTGCCAGCTCTCTGAATCAACTATCCATTTAGTGCTGAACCCCTGCCCTTTGCTCATACTCTTAAATGCTACTTTTTCAAATATTTATCCACATCCCTTTCAAAAGCTGTTACGAATTCTACTTTCAACATTGTTTCTGGTCGGGCATTTTATCAGAGTGAAAAAATTGTCTCAAAACCTCTTCCTTTGCCCTTGTGGTGAGTGACGATCTTAAATTTATGTCCTAATTACCAATATAAGCAGCTTTTCCTGATTTACTTTATCAAAACCTCTCATAATTTTGAACACTTTTAAAGCTGAATCTGAAATAAAGTCCCAGTTTCTCTAGTCTCTCCTCCTCAACTAAAGCCCCTTATTAATGGTATCATCTTAGTGAATCTCTTCTGCGTCATCTCAATGACCTTGGCATCCTAATATCAGATGGCCAAAACAGGACACAATAGGGCTCATTTTGACTTTGGGTGATAGTGTAGAACAGATTATATTTATTCAGCCGCCCGCTATATATATATATATATATATATATCTTACAATTTTCGATTGAAGTCAATGCAAATAAAAATGAGATGTATAAACGAGCGACTGAATCAATTATCACCTGTTTTATACCATCACTCAAAGTCAAAATTACCCCAATATTCCAACTGCAGCCTGACCAATGATTTGTATGTTTTATGTCTTTCGGATGAGAAGTTAAACCGAGGCTCCGTCTGCTCTCTCAGGTGGACATAAAAGGTCCCATGGCACTATTTCGAAGAAGAGCAGGGGAGTTATCCCCGGTATCCTGGCCAATATTTATCCCTCAATCAACATAACAAAAACAGATTATCTGGTCATTATCATATTGCTGTTTATGGGAGCTTGCTGAGCGCAAACTGGCTGCCGCGTTTCCTACATTACAATAGTGACACTTCAAAAAGTACTTCATTGGTTGTAAAGTGCTTTGGAACGTGAAAGACGCTATATAAATGCAAGTCCTTCTTTCCTTTCTTTTTACTTCTGAAAAGAGCTGATGAGGTAAGCTTTAGAGAAATATAGGTGAGCTTCGTACTGACATTTGTAATTGGAACCCCTCTTGAATGCTGTCTCGCTAATACCAATACCAGTCCGCACTAACTACTTTGTAGTGTATTTTGGACAAAGGGTTCCTAAACAGTTTAAATAGAATATTTAATGGAAACTGTGACTATTTTTGTCTCACTTGCTTACATAATACACAAGTTACCTGGTTTTCCCACACTTAGGATATAAATGAAATTCTACACTTGCATCACACAACACAGTTTGAGTTAGAAAGTGAGAAATGTTGCACAAATGTTTACTTACAGTGCATTATTGCTTGAATTTCGTATACAGGTGATAGTATCAGTGCCCCATTAAAATGCTTAGGGATGCAGATGCCCTGTGTTTCAGCCAGCCTTACTCTCCTCGTTGTCAGGGTTTTTGACTCAACGATTTCATTAACTGTATATAGTTTGTCGTCTTCACATCCATAAAACTCCCCTTTCAACAAAAATGGAAGCACAACCTGGAACTGCTCAAAATTTCCATCGACAATGCAATCTGCATACATGTGTCCTTCACGGAACTCAGTTGACATGACTGTTATGGGCTCTTCCTTTCGAATGACAACACCGTTTACGACAATATCTGTGAGGGTCTGAAAGGTGATTAATTCCGAGTTCTGTTTTTCAGTTTCCACTGATCTAATGATTTCCTCAACTGACGTGTAAGGGAATCCATCAGGAATAAGCTTGAAGTTCCCTGCAGCGAAACAAAGAAATAATAATATTTCAGGATTTAATTGTTTTCCATTACATTACATGCTTTCCTATTGTCTACATGACAAGAGTTCCATGTCACCCCACCCTTATCTTCTTGACTCAAACCACCAGCCACTATCTCTTGTAGAGACCTCATCCATTTGATGCAAACAGATAAACTGACCAGGAAATTGAACAATCCTGACACAATACAAGACAGATGATAGCCCATTACCTCATTCTCATGGAGTAATGGCCGACTGGCCAACTGATAACCCTGACAAAAGGAAATATTTGTAAACCATGTCAGGACCAGGATATAGTAATTAACTCTTTATCTGTATTCACTGACTGTGAGACAGAGCAATACACAGGGAGAGGCCAGAACTTGGGTTTTACTGTATAAATATCTTGTGAAGCTGTACCATTTCGGAGGTGTTCACTTAGCCCTTGACTGAGTGTGACCTACCCCTTGCTAGCAAGCGAATTAAAGAAACTTCTGCCGGAGCTGTAAGTGTCGGAGTCATTCTTTTCGGAGGTCGAGATTTCGACAAGGTCACTTTATTGTTAAGCCGAGTTTGGAAAGGAGAACAAGAGTAAAATTGAAACTTTGAAGGTAATTTTAAGGAAAGCAAAAATGTATTGCTTTGAAAAATAAATAACCTGGAGGTGGCTAGACTTTCATCTCAATGACTAAATAAAGAGGTAAAAACCGAGCTGAGGGCCAAATAGAAATACTTGTTATAAGGGGCTCAAGTTTCGGCCTTCTCTTAGAACGGCGCACCTCCGAGAGGCATGCCTATTTAATCGAACAAAAAGTGCGCCTAATGCCTACCTCCGTATTCTGTGATGCTTTTCGGGCCCGTTCCAGGTCGGCGCAGCGCAGTAGCAGCTGCGGGGTTGGGGCCAAGGCGTGGCGCTGAAGAACTGCCGGCAGGGGGGCAGGGCCAGCTTGCAGCCGTACATTTAGTGCCGGCAGCCCTGCGCATGAGCGCTGGAGCATGTGCACATGCACAGTGGGACACAAACATTGACACTCGGCCATTTTTAAAGGTGGATGAAAAACAGTGCTGTTTGCTTTTGTGGATCTGTGGAAAGGCTTGTGAGTGATTTTTGGTGATTTTTTTTGTGCCTGAAGAAGTGCTTTTAGCAGCACTGTTGAAGAAATCACCTGCTGAAATCAGTGAGTGCTGTTTGTTGCTGCTAATCTTCCAGAACAAGTGCTGCACAGGTGCATGCAAAATAAGGACTGTGTTTTTTGAAAAATCAGAGTGTCAATTCAATACAGCAATGGAACAACGTCCACCAAGAACAAAGAATGTCTTGCATGAGGAAGTGGAGACATTAGTTAACATCATTGAGCAGAGATGGCAGGAGCTGGATACCAGCAACATAGGTCGCATAAAAGTACCACCTAAAGAAATGAAGAAACGCTGGAACTAAGTTGCAGAAGATGACTGTGCAGTGGTGCATACCAGGAGATCTGGAAGCCAGTGTAAAAAGAAATGGCACGACCTTGGTCAGGTAGTTAGTGTAAGTAATATTTTCATTTTTCAATAAAATATTAATTGTAAATGTGACCATCTGTATATGTCCCACCCTGCAGAAAGACGCTCTCTGTAAAAAGTTATATTTTAATCTTTGCAGAAGAAATTGGCCCACAACAAAACTTGAACAGGAGGCGTCGTGCCAAATCTGCATCCACTGACACCATTGGAACAGAGGGTAGCTGCTATGATGAATCGTACATGGAGAAAAGCAATCAGTACAGCACAAGCTGGGCCCACATGTGAGGGAGAAGGTAAGTCCTGAAAATGCATCGTGGCCTTCAAATCAAACTGCTGCCTGGTCTGCTATGTGTGAGAGTACTCATGCCACCCATCCTGCCCCCTCCTGTGCTGCTAAACATTTGACTGTTCTGATATATTTTGCAGAAGATGATGCTAATCCTGAAGATCCAGAAGAAAAACCAGATGCAGACGATCCAGACCAAGGGTGGCTGCAGGCGTGGACTAAAATGTCTTCAGGGGAGACCTTAGAACTTAATATTTATGAGCCCACATCAACGGACATCAGTGTTTCAAACCCTTGCAGAGGTTCTGGTTCCATATTCTATGGTTTCACAGATTCTAACGTTGCGGGTCCCAATGGTGCTGCTGGAGTAATGCAGCAGTTTACACCCACTGCCCCACCATCCCAGCCTGCGCCTCCCACTGGAGTGGTGCCGGCTGCAAGACCCAGGACCCCAACATTCCAGCCCATGGCTCCCACTGGAGTGGTGCCGCTTGGAACACCCAGGGTCCCACCGTCCCAGCCCGCAGCTCCCACTGGAGTGGTGCCGCGAGGCAGACCCAGGCAGAGGAGAAGGAGATTGGAGACACGCTCTCCTGAGATGCACCGTGCAACAGATGTGGCTCAGGTTGTAGCATTAGGTGTGGAGAACAATGACCTTACCCGATCACTCGTGGGCAGCATCAGTGCAGTGGGTGAAGAGGTAACGGTACTGACGGGAGAAATAGCAGTAGTGACATGGGAAATGAGGGAGGGAATGTCCGAGGGAATGCAAGTGACGGCACAGGCCGTCAGGGAGGGGATGCAAGTGACAGCACAGGCCCTCATGGAGGTAGCTGCTGCAATAAGGGCACACAGCCCGGCCAATCAAATGACACCTCCATGAAGAAGTGAACATTCACCGAGATGTGGATGAGAGATGGTTGCAGCCTTTTTTTGCTGCTTTTGTTCTTGTTCTTGATGTAACTGTAGTAACTTTTTTCAAATTGAAATTGTTTTGTAACTTGTGTAACTTTACAAGTTTATAAGTGATCTTAGGGTTTTTAAGTGATCTTATAGTATAAATATTCTCACATTTTGTAACTTATTTAATTTTGCACCTAAAAAGTGATCTTAAGAGTGTAAGATTTTTCACATTGAAATTGTTATAAACTTGTAAAGTTACAAAAGTTACAAAATAATTTCAATGTGAAAAATCTTACATTCTTAAGATCACAAACTTCAAGATCGTACCAGCGGCGTAAAGACGAAATGTCTATACAGGCAAACTGCCTTCTGTGGGGTAATCGGGTAGTGGTCCCCAAGAAGGGCAAGGACATTTTCATCAGTGATCTCCACAGTGCTCACCCAGGCATTGTAATGATGAAAGTGATAGCCAGATTCCACATGTGGTGGCTCGGTATCGATGCAGACTTAGAGACCTGCGTACACAAATGTAACACATGCTTGCAGTTAAGCAAGCACCCAGGGAGGCGCCACTAAGTTTATGGTCTTGGCCCTCCAAACCGTGGTCCAGGGTCCAGGTCGACTACGCAGGCCGGTTTTTGGGTAAAATATTCCTAATGGTTGTAGATGCGTACTCCAAATGGATTGTGTTGTGTATGGAGAAAGAGTCAGACTGAATACTATGAGCTCAAAGTAAAGTGTGACCGTAGTCTTTTATTGCAGGTCACCAGAGTGCCTCTCAAACCTGTGAAGCCTCCTTAAATACCTGTGCTCCCAAGGGATTATGGGATCCCTTGGGACTCCCGGGGATGAGCCCTCTGGTGGCTGTACAGAGTAAATACAAGTCCACATATGTAACAGATTGAATATGAGATAATGTCGGCAAGCACGTCCGCTGCCACACTGAAAGCTTGTGCACCATTCCATCATAGGAGACCTTTACAATAGCACTGCTGATTACGGGAATCAGTTCCTTTGTGTAAGTTCTCAGTTTAGTGCGAATGGGGGTCAGGACTGGCCATGAGGTCTTGCTGCACCACAATTTATCGAAAGTCTTTTTGCTCATAATGGACTGGCTCGCGCCTGTGTCCAGCTCCATTGACACCGGGAGTCCATTTAATTCAACCTTCAGCAATATCGGGGGACACTTTGTGGTAAATGTGTGCACCCCATATACCTCTGCCTCCTTGGTCTGAGGCTCTGGTTCGTCGTGATCCGCCGTGGATCTGTCCTCCTCTGCAACATGGTGGTTTGCAGGATTAGCAGGGTTTGCAGCTCGCCTGCACATATGTTGGAGGTGTCCCATTGTTCCACAGCCCTTGCAAACGTACCCTTTGAAGCGGCATGAATGGAAACGATGATCACCCCCGCAGCACCAACAAGGCATTAATGGCCTTGCATTCATCACCCTTGATGGTGAACTCAGACATCTGTGGACGTGCAGCTGCAGGCACGTGGGGCCTGCCCTGTACATTGCGATTTGAAAACATCACTTTGTTCACAGTACTTGTAGCAGCACTCGTGTGCTGAGAGATTTGCTTAGTATTGTCACTGGTGTCAATGAACGCCTGGGCTATCGCTATGGCTTTACTCAAGGTTAGGGTCTCTACAGTCAAAAGTTTGCGAAGTATCACTTCATGGCCAATGCTGAGTACGAAGAAGTCCCTGAGCATGTGCTCCAAATAGCCTTCAAATTCGCAATGTCTTGCAAGGCGTCTCAGTTTGGCGACATAGCTTGCCACTTCCTGGCCTTCAGACCTTTTGTAGGTGTAGAACCAGTACCTCGCCATCAGAACGCTTTCCTTCGAGTTCAGATGCTGCCGGACCAGTGCGCACAAATCATCTTACGATTTCTCTGTGGGTTTCGCTGGATCAAGCAGAGTTTTCATGAGGCCATATGTTGGTGCCCCGCAGACAGTGAGGAGAATCGCCCTTCATTTGGCAGCGTTCGCTTCTCCTTCCAGCTCGAGTCACTCCACAAAGGTTTCCCAATCACCTCCCTCCGAAAATTTCTCCAGGATGCCCACTGTTCTCTGCATCGTTGGGTTCGTCATCTGTATCTTGTCACCAGTTGTTATGTATGAATAAAGAGTCTGACCAGATACTGTGAGCTCAAAGTAAAGTGTGACCGTAGTCTTTTATTGCAGGTCTCCAGAGTGCCTCTCCAGCCTGTGAGGCCTCCTTAAGTACCTGTGCTCCCAAGGGATTGTGGGATCCCTTGGGACTCCAGGGAGTGAGCCCTCTGGTGGCTATACAAGGTATTTACAGGTTTACATATATAACATTTATATATTCCATAAACACAGGTGTTAAGAACATAAAAAATAGGAGCAGGAGTAGGCCATTTGGCCCTTCAAGACTGCTCCATCATTTAATATCACTGCTGATCTTCTACCTCTACTCCAACTTTCTGCACTATCCCCATATTCCTTCATTCCCTTAATACAAAAATCTATCAATCTCTCTCTTGAATATACTCAACGACTGAGCATCCACAAGCCTCTTGGGTAGAGAATTAAAAAGACGCATAACCCTTTGATTCAATCCTAAATGGCGTTTCTATTTTTCCTACCAAAGTGGATAACTTCCACATTTCTCCACATTATATTCCATCTGCGATGTTCTTGCCCACTCACATAACCTGTCCATATCCCTTTGCAGCTTCTTTGCATCCTCATCACAACTTACTTTCCCACATAGCTTTGTATCGTCAGCAAACATGGATACATTATACTCCCTCATCGAAGTCACTGTAAACAGCTGAGGCCCAAGCACTGATCCTTGCGGTACCCCACTAGTTAAGGTCTACCAACCTGAAAAGGGCCCATTTATTCCTACTCTATGTTTTTTGTCCGTTAACCAATCCTCAATCCATGCTAATATATTACCCCCAATCCCACTAGCGCTAAATGTGTGTAATAACCTCTTGTGGTAACTTATCGAATGCTTTCTAAAAATCCAAATACATTATATCTGCTGGTTCACCCTTATCTACCCTGCTAGTTACAACCTCAAAAAACTCTATTCAATTTGTCAAACACAATTTCCTTTTCAGAAATCCGTGTTGACTCTGCCCAATCATATTATGATTTTCCAAGTGCCCTGTAACTACGTCCGTAATAATAGATTCTAGCATTTTCCCTACTAATGATGTCAGGCGAACTGGTCCATAGTTCCCCATTTTTCTCTCGCCCTCCTTTCTTAAATAGTGGGGTTACATTTGCTACTTTCTAATCCGCGGGGACTGATCTAGAATCTAGGAGATTCTGGAAGATCAAAACCAATGCACCCACGATCTCTGTAGCCACCTCTTTTAAAATCTTTGGATGTAGGCCATCAGGTTCAGGGGATTTGTACTGTTGTACTGAGGACCGCAGGCTAAATCATTTCAAAAAAGGGGTAACCAAAGAACTGAAAATTACTCATCCCTTAGCCTTGCATCCAGAGCAAGGGAACTGCTCGAGGACTTTAGCTTTCTTATAGACATTCTCCTAATGTGAAGTCAGGTAAGTCTTGCTGGGATGCTGATCTTTAGGATCACAAGACAGTTGGAAAAGTATGAAACAAGGAAAGACCATTTGGCTCAGCAGGCCCATTCGTCCCAACAGACCATGTAGACTTCATACCATCACGGGCTCTTGAAAACAAAAAAGCAAAATTTCTCTCCAACTTAAAAAAAAATCTGAATTTTTGAGCAGTGGAGTGAGCCTCTGGTTTAGTGGTAGCATTCCCATCTGAGTCAGGGGTTCAGTATTTGAACCCTGCTCCAGTTCTGGAGAGTGGAGCGCTGGCTCTGAATCTTGGGCTTACATCCAGCGGGATACTCTCATCCGGTGGGTGTGGGTGGCCCCTTCTCATCGTATGGGTGGTGGGCGCCCATAAAACCCTCCTGTCCTATAGGAGTAACCACCCTATGGAGTGGTATAAAAATGGTTACGGTCATAGAAGGCACATTTATGTGGCAGGCTGTCAGACTGCAAATCCTTCCACTACTTCACACTATTCTCCAAAGGAAGAGTGTGACGATATGAAAACATCCGCAACAGAAACTCACCACATTGAGTCACCATGCTTTTAGACTCTGAGCTCACCGACAGTGAACAGGCCAGCTCCAATACTACAATGGCGGCTGTGACTTGACCAGCCCAGGAATGAGCTGGAGCTATGTGACCCCTAGATTACACACTACAGCTGGGTACACTATATACTTGGCATTGCTGCAAAGATGTATTTCCTGTATTTTCCTTTCCCCCTTCAAGGATCATAAATGTAATTGAGATTGTGTTTGAATCTAGTTCCTAATGGGAGCAACACCTTTCATTATTTGCATTAACTGTAAGTAACTAATCATCTGCAATTGGAGGCCAAAGGATAGCTGATGTGGAAAATGTTATGCTGGTGAATGAAAGATTACAGCACAGAATGTGGCCATTGAGTTTGAGCTGAAGTCCTTTTCCCTGTAATCTTTAATCTTTAGATTATCTTCTATAATGTTCTTTTTCAAATATTGATCCAATTTTCTTTTAAACAATGTTAGAGTGTCTGCCTCATTATCCACTGTTGGCAAAGCATTCTATGTTCCAATAATCTGCTGTGTGAAAAAAGTATCTTCTAAGTGTTGGGGTTGTTCGGTTGATGGTTCAATACTGGGGCAGTGTGATATTCAGAACGTTTCAATCTAATCTAGGTAATTCTGTAAAGACAACACAGAAGGGATTCATTGTTCACAAAATTTGAAAAACTCAAACCTAAAGCATTCCAGTTTGAAAAAATATAAAACACAACTGTTGAAAATTCATAAGTATTAATCACAAAGATTGAACAGCGAGAGTGACAAAAGAATGAAATGGAACAGTAATCTTGTCCATTCAAAAAGGATAAAGTACCTGAATAGTTTAGTGGGAGGTCAAATTTGCATTCATTGTCCATATTTTCACAGACAACTTTCTGGAGCTCGATGTGTATTATTTTAATGAGCTCTCCAGTTGACAAGCAGCATTCATTTCCCGATATTTCATAGACTGATCCTGTGGGAAATAAAAAGCACAAAGAAAAATCAGCGATGCTTAAGTATGTAAGTTAGAAACATTTCAGTACGTGGGGCTTGGCAATGGAGATTTGCCCCAAACAGTAGGTTGCTGTTTTTGTGTTAGCAAAGCACAAAGTGAAAACTAGACTCAAATTGCAGTCTAAGGCAAGGATTCTCAACCAGAGTCCACGGCCCCCGAAGATTTCTGTGAGAAGATTTCAAGGAGGCCACCGCCTGCTGAGCGGCAGTTAGCGCCATTCCATCATGTGACCCGACCCGGCAATTAATTTACAAAGTTCAACATTAAAACTAAACTGCTGACAATATTGATACCTTTTCACTGTTTAGATCCAATAATAAAATGTTATTTTATGACAGCGTGATGTTCGATTTATCACCGTTCACCACCTACAGCCCCGCCCGCCTCGTACCTTTGGATGGCGTGAGCCGACCGTTTGTGTTTGAATTATTGGCGCGTGCGGGGATAGAAATTTCCAGAGCGAGGGAGAGGGAGAAGGCTCAGTGTACTGGGGACCAAGGGAGGGCACTGGGTATTGGGGAGAGGGATATACCAAGAGAGGACTCTGGGTAATGGGGACACAGATAGGGCTCCGGCTATTGGGGGAAGAGAGAGGGCTCCGGCTATTGCGGACAGAGAGAGAGAGAGGGCTCTGTGTATTGGGGACAGAGAGAGAGAGAGGACTCTGGGTATTGGGGACAGAGAGAGAGAGAGGGTTCTGGGTATTGGGGACAGAGAGAGAGAGGGTTCTGGGTATTGGGGACAGAGAGCGAGAGAGGGCTCTGGGTATTGGGGACAGAGAGAGAGAGGGCTCTGGGTATTGGGGACAGAGAGAGAGAGAGAGAGGGTTCTGGGTATTGGGGACAGAGAGAGAGAGAGAGGGCTCTGGGTATTGGGGACTGAGAGAGAGAGAGGGTTCTGGGTATTGGGGACAGAGAGAGAGAGAGGGCTCTGGGTATTGGGGACAGAGAGAGAGAGAGGGCTCTGGGTATTGGGGACAGAGAGAGAGAGAGGGCTCTGGATATTGGGGACAGAGAGAGAGAGAGGGCTCCGGGTATTAGGGACAGAGAGAGCAAGGGCTCTGTGTATTAGGGACAGAGAGAGAGAGAGGGCTCCGGGTATTAGGGACAGAGAGAGCAAGGGCTCTGTGTATTGGGGACAGAGAGAGAGAGAGGGCTCCGGGTATTGGGGACAGACAGACAGAGAGAGAGAGAGAGAGAGGGCTCCGATTATTGGGGACAGAGAGAGAGAGAGAGCTCCGGGTATTGGGGACAGAGAGAGAGGGCTCCGGTTATTGAGGACAGGGAGAGAGAGAGTGGGCTCCGGTTATTGGGGAGAGAGAGAGAGAGAGAGAGAGCGAGCTCAGGGTATTAGGGACAGACAGACAGAGAGAGAGAGCGAGAGAGAGGGCTCCGGTTATTGGGGACAGAGAGAGGGTTCTGAGTATTGGAGAGAGGGCTCAGGTGGAAATTGTAGTAAAAATAGTTATTCAAAAACAAACGAAAGGGAATAGGCACTACATGTAGATGGAAAACTAAAGGATGTTTAAGTAATTAAACCAGGCAAGAGAACTAAGAAACGAGTGAAAAAAACATTAGAGCCAAAGGACAGGCTAGGGTGTGTGGTTCAAATAAGCGTTCTTTATACAAACGGAGTATAAGGAATAAATTGAATTAAATGCAGGCACGAATTCAAATTGGAGGTTATGACATGGTAGCCATTACTGAGACATAGCTACAAGACGGTCAGGACTAGGAACGAAATATACCAGGTTATAAGGTCTACAGGAAAGATAGGGAAACTGGCAGAGGGGAAGAAGTAGCCTTAGTGATTAAGAATGAAAGCACTTCAATGATAAGAGAGGAATTAAAGAGAGGTAAGCAGGCAGTGGAGACTTTATAGTTTGAATTAAGAAATAGGAAAGGTTTAAGACTGTAGTGGGAGGTGTGTATAGGCCCCCTGGTAGCAGCTGTGAAGTGCTGGATTGTATAACTGCAGGGATTAGTAAAGGCAGAATGGTTGGTTTTAATGGATGATTTTAACTTTCATATAGATTGGGAAAAGCAGACTAGCACCTGAATTTTTTGAGTCCGGGATAGTTTTCTACAACAAGGGGGCATGCCATCTTAGATTTAGTAATGAGTAATGAGCCAGATTTAGTGAACAGTCCAACTGCGTGAACATTTATCCAACAGCGATCATAACATGGTCGAGTTCAACATAGCGTTTGAAAGGGAAAAATGCTAAACATCTACTAAGATTTTAGATTTGGGTAAGGCTAACTTCAACGGAATGAGACAGACTGTCTACAGTAAACTGGGCAAATCTGTTAATGAGTAAAATGACAGTGGGAGATGTTTAAAAAATAATTTAAGATGATACAGAACAAGTTTATACCCTTGAAGGGCAAAGACTAAGGCATACAAAAATGGAAAATATAGCCCAGATCCTGGTGAATGGGAAAGATACAAAGAACAGCAAAAGGTCACAAAACAGATAGTAAAAGCTACAGAAAAGGGAATATGAAAATAAATTTGCAAGGGATATCAAGATCAACACAAAAAGTTGCTACAATTATATTAGGAAAAAGAGGGTAGGAAGGAGCAGTGTTGACCCGTTAGAAACTGAAAGCGATAATATTATCAATGGCAGACATGTTGAATAATTATTTCGCGTTAGTATTTACAGTGGAGGAAGAGGAAAGCATGCCAGAAAACCCAAAGAAACTAATATTGAATCAGGGACAGGGACTCAATAAAATGAATGTAAGCAAAATAGCAGTAACGAAGAAAATAATGGCTCTAAAGAGTGACAAACCCCCAGGACCAGATGGTTTCCATCAAAGGAAGTAGGTGAGCACATTGCAGATGCCCTAACTATAATCTTCCAAAGTTCTCTCAGTTCAGGTACTGTTCCTTTAGATTGGAAAGTTTCAGTTGATCAGAGAGCCAGCATGGATTTGTGAAGGGTAGGTCATGCCTGACAAATCTGATTGAATGTTTTGAGGCGGTGACTAAAATAGTGGACAGGGGAATGTCTATGGATGTGATATGGACATCCAGATGGCATTTAATAAAGTCCCACATAAGAGACTGTTAACTAAGGTAGAAGCCCACGAAATTTAGGGGAAATTATTGACCCGGATAGTAAATTGGCTGAGCAGCAGGAGACAGGGATAATGGGTAGGTACTCAAATTGGCAGGAGGTGATTAGTGGTGTCCCGCAGGGATCTGTGTTGGGCCTCAACTAGTCACAATATTTATAAACGACCTAGATGATGGCATAGAAAGTGATATATCCAAATTTGCCGATGGCACAAAAATAGGTGGCATTGCAGGCAGTGTAGGTGGAAGCATTAAATTACAAAGGGATATCGACAGATTAAGTGAATGGGCAAAACTATGGCAAATGGATACCATTGTAGGCAAATGTGAGGTCATTCGCTTTGGACCTAAAAAGGATAGAACAGGGTACTTTCTACATGGTGAAAGGGTAAAAACAGTGGAGGTCCAAAGAGACTTGGCGGTCCAGGTACATAGATCATTAAAATGTCCTGAACAGGTACGGAGAATAATCGTAAAGGCTAATGGAATGTTGGCTTTTATATGTAGAGGACTAGAAGGGGGTAGAAGTTATGCTGCAGCTATACAAAACCCTGGTTAGACCACACCTGGAGTACTGTGAGCAATTCTGAGCACCACACCTTCAGAAGGATATATTGGCCTTGGTAGGTTTACCAGGATAATACCTGGACTTAAGGGGTTAAGTTACGAGGAGTGATTACACAAATTAGGGTTGTATTCCCTAGAATTTAGACGGTTAAGGGATGATCTGATCAAAGTTTTCAAGATATTAAGGGGATAAATAAATAGCTAGGGAGAAACTATTTCCATTGGTCAGGGATTCTAGGACTCGGAGGGATAGTCTAAAAATTAGAGCCAGATCTCTCAGGCGTGAAATTAGGAAACACTTCTACACACAAAAGGTGGTAGAAGTTTGGAACTCTCTTCCGCAAACGGAAATTGATGCTAGATCAATTGTTAATTTTAAATCAGAGATTGATAACTTTCTGTTAACCAAAGGTATTAAGGGACATGGGCCAAAGACGACTATATGCAGTTAGATTGCAGATCAGCCATGATCTCATTGAATAGTGGAACAGGCTTGAGGGAATGAATGGCCTAGGCACTCCTGTTCCTATGCCCCTACAGAAAGAGATGGTTCTGGATGTTGGGGACACACGGAGAAGGGGTTTTGCATTTCGGGGCCGGTCAGTGGGCTCCGGGTGTCAGGGACGGTGAGTGGGCTCCGGGTGTTGGGCATCAGCGAGGGGTCCGGGTGTCAGGAACAGCGAGGGCTCCAGGTATTGAGGACAGCACAAAACAAAATACCAAGCCGGGATGAACATTGACCATGACATGCGTGTATGCTTGTTGAAGATTCCCACACGTCTCGATAGAATTATTACTCAGCACCTGCAACAGGTTTCACATTAAGTAAGTAAACCAAAAATAATAATAAATATAAATTACAAACAGAAAATGCTGGAAATACTCAGCATGTTCGGCAGCATCTGTGGAAAGAGAAACTGGCATTTCCAGCATTTTCTACTTTCATTTCTGATTTCCAGCATTTGTAGTGTTTTGCTTTTGGAATAATAAATATATATGTTTAATTGTATAGCTAATTTTTATACAGAAAAAATACTTGTGTTGTGTTAGAGATCCATGGAATTTTTGTAACACAGTGGGGGGGCCTCAGAAGCAAAATGGTTGAGAACCCCTGCTCTAAGGGGTTCATTTAGACTTTGGGTGATATTGGATCCGCCGCCCCTTGTACATCACTTCTGATTTTCATTTCCATTGACGTCAATCGAAATCACCCAAAGTTAAAACTACTTCCTAAGATTCTAAACTAGAAGCTTTCCTGTATCTGTGCATTTGTGACCTTTTTAATCATCTTGAAGGTTTCTTTATTGAAGGGCCTTTTACCGAAACTGTTTCTCAAAATCTCTTCCAAATTTGTCAAATATGCAATGAAATATTTGACATCAAGTGATCAGGATAGTCACAGTTCTCCATTCTCACTGAATACATCTGCTGGGTGAGTCAAAGGACATCAATCGGTAGGAGAGTTTAAATTCTGCAAAATACATAAGAACATAAGAATTAGGAGCAGGAGTAGGCCATTCGGCCCCTGGAGCCTGCTCCACCATTCAATGAGATCATGGCTGATCTTCTAACACAACTCCTGCACCATCCCCATATCCCTTGATTCCTTTCATATCCAAAAATCTATCAATCTCTGTCTTGAATATACTCAAAGACTGAGCCTCCTCAGCCCTCTGGGGTAGAGAATTCCAAAGAGAATTCCAAAGATTCACTACCCTCTGAGTGAAAAAGATTCTCCTCATCTCAATCCTAAATGGCCGACCCCTTATTCTGAGACTGTGACCCCTTGGTTCTAGACTCCTTAGCCAGAGGAAACATCCTCCCTGCATCTACCCTGCTAAGCCCTGTAAGAATTTTATATGTTTCAATGAGATCATCTCTCATTCAACAAGAACAACAACTTTTATTTATATAGCGCCTTTAACATAATAAATTGTCCCAAGGCGCTTCACAGCAGAGTTACATGACAAAATAGATAAATTTGACACTGAGTCCCATAAGAAGAAATTACGGCAGATGACCAAAAGCGAGGTTAAAGAGGTAGGTTATAAGGAGCCTCTTAGATTGGAAAACTGCAAATGTAATGCCCCTATTTAAAAAAGGAGGAAGACAAAAAGCAGGACACTATAGACCAGTTAGCCTAACATCTGTGGTTGGGAAAATGTTGGCGTCAATTATTAAAGAAGCAGTAGCAGGACATTTGGAAAAGCATAATTTGGTCAGGCAGAGTCAGCATGGATTTATGGGCCCCAAGTTTCATCCGAGCTGGGCGCCTGTTTTTCGCGCCGAAAACTGCGCCTAAAAAAAAGTCCGATATTCTCGAGCTCCTTGGAGCGCAATGTCTGCTTGGCGCGGCGCGCTCTTCACAACAGGGGGCGGAGCCTAACACTCGCGCCAATTTTCTAAGTAGCAGGAGGCGGGTACAATTTAAATTAGCCTTCGTGGTGCCGGCAACCCTGCGCGTGCGCGTTGGAGCGTGCGCGCACGCGCAGTCTCACACAAACATTGGCACTCGGCCATTTTTTTAAATACTGCAGAAAAAATGAAGATTTGTTTCTTGGACCCCTACAAAGGCTTGTAATTTAATTTTTTTAAATATTTCTTTGTGTGAGGGAGTGCTTTTAGCAGCACTGCTGAATAAATCACCTGCTGAAATCAGTGAGTTCAGCTTTTCACTGCTAAACTTGCAGAACCGGTGCTGCATTGGTGCATGCAAATTAAGGACTGTGTGTTTGGAGAAATAAGAGTGCCAATTCAACTTTGCAATAATACGTGGTGTTGACAATGCAGCACCCATTCTGCAAATTTAAATATAAAACTGTCGATGTGGCTGTCTCTCCCTGTCCAAATGGCCTCAGTCCCCCTCACAGCTCGAAGGCTGCTGCTGTATCTTCGGCTGCCGTTGAGCCACTGACGCCGCCCCTAAAGCATGGCCGAATGGCCTCAAGCACCATAAAGAGCTGCGTGTGTCAGGTGTTGATTCTTCGGCTGCCGGCCAGCCACTGACGCCGCTGATATCCTATGGCCGAATGGCCTCACGTCCATCCGCTGCTGATTCTTTGGCTGCCGGCCAGCCACTGACGCCGCCCCTAAAGCGTGGCCGAATGGCCTCAAGAACCTTAATGAGTTGCGTGTGTCCTGCGTTGATTCTTCGACTGCCGGCCAGCCACTGAGGCCGCTGATATCTCATGGCCGAATGGCCTCGGGTCCGTCCGGTGCTGCTTCTTCACGGCCAGCCACGAAGAGAATGAAAGCCTGCCTCAAGCACTGCAGCTCAGCTCGAAGCTTGCTGCCGCTGCCGTCGAGACACTGACGCCACACCCCTGCCTGTCTCCAACATGAAAGGCCTGCCTGAAGCACAGCAGCTCGAAGGCTGATGCTATTTCACACAGGTAGGAACATGGTTTATTTAATCTTTTCTTTGCTTATAAGTTTTTATTCAGGTTGGATTTATTTGTACAATATTTGTATAAGTGTAACTAAGGATTGATTGTAGAATTTAATGACTTCCCTTCCCCCCCTCCTCCCCCCACCTCGTTCCCTACGCCTAATTTGTAACCTGCGCCTGATTTTCTAAAGTGTAGACAAGGTTTTTTCGAGCATACAAAAATCTTCACTTACTCCATTCTAAGTTAGTTTGGAGTAAGTTTTCACTCACGAAACTTTGAAATCAGGCGTAAGTGGCCGGACACGCCCCCTTTTGAAAAAAAAATTCTGTTCCAAAGTGAAACTGTTCTAACTGACTAGAACTGGAGCAAACTAAATGATGAGAATTCCGATTTCTAAGATATTCCGTTCTACACCAGTTGCTCCTAAAAATCAGGAGCAAATCATGTGGAAGCTTGGGGCCATGAAGGGGAAGTCATGTTTGACAAATTTGCTGGAATTCTTTGAGGATGTAATGAACAGTGTGGATAAAGGGGAACCAGTGGATCTAGTATATTTGGACTTCCAGAAGACATTTGACAGGGTGCCACAAAAGGTTACTGCACAAAATAAAAGTTCATGGGGTTAGGGGTAATATATTAGCATGGATAGAGGATTGGCTAACTAACAGAAAACAGAGAGTCGGGATAAATGGTTCATTCTCGGATTGGCAATCAGTAACTAGTGGTGTGCTATAGGGATTAGTACTGGGACCCCAACTATTTACAATCTATATTAATGACTTGGAAGAAGTGTAACGTAGCCAAGTTTGCTGGTGATACAAAGATGGGAGGAAAAGCAATGTGTGAGGAGGACTCACAAAATCTGCAAAAGGACATAGGCTAAGTGAGTGGGCAAAAATTTGGCAGATGGAGTATAATGTTGGAAAGTGTGAGGTTATGCACTTTGGCAGAAAAAAACAAAGAGCAAGTTATTATTTAAATGGAGAAAAATTGCAAAGTGCTGCAGTACAGCGGAACCTGGGGTACTTGTGAATGAAACAAAAAAGGTTAGTATGCAGGTGCATCATCATCATCATAGGCAGTCCCTCGGAATCGAGGAAGACTTGATTCCACTCTTAAAATGAGTCCTTAGGTGGCTGAACAGTCCAATATGAGAGTTACAGTCCCTGTCACAGGTGGGACAGATAGTCGTTGAGGGTAATGGAGGGTGGGACAGATTTGCCGCACGCTCTTTCCGCTGCCTGCACTTGATTTCTGCATGCTCTCAGCGATGAGACTCGAGGTGCTCAGCGCCCTCCTGGATGCACTTCCTTGACTTAGGGCGGTCTTTGGCCAGGGACTCCGATGTGTTGGTGGGGATGATGCACTTCATCAGGGAAGCTTTGAGGATGTCCTTGTACCGTTTCCTCTGCCCACCTTTGGTTCGTTTGCCGTGAAGGAGTTCCGAGTAGAGCACTTGCTTTGGGAGTCTCGTGCCTGGCATGTGGATGTTGATAAATTTATTCAATTTATCATCAACATCCCCAGCATTGAAGCACTGACCACACTTGATCAGCTCCGCTGGGCAGACCACTTGCAGGTACAGCAAGTGAGCAGGAAGGCCAATGGAATCTTGGCCTTTATTGCAAACGGGATGGAGTATAAAAGTAGGGAAGTTTTGCTACAGTTATACAGGGTATTGGTGAGGCCACACCTGGAGTACTGCGTACAGTTTTGGTTTCCATATTTACGAAAGGATATACTTGCTTTGGAGGCAGTTCAGAGAAGGTTCACTAGGTTGATTCCGAAGATGAGGGGGTTGACTTGTGAGGAAAGGTTGAGGAGGTTGGGCCTCTACTCATTGGAATTCAGAAGAATGAGAGGTGATCTTATCGAAATGTATAAGATTATGAGGGGGCTTGACAAGGTGAATTCAGAAAGGATGTTTCCACTGATAGGGGAGACTAGAACTAGAGAGCATAATCTTAGAATAAGGGGCCGCCCATTTAAAACTGAGATGAGGAGGAATTTCTTCTCTCAGAGGGTTGTGAATCTGTGGAATTTGCTGCCTCAGAGTTATGGAAGCTGGGACATTGAATAAATTTAAGACAGAGATAAACAGTTTCTTAACCGATAAGGGAATAAGGGGTTATGGGGAGCGGGCAGGGAAGTGGACCTGAGTCTATGATCGGATCAGCCATGATCGCATTAAATGGCAGAGCAGGCTCGAAGGGCCGTATGGCCTACTCCTGCTCCTATTTCTTATGTTCTTATTAAAGGAAGAAAGATAGGTAGAGAAGCGGAGAGGTTTAGGGAGGAAGTTCCAGAGTTTAGGGCCCAAACAGCTGAAGGCATGGCCACCAATGGTTGAGCAGTTATAATGAGGGATGCTCAAGGGGGCAACATTTGAGGAGCGCAGACATCTTTTGGGGCTGTGAGGCTGAAAAAGATTATAGAGATAGGGAGGGGCAAGGCCATGGAGAGATTTGTAAACCAGGATGAGAATTTGAAATCGAGGCATTGCTTAACCGGGAGCCAATGTAGGTCAGAAAGCACAGGGGTGATGTGTGATTGTGACTTGTTTCGAGTTAGGACATGTGCTGCCGAGTTTTGGATGACCTCAAGTTTACGTAATGTAGAATGTGGGAGGCCAGCCAGGAATGAGTTGGAGTGGTCAAGTCTAGAGGTAACAAAGGGATAGATGAGGGTTTCAGCAATAGAATTCCTGAGGCAGGGTCGGAGGCGGGCAATGTTACGGAGGTGGAAAAATGCGGTTTTGATTATGTCGCGGATTTGTGGCCGGAAACTCAATTCAGTGTCAAATATAACGCCTAGGTTGCGAACATTCTGGTTCAGCCTTAGACAGATGCTAGGGAGAGGGATGGAGTCAGTGGTTAGGGAACGCAGTTTGTGGCGGGGACGAAAGACAATGGCTTCGGTCTTCCCAGTATTTAATTGGAGAAAATTTCTGCTCATCCAGTACTGGATGTCGGATAAGCAGTCTGACAATTTAGAGACCATTTAGGAGGGGTCGAGAGCAGTGGTGGAGAGGTAGAGCTGGGTGTCGTCAGCGGACATGTGGAAACTGACTTCTAAACTCTAGCGAATATAGGCCTAGTCTACTCAATCTCTCCTCATAGGACATTTCCCCCATCCCAGGAATCAGTCTGGTGAACCTTCGTTGCACTCCCTCATTGGCAAGTATATCCTTCCTCGGGTAAGGAACCCAAAACTGTACACAACACTGCAGGTGCGGTCTCACCAGGGCCCTATATAATTGCAGTAAGACATCTTTACTCTTATACTCAAATCCTCTTGTAATAAAGGCCAACAGACCATTCGCTTTCTTAATTGCTTTGCTGCACCTGCATGTTAACTTTCAGTGATTCGTGTACAAGGACACCCAGGTCCTCTGCACACCAACATTTCCCAATCTCTCATCATTTAAAAAATACTCTGCTTTTCTATTTTTCCTACCAAAATGAATAACTTCATATTTCTCCACATTATATTCCACTTGCCATGTTCTTTCCCGTTCACTTAGCCTATCTATATCCTCTTGAAGTCTCTTTGCATCCTCCTCACAACTTACATTCCCACCTAGCTTTGTATCATCAGCAAACTTGGATATATTACATTTGGTTCCCTCATCCAAATCATTGATATAGATTGTGAATAGCTGAGGCCCAAGCACTGATCCTTGCGGCACCCACTAGTTACAGCCTGCCAACCCGAAAATGCCCCGTTTATTCCTACTCTCTGTTTTCTGTCTGTTAACCAATCCTCAATCCATGCAAGTATATTACCCCCAACCCCATGAGCCCTAATTTTGTTCAATAATCTCTTGTGTGGCATTTTATCGAATGCCTTCTGAAAATCCAAATACACCACATCCACAAGTTCCCCCTTATCTATTCTGCTAGTTACAACCTCAAAAAACTCTGATTTGTCAAACACGATTCCCCTTTCATAAATCCATGTTGACTCTGCCCAATCCTGTTATTATTTTCTAAGTGTCCTGTTACCACATCCATAATAATAGATTATAGCATTTTCCCTACTACTGATGTCAGACTAACTGGCCTGTAGTGTTCCCTGTGTTCTCTCTCCTTTCTTAAATAGCAGGGTTACATTTGTTACCTTCCAATCTGCTGGAACCATTCTAGAATCTATGGAATTTTGGAAGATGACAACCAATGCATCCGCTATTTCTATAGCCACGTCTTTCTAAACCCTAGGATGTAGGCCATCAGGTCCAGGGGATTTATTGGCTTCATTGGGTTTAACCTTTGTTTAACTGTGGAGCAGTTTCATCTATCTGGGCAGGCTCTTCGTGCATGGGTTGCTAACACGTACATTTGGTTTGTTGGCAGCCCTTCCTATTTCGACAGGTTTTTGCACACTAAATATATATTTTTTTGAAATTGGCCCAACTCCAAAAATGGACAGTGGATGCCAGAAGGAAGAAGAACTAATCTAAATAAAGAGTTCAACATTCTAATTTGTAAAATAAATATATACGGTTAGATTAGGTAGGGCCTTTATACATTCGAGTTTAGAAGAATGAGAGGAGATCTCATAGAAACATACAAGATTCTGACGGGACTGGACAGGTTGGATGCGGATAGATTCTTCCCGATCTTGGGGAAGTCCAGAACCAGGGGACACAGTCTTAAGATAAGGGGGTAGGCCATTTAGGACTGAGATGAGGAGAAACTTCTTCACTCAGAGAGTTGTTAACCTATGGAATTCCCTACCGCAGAGAATTGTTGATGCCAGTTCATTGGATATATTCAAGAGAGAGTTAGATGTGGCCCTTACCGCTAAGGGGATCGAGGGGTATGGAGAGAAAGCAGGAAAGGCGTACTGAGGGAATGATCAACCATGATCTAATTGAATGGTGATGCAGGCTCGAAGGGCCGAATGGCCTACACCTGCACCTATTTTCTATGTTTCTATGTTTCTAAAACACAAAATTTAAGTTCAAAAACAGGACAGAGGAAAGAATGGTTGAGAAAAGGACAGCAGGCAAGCAAAATAAAATGTTTATGATTTTAATTAGTGATTTTAAGCTTTAACCTTTGTGGTTTAGGGCTGATGTGGCATAGTAAAGCTCATGCTGCCATTTAACTAGCTGAAAATTTTGAAAGCTGACCAGCCCAATGAAACACCCAATTCCAATGATCAATTTCTGGATGGGTTAGTAATGAATTAAATAGTAATCAGTTTCACATAAATCAAAGAGTTGCTGTCTCATTCCACTCCACAGAAAAAGGAACTTGTGGGTGATTTTCCTAGTTCCCTAGCACCACGTCCAAATGTGAGTTGGCTGTGATCATCTGACTCAGCGCAGGACAGGGGTCAAACCTGGGAACATATCGATAACATATTGCATTAGGATACTTGCAACAATGTTGGGGGGGTAATATGGTTAGAAGGGGCAAAGGTTCAGATTGAGCCCTTACTCATAGTATCAACTCCCATCCTGAATCAAGTAGCTTAATAGCTCGGGGGTTTATCCAGAAAGCTCCTGGTTCAATCCCTGATCTGTGCTGAGCTAGCTGATTCAGCCAGGGCAACAGTAGTGACTCTTCAAGGGGAAAATCACCCAGAGCTCATGCTCCTGGTTGCTATCTGCCAGCTGCTACTTGAAGTGTGAACAGTATTAAAGGCTCAATTTTCTCCAGTTATCTGCGCCATTTCTTTGGTGTGTGCCGCTTTTTATGGCCTAAATTTAAATAAGTAAGTTTCCCCAAAGATTGTGCGCCAGCGTAACTCAGTTAGTAATGCTCTTTTTAGTTCTTTTTTGTGAGATAGGGGGCGTAACCTGATGTCCATGCCAGTTTTTCACATTTATGCAAGTTTGGCCAACTTACATTTTTCCTAGGATGGTGTATGTGACCAATCCCAAAAAACCTTCCGGGCACTTAAGAAAAACCAGCGCACATTAAAAAATCGGCGCAGAAAGACACCATTGTTTTTAGGCGAAGCTTTGGAGGGAGTCAAGAACACATTAAATATGCATCATGAAGCTTCATTTTTTCAAACTTAAAACGCAGAAAATGGAAGTCTAATGCAATTCTTTAATTTTAGATTTTTTTCCAAAGTGCCACGCCACCACTGAACATCTCCAAACTGGGCTCGAGGGTCGGAGCGTCGGCCGGCAGAATTGGACCCTCGCCGGACACAGGGGCTCGGGCTTGGCATCCAAAGGAGGCCCGGTGGGGGGGCGGGTGGTGGGTGTGGAAGCTGAACTGAAGGGATGAGAACCCTTACACACTATCAGAAGCGGCAAAAAAAGCCCATGGGGGGGGGGGGGGTTGTTTGCTGAGCTCCTGTGTCTGGGCGGGGGAGTGATTCTGCCGGCCGACCCTCGAGCCCGGTGAGGAGACGTTCGGTCGGTGATGGGGTGGTACTTTGAAAAAAATCTGAAATTAAAGAATTGCATTGGGCTTTGTTGCCCCAAATATCCTCATTTGAATGCCTAGCTTCCCATTCTAAGCATGCCTATTGTGCATGCGCAGACTTGGGTGTGGTCCATACTAGGGTGTCGACCTTGGAGAGAGAGAACAAAGAAGCTTGCCCTGCTGTTTTGAGCTTCTTGCAAAGGTACAATTTAATCACGGGGGCAATACTGACAATGCCATACCTCATGCAAGCCTTCTGCTTGATGGTGCTGCGGAAGAGACGATTGATTCGACGTCATCGCATGAGGAACCTCAGAGCACATAGGATGATGGGCAGGGGGCTATATCGAGACAGGCGTTCATACCTGCACCTGAGTGATGCAGACTGTGTTAGAAGGCTGCGTTTCCGCAAAGAAGTTGTAACTGAGATCTGTGAGTTAGTAAAAGCAAGCCTGCAACCTAGAAGCGTCAGGAGGACTGCTTTGTCAGTTGAAGTGAAGGTTACAGCTGCACTTCCATTCTATGCATTTGGATCATTCCAGGACACAACTGGGGATGTGTGCACCATTTCTCAACATACAACACATATCTGCATTCGGCAGGTGACTGCTGCACTATATGTCCGGAGGTATGATTACATAAAGTTCCCCATGACCGCCCAGGTAATGCGTGAAAGGGCTGTGGGCTTCTCCAGGATTGCTGGCTTCTCAAAGGTACAGGGCTGCATTGATTGTACCCACATCGCCTTGCGAGCATCTTTGGCGGATTCCGAGATGTACAGGAACAGAAAAGGCTTCCACTCCATTAATGTGCAGCGTGTGTGACGACATGCATCGCATCATGTCAGTTGATGCAAGATACCCTGGGAGTACCCACGATGCGTTCATCCTACACAAGAGTGCTATATCTACCATATTTCAGCAGCAGCCAGAAGGGCAGAGTTGGCTGCTGGGAGACAAAAGGTACAGTCTCGCCACCTGGCTCATGACGCCCCTACGTGTAACCTGGACAGAAGCTGACTGGGAATACAACATATGTCGCACATTGCGACGCGCAGCATAATAGAGAGGACCATTGGCATCTTAAAACAGTGTTTTCGATGCCTGGACCATTCCGGAGGCTACTTGCAATACTCCCCTAAGACTGTCGGTCAGTTCACTGTTGTGTGCTGCATGCTGCATAACTTAGCCATCATGAGGCAGCAGCAGCTAGTGGTAGAGGTGAGAGTGGCTGATGATGATGAGGAAGATGCAGATGACGAGTAGGAGGAGGACGAGGAAGCCATGCAAGTACCTGAACCCGGAGCACAATGGCAGAGGAGGGCAGGCCATCATGCTCCTTTAACGATTGCTCGAGCCTTGCGCCAGCAGCTCATCCATGAACGCTTTGCTGCCTGAAGGCTCAGCGGCACTATTCCAAATGGACTAAGTTTACTGTTTGGACCTGTTCCGTAATGTTGTGTTGTGTTAATGGAACAAATAATGGAAATGATTCTTTTTTACTTCAAAAAGTTGTGTTAATAATGGAACAAATAATGGAACAAATAATGGAAGTGATTGTTATAATTTAAAATATATTTTATTCAAAAGTTTAATACAAACGTGTTGTACTTAACTTTAAAGTTTGATACAATATTTTTATTAAAGTTTTCAGTTAAGATCACTTACAAACTCTAAGATCATTTAAAAACTTTTAAACTTGTAAATTTACATAACTTACACACAACTTTTAATTTGAGAACAGTAACAACAATAATAATAATAACAATAATAATAATAACAACAACAGCAGCAGCAAAGAAAGGCTGCACCCATCTCTGCTCCACCTTATTCTAAGACCGCCCGCTGCGCTTGGTCTTGTTGCCTCCACCCTTGCCCGCAGGCGGTGGCGCAGCATTTCTTGGGTTGGTACCAAGCTTATTCTTTCGAACATCTCGGGTAATGCGCACTTCTTGATGGGGGTTGGGGGGGGGGGGGGCGGGGGCAGGCGGCAATGTGGAAGTCCCGGCTTGGGCCTTTTCAGAGGCTGGTCTGGGGATTGGAGTGGGAGTGGCAGTTGATTCTGTCAATGGGCGCGGGGTCTGGGCGTGTTCCCTTACTGCAGCAGCTAACTTCGACATCCCCTCCCTCATTTCCTTTGGTGAAACTTTTATGTACCTCTGCAGGTGTCCAGCTCGTGCCATCTGGTCTCAATTACAGTAACCAGTGCCTCCACTTCATCCTGCAAGAAATTCTTGGTCCTTGAGCCGCGTTGCATATTGATGTGCAGCTCCGATTTTTCCAATGAGAATTAAAGTTCTCTCACAGAACTGGCTCTTTAAAAAATGGCCGAATGCAGACCGGGAGCTGTACTGGGCAAGCGTGTCGCGTCAAAAACGTCCTTTTTTTCCCACGCATGAGCAGAAGTGGGGGGGGGCCTCCTTTTTTTCAGCACAGACATTAGGCTCCATCCCCCGAAACTAAAGGACAGGCTGCGCAGCGCCAATTTCAAAAAATTGAACGGGGAAACTTGCTAGTTATTTTTTGGGGAGTAGTCGGGGCCAGAAAACCGGGCCTAACTCTTGCAATACTCAAAAAAAGGGCATTGGGGAAAATTGAGCCCTAGATGTGGCTGTGGTCATGAGCAGAAGGGAAAATGATTAGCCAACTAAGATGTACATTGCTCAGCAAAATATGACTACCGTCCTTTGCGTAAAAGTATAATCTGAGGTCAAATTACTTTTGTGGAAAACCTGACCATTAGTACTGAGAAATCAGCTGCTTGGTTTTAACCTGAGCAAATCTGGGATACGTAAAGTTGTTTTGGCAAAAACTGAAATGCAATCACAAAGTATGTACAGCACAGAAACAGGCCATTCGGCCCAACAGATCCATGCCTGTGTTTATGTTTCACACGAGCAACAGCCCAGCTTCATTCCCAATCTCTAGGAATTTAATAAGGTCTGTGTTATAACTGGCAGCCCTCAGAAAAAAAATCAATACAGCTAACAGTCATGTTTCTACTAAATGCTCTGTTGTAGCTAAGATCATAATCAAATATTAAAGGGTAATTTAATGGAGAGAGGAAGAGAGGGGCTATTATTTCCCAAATCACTATTTATTTAAAGAGTCTGACCTCCAGAATAGTATGCCGAAGAATATGCACATTTTCATGACTTCTCAAAATGCCTTCCAGCCAATGAATTCTTTTTGAATTGTAGTCACTTGTTATGTAGACAAATGCAGCAGGAAATTTGCACACAGTAAGATTCCAAAACAGCAGTGAGGTGAGTGACCAGTTACATCGTTTTTTTTTAATGTTGATTGGTGGGTAGGAGGTGGGCAGGACCCTAGTTGAACATCCCTGCTCTTCAAATAGTGCCTTGGGATCCTTTACGTTCACCTGAAGAGGTGCTCAGTTTAACATTCCATCTGAAAGACAGCACCTCCGACAATGCCATATTACCCCAGTACTATCCTGAAGAGCCAGCCTGGACTACAAATGGTCAAGTCTTATGGAGAACTTGAACCTATAACTTTCTGACTCAGATAGCTGACTATCATTAAACTACAAACAAAAATCATTCTAACAAAGCAACACTTAAATAAAGCTAGGGATGTAGAATTGCTGTATAAAATACCTCAGAATTAATAAGATTTATACACTCTAACACCTCTCCACATCATATGGACTTGCGTTTCTGTGCTGACTGAATCACTACACACAACTATGGTATTCCTCTATGAAATTGGGCAAATCCTTGCGTAGATCCACCATTCACTTCAATTTTCTTTCAGTATAATATCGATTATGTTGTGCATCTGTAAAGCATGCCCTCCCATGTTCTGCCACTAGGGAGCGCATCCCCTGACATCCCAAGGGATCCCAGCATCCCTTGGGAGCACTGTATATAAGCCGGCTCCTAAGGCCTGTTACTCACTCTGGAGTGGCTTATTAAAGACAGAGGTCACTGTTACTTTAACCTCCCTGTGTGCAGTCTCATCTGTGTTAGGAACACAACAACTGGCGACGAGTACACGAATCCAACGCAAAGATGCAGCAAACTGTGGGCATCCTGGAGAAGTTCTCGGAGGTTGAGGATGGAATCCTATGTCGAACAGTTAGACCAGTAATTTGTAGCAAACGAGTTGAACGGAGAAGGAAGCGCTGCAAAAAGGAGAGCGGTCCTCCTCACGGTCTGCGGGGCACCGACCTACAGCCTCATGAAGAATCTTCTGGCTCCGGTGAAACCCACAGATAAGTCTTATGAGGAGCTGTGTACACTGGTTCGGGGGCATCTTAACCTGAGGGAGAGTGTGCTGATGGCGAGATATCGGTTCTATACGTACCAGAGATCTGAAGGTCAAGAAGTGATGAGATACGTCGCCGAGCTAAGGCGACTTCCAGAACAATGTCTGGAGCAGATGCTCAGAGACTTTTTTGTACCGGGCATTGGCCACGAGACCATCCTACGAAAACCTTTGACTATAGAGACACTGACCCTCAGTAAGGCCATTGCGATAGCACAGGCGTTTATGTCCACCAGTGATAACACCAAATAAATCTCTCAGCACACAAGTGCTAGCAATGTTCATAAATTAACTGGAACTGTGTTTGCAAGCAGAAATGTACAGGGCAGAACCCATGAGTCTGCAACTGCCAGCAGGCCTCAGGTGACCCAGATGACTGAGTCCCCAACAAAGGATGAATGCAAGGCAATTCACACCTTGTTGGCGTTGTGGAGCTTCCATTTAGCCTATTCATGCTGCTTCAAAGGGAATGTTTGCAAGAGCTGTGGAACAATGGGGCACTTCCAACGAGCTTGCAAACATTCTTCCTCTGCAAAACCTGCTAACCACCACAGGGCAGAGGAAGATCGGTCCATGGTGGACCAAAGCAATTTCGAGCCTCAAAGAGAGGAGGCAGATGCTGAAGTACATGGGGTGCACACATTTTCGATGAAATGTCCATCTATAATGCTAAACGTAAAATTGAATGGCTTACCCGTAGCCATGGAACTGGACACTGGCGCTAGCCAATCCATCATGAGTAAAAAGATGTTTGCGAGACTGTGGTGCAACAAGGTACTCAGACCAGCCCTGAGCCCCATTCACACGAAACTGAGAACATACACCAAAGAGCTTATCACTGTCCTGGGCAGCGCCATGGTCAAGGTCACCTACGAGGGTACAGTGCATGAACTGCCACTCTGGATTGTCCCGGGCGATGGCCCCACACTGCTTGGAAGGAGCTGGCTGGGCAAAATCCGCTGGAACTGGGATGACATGTCAATGAGGCCTCATGTACCCAGGTTCTTAACAAATTTCCTTCCCTTTTTGAGCCAGGCATTGGAAACTTTTCCAGGGCGAAGGTGCGGATCCACTTGGTCCCATTCTGGGGAGAAAGATCGCGGCGGATGGCATTCGGCCCACAGCCTCTATCTTGGCGTCTATCAGGAACGCGCCCAGGCCACACAACGTCACGGAGCTGCAGTCGTTCCTGGGACTCCTCAACTATTTTGGTAACTTCCTACCAGGGTTAAGCACCCTATTAGAGCCCCTACATGTGTTATTGCGCAAAGGTGAGAACTGGGTATGGGAAAAAAAACAAGTAATTGCTTTTGAGAAAACCAGAAACATTTTATGCTCCAACAAGCTGCTTGCATTGTATAACCCGTGTAAAAGACTCGTGCTAGCATGTGATGCATCGTCGTATGGAGTCGGGTGTGCATCACAACAGGTTAACGTTGCGGGAAGTTGCAACCTGTCGCCTATGCGTCCAGGAGCTTGTCTAAGGCTGAGAGGGCCTACATCATGATTGAGAAAGAGGCATTATTAGCGTGTGTGTTCGGGGTAAAGAAAATGCATCAGTACCCGTTTGGCCTCAAATTTGAGCTGGAAACCGATCATAAGCCCCTCATTTTGAGATTGGTACCATTTTATTAATGTCGGGCGAAGGGAGTCAAAATCAATCCTATAGATTTCTAAAACTTAGGCTCAGAAATTCCCACTGAACTAGACAAACTGAATTCATATATCCCCCTCTGCCAGCTGGCTACTTATCAGTACATCAGTGGACATTGGACTCATACAACCCACTCTTCCAAGGCTGTCTAGAACTTTGAATGGAGACGTACTAATCAAAGCTACAAGAGTCCAAAATAGAACCTGCATGAAACCTTGGGCCTGCTCAATCGTCAAGTATACAGTAAAACAAAATGAAACATAACAACACTCCAATCATAGTCATCAGTGCCCTGATAAAGAGGAAGCATTCAGCAGGGCGGTAACTATACAAACAGAGCATGTTATGGCAGAAAACTTGGGAGGATCTAGAAATGGCATTGCAGACGGCAAGTTAAATAACAGGCCACTGTAAGATCCAAACCTGTATTTGTACAAAATGGCCAACAAAATTCAGGTTTCTCTCAATCGTCAAATCTGGGCCCATTTTGGATTCACCCTTTTTAGGATCACTGTTTAACCCTGTAATGCTGTACTTCCACAAATTAACAGATTTCAGATATTTTTAGTCTTTAGAAATTTGCTTGAATTTCAGAAATTTCAACCTGGAATTTTTTGAAAGCATGAAAAGATGTTTCTTCTATAACCTTAAACAACATCCCACAAAATTACTGCAATATGCAAACTGTTTAGCAGATACTCAGTGACAGTTAACTGTTTAGGTTTTCAGGTGAGTCAACTGTTTAGCAAATAATTCCCTATTTTGTTGATGTGAAGTGTTGCTAAGATATGTTCTTGTTTGTCACCGATGTAATTATCTGTTGCTATGATAACCAAAGAGGTGCTATTATAATCAGCAACTTGTTGCAGTCATGGTAACCAGCTGATGATGCAAAGCATTGGGTAATCTTAATATTTAGCATTCCAATCATATAAAATGATTAACCATATGTTGATCCTGTAATTGTTCATGTTCTGAGAAGGGGGATTTTTCACATTACATATTGGAGTTGATTTTGCTCTCTCTAGTGCCCCATGTGTTGCAATTCTCAGGACATTAGGGAGAGGAAAAAGGGGATCTCCACTACAGTGCTATAGTTCAGCAGAAAATTTCTCTGCCTAGTGGTGTGGTAATTCACAGCTGGGGAAATAAATATGGAGCAGCAGATAATGGTCCTGTAGACGGCTGTCACTCTGGGCTCACACATGAAGGAGGACTTATCGAGCCAAAGCTCCTGCATCCACCAGCATAAATCACTGCCTTCAGGAGAAGAGATATTTTGGAAGTCAGTGAGACTGTCACTTCTGTGCCCCTGCCACAGATTGGTCTGACTGATCTCAAGTTAATCAACTTTACATTATCACGGGATTTCAGGCTTTTGACTAAGACTTTATGCGTCTATTTTGGATATGGATTTATACAGAGATTCACCATCCTCCGTACAATACAAAAAAGGATTTATTAGATTACAGTCTACACCCATGCACATTGCTTTTATCTCACTGCGTGCAAAGACTCCTGTAAATAAAATGCGTTTGCCTGGGAATCTCAGGAGTTATTCCTTTGAGCTGTTCTCATTCCGCCGCCATAACTTTGCTGGAAGTTCGGTGGGAAATCCATTTATGTGCGTAAATGTAGTTTCCGCTGTACTTCTGGCAAAGCTATGGTGGTGGAGCAGGAGCAACTCCGAGGAAATTCATGGCCATTATATTTGCCTCTCGAACAACAGTCACTGCACTCCAGAAAGTCATTCATTGTGTGTAGGGGCTTCAATAAACAGCTGTACTAATGCAAAGTCTTCTTAATTTGTTCTCAAGATGTGTGCATCATTGGCAAGGCCGCCTTTTTAACTGCCCATCCCTAGTTAGCCGAGAAGGTGGTGATGGGCCTTCACCTTGAAGTGCTGCAGTCCTTGGTGCTCCCAAAATGTTTTAAGGTAGGGAATTCTAGTATTTTGACCCAGCAGCAGTAATAGAATAGCAAAATATGTCAAGTCAGGATGGTGTGGTGGTGATGGTGTCCCAATGATAATGTTGCTGCTGTTCTCCTCGGTGGTAGAGGTTGTGAGGATGGGAGGGGCTGCTGAATTAAACTTGGTGAGTCGCTGCATTCTATAGCTAGTATACACTGCAGCCACAATGTACCTGTGGTGTGGATGGGATGTGTTGTGTATGAATAAAGTGTCTGATTAGATACTGTGAGCTCAAAGTAAAGTGTGACCGTAATCTTTTATTACAGGTTTCCAGACTGCCTCTCCAGCCTGTGATGCCTCCTTAAGTACAGGTGCTCCCAAGGGATTGTGGGATCCATTGGGACTCCAGGAGATGAGCCCTCTTGTGGATAAACAAGGTATTTACAGGTTTCCATACATATAACACTCCCCTCCCCCCACCCCCCAAAGTCAATAGTGTAACTATTTACAAGGCGAGTCGATCTGGGGCCTTTCTTTCCCTGGTTGATTGTCTCGGTGCAAATACTGGTTTTGGTGAGTCGTTTGTTGGGTCGCTGGGCTGCTGTGCAGCTGGCCTTGCTGTGCTGCTTGGCGTGGTGAGTCCTGCTGGGCTACTGCGGGTGATAGGTTCTGCTTCATGGTCAACCGCTGTGTCGGTTGCCACTGGTGTGTGTGTGTTGGGGGGGTCAAAAAATGTAGGGTCTAATGTGGGTTGCTCTGGATAGTCCATGAATCTGAGTTTGGTTTGGTCCAAGTGTTTCCTGTAGATGAGTCCATTTGAAAGTTTGACCCGAAACAGCCTACTCCTTTGGCCACGACAGTGCCGGGAAGCCACTTGGGCCCTTGTCCATAGTTCAACACAAATACAGGATCATTAATCTCAATTTTGCGTGACACATTTGTGCGATGATGATATGTACTTTGTTGAAGCTGCCTGCTCTCTACCTGTTCGTGTAGATCAGGGTGGACTAACAAGAGCCTTGTCTTAAGTGCCCTTTTCATAAGCAGTTCTGCGGTGGAATCCCAGTGAGCAAGTGGGGTCTCGTGCGGTAACTAAGCTAGGTGAGTCTGCAGTGAGCCTTCAGTTACCCGCTTCAAGCTCTGCTTGATTGTTTGCACTGCTCTCTCTGCCTGACCATTGGATGCTGGTTTGAATGGGGCAGATGTAACATGTTTGATCCCATTGCGGGTCATGAACTCTTTGAACTCGGCACTGGTGAAACACAGCCCGTTGTCGCTCACAAGGACATCAGGCAGGCCGTGCGTGGCAAACAAGGCCCCATAGGTTTTCAGTGGTGGCAGCGGACGTGCTTGCCGACATTATCTCACATTCAATCCATTTGAAGTATGCTTCTACAACCACTAGGAACATTTTACCCAAGAACGGGCCTGCATAGTCGACATGGACCCTAGACCATGGTTTGGAGGGCCAAGACCATAAACTTAGTGGCCTCCCTGGGTACATTGTTTAACTGTGAACATGTGTCACATTTGTGCATGCAGGACTCTAAGTCCGCATCTATACCGGGCCACCACACGTGGGATCTGACTATCACTTTAATCGTTACAATGCCTGGCTGGGTACTGTGGAGATCACTAATGAAAGTGTCCCTGCTCTTTTTTGGTACCCCTACCCGGTTATCCCACAGAAGGCAGTCTGCCTGTATAGACATTTCATCTTTGCGCCGCTGGTACGGCTTTATTTCTTCCTGCATTTCTAATGGGACACTGGACCAGCTCCCGTGAAGCACACAGTTTTTTTACTAAGGACGGTAAGTGGTCCTGGCTCGTCCAGGTTCTAATCTGTCGGGCGGTAACGGGTGATTGCTCACTCTCGAATGCTTCCATTACCATGACTAAATCTGTGGGCTGTGCCATTTCCACCCCCGTGGTGGGCAGTGGCAGCCTACTGAGAGCATCAGCACAGTTTTCTGTGCCTGGCCTGTGGCGGATGGCGTAGTTGTATGCGGACAACGTGAGCGCCCATCTCTGGATGCGGGCCGATGCATTCGTATTTATCCCCTTACTTTCAGAAAAAAGGGATTATCAGTGGCGTATGGAGGACCGCTGGGAACCGTCTGCTGACGGCTACTAACGCGCAAGGCACGTAAGTGACCTCCCACCCGGTGAGCTGCCATTTTGGTCCGGGCGGCAGCAGGGGAAAGGACTGCTTTTTTTTTCAGCGATTTATGTGGATGGAGTCCCCTGAAGGTGCTCCAGTGGGTCTTTTTGTGTGTAAATTTTTATTTTTAGCTGTTTCCCTCCCCCCAACCCCACACCCCCGGGCCCGACTCAATCCTTGGCAGCACTTTGGTAAGGATCGCATTTGCCGCCGGGCGGTACTGGCATATTTTTTCGAGGAATCTTCCTGGCAAAGTGCCGCCAGGTCTCTCGGTGGTCCTTTGGGCAGCACTTAGGCGGGCCTTAGTTTTCACCAAGTTCGGGCCCCATATAAATAATTTATGAAATCTGTGTAGCGCAGCCTTTCAGAGTGTAAACCAAGGCCAAATAAATAATATTGACATGAATGTTTGATGGTTTATCATTCCCATTACATTTGAGGCAAGATTAATGATCACCAACAATTTCACTGTTCCTAGCCTCTTATCTGGCAGCATTGACATCTCGTTATGTCTGCTTCATCTTGAATACACCAGAATGTTTTTTTGTCTTCAGGCAAATCCGTTCTTGTAAATTAATGATGTTCCAAAGCATCATTTGAAAAAAAAATGAAAGGGGGAACTAAACATTTCTTTATTTATTGAAGAAATAAACAATTTGAAAGTTTATTTCCTGGGTAAAAACTTCTAAATTGTAAAGAGACATATCTGAAAGCTTTACAGGGCGGTGAATAAAGTCTAGATATATGTTTGTGGGGGGGAAGGGGGGCGGGTGGAAAAAAAAATTGCATAGCAAAAGCACAATGGAAAATAAAGGTCTTAGGGAGGTAATAAGATGCTGGGGGAGTAAGTTCCCATGGGCTATTGGCTGATGGAACAACCACTGATGTTGGAGTCAGGAATGAGAAGTAGGCTGGATTTAGAGGAGCAGAAGGTGCACCCAGGGACATATAGCTGGAGGAGATCACGCTGAAGAAAGTCATTGGGTCCATCTTACTTCATCCATCCAGAAAGATCCTAAAGTATCCCTGTTGCTACACATTATTTCTTAAAAGATTCCAAGGTGTTTGCCTCCACTAGTCTTACCTGACATCGATTCCATCGGTTGACCACTCTCTGTGTAAAGAATTTCCTGACATAATTTCTACATTTACTCTTTAATCGCTTGAGCCTGCGTCCCCTTTTCTTACACTCTCTTAAAATCATATTCCAAATATACTTTCTCCATCCCATTAACCATCTGGTATACCTCGATAGGACCACCTCCTATCCAGGTGGATAAGCCCAAGTTTCTCCAGTCTTTAACAACAATAACTTACATTTATATAGCGTCTTTAACAACAAAAACTTGTATTTATATAGTGCCTTTAACGTAGTGAAACATAGTTATCTTCACAGTAGCATTATAAAACAAATATTATAGGTTTGAAGGAGCATTTTAAAGGAGAAAAGCGAGGTAGAGAGGATTAGGGAGGTAATTCCAGAGCTTAGGGCCTTTAAAAAAAAAATTTGTTCATGGGATGTGGGCGTTGCTGGCAAGGCCAACTTTTATGCCCATCCCTAATTGCCCTTGAGAAGATGGTGGTGAACCACCTTCATGAACCACTGCAGTCCGTGTGGTGATGGTTCTCCCACAGTGCTGTTCGGGAGGGAGTTCCAGGATTTTGACCGAGTGACAATGAAGGAATGCCGATATGCTTCCATATCAGGATGGTGTGTGACTTGGAGGAGAACGTGGAGGTGGTGCTGGTCCCATGTGCTTGCTGCCCTTATCCATCTAGGTGGTACAGGTTGCGGGTTTGGGAGGTGCTGCCAAAGAAGCCTTGGCGAGTTGCTGCAGTGCAGCATGTAGATGATACACACTGCAGCCACAGTCATCATCATAGGCGGTCTCTTGAACGAGGATGACTTGCTTCCATACCAAAAGGAATGAGTTCACTGATGTTTCAATGGAGGACGCGATATTCCAGTCCTGAACTTCAGGGGTGGAAGATGCCTGTGCAGGGATTTTTTTAACGTGTGGTGACCGTTGCACATCAGCCACCACACGGGCTTGTCAAAGCTAGGCCTTTATCCAGTGGCAAGGGTAAACCAGGACGACTGGTGACCTGCTCTGCTGCACGGACCCAGTGCGCACACATATCGCAGTGTGGGCTGGGCCCGTGCTGCCCCTGGGCCCTCGGCTCTTCTGGGCCCTGCACCCTCATTCACCACACCTCCACCACGATCTCTCGCTGCTGATCTCTCACCACTCCTCCACCATGATCTCGCGCCGCTCCTCTGCCACAAGCATTCGCCGCAGCCACGGTACACCGGTGGTGGAGGGAGTGGATGTTTAAGGTGATGGATGGAGTGTCAATCAAGCGGGCTGCTTTGTCCTGGAGCTGAAGGAACGGCCACCAATGGTAACATAGTAAAACATCCCAAGGCGCTTCACGGGAGCTTTATCAGGCAACATTTGACACTTGACTACATTCACACTATCAGGGTTAAGTTTCAAAGCTTGAGGTTATATTGATCTGGGTAGGGTACGGTAGTGCACTGGCTATTTTACTATCTAGTAATCCAGAGGCCTGGACTAATAATGCAGAAAGAAACAAGCGGCAAGACAAAATTAAAGAAGAATTTAAAATTGTGTTCTGGTTAATGTGCTACATATTCTGTCAAGAAAAAGTCGATGTTTAGTAAGAGCATGCTGAAACCTCTCGGGAATTAACTTCATTTCAGCTTGTTATAACTAATATACAGTGTAGAAATACATAGAAACACGTAAAATAAATCGCTACACTAGTGTTTTTGCCGTGGAGTTTTTGTTGCTTGTACTTTATGCATTAGGCCCATTGACTGTTGAAATGTCACATTACTTTGTGACCCAGATCATAGCCTCCACTTAACTTCAGTGCACAGTGGCTTTTTAACAGTCAGTTCATTTTCTAAAAAGGGAAATTGGGTCCTGAGAGTATGGGGGACTCATCCTCAGTGCCAGAATATTATCCCCTCTATTTCTTTCATATAGTGACTGGATTTTCAGTTTCTTTTTAGCTCTGATTACAAAATTGGGATTGGAAGCCTGTTTCTGCATCAATAGTCACACGGTCTTTGTGTATTACCCCAATGCAGAGCAGACTTAGTGTAAGCCTGATGGGAGTAATTCTTGCATCAAAACAAAGTTTAACTCTTTAGCTCATTGAATGAAAACTTGAAATTAAACATTTATTTTTTTAATAATGGAGTGGTTTCTGATTTGAGTAATTTTTATAAAAGATTACTTGAAAAGGATAAATCTGCAGAGCTGTGGGGAAAGAGTTCAGGAGTGGGACTACTTGGATAACTCTTTCAAAGAGCTGGCACAGGCATGATGGGCTGAATGGTCTCCTTCAGTGCTGTATGATTCTGTGATTAGCCTTGTACTGTCATCACTTCTCAACATCCTAAACTGGGGGGGGGGGGTGGTTGATTATCAACACAACAACAATAATTATTGTATTTATATAGCACCTTTAACGTAGTGAAACATCCCAAGGTGTTTCACAGGAGTATTACGAGGCAAAAAAGATTTTGACAGCGAGCCACATGAGAAAAAAGCGCGAAGCTATCTTTCCTCTTTCCCTGACCCGCACCCTGACCCTGCTACATATTTCCAGCAGTTTCTGCTTTTTATTTGGAAATGTGCAGCTTTTCTTTCCACCTTTTTTAATGAATATTGATCCAAATCCTTTTTTATATTAAACCGAGCAGTACGTTGTCCTTAAGGACTTTACATCTGAGGAAAGTAACATATAGAAGAGAACAGAATGTAGCAAGGGCTAATAATAAGTGAGCTCTAATAGGCAGAAGGAAATACACAAGTAGGACCGATCTTAAAAGTTGTAAGTAGGAGGAAGCTCCTGGGCTGACGTACCTTGGAAATAAACTCCGGAATGGATCTCCAGAATTCTGGGAAGAGTGGAAAGATCCAATGAACAAGTGTAGTCTTGTAATGAGGTGATTTCCGAATCTGAATGGTAAAAGTCTGCCATTGTACCCACCCTAGTTGTTTGAACTACTTGCTTCCCGCAAACAAAACCATGTACCTCAGGCTTCAGTGAGACGATGTACTAGGAACTCCGTTGCTGCAACTATAGTTTCAGAGAAAGAGAAAAAAAATACTTCTGACCATAAACCACTGAAATGACAATGAATCTGGCAGGGTGCCAATAACCAAAAGGGAACTAACATTCAGCTTGTTTCAACTTACTAAAATTACTTGCAAAATGATAGCACAGAGAACTTTGTAAGTATTATAATTGGAAGTGACAGGTCCCCACTCCCCAAGTATTTTTCCTTTCCTCTTTTGAAGGCTGGGGTATAGAAGCACAGATGTAGATGTCCCCAAGACGCCCAATCCCAACCCCGATAATTCGCCTATATGGTTCTTCGACATGTGTGACCCGACACTGTGAGTGTCAGCTCACTATTAGTACTGGGGAATCACGTTGAAGTCGAATCCTACCCTCACCCAACTATCACAAATGAAGGCAAAATACTGCAGATGCTGGAAATCTGAAATATAGACATAGAAACATAGAAAATAGGTGCAGGAGTAGGCCATTCGGCCCTTCAAGCCTGCACCACCATTCAATAAGATCATGGCTGATCATTCCCTCAATACCCCTTTCCTGCTTTCTCTCCATACCCCTTGATCCCTTTAGTCATAAGGGCCATATCTAACTCCCCCTTCAATATATCCAATGAACTGGCATCAACAACTCTCTGAGTGAAGAAGTTTCTCCTCATCTCAGTCCTAAATGGCTTACCCCTTATCCTTAGACTATGTCCCCTGGTTCTGGACTTCACCAACATCAGGAACATTCTTCCTGCATCTAACCTGTCTTGTCCCGTCAGAAATTTATATGTTTCTATGAGATCCCCTCTCATCCTTCTAAACTCCAGTGAATACAGGCCCAGTCAATCCAGTCTCTCCTCATATGTCAGTCCTGCCATCCTGGGAATCAGTCTGGTGAACCTTTGCTGCACTCCCTCAATAGCAAGAATGTCCTTCCTCAGATTAGGAGACCAAAATGGAACACAATATTCTAGGTGAGGCCTCACTAAGGCCCTGTACAACTGCAGTAAGACCTCCCTGCTCCTATACTCAAATCCCCTAGCTATGAAGGCCAACATACCATTTGCCTTCTTCACTGCCTGCTGTACCTGCATGCCAACTTTCAATGACTGATGTACCATGACACCCAGGTCTCATTGCACCTCCCCTTTTCCTAATCTGCCGCCATTCAGATAATATTCTGCCTTCGTGTTTTTGCCACCAAAATGGTTAACCTCACATTTATCCACATTATACTGCATCTGCCACGTGTTTGCCCACTCACCTAACCTGTCCAAGTCACCGTGCAGCCTTTTAGCGTCCTCCTCACAGCTCACACCGCCACCCAGCTTAGTGTCATCTGCAAACTTGGAGATATTACACTCAATTCCCTCATCTGAATCATTTAATGTACATTGTAAATAGCTGGGGTCCCAGCACTGAGCCCTGCGGCACCCCACTAGTCACTGCCTGCCATTCTGAAAAGGATCCGTTTATCCCGACTCTCTGCTTCCTGTCTGTCAACCAGTTCTCTATCCACGTCAGAAATTACCCACAATACCATGTGCTTTAATTTTGCACACCAATCTCTTGTGTGGGACCTTGTCAAAAGCCTTTTGAAAGTCCAAATACACCACATCCACTGGTTCTCCCTTGTCCACTCTACCAGTTACATCCTCAAAAAATTCTAGAAGATTTGTCAAGCAGGATTTCCCTTTCATAAATCCATGCTGACTTGGACCGATCCCGTCACTGCTTTCCAAATGTACTACAATTTCATCTTTAATAATTGATTGCAACATTTTCCTCACTACTGATGTCAGGCTAACCGGTCTATAATTACCCACTTTCTCTCTACCTTCTTTCTTAAAAAGTGGTGTTACATTAGCTACCCTCCAGTCCATAGGAACCAATCCAGAGTCAATAGACTGTTGGAAAATGATCACCAATGCATCCACTATTTCTAGGGCTACTTCCTTAAGTATTCTGGGATGCAGACTATCAGGCCCCGGGGAATTATCGGCCTTCAATTCCATCAATTTCCCTAACACAATTTCCCAGCTAATAAGAATTTCCTTCAGTTCCTCCTTCCCATTAGACCCTCGGTCCCCTAGTATTTCCGGAAGGTTATTCGTGTCTTCCTTCGTGAAGACAGAACCAAAGTATTTGTTTAACTGGTCTGCCATTTCTTTGCTCCTCATTATAAATTCACCTGAATATGACTGCAAGGGACCTACGTTTGTTTTCACTAATCTTTTTCTCTTCACATATCTATAGAAGCTTTTGCAGTCAGTTTTTATGTTGCCAGCAAGCTTCCTCTCATACTCCATTTTCCCCCTCCTAATTAAACCCTTTGTCCTCCTCTGCTGTATTACAAAATTCTCCCAGTCCTTAGGTTTGCTGCTTTTTCTGGCCAATTTATATGCCTCTTCCTTGGCTTTAACACTATCCTTAATTTCCCTTGTTAGCCACGGTTGAGCCACCTTCCCCGTTTTATTTTTACTCCAGACAGGGATGTACAATTGTTGAAGTTCATCCATATAATCTTTAAATGTTTGCCATGTGATCTTTAAATATAAACAGAAAATGCACCCCTGCTATCTCCCTGATCTTGGGCACTGACGCCAACTGCAGCACCCTCCTTGTCAGCCTAGCTGTGACCAGCAATCGCGGCTTTGAACAAGGACTATCTGTGATCTGTTTGGTGCAATGGAACTGCAAGTGGTGCCATTACTCTCTGAGCTATCGGCAGAGCTCCAGGAAGTATATTAGACAGTGTATCACATTATTTGGGGTGGCGGGGAGTTGAATGACTGATGTGCATTTATGAAGCTAGAGTTTCCCATACTGGTGTTAACACAGTGATCCCTCACGGCATGAACATAAAGTGGGAACAGATGGTCCAGTTGGGTCCCCTGGCCTTCCTCTGGTATGAAAGCTTAGACCCCAGCCCAAATTGGATCTGAGGCTGGGAACTCACCTCGGTGGCTGTGAGAGGGAAATGAGAATCTGGCTTGTCATCAGCCTCTTAAAGGGTTGCAGGCCAAACTTAAAGGTATACAGCCATTTCAAGGTAAGTGGTCACATCTGCTGGTTTATAAAAAATAGAATTGCAGTCTTGCCAGAAACTTGAGCACATAATCCAAGCTGATATTCCCAGTGCCAGTACTGAGGGAGTGCTGCACTATTGGATGTGCTGCTTTTCGGATGTGCTGCTTTTCAGATGAGATGTTTAACTGAGGCCCCATCTGCCCTCTTAGGTGGACATAAAAGATCCCATGACATATTTCGAAGAAGAGCAGAGAGTTCTCCCCAGTGTCCTGGCCAATACTTTTACATTAACAAACATCAGTAAAAAATAAAATATCTGGTCATTATCACATTGCTGTTTGTGGGATTTTGTGTGCAAATTGGTTGCCACATTTTCCACATTACAAGTGACTACACTTCAAAAGTACTTCATTGGATGTAAAGCGCTTTGGGATGGCCTGAGTTCCCGAAAACACAATGCCAGGTTCCACCTGTACACTGACAACACCCAACTCTGCCTCATCCACTTTCTCTCAATTACCAGATGGCTTATCTGACATTCAGTACTGGATGAGCAGAAATTTCCTCCAATTAGATACTGGGAAGGCTAAAGCCTTTGTCTTCGGTCCCCACCACAAACTCCGTTCCCTAGCCACCGACTCCATCCCTCTCCCTGGCAATTGTCTGAGGTAGCTGAGCAGTACTGGGTTCAGGCGGGTTTGGAGTGAGCCTTCTGTGACTCGTTTGAGGCTCTGTTTGATTGTTTGTACTGCCCGCTCTGCCTGCCCATTGGAGGCTGGTTTAAACGGGGCCGAGGTGACATGTTTGATCCCATTGCGGGTCATGAATTCTTTAAATTTGGCACTGGTGAAACATGGCCCGTTGTCACTGACCAGTATGTCAGGCAGGCCGTGGATGGCAAACATGGCCCTCAGGCTTTCAATGGTGGCGGTGGCGGTGCTTCCCGACATTATTTCACATTCAAGCCATTTTGAAAAAGAATCCACCACCACCAGGAACATTTTACCGAAAAACGGGCCCGCATAGTCAACATGGATCCTCGACCATGGTCTGGAGGGCCAGGACCACAAACTTAGTGGTGCCTCTCTCGGCGCATTGCTCAACTGAGCACACACGCTGCATTGCCGTACACAGGACTCTAAGTCAGAGTCGATACCGGGCCACCACACGTGGGATCTGGCTATCGCTTTCATCATCACTATACCCGGGTGTGTGCTGTCGAGTTCCGAGATGAACGTCTCCTGCCCATTTTTGGTAGCACTACGCAGTTACCCCACAACATGCAGTCTGCCTGAATGGACAGCTCGTCCTTTTGCCGCTGGAACGGCTTGATTAGCTCTTGTATTTCAACGGGGATGCTGGCTCAGCTCCCAGGCAGTACACAGTTTTTTACTCGGGACAGCAGAGGATCTTGGCTGGTCCAAGTCCTAATCTGGCGGGCCGTGACAGGTGATTTATCATTTTCAAAAGCTTCCATGACCATCAACAAGTCTGCAGGCTGCGCCACCATCAACAAGTTTGCAGGCTGCGTCATTTCCACCCCCGTGGTGGGCAATGGTAGCCGACTGAGAGCATCCGCACAGTTCTCGGTGCCTGGCCTGTGGCGCATGGTATAGTTATATGCTGATAGCGCGAGTGCCCACCTTTGTATGCGGGCTGAGGCATTAGTATTTATCACCTTGTTTTCAGCAAACAGGGATGTGAGGGGCTTGTGATCGGTTTCCAGCTCAAATTTGAGGCCAAACAGGTACTGATGCATTTTTTTAACCCCGAATACACACGCTAATGCCTCTTTCTTAATCATGCTGTAGGCCCTCTCGGCCTTAGACAAGCTCCTGGAAGCATAGGCGACAGGTTGCAACTTCTCCGCAACGTTAGCTTGTTGTAATACACACCCGACTCCATATGTGGATGCATCACATGCTAGCACAAGTCTTTTACATGGGTTATACAATACAAGCAGCTTGTTGGTGCATAAAATGTTTCTGGCTTTCTCAAAAGCAATTACTTGGTTTTTTCCCCGTACCCAGTTCTCACCTTTGCGCAATAACACATGTAGGGGCTCTAAAAGGGTGCTTAACCCCGGTAGGAAGTTACCAAACTCATTGGAGTTCAGAAGGATGAGGGGTGATCTTATAGAAACATTTAAAATAATGAAAGGGATAGACAAGATAGAGGCAGAGAGGTTGTTTCCACTGGTCGGGGAGACTAGAACTAGGGGGCACAGCCTCAAAATACGGGGGAGCCAATTTAAAACCAAGTTGAGAAGGAATTTCTTCTCCCAGAGGGTTGTGAATCTGTGGAATTCTCTGCCCAAGGAAGCAGTTGAGGCTAGCTCATTGAATGTATTCAAATCACAGATAGATAGATTTTTAACCAATAAGGGAATTAAGGGTTACGGGGAGCGGGCGGGTAAGTGGAGCTGAGTCCACGGCTAGATTAGCCATGATCTTGTTGAATGGTGGAGCAGGCTCGAGGGGCTAGATGGCCTACTCCTGTTCCTAATTCTTATGTTCTTATATTCTTATGCTGAGGAGTCCCAGGAACGACCGCAGCTCCATGACGTTCTGTGGCCTGGGCGCGTTCCTGATAGCCTCTGTCTTGGCGTCTGTGGGCCGAATGCCGTCCGCCGTGATCTTTCTCCCCAAAAACTCCACTTCTGTTGCCATGAAGACGCATTTCAAACAATTCAGCCGCAGCCCTACGCGATGCAGTCGCTGGAGAACCTCCTCCAGATTTTGTAGGTGCTTGGCGGTGTCCCGACCCATGACCGATATGTCGTCCTGAAAGACCACCGTGTGTGGTACCGACTTGAGTAGGTTCTCCATGTTTCTCTGGAAGATCGCTGCAGCCGACCGAATTCAAAACGGGCATCTGTTGTAGATGAACAGTCCCTTGTGCGTGCTGATGCAGGTGAGGCCCTTCGAAGACTCCTCCAGCTCCTGCGTCATGTAGGCCGAAGTCAGGTCGAGCTTGGTGAACGTCTTGCCTCCTGCCAGCGTCGCAAATAGATCGTCTGCCTTAGGTAGCGGGTATTGGTCCTGCAGTGAGAAATGATTAATAGTTACTTTATAATCGCCGCAAATCCTGACCGTGCCATCACTTTTGAGTATTGGAACAATCGGGCTGGCCCACTCGTTGAATTCCACTGGGGAGATGATGCCCTCGCATTGCAGCCTGTCCAGCTCAATTTCCACTCTCTCCCTCATCATGTGAGGTACCGCTCACGCCTTGTGGTGAATGGGTCGTGCCTCTGGGACCAAGTGGATCCGCACCTTCGCCCCGGAAAAGTTTCCAATGACTGGCGCAAAAAGGGAAGGAAATTTGTTAAGAACCTGGGTACCTGAGGCCTCATCGACATGTGATAGCGCTTGGATGTCATCCCAGTTCCAGCAGATTTTGCTCAGCTAGCTCCTTCCAAGCAGTGTTGGGCCATCGCCCGGGACAATCCAGAGTGGCAGTTCGTGCACCATACCCTCGTAGGTAACCTTGACCATGGTACTGCCCAGGACAGTGATAAGCTCTTTGGTGTATGTTCTCAGTTTCGTGTGGATGGGGCTCAGGGCTGGTCTGAGTGCCTTGTTGCACCACAGTCTCTCAAACATCTTTTTACTCATGATGGATTGGCTAGCGCCAGTGTCCAGTTTCATGGCTATGGGTAAGCCATTCAATTTTACGTTTAGACGATCAAAAATGTGTGCACCCAGTGTACTTCAGCATCTGCCTCCTCTCTCTGAGGCTCAAAATTGCTTTGATCCACCATGGACCGATCTTCCTCTGCCACGTGGTGGTTAGCAGGTTTTTCAGAGCTTGCAGTTCGTTTGCAAGCTCGTTGGAGGTGCCCTATTGTTCCACAGCTCTTGCAAACATATCCTTTGAAGCGGCATGAATAGGCTGAATGGAAGCCTCCACAACGCCAACAAGGTGTGAATTGCCTTGCATTCATCCTTTGTTGGGGACTCTGAGTCATCTGGGTCACCTGAGGCCTGCTGGCAGTTGCAGACTCGTGGGTTCTGCCCTGTACATTTCTGCTCGCAAACACAATTCCAGTTAATTTATGAACATTGCTAGCACTTGTGTGCTGAGAGATTTGTTTGGTATTATCACTGGTGGACATAAACGCCTGTGCTATCGCAATGGCCTTACTGAGGGTCGGTGTGTCCAGTCAAAAGTTTTCGTAGGATGGTCTCGTGGCCGATGCCCAGCACAAAAAAGTCTCTGAGCATTTGCTCCAGGTAGCCATCAAACTCACATTGTCCTGTCGCCGTAGCTCGGTGAGGTAGCTCGCCACTTCCTGACCTTCAGATCGCTGGCACGTGTAGAACCGATACCTCGCCATCAGCATGCTCTCCCTCGGGTTAAGATGCTCCTGAACCATTGTACACAGCTCCTCTTACGACTTATCTGTGGGTTTCACCAGAGCCAGAAGATTCTTGATGAGGCTGTAGGTCGGTGCCCCGCAGATTGTGAGGAGGACCACTGTGGAAGAAAACGATCTATGTCCTATGGTAAAGGAAAGGGTTGAATTCATGTTTTGCTGATTTTGTAGAATTAATGGGGCTAGAAAAACACCCAAACTTCTCAGCCTTGAAACAAAGGATGTGGTAATGAGATGACCATCTGGTGTTTGTATAAGTTTCAAGATACCCTGCTTATCAGGATAACCTTTGTATTCACAGATTGAATGATTAATGTTCATGCGTGGTATGTTTAAGAAAAATTCCTGTTTTGACTGTATAAATATTGAGCGGGTTTGCTTGTAAAACTCAGAGTTTTTGCCTTGGTGCGGACTGAGCAAGCTCTCCGAGATATCTCGCTTGTAAAATAAAATTATCTCGAAGCACTGAAAACCTCCGCCTGAGTTAATTTAAGCTAAAATTTCCTCGACAACCGCTCTCCTTTTTGCAGCGCTTCCTTCTCCGTCCAGCTCGTTGGCTACAAAGTACTGGTCTAGCCGTTCGATATAGGCTTCCCAGTCCTCACCCTCAGAGAACTTCTCCAGGATGCCCACAGTTTGCTGCATCTTTGGATTCGTATTCTCGTCGCCAGTTATTGTGTTCCTAACACAGATGAGGCTGCACACAGGGAGGTTAAAGTAACAGTGACCTCAGTCTTTAATAAGACACTCCAGAGTGAGGAACAGTCCTTAGGGGCCGGCTTATATACAGTGCTCCCAAGGGATGCTGGGATCCTTTAGGACTTCAGGGGATGAGCTCCTGGTGGCGGAACATGGGAGTGCATGCGTTACAGATACACAACAGTAAGTACCTGGTAAAATTATTTTAAAAATACCGTTAAACTTTCAAGGCGGGGGGTTCAGAGCTGCATTTGGCTATTTTGACAGCAGGCCTGTCTCTAAACCTGCACTCGCAGGGCTGGTAAGATTCCAGCCTCAGTGTGATTAGTAGACTAGTGCTTTATCTGTTTGGCAGTAAGGTTTGTCACAGACCACTTGCCTTTTGAAGTGACTATTTTGCTAGGACAGTTATAATATTTCATATTTGTCCGCACCTCCTCACCCATTCATCTCGTCAACGTCCCTTTCAGAGTAAACTCTCCTTCACTCTGCCTACCCATCTCATGCCAATTTCATCAATCTGTTCGATTCATTGTGTAGGATTTCTGAATCTCTCTGAGCTGACATTTGACAGTGAGATGATTCTTTCAGGACAATTGGCACAGTTTATTAAAAACACACATGCATTTAATAGCAGTCGTCAAATATCCTATAGATCTACCTTAGTTACAACAGAGATACAATGAGGTTATAATAAAAAGCAAAATACGTTACGCCTCTTTTGCTGGCTGGTTTGAACACGCGGCATGCTGATTTGGCTGGTTTCAACAGGAAACATAGAATCATAGAAAATAGGTGCAGGAGTAGGCCATTCGGCCCTTCGAGCCTGCACCGCCATTCAATGAGTTCATGGCTGAACATGCAACTTCAGTACCCCATTCCTGCTTTCTTGCCATACCCCTTGATCCCGCTAGTAGTAAGGACTACATTTAACTCCTTTTTGAATATATTTAGTGAATTGGCCTCAACAACTTTCTGTGGTAGAGAATTCCACAGGTTCACCACTCTCTGGGTGAAGAAGTTTCTCCTCATCTCAGTCCTAAATGGCTTACCCCTTATCCTTAGACTGTGATCCCTGGTTCTGGACTTCCCCAACATTGGGAACATTCTTCCTGCATCTAACCTGTCTAAACCCGTCAGAATTTTAAACGTTTCTATGAGATCCCCTCTCATTCTTCTGAACTCCAGTGAATACAAGCCCAGTTGATCCAATCTTTCTTGATATGTCAGTCCCGCCATCCCGGGAATCAGTCTGGTGAACCTTCGCTGCACTCCCTCAATAGCAAGAATGTCCTTCCTCAAGTTAGGAGACCAAAACTGTACACAATACTCAAGGTGTGGCCTCACCAAGGCCCTGTACAACTGTAGCAACACCTCCCTGCCCCTGTACTCAAATCCCTTCGCTATGAAGGCCAACATGCCATTTGCTTTCTTAACCGCCTGCTGTACCTGCATGCCAACCTTCAATGACTGATGTACCATGACACCCAGGTCTCGTTGCAACTCCCCTTTTCCTAATCTGTCACCATTCAGATAATAGTCTGTCTCCCTGTTTTTACCACCAAAGTGGATAACCTCACATTTATCCACATTATACTTCATCTGCCATGCATTTGCCCACTCACCTAACCTATCCAAGTCACTCTGCAGCCTCATAGCATCCTCCTCGCAGCTCACACTGCCACCCAACTTAGTGTCATCCGCAAATTTGGAGATACTACATTTAATCCCCTCGTCTAAATCATTAATGTACAATGTAAACAGCTGGGGCCCCAGCACAGAACCTTGCGGTACCCCACTAGTTACTGCCTGCCATTCTGAAAAGTCCCCATTTACTCCTACTCTTTGCTTCCTGTCTGCCAACCAGTTCTCAATCCACGTCAGCACACTACCACCAATCCCATGTGCTTTAACTTTGCACATTAATCTCTTGTGTGGGACCTTGTCGAAAGCCTTCTGAAAGTCCAAATACACCACATCAACTGGTTCTCCCTTGTCCACTCTACTGGAAACATCCTCAAAAAATGCCAGAAGATTTGTCAAGCATGATTTCCCTTTCACAATTCCATGCTGACTTGGACCTATCATGTCACCGCTTTCCAAATGCGCTGCTATGACATCCTTAATAATTGATTCCATCATTTTACCCACTACCGATGTCAGGCTGACCGATCTATGATTCCCTGTTTTCTCTCTCCCTCCTTTTTTAAAAAATGGGGTTACATTGGCTACCCTCCATTCCATAGGAACTGATCCAGAGTCTATGGAATGTTGGAAAATGACTGTCAATGCATCCGCTATTTCCAAGGCCACCTCCTTAAGTACTCTGGGATGCAGTGCATCAGGCCCTGGGGATTTATCGGCCTTCAATCCCATCAATTTCCCCAACACAATTTCCCGACTAATAAAGATTTCCCTCAGTTCCTCCTCCTTACTAGACCCTCTGACCCCTTTTATATCCGGAAGGTTGTTTGTGTCCTCCTTAGTGAATACTGAACCAAAGTACTTGTTCAATTGGTCTGCCATTTCTTTGTTCCCCGTTATGACTTTCCTTGATTCTGACTGCAGGGGACCTACGTTTGTCTTTACTAACCTTTTTCTCTTTACATATCTATAGAAACTTTTGCAGTCCGTCTTAATGTTCCCTGCAAGCTTCTTCTCGTACTCCATTTTCCCTGCCCTAATCAAACCCTTTGTCCTCCTCTGCTGAGTTCTAAATTTCTCCCAGTCCCCGGGTGCTATTTCTGGCCAATTTGTATGCCACTTCCTTGGCTTTAATACTATCCCTGATTTCCCTTGATAGCCACGGTTGAGCCACCTTCCTTTTTTTATTTTTATGCCAGACAGGGATGTACAATTGTTGTAGTTCATTCATGCGGTCTCTAAATGTCTGCCATTGTCAATCCCTTAAGTATCATTCGCCAATCTATCCTAGCCAATGCACGCCTCAGACCTTCAAAGTTATCCTTCTTTAAGTTCTGGACCATGGTCTCTGAATTAACTGTTTCATTCTCCATCCTAATGCAGAATTCCACCATATTATGGTCACTCTTCCCCAAGGGGCCTCACACAACGAAATTGCTAATTAATCCTCTCTCATTACACAACACCCAGTCTAAGATGGCCTACCCCCTGGTTGGTTCCTCGACATATTGGTTTAGAAAACCAACCCTTATGCACTCCAGGAAATCCTCCTCCACCGTATTGCTTCCAGTTTGGTTAGCCCAATCTATATGCATATTAAAGTCACCCATGATAACTGCTGCACCTTTATTGCATGCACCCCTAATTTTCTGTTTGATGCCCTCCCCAACATCACTACTACTGTTTGGAGGTCTGTGCACAACTCCCACTAACGTTTTTTGCCCTTTGGTGTTCTGCAGCTCTACCCATATAGATTTCACATCATCCAAGCTAATGTCCTTCCTAACTATTGCATTAATCTCCTCTTCAACCAGCAATGCTACCCCACCTCCTTTTCCTTTTATTCTATCCTTCCTGAAGGTTGAATACCCTTGGATGTTGAGTTCCCAGCCCTGATCATCCTGGAGCCACGTCTCTGTAATCCCAATCACATGCAGGGAGCATTAAGACGGATTGCAAAAGTTTCTATAGATATGTAAAGAGAAAAAGGTTAGTAAAGACAAACGTAGGTCCCCTGCAGTCAGAATCAGGGGAAGTCATAACGGGGAACAAAGAAATGGCGGACCAATTGAACAAGTACTTTGGTTCGGTATTCACGAAGGAAGACACGAACAACCTTCCGGTTATGAAAGGGGTCGGGGGGTCTAGTAAGGAGGAGGAACTGAGGGAAATCCTTATTAGCCGGGAAATTGTGTTGGGGAAATTGATGGGATTGAAGGCCGATAAATCCCCAGGGCCTGATGGACTGCATCCCAGAGTACTTAAGGAGGTGGCCTTGGAAATAGTGTATGTATTGACAGTCATTTTCCAACATTCCATTGACTCTGGATCAGTTCCTATGGAGTGGAGGGTAGCCAATGTAACCCCACTTTTTAAAAAAGGAGGGAGAGAGAAAACAGGGAATTATAGACCGGTCAGCCTGACATCGGTAGTGGGTAAAATGATGGAATCAATTATTAAGGATGTCATAGCAGTGCATTTGGAAAGAGGTAATATGATAGGTCCAAGTCAGCATGGATTTGTGAAAGGGAAATCATGCTTGACAAATCTTCTGGAATTTTTTGTGGATGTTTCCAGTAGAGTGGACAAGGGAGAACCAGCTGATGTGGTATATTTGGACTTTCAGAAGGCTTTCGACAAGGTCCCACACAAGAGATTAATGTGCAAAGTTAAAGCACATGGGATTGGGGGTAGTGTGCTGACATGGATTGAGAACTGGTTGTCAGACAGGAAGCAAAGAGTAGGAGTAAACAGGGACTTTTCAGAATGGCAGGCAGTGACTAGTGGGGTACCGCAAGGTTCTGTGCTGGGGCCCCAGCTGTTTACACTGTACATTAATGATTTAGACGAGGGGATTAAATGTAGTATCTCCAAATTTGCGGATGACACTAAGTTGGGTGGCAGTGTGAGCTGCGAGGAGGATGCTATGAGGCTGCAGAGCGACTTGGATAGGTTAGGTGAGTGGGCAAATGCATGGCAGATGAAGTATAATGTGGATAAATGTGAGGTTATCCACTTTGGTGGTAAAAACAGAGAGACAGACTATTATCTAAACGTTGACAGATTAGGAAAAGGGGAGGTGCAAAGAGACCTGGGTGTCATGGTACATCAGTCATTGAAGGTTGGCATGCAGGTACAGCAGGCGGTTAAGAAAGCAAATGGCATGTTGGCCTTCATAGCGAGGGGATTTGAGTTACAGGGACAGGGAGGTGTTGCTACAATTGTACAGGGCCTTGGTGAGGCCACACCTGGAGTATTGTGTACAGTTTTGGTCTCCTAACCTGAGGAAGGACATTCTTGCTATTGAGGGAGTGCAGCGAAGGTTCACCAGACTGATTCCCGAGATGGCGGGACTGACCTATCAAGAAAGACTGGATCAACTGGGCTTGTATTCACTGGAGTTCAGAAGAATGAGAGGGGACCTCGTCAAAACGTTTAAAATTCTGGCGGGGTTAGACAGGTTAGATGCAGGAAGAATGTTCCCAATGTTGGGGAAGTCCAGAACCAGGGGACACAGTCTAAGGATAAGGGGGAAGCCATTTAGGACCGAGATGAGGAGGAATTTCTTTACCCAGAGAGTGGTGAACCTGTGGAATTCTCTACCACAGAAAGTTGTTGAGGCCAATTCACTAAATATATTCAAAAAGGAGTTAGATGAAGTCCTTACTACTAGGGGAATCAAGGGGTATGGTGAGAAAGCAGGAATGGGGTACTGAAGTTGCATGTTCAGCCATGAACTCATTGAATGGCAGTGCAGGCTAGAAGGGCTGAATGGCCTACTCCTGCACCTATTTTCTATGTTTCTATATCTGTTAACATCTATTTGCACAGTTAATTCATCCACCTTATTACGGATACTCCTTGCATTAAGACACAAAGCCTTTGTCCTTTTAGAATTATGATGTAGTGTGGCCCTTTTTGTTTCTTGCCTTTGTTTACTCGGCCTTCCACTGTTGCTTTTTACCTTTCTTCCATCTGATTCTGACTCCATGTTACTTCGCCCTATCTTGCTGCATAGGTTCCCATCCCTAGGAGGTCTTTTGCCGTGTGTCCAGCAGGGAGAGAAGAGAGAGAAAAGTTCCTGGATTGCGTTTTTTATATTCCTCAAGGTCATTGTCCTCAGAAAAGCCTCACGATTGGACCCTCGCTCTAGGGCAGTTCTCCATTGGCTCTCATCACACATGTGGCTGCCTGGCCTGGTTCAGCCATCTGTTGATTCGATTTCCAATACACAAAACCCATGTGGCAACCAGTGGTGGCTTTCATTTTGTTTCTTACAAAACTTATCCCATGCTGGCAATCTGTGGGCTTCCATTTTATCTCAACACAAACAGACCTTTCCGTTAATCTACACTTTTTATATTTATACATACACATAATCAATTAACACTTTTATTCTTACAAACTCTCCACCTTGAGGGGGAAATATCCTTATTGACCCCTCTTATTGAGAGGGAGAGAAAGAAAAGTGAGTGGCCTGACTTGGTCCCCACCTCATAAGGTGTAGGCGATTTAATAACAGTCCGATAACATCTCCAGCGGAGACTCTCCCCTTCCCGTATCTTCAGTGCACCGTCGCTTCTCAAAGCATATTGAGGATTGATGATGTTCGTGAGTCATACTGCAGCGCCCACTTGTCCATCTTCCCTCAGCTTCGGTCTTGGCCAGTGTCGTCCTGACAATCATGAAGATCCGTAACATGGTCTGTAGGAAACAAGATCAGTGCAATATTTACTCTTTGGCAGTTTTTAACTGATTAATGTGAAACCACTTCTTGTACTTAACACCCTTTTCCCCCGGTAACCGAATCAAATAAACCGCGGGGTTCAATCGGTCGAAAATCGCATGCGGTCCCCACCACCTGGTCTCAGAGGCAGCTGCTTTTTCCCATAATTTGGAATCATTACTGAATCTCCTACTTCGTATTCAAAGGGACGTACTTTCTTGTCAAAGTACTTTTTAATTTGTCTTTTTGACTTTCCCAATTTGGTGGCCACAAATCGATTGATCTGATCGGTGTGATCTATCACTTGTTCCAGCCACTTGGAACTACATGTTTTCATTGTCAGGGGACTCATCCCTGTTAGTGTTAGCTGGCCTGGTGTTCTCATGAGCCTCCCCGTCATGGCCTGATATGGGGAGACCCCTGTTGTTCTATGAGGTGTGGACTTCATTGCCATTAAGCACATTGGCAGCATGTTAGCCCATTGAGTGGGGTGGTCCATGCACAATTTTTTTTAACATTAACTTGAGGGTCCTGTTCCCCCTTTCGACCCCTCCGGATGACTGCGGGTGGTGAGCAATATGTAATTTGTGTTTTATCCCCAACATTTCCTGCAAGTGGGTAAAAATGTTACCGGTAAAGTGTGAACCTTGATCGCTGTCCACTTGTACTGGTGCTCCCCACCTACAAAACACATGATTCAATATTGTTTTGGCTGCTGTAATTGGGGTGTTGGAGCGGCAGGGGAATGCTTCGATCCATTTAGTGAATTGATCCACCACCACTAGGGCATGCTGAAAATTGCCTTGCGCCTGTGGAAGTGGCCCAATAAAGTCTATCTGGAGGTGAGTCCATGGCCCTTGAGGTGGGGGTGCGATTTGAAGCAAGGTTCGGTTAGTGCATGTGGGAGGATTGTGTTGCAGGCTCGGTAGGCATCGTGCCATGTATTGGTCGCTTGTTTCCCTCATAGAAGGCCACCAAGTTGTGAATGCTACCTTGTAGAAGATTACCAAGACCGAATAGTGACCTGCTGTGGGGTGGGAGTGAAGGAGATAAAGCAGTTCCTGACCCACCTCTGGTGGAACACACACCACTGGGCAGGTGTTTGGCTTTCTTTTGAACATCAGCAATTGCTCATCTGAGTCAGGGGCAGTGGCTAGTATGGTATTGGGAGCCCAGGCTGTTGGTTGAGGAAGGGGTCTGCCTTCCTCGTGCCAGGCGCTTACAACAGCATATGACCAGTATTGCTGCAGCATGGATTTTAAAACTAGGTGATCTGTTGGAGAGGCCTTGCTAACAGCATTGCAGGGCTCAACAACTATATCCTCTATCTCCCCATCAATCGCAGCATCCTTGGCTGCTCTGTCTGCTCTGGAATTTCCCTCACTATGTGGACCCCCTTTTCTATGGGCTGCTACCTTTCCTATGAAGCAGGGCTGGGATCGCTGTTTAAGGTATGACCAGAGCAGGTGTAACCAGGGCCCACGGACCAGGGCTTTACCGTCTCTCGTACAATAGTCATTTTTGTGGTTTAAGGGCAAGGAGAGCATGGTGTTTATAGCATAGGCACTATCAGACCAAATATTCACGGGTCTGTCTGAGGTTTCCTTTACAGCAGTTAGAAGTGCAGCGATTTCTGCATATTGTGAAGACTGTGTCTGTTGCATCTTTGCTGGATGGTTCTTTCTGGCAATACCACAACATACCCGGTGTGAGGGGATCCTTCAATGTGATATGAGGACCCATCGATGTAGACATCTGGGCACCCTGTAAGGGCTCTTTCTGCACACGATGGGTCTCAAAGTTAATCAGGGGTAACGGACATTCATGCGGGTCCTCCTCATAGATCAGAAATTGTGGCAGCAAGGTGGTGGGTTTGGAAATGGTATCAATGTCTCTTTCCATAAATTCCAATGTCCATTTGCTGAGGCGCTGCGAGGAAACTAGCGAATCTCCAGGTTTCATCAGTAGTTTCAGAGGTGTGTGTCCGCTGTGCAGGATTGTTGCCTGTAACCCAGTAATAAAGGTAAAGTGATGCACTGACCAGAAGACGGCCAATAGGTGGCGCTCGCATGCGGTATACGTCTTCTGCCCCCTACAGGATTCGAGATGCATAAGCAATGGGCTGTAGTCGATCAGCTCGCATTTGGCACAGAACTGCAGTGAGGCTTTGCTCTGTGGCCCCGACCTCCAAATGGAAGGGCTGCATGGGGTCAGGAGGGATCACTACAGTTTTTAATTTAGCCACAGACTGGGTGTGGGTATCAGTCCATGCCAGGCGTATGTCATCACCCTGCAGTTTTATTAAATCATACAGGGGCTTTGCACACTCTGCAAAGCCGAGGATAAAGTTCCTTTGGTACCTCACCAAACCCAAGAATGATCGTAGGGCTGTTTTCGAAGTGGGTAATGGCAGTCGCTGTATTATCTCCACCTTGTGAGAGTCGAGGGACGATCCCTCTGGAGAAATGGACACTCCTAGAACGTTGACCCGTTCGTTTACTAATTGAGCCTTACCGGGATTCACCTTTAATCCCGCCTGAGCCAACAATGTCAAAAGTTCGTGCAAAAGGGACAGATACTCCTCCATGCTGTCGGTTGCCAGCAGTAGGTCTTCTACGTACTGCAGCAAGCAGGTAGGGCGGAAAAGTCTTTTAAAATTGTAACCATTCTTTTGTGGAATATCATGGAGACATTGTGGAACCCCTGAGGCAAACATGTCCAGGAGTAGCTCTGGTCCTCAAATGTGAATGCAAATTTGTACTGATCTTCCCCTTTAACAGGGATACTCCAGAATCCATTTGCGACGCCGAGGGTTGAGAAGTACTTGGAACTAGCAGGAATTTGAGATAATATGGTAGGAGTTTCTCTTACTACCGGTGAGCAGGCTGGCATTACAGAATTTAACTTTCTGTAATCAATAGTCAGTCGCCAGCTGCTATCAGGCTTTTTAACCGGCCATGCGGGTGAATTGGTCATGAAAGTGCCTGTCCTAAGAACACCCTGCTCGACTAGGGATTTTATGGCGTCTCGGATGTAAGGGTGACTCTCCCTTGGGATGGGGTACTGTTTAGTGAATGAGTGGGGGGTGCGTCCCTCAATAGATTCCTCGCTTGCCATTTTTCCAGTCATGCTTGCATGTGGCAAACACTGCTCGGTGTTCCTGAATTAGTTTTGCCACAGCTTCATTTTCGCTCCCCGGAGGGTCATACTCAGATGGCTTTTTAATAGCAAAAACCGAGTGAGCGTCTGAAATTTCTATCACTCCTGCCTTATCTCTCAATCCCATCTAAACACAGTACCGATTATAATCGATCACCGCGCCATACTGATCCAACACATCAGTCCCTAAAATTCCTCTTCCGTCGGGAGTGGTCATCAGCATAAGTGCTGGGACCTTACAGGTGAAGCCTCCCAACTGAAGTTCAGTGGTATTCCCTGTATACGCGGTGGTGGTATCAACGTTAAACCCTTTAAGGGTCATATAACCCTTGCCCACTACTGCATGGCATTCAGGGTATGGGGTGTGGATGATGGTAACGGCTGAGCCAGTATCGATAAGCATAATCTGCTGTCTGCCCCCTTTTAAGACAATACAGACTCCCGCTACTATCACGTCGGAACCCCACTTCCGACCAATCTTTGAGGGCCGAACCCTGTCATACGGTCGATCCTGGAATGGGTCTCTATAATGAGTGTGCATTGTTGATTACGTGCACCGGTAAATAATTTTGCATCCTTCCCATGGTAATTTGGGTTTGTATAAGGGTTATCAATTTATCCAATCTTTGATCTGTCCCAGAGGGCTTGGATTCATCCCTCGGGAGGTATCTATGCGTTGCATCATGGTTCGGTGCTGGTCTGGGTCTGCTGCAGTCTTTTGCTAGGTGGCCTACCTTCTTACAATTAAAGCACTGTCCCTTAAAGGGGTACTTTCGAGATCCCTCCACCATTGACACTTGTTTATTTGCAGTGGGTGGTGACTTCCCCTTTAACTAGTCTTTTACCACCTCCCAGGCTATTTGAGCATTGGTCTCTCTATCTGTCCACTGATTAGTGGGCCTCATAGCTATTCCCAGGGTGGTTTTAACTAAAGGGTGGAGTTGGGTCAGGAACATCGATTTAAATTGTTCCTGATTATTTCCTACTTTAGCATTTGCAGGTGCCTGGTTCTGCGTACATTGATAGATAACGTACAGGCGATTACTGAAGGCTCTAGGGGTTTCTTCTGGGCGCTGCTTGGTCTGATTAAGCAGAGTCACTAAGTTCAAGTTTCGGATCCCTAAATGGTTTAGGACCTCGGTCACAAGTACATCGGCCGCAGCGGCAGGCTGGAGGACTACTTTTGTCCGATTATCTTTTAGGGAAGTGGAACAGGTCAAGAAGAGGACTCGTGTTAAGTCTCTCTCTTCCAACTCGGGGTGACCCCTCCTGAAATTTGCCCACTTCCTATTAACTTCCAGTGGGTCGTCCCCATCATTAATGGGCCCCAGCTCGTGGCTACATGCCATGGCGTTAGCACCAGATATGGGCCATGAGTCGGTATGGTTACTGGTGATGTTGTCGTGCGCCTTACGTCGTGAAGAAGTGGTTACTACGGCTACGATTGGCTCTTGTGTCTCCAAGGTATCCCATTCTACACCACTCTCCTGGGGATTATATTGACTTCCTTCCTCTTCCCAATCTCTTTCCCCCTTTTCCTGTCTCTGTTATGGCTCCCCGTGTTACTGCAGATACCAGGACCTGTTGCTCCCCTAACTTACTTTTTAGCCTCGCTATTTCTAGTTGGCACTGGGAGTGATCTGCTTCCTATGTGGCTTCTTAATGATTTCTCTTAATGCAGCTCTAGCATCTTCTATCTCTTGCTGGAGCCTCAAGTTTTCCAATTTATATTTTTTTAACTCTACTTTGTTTTCATTTGCTTCAACAATGGCTGCGGTGGCATTTAAGTTTGAAAGGCTGTGCTGCTGTAGCAGTGAAGCTGCCTGTTTGGCCCCTCTTTCTAATTGCTTAATACTGTGGTTTAAGTGGCCAATTTCTTGTCTTAACTGCTTCACAAATTGGAGGCCTTCTTCCTTTTGCTGTTTCATAACTTCAATCTCTCTTTCTTTTAACTGAATCTCTTTTACTTGCAATTCTTTCAAATCTTGTATCACTTTGGCGTCTTGCCTCATTAATTCCTCATCTCTCCTGGCACAATAAAAAGCTCTAAATGCCACAAGACTGTTTGCCCATTTTGATCTCAGCTCTACCCTATCTACCCTCTCCTGTATAATTCTCACCATCTCTCCAAATGAGGCAGGTCTACCCTCGTGCTGTGCCTGTGCCCTTAATTCTTCTGCGTCTTGTATCAGGAGCTTTTTGGACAACCTCTCCTGATAAACTAGCTCAACATTATTTTTTAATGTTGACTTTCTGTCCATGACCGATCCCTTCATCCTGTGTCTTTTGAATATAACTACTGGTGGGTCCCCACTTAAACAGTTCCAATCCACCCTACTTAAACAGTTACAACTATTGAGACGACTGCTCCCCTAAGACGCAACTCCCGATCCGTTGAATTGTTTCAATTATAATTGCAATACAGGTTAGAATCGCAACTCCCGAGATTTCTAATTGTTCAAAATAATCATCAAAAAGCTGTCTCGCCAGTTGCCCGCATTCTCCACAAATTTTGTAGGATTTCTGAATCTCTCTAGGCTTACATTTGACAGTGAGACAATTCTTTCAGAACAATTGGCACAGTTTATTAAAAACATACACATGCATTTAACAGCAGTCGTCAAATATCCTATAGATCTACCTTAGTTACAACAGAGATACAATGAGATTATAATAAAAAGCGATATACATTACGCCCCTTTTGCTAGCTGGTTTGAACACACGGCATGCTGATTTGGCTGGTCTTCAACAGGAGATCTTTTGCCGTGTGTCCAGCAGGGAGAGAAGAGAGAGAAAAGTTCCTGGCTTGCGTTTTTTATATTCCTCAAGGCCATTGTCCACAGAAAAGCCCCACAATTGGACCCTGGCTCTAGGGCAGTTCCCCATTGGCTCTCCTCACACATGTGGCTGTCTGGTCTGGTTCAGCCATCTCTTGATTAGATTAAATGCCTTTCCAATACACAAAACCCATGCGGCAACCTGTGGGGGCTTTCATTTTGTTTCTTACAAAACTTATCCCATGCTGGCAATCCGTGGGCTTCCATTTTATCTCAACACAAACAGGCCTTTCCGTTAACCTACACTTTTAACATTTATACATACACATAATCAATTAATAAACACTTTTATTCTTACAATTGGCACTAAGGATGCTTGCATAGTCTTGACCCGACAATGCTTGAGAAAGGCACTACAGTCCTGGCGTGGTCAATAGTGCCAAACACCAAGGCTTGAAAGCAGCAGGATAGACGATGAGGCCAATCAAGAAGTGGTGATCGGGCCTGGGTTTAAAAGCCTGCGTTTTTTTCTTTTCTTATTTCACAGTGAATATTGACACCACTGTGTTACGCAATAAGTTGGAGGTGGGGTGGAGCAAAGTGTCCGAACTCACGACCAAAAATACAGCAGTCTCCTGAGAACAGCAGAATTATTTCTCCCGCAAAATGCAATGAGTGGAGGATAGTTACATCAGACAAATTATGTGTAAAATCAATACCAGTTACTTACAGCAGTGCAGTCTCCAAGGTTTCTTATTTGTCACCTGTTCTCAATTATTTTAAGATCTTCGATTATTAAAAGGCGAAAGTTAGCGACAGAGGAGGCTCCACTGACCTCGTACTGATACCTCTGTCACTAATTGCAAATATGAGACAGTTTTAAATGTGAAAAAGAAAAAACAAAACTGTATTTGCTGCATTTCGTCACATAGGTGTACTCAGCAGTAAACAATAGTGAATTTTGAAAGAGTGATAAGAGTTTGGTGATTGTCTATCAACCTTCTCACTTCACTTTGTTCCTTTTTGTTTTCCCATCATATCACAGATTTTCAAATTGCGGTCTTAGTGTTCAGACCTTCGGACATGCATGAGGAAGGGAGTCCACATGTGATTTCCGTCTGGCATACGACTTAGTGTCTCAAAGATTCTGTGTTCCAACTTTTTACTTTATTTTTTGGCATGTGTCAATTCACTAGCAGATTGTTTCTGCAATGAATCTTCCTGTTTGGATAGTTGAAACTATGTGGGGCGGGTAACTTTAACCTAACCTGCCTGGCGGGGAATCGATGAAATGGGATCGGCTGCCTATTTTACACCCCACCCAATTTTGCTTTCCAATGAAGAAACTGAGAAGTAAAATTGAGTGGATGTAAAGTGGGCCGCCAATCTGATCGAATTGGGTAGGTTAGTTTAAAATGACCCCCTATCTTTTAGAAGTTGGTATGGCGGGGGGGGCTATTGGAGATGGTCAGGTTGTCTGCAAGTGTGTCAATATTTGCAAGGAGTCCTTATACAGGGATACACTAACAGTTGCTGTATGCTCCAGTTTTCACTCTCTTTTTATAATTCTCGCCCCAACTTAGCTATGGTTCCCTTTAATGCGTCCTCTTTTCAACCTTGATTTTCATGGAAGAAATACTTTCTTCTTTCAAAATTTCCCACTGCACTCTCTGTGCAACTCTTCCATGCTGTTTCATCTTTTAGAATATTTTACATAATTCTTTGATCTTATCCAGTCTCATATTCCCTCTTGGATTCTTTTATGTAGTCACTTCATGCTAGTCCTCTTTTTCTAATGTCAGTGTTCAGAAGAGCTAATGTCAGATGTGAGCATTGCTGTCTATTTTCTTGCTCCTTCCACTGCTCTAGAGATATTGACCATCTATCTTTCCTGGCAAATTAACTTTTTCAAGGGATATCTTCTACTTATTTATTCGTCTACAGTTAGCACATTTCTGGCCTCATGGGTTCCTTCCTCAAAGCCTTCTTTGGATCCAGAGTTGTTCAAACCTTAGAAGTCTCACTCACTGCCTCCAGCTAACATTATTTTCATTGGTGGCTTTTGGGAGGGCATGGGCCTATCTAAGAAATTCTGCTGACCACCTCCCTAATTCATTGTTTCAACTGACAGTCCTAGCTAGAATCAAATCGGAGACATGCACCTTGCTGAGGCATGTATAGCCACTTTCTGGTCTTGGAAATAATTCCCATGTGCTTCCTGTACTACTGTTCAAGCCCAAAGTTTAAGGGTTCAAGTGGCAACCAGCATACTGGAGGATCTAGAATTGCTTTACATTACATTGCTATTCAATAATTAAACAAGTTTATTTCAAAAATCACAATCAAAGAATACTTAAGGACATTTTACTTTATATTATTGCCAGCTTGTCCAACCATTCCTGGAAGGATTAGAAGAAATATGTTTTGAAATTGAATTAAAAGCATTATGGATTAGGAATGTGAGCTGCTGAGAAAAATAATGTGATGTGACCATTCAAAAGTAAAATGGCTGGGGAAGAAGAATCCTCCAACTTTTAGAAAGATTGGGTTTGTTTTACATTTCTTAGCCCTACTAAAGGCTGTATGGGGGAGGAGAGCGACAAAAACAATGGTGGGACCTCCTGCTTCTACCTTATGCACCACACCTCAGTCTTTATTAAAGATTAAATCCAGATTAGCCATTGACTATGCTGGCTGCTTGACAAAGGGAGTAAAAAGCAATCCGGCACCACTATTAGAGACATTTACACCACAACGTTTTCCTCTATTTAGCTTGAGAAATTCAATCCTCCACGATTAACTCTCTGGCCTTTATACAGGCCTTCTCAACCTTCTAAAGCACTTCCTTACCCACCATCGCTTCCAATCCAGATGATCTATAACAGCAAAAAAATCACCTTCTTTCCTTTAATATCCTTGATTTCAGGTTACTCTCTGTTGAATCAGACAAAGCACTTGCATTAATTCTCTTAATTGATGCATCCTCTTACTCATTTTACCACTCATCCATCTGTTTGTTGTGCCCATTACTTTTCTAGGTTCTAAGCTCTGGTATTTTACTGTCCCAATCAATGTTCTGGTTCAACCAGGTCTCTGTTATTCCTATCACACCACATTTTGCTTTCAGCACATATATTTTAAATTCTAACACTGCTCCTTACAGTAATATAAAAATGTATAACTTCACTTTCTATTTTATTATACATTATCTTTTCCTTTTTAGTTTAATTTTTTTCCCTGCAACATTTACTTGTAAGCATTTTCCCTTGTGGCCTGGACATTTCTGTTAATGTTACTGATGGTGTGTGACTTGGAGGCAAAACCTGGAGGATGCCGTTCCCACAACATTGCTGCTCGTGTCCTTCTTGGTGATAGAGGCTACAGGGGAGGGAGGTGCCTTTCAGGCAATGTTGGTGAGTTGCTTATATAAAGAAGAGGCGATTCATAGATAGAATATTAACAGGAAAGGCAGAGAAACAGTTCTTTGTGGCATAAAATTAACTTGCACGAGATTTTAAATAATGAAGTGACATTATCTTATTACATTTTTAAAGTCATAAATTTGAATTTTCAACTTTTGTTTTAGAATTTGGTCACTGATGGTCAGACTCATTGGGAAATATCTCTAGTCAGTGGTTGGTGTTGGAAAAGTGGGCAAGGAAAGAAAGAAAAACCCCAAATGGCAATGCATTAGAGTGATCAACATTCATATGCCATGATCTTATTGAATAGCTTGAGAGGCCTTGTGGCCTATTCTTGCTCCTATTTCTTACGTTCTTACATTGTTCCATTAGTCATATTTCCACCTGATACATTAAAATAATGGATCTAGTTACTGTATAAATCAGATATTTCTGCAATGTTCATACCAAACTTTGAATTGCTATATATGGGATGAGTCTTATTAAATTGTAAGGAAAATGAGATTTATTTTCATCAATACATTTTATTTACTCCTGAATTGATTTTTATTTTAGCAAGAGCTCCTTGTTGAATCTGTGGATCAAAAACTAAAATCCATTAATATTTTCACCAATTATTTTCTCTTACCACCACCATCTAAGGCAATGAAATCGAAATGGTGGAGGAGAAAAAAATATTAATTGCTACATGGATGAACTCACAAGGAATGAAATAACCACCTTTTGAGCTTAATACTACTGTTAATTGAGCAGTGACCCTCAATGGGAATGGGACAGATTTGCTATTTGACAGATGAAAATATAAATAGTATAGCTTCTGTTTTTAAATAAAACTGATAATGGTGTTTATAGGGTTAGTGCCCTCCAATTTCTCCCGAAGCATGAAGAGGAAGGATAACTTCTTCGTGGGCATTTGTTGATGTGAGGAAGTGAATGACGTTGTTACTTGTTCATCCACCCTCTGATTTTCCATTTTTCATCTGCAATATGCACCTCCTCACTGAAATTGGGAATGCCAATGAGGAGTGCCATTCGTTTATCGCATGGTTTAAATTGCTTGTGCTGGTTTTTGGAGTGATGCGTGTAGAGTTACTCGCAACAACAACTTGCATTTATATAGCACATAGTAAATGTCTCAAGGTGCTTCACAGAGGAGAAATGGATGCAAAGCAGTAATGGAAGAGTTAGGATAATTAACCAAAAGCATGGGATGAAGTACAAAGTTGAGGATGTTGATCTGGCGAAGGAACAAGTATAGCCAGGCAACAGGAAAATAGGAAGCACGATCCTTCCAACTTGGACTTGGGACTGACGTTTACTGGATCCAATGAAAATCTGAAGTTCTTGCTCAGGATAGCAGGAAACGAAGCAAACTAAAACACTACTTGGAGACCAAACATTTTGATTTCAAAGGTAAAACACAACATTTTATTTCAACAAAAGCTCTTTCAACCGAAAGGACAGAGGAACGTAATCGAAGAATGCAATGCTACCTCTGCCAAAGCACTTGAAGTATCCTATGCTATCTCATACGATTGGTGGAAATTTTATACTGCCACCGGTGATTGTAATGGCATCGATAGTATGGGGAAAGAAATTTGCTGAACAGCTAAATCTCATCCCACTATCTGACAACATGGTCAGCTGCAGAATTGATATTGTAAGAGCAGGTGATGAGCAGCTAGACGGAAGTAGAAGGGTTAGACGAGGCTAAAAGGGTTAAATTATGATGGCAGGTTGCATAGACAAGGCTTGTATCCCTTTAGTGTAGAAGATTAAGGAGTGACCGAGTTGAGGTGTTTAAAATGTTAAAGGATTTGATAGGGTAGATATAGAGAAACGAATTCCTCTGGTGGGACAGTCCAGAACAAGCGGGGCATAACCTTAAAATTAGAGTTAGGGGTGATATCAGGAAGCACTTCTTCACACAAAGAGTAGTGGAAATCTGGTACTCTCTTCCTCCAAAAAGCTGCTGAGGAAGGGGAGCTCCAATCAAAAATGTCAAAATTGAGATTTATAGATTAAGGGATGTGGGTAGCAAAGGCACAGAATGTACTTTGGGTGGGAGACTTCAATGTTCACCACTACTGACTGAGCTAGCTGAGTCATGAAGGACATAGCTGCCAGACTAGGCCTGCAGCAGGTGGTGAGAGAACCAACACGAGGGAAAAACCTACTTGACCTCGTCCTCACCATCTACCTGTCGCAGATGCATCTGTCCGTGACAGCATTGGTAGCACCACATAGTCATTGTGGAGACAAAGTCCCATCTTTACACTAAAGATACCCTCCATCGTGTTGCGTGGCACTACTTAAAACTTAAAACTCGGCATCCATGAGGCACTGTGGGCCATCAACAGTAGCAGAATTGAATTCCACCATAATCTGCAACTTCATGGCCCGGCATATCCCTCATCAAGCCAGAGGACCAATCCTGGTTCAATGAGGGGTGCAGAAGAGTATGCCAGGAGCAGTGCCAGGTAACCTACAAATGAGGTACCAACCTGGGGAAGCTGCAACACAGGACTACATGCATGCTAAGCAGCGGAAGCAGCATGCTATAAACAGTGCTAAGCGATCCCACAATCAATGGATCAGATCAAAGCTCTGCAGTCCTGCCACATCCAGTCGTGAATGGTGGTGGACAATTAAACAACTAACTGGAGGAGAAGGCCCCATGAATATCCCCATCCTCAATGATGGCGGAGCCCAGCACCCAAGTGCAAAAGACAAGGCTGAAGCATTTGCAACCATCTCAGCCAGAAGTGCTGAGTGTATGGTCCATATCGGCCTCATCCTGAGGTCCCCACCATCACAGAAGCCAGCCTTGAGCCAATTCGATTTACTCCACATGATATCAAGAAGCGGCTGAGCGTACTGGATACAGCAAAGGCTTTGGGCCCCGATTGTCATGCTGAAAACTTGTGCTCCAGAATTAACCGCGCCTCTAGCCAAGCTGTTCCAGTACAGCTACAACACTAGCATCTACCCGGCAATGTGGAAAACTGCCCAAGTATGTCCTGTCCACACAAAGCAGGACAAATTCAATCCGGCTAATTGCCACTCCATCAGTCTACTCTCAATCATTAGCAAAGTGATGGAAGGTGTCATCGATAGAGCTATCAAATGGCAGCAACTCACCAATAACCTGCTCACTGATGCTCAGTTTGGGTTCCGCCAGGACCACTCGGATCCAAACCTCTTGGTCCAAAATGAACAAAAAAGCTGAGTTCCAGAGGTGAGGTGAGAGTGACTGCCCTCGATATCAAGGCAGCATTTGACAGAGTGTGGCATCAAGGAGCCCTAGTAAAATTGAAGTCAATGGGAATCAAGGGAAAACTCTCCACCTAGCACAAAGGAAGATGGTTGTGTCTCAGCCCCAGGACATCGCTGCAGGAGATCCTCATGGCAGTGTCCTAGGCCCAACCATTTTCATCAAGGACCTTCCCTCCACCATAAGATCAGAAGTGGGGATGTTCGCTGATGATTGCACAGTGTTCAGTTCTATTCGCAACGCATCAGAAAATGAAGCAGTCCATGCCTGCATGCAGCAAGACGTGGACGACATTCAGGCTTGGGCTGATAAGTAGCAAGTAACATTCACGCCACACAAGTGCTGGGCAATGACCATCTTCAACAGGCGAGAGTCTAACCAACCCTCCCCCCTCGCCCCGCTACTGCCCCAGGTCGGTGATTGGAGTGTGGACAGGTACAGCAGGAGCGACAAGGTCGGGGTGAAGGAGCGGCGAGAGATTGCAGAGCAACTTGATTGGGGCCCAGGAGAGGTGTGAGTTTGGAGCCCAGAAGAGGCGAGGGCCCTGGGGCAGCACGAGCCAGCCCACACCTCACTATGTGTGCACACTAGGTCCATGCAGCAGAGCTGGTCTCCAGTCACCTTGGTTAACCCTTGCCACTGGACCAAGACCAAGCTCTGTAAATCCCATGTGGTGGCTGGTGCGCAATGGCCACCACACGTTAAAAAAATCCATGCACAGGCATCTTCCGTCCTTCAACATGCAGTTCGGGACCTGGATTATTCGGTCCTTCATTGAAACACCTGTGAACTCATTAAACTCATCCCTTTTTGGCGTGGAAGCAAGTCATCCTCAATTCGAGGGACCGCCTAAGAAGAAGAACCACCTCCCCTTGATATTCAATGGCATTACCATCGCCAAATCCCTCACCATCAACATCCTGGGAGGTCAACATTGACCAGAAACTTAACTGGACCAGCCACATAAATACTGTGGCCACAAGAGCAGGTCAGAGGCTGGGTATTCTGTGGCGAGTGTCTCACTTCCTGACTCTACAAAGCCTTGCTACCATCTAAAAGGCACAACTCAGAAGTGTGATGGAATACTCTCCACTAACCTGGATGAGTGCAGCTCCAACAACACTCAAGAATGTAAGAACATAAGAAATAGGGACAGGAGTAGGCCATATGGCTCCTCAAGCCTGCTCCGCCATTCAATAAGATCATGGCTGATCTGATCATGGACTCAGCTCCACTTCCCCGCCCACTCCCCATAACCCCTTATCGTTTAAGAAACTGTCTATTTCTGTCTTAAATTTATTCAGTGTCCCAGCTTCCACAGATCTCAGACAGTAAATTCCAGAGATTTACAACCCTCAGAGAAGAAATTTCTCCTCATCTCTGTTTTAAATGGGCAGCCCCTTAATCTAAGATCATGCTCTCTAGTTCTAGTCTCCCCCATCAATGGAAACATCCTCTCTGCATCCACCTTGTCAAGCCCCCTCTCAATCTTATATGTTTCGATAAGATCACTTCTCATTCTTCTGAATTCCAATGAGTAGAGGCCCAACCTACTCAACCTTTCCTCATAAGTCAACTTCCTCATTCCTAGTGAACCTTCTCTGAACTGCCTCCAAAGTAAGTATATCCTTTCGTAAATATGGAAACCAAAACTGCACGCAGTATTCCAGGTGTGGCCTCACCAATACTCTGTATAGCTGTAGCAAGACTTCCCTGCTTTTAGACTTCATCCCCTTTGCAATAAAGACCAAGATACCATTGGCCTTCCTGATCACTTGCTGTACCTGCATACTATCCTTTTTGTTTACTTCATGCACAAGTATCCCCAGGTCCCGCTGTACTGCAGCACTTTGCAATCTTTCTCCATTTAAATAATAACTTGCACTTTGGCAGAAATAAATCAAAGAGCATGACCTCACACTTTCAAACATTATACTCCAGCTGCCAAATTTTTGCCCACTCACTTAACCTGTCTATGTCCTTTTGCAGATTTTTTGTGTCCTCCTCACACATTGCTTTTCCTCCCATCTTTGTATCATCAGCAAACATGGCTGCGTTACACTCAGTCCCTTTTTCCAAGTCGTTAATATAGATTGTAAATAGTTGGGGTCCCAGCACTGATCCCTGTGGCACCCCACTAGTTACTGGTTGCCAACCAGAGAATGAACCATTTATCCCGACTCTCTGTTCTCTATTAGTTAGCCAATCCTCTATCCATGCTAATATATTATCCCCAACCCCATGAACTTTTATCATGCTCGACACAAGAAGCTCGACACCATCCAGGATAAAGCAGCCCGCTTGATTGACACCCCATCCACCACCTTCAACATTCACTCCCTCCACCACCGGCGCACCGTGGCTGCAGTGTGTATCATCTATAAGATACACTGCAGCCACGGTGTACTTTAGAGTTCATCAATGGTCAGGGACAGGAGGGTGTGACTGCGAGTGCGGCAGGTATGGGGACCCAGGATGTAGTGATGGAGGAGCCTCAGCCCTTGAACTTGTCCAACAGGCATGAAGTACTTGCTGCCTGTATGGATGAGGAAAAGGACTGCAGGGAGGATGTGAAAACTGACCACGGCAGCATGGTACAGGAAGCCATTCAAATGGGGGGAATAAAAAGGAATGTGGTCGTGGTAGGTGACCATATAATCTGGGGGATAGATTCTGTTCTCTGCAGTTGTGACAAGGAGTCCCGGAAATTGTTGTTGCCCACCTGGTGCCAGAGTTAAGGATATCTCCTCACGGCTGGAGAAGAACTTGGAATGGGAGAGGGAGGATTCAGTTGTCATGGTCCACGTGGGAACCAATGACATAGGTAGAACCAGGAATGAGGTTCTGCTGAGAGAGTTTGAGGAGCTAGGATCAAAATTAAAAAGCAGAACTTTAAAGGTAATAATCTCTGGTAATTGACAGTTACCAAATGCCATGGGACATACAGATTAGAGGTTTAAATGCGTGGCTCAAAGAGTGGTGTGAGAAAAAGGGGTTTCTGTTCTTGGGGCACTGGCACCAGTACTAGGGAAAGAGGGAGCTGTTCCTTTGAGACGGGCTCCACTTAAACCGGGCTGGGACCAGTGTCCTGGTTGTAGCGTATGTAGGCACCTTTAGTAATGACTCCACGAGGCAGGGTATGGTACTTAAACTGTGCAGACCTGCAGTCCTTTATTAGCAGCTCCTGAGTGCTGACAACAAGCTGTGTGTTCCATTTTATACTGGGTTACCTGCCGTGTGCAGGCAACCCCTGAGTCTTTAGCAACAGCACCCTCTAAGTGTACCGGTAAGTTGTGTACAGTACAAGGGTAATTCAATGTTGCATGACAGTGTTACAGACATCACACAGTGAACAGGCATGCCTACACTGGTGAACTGAATAACTAGGGCAGTAGACAGGGCTTTAAACTAATGAAGTGGGGTGGGAGAATTCAGGAAAGAGTAAATATAAAAGCAGCACGAGAAATGTCAAGGCTCTGGAGCAGAGTAGAGTTTTGGGTCAGGAAGACACAGAGAAAGTAACAAAGATAATAAGGCATCAGTGACTATGGTTACGTCAGGGAAGAATAGAAATAAGTCAAAGCTAAAGGCTTTGCATCAAAATAGATGAATTAATAGATAGAAATTAATAGGTTTGATCTAATAGCCATTACGGAGATGTGGTCACAAAGTGGCCAAGGTTGAAAACTAAATATTCCAAGATACTTAACTTATAGAAGAGATAGGCAAAATGGAAAAGAAGGACGGGTAGCCCTGATAATAAAGGATGGGAAAAAGTAGAGAGTAAGGTTCTTAGCTCTGAAAATCAAGAAGTAGGAATCGGTATGGGTGGAGCTAAGAAACAGCAAGGGGCCGAAAACATTGGTGGGGGTTTTTTATAGGCCCCCCAAACAATAGTTGTAATGTAGGGCAGAGTATACATCAGGAAATTAGAAATGCATGTAATAAGGGTAATACAGTAATCATGGGGGAATTTATTCTACATATAGACTGGGCAAACCAAATTTGCAGTAATAGTGTAGAGGATGAATTCATGGAATGTATACAAGATTGTTTTCTAGATCAGTATGTTGAGGAACCAACTAGGGAACAGGCTATTTTAGATCTAGTATTGTGCAATGAGAAAATATTAATTAATGCCCTTCTAGTAAAGGGGCCTTTAAGGAAGAGTGACCATAATATGATAGAATTTTACATTGAGTTTGAAAGTGATTTAGTTAAATCCAAAACTAGGGTCTTAAATCTAAACAAAGCAAACTTCGTAGGTATGAGGTGCGAGTTGGCTAAGGTAGATTGGGAAACAACATTAAAAGATATGATGTAAACAAGCAATGGATAGCATTTAAAGAATTAATACATAATTTACAATAAATATACAGTTAAGGCATAAAAACCCCACAGGAAAAGTGGTCCGATCATGGCTAACAAGAGAAGTTAAAGATAGTATTAGATCAAAGGAAATGGCTTATAATATTGCCAAAAACAGTAGTAAGCCGGAGGACGGAGAGGATTTTAGAATTCAGCAAAGGAGGACCAAGAAATTGAAAAGTATAGGGAAAATAGAATATGAGAATAAATTAGCGAGAGATATAAAAACAGACTGTAAAAGTTCTACGTGGGTCCCTCATAAGCTGAGTCAGGAGAAATTTTAATGGGGAATAAAGAAATGGCAGAGAAATTAAACAAATAGCAAATAGTTTTGGAGGCGGGGGTGGGGGTGGGGGTGGGGGGGGGGGAGAGGGGTGGAAATTGCCTTTCGCCTCCTTTCGGGCAGATCATTCGAATTATTAATCGGCTGGCAACAGTTGGAGGGGTCAGAAAATTCGGCTCTTTAACTCTGACACCGCGGTGTAGAAGCAGGTTCGGGTCGGGCAGAAGTGACCACGTCCGCGTGACAGTGATTATATCATACCACGTCGCACTGACACGTAGCAATGTCCCTCCCCTTCAGTTAAAAGGGAGTGACACTGCGAGGCCTAATGAGGCCTCCATGGCGCCCACTGGGGCACCAGGGAAGGGTTCGGCTTGGCCAGCGGCCACCATTATTGGCTGACTGCAGAGTCGGCCGATAATTAAAAGAAAATTGTGGCCGCGGTGGTGCGCCCTCTCCTTTAAGGGAGGCTGCACTGCCCGGCCACTGACTGCTTCTAGCCTCGCGAAGCTGTCAGTGGCACCGACCAGCGGCGGCCATGCTCCTATGGGGCAATTTCCCTCATAGGCCGGAAAAAATGTCGGGCAGTAAGGAGTTGACAAGGGGGTGGAAAGTCAGGGCGTAAAAAAAGGGCCAATTTTGGCCCCTTTGTGTCTGCATTCACGGAAGAAGATGCAAAAAAAATGCCGTAAATAGTGGAGTACCAAGGGTCTAGCGAGAATGAGGGACTGAAAGAATTTAGTATTAGTTAAAAAAAATGGTACTGGAGATAATAATGGGACTGAAAGCTGATAAATCCCCTGGACCTGGTGGCCTACATCCTAGGGTTTAGAAAGAGGTGGCTATAGAAATAGTGGATACATTGGTTGTCATTTTCTAAAGCTCCATAGATTCTGGAATGGTTCCCGTGGATTGGAAGGTAGCAAATGTAACCCCACTATTTAAGAAAGGAGGGAGAGAGAAAACGGGCTACAGACCAGTTAGCCTGACATCAATAATAGGGGAAAATGCTAGAAACTATTATTAAGGATGTGTTAACAGAGCACTTAGAAAATAAGAAGAAGTTTGGGCAGAGTCAACATGGATTTATGAAAGGGAAATCATGTTTGACAAATCCGTTAGAATTTTTTGAGGTTGTAACTAGCAGAATAGATAAGGGGGAGCTTGTGGGTGTGATGTATTTGGATTTTCAGAAAGCATTTGATAATGTGCCACACAAGAGGTTATTAAACAAAATTAGGGCTCATGGAATTGAGGATAATATTCTAGCATGGATTAAGGATTGGTTAATGGACAGAAAACAGTGTAGGAATAAACAGGTCATTTTCGGGTTGGCAGACTGTAACTAGTGGGGTGCCGCAAGGATCGGTGCTTGGGCCTCAGCTATTCACAATCTATATCAATGATTTGGATGAGGGAATCAAATGTAATACATCCAAGTTTGTTGATGATACAAAGCTAGGTGGGAGTGTAAGTAGTGAGGAGGATGCAAAGAGGCTTCAAGGGGATATAGACAGGCTAAGTGAGTGGGCAAGAATGTGGCAAATGGAATATAGGGGCCAAGTTTTGGCCTGAGTTGCTCCTGTTTTTTTGGAGCAACTGGTTTCGAATGGAGTATCTTAGAAATTTGAATTCTCGGCATTTAGTTTGCTCCAGTTCTAGTCAGTTAGAACAGTTTCACTTTGGAACAGAATTTTAGGCAGTGAAAACTTACTCCAAACTAACTGAGAATGGAGTAAGTGAAGATTTTTGTACGTTCGAAAAAAACCTTGTCAACACTAGAAAATCAGGCGTAGGTTACAAATTAGGCGTAGGGAATGGGGGGGGGGGGGTGGAGTGGGGGTAGAGGGGGGTGGGGTGGGGGAAGAGGAGGGGAGGAGGAGAGGTTGGGGGGGAGGAGGAGGGGTTGGGGGGGAGGAGGAGAGCAGGGGTGAGGAGAAGGGGAGGGGGGGAAGGAGGGAAGGAGAGGAGGGAGGGAAGGAGAGAGGAGGGAGGGAGGGAAGGAGAGAGGAGGGAGAGAGAGGGAAGGAGAGGGGGAGAGAGGGAAGAGAGGGGGGGGAAGGGAGAGAAGGAGGCTGAACGGCCGGGCCCAAGACCTCGGGCTGGATTTACAGGTAGGTGGTGTCGGGTCTCGGGGGGGGGGGGGGGGAGTCGCGGAGGTCTGGGGGGGAGGGGGTGGAGAATCCCGGAGGTCTGGGGGTGGAAGGGGGGGGGGGGGGGAGAGTCGCGGAGGTCTGGGGGGGGGTGAAGGGGGAGGGGGGGGGAGAGTCGCGGAGGTCTGGGGGGGGGGGGGGGAAGAGTCGCGGAGGTCCGGGGGGGGGGGGGAGAGAGTCGTGGAGGTCCGGGGGGAGAGAATCGCGGAGGTCTGGGGGGGGGAAGAGTCGCGGAGGTCCGGGGGGGGGGGGGGGGGGGGAGCGGGTCGGGTCAGGTGGGAGAAGCCTTATTCACGCAGCCCCATTGAGGCCATTCGGCCAGGGCTAGGGGCTGTGTGCTTCGGGCCCCTCCCACAGTTTTGGGCGCCTGGAGCTACTGCACATGTGAGCCCACTGTAGCGCGCATGTGCAGACGTCCCGGCACTGTTTTCTGCGTAGGGACCTGGCTCCGCCCCCCACAGCTTGTGCTGTGCCGCACCCAGCTCCAGAAGACCTGCAGGGAGCCGGAGAATAGGTAAGTTTTTTTTTAGGTGCACTTTCTGGCGCGAAAAACGGGCGTCCAGGTCCGGGCTGCGCCGTTTTAGGCGCGGCCCAGAACTTGGGCCCATAATGTGGAGAAATGTGAAGTTATCTAGTTTGGCAGGAAAAATAGAAAAGCAGAGTATTTTTTAAATGGTGAGAGATTGGAAAATGTTCGTGTTCAGAGAGACCTGGGTGTCCTTGTAGAGGAATCACTGAAAGTTAACATGCCGCTACAGCATGCAATTAAGAAAGCAAATGGTATGCTGGCCTTTATAACAAGATGATTTGAGTATGAGTAAAGACGGTTTACTGCAATTATATAGAGCCCTGGTGAGACCACACCTGGAGTATACTTGCCATAGAGGGAGGTTCACCAGACTGATTCCTGGGATTGGGGGATTGTCCTATGAGGAGAGATGGAGTAGACTAGGCCTATATTCTCTGGAGTTCAGAAGAATGAGAGGTGATCGCATTGAAAAATACAAAACTCTAACAGGACTTGACGACAGGGTAGATGCAGGGAGGATGTTTCCCTTGGCTGGGGAGTCTAGAACCAGGGGTCAGAGTCTCAGAATATGGTCGGCCATTTAGGAGTGAGAGGAGGAGAAATTTCTTCTCTCAGAGGGTTGTGAATCTTTGGAATTCTCTTCCCCAGAGGGCTATGACAGCTCAGTCGTTGAGCATATTCAAGACAGAGATCGATAGATTTTTGGATATTAAGGGAATCAAGGATATGGGGATAGTACAGGCAAGTGGTGTTGAGGTAGAAGATCAGCCATGATCTCATTGAATGTCGGAGCAGGCTCGAGGGTCAAATGGCCTACTCCTATTTCTTAGGTTCTTATGTTCACTGCAGCAACTCGCCATGGCTTCGGCAGCACCTCTCAAACCCTTAGCCTCTATACCTAGAAAGACAAGGGCAGCGCAGGCGCATGGGAGCACCATCACCTGCAGATTCCCATCCAAGTTCGACATCATCCTGACTTGGAAATATATCATCGTTCCTTCATCGTCATTGGGTCAAAGTCCTGGAACTACTTCCCTAACAGCACTGTGGGAGCACCTTCACTACAAGGACTGCAGCGGTTGAAGAAGGTGGCTCACCACTATCTTCTGAATTAGGGATGGGCAATAAATGCTGGACTTGCCAGCGATGCCTATATCCCGGAATGAATAAAAAAAACAAGGCGGGTAGGTGGAGTTAAGATACAGATCAGCCATGATGTAATTGAATGACGGAAAATGCTCGAAGGACTGAATGGCCTAATCCTGTTCCTACGTCCCCAGAAAGGCAAAGCTCTTTTCTCACACTACAATTGACGGGGGTATTGACTGTGCCAATGCAGCACCAACGATGATTCTCATCTGATACATCAGATCACCTGAGGTCAAAGAGGACTTTTTATTTTGCTGTGCTGCCACGAGAACTTCTGCTGGGAAATTGTTCAGAATTTTAGATAGCTTTGTACAAAATTCAGGGAATATTTTCCTGAAAGAGAGGCAAATATTGCAGGATTTTGCCTGGGTTCAAAATCCCTTTTCAGAGGACTTTTTAGCAAAGACCCAGACTGATGTGAGTCTAAAAGATAATTTGATTGATGTTGCTGATGACTCTGTTTCGAGATCATTTTAAAGTCATGCTTCTCGATCTGCTCTGGCTCTCAATTCATCAGTTGTCCCAAAGAGCCGTTGAAATACTTGTTCACTTTGTCTCAACGTATCTGTGTGAAGTGGGACATTCTCCACTTAGAAATATCGAAGGCGCTTGAACGTAGTTGTCCTATTCACTGAGGTAAGGGCAAGTCATCAAGTGTTCTTTACTGTTCAGGTTTATTCAGTTGTATAATAATGATACTGTGCTATCTATGTATGTGGCTTTCTGTCTTAAGCAATATGTTATATTCGCAAAAAAAATAACATTCTCTTGTTCTACCCATAAATACTGGGGGTGAAATCAGACTACAGCAGTAGCGGAAAACGTGGTCAATGCCTTGATGCTGGGGATGTTGGTGTGAGAGAGAACGCTGACGTTGGTGCGCTATCCTGCCATTGATTTTGCGGAGGCAGCGTTGATGGTACTTCTCCAGTGCTTTGAGATGCCTACTGTACATAGTCCATGTCTTTGAAGCATATAGGAGGGTGGATATCACGACTGCTTTGTAGACCATGAGCTTGGTGCCAGGTTTGAGATCCTGGTCTTCGAACACTCTCTTCTTCAGGGACCGAAGGCTGCACTGGCACACTGAAGATGGTGTTGGACTTAGTCATCGATGTCTTTCCATGCTGCTAGAAGGCTCCCAAGGTATGGGAAACGGTCCACATTGTACAAGGTCTCATCATTGATCTTGATAATCGGGGAGCAGTGCTGTGTGGTGGGGGCAGGTTGTTGGAGAAACACCAGAAGGCTATTGGTGTCTGTAGAATTATATTCCCAAAAGAGATAGCATTTTCAGAAGGTATAAGATTGAAGGAAAAAACAGATACCACTTTCTCAACTCAAATAAGAGATTAGAATATAAATATTTGAGCTTTATGAATAGAGGCATAGAGTATTAAAAGCAAGGAAGTAATACTAAACTGTAAAAAAATTACTGGTTAGGCCTCAGCTGGAGTCTTTTATCTAATTGTTGGCAACACAATTTAGGAAGGATATCAAGGCCTTGGAATGGATGCAGAGATGATTTACTAGAATGATACCAGGGATGAGGATCTTCATTTATTTATTTTAATTCATTCACAGGATGTGGGCTCATTGGCAAGGCTGGCCAGCATTTATTGGTGGTGAGCCGTCTTCTTGAACCGCTGCAGTTCGTGAGGTGAAGGTACTCCTACAGTGCCAGGATTTTGACCCTGCGACAATGAAGGAATTATTTCCAGCGGTGATATTCCCATGCACCTGCTGCCCTTATCCTTCTAGGTAGTACAGGTCGCGGGTTTGGGAGGTGCTGTTGAAGAAGCTTTAGCAAGTTGCTGCAGTGCATCTTGCAGATGGTACACACTGCCGCGACGGGGCATCAGTGGTGGAGGGAGTAAATGTTTAAGGTGGTGGATGAGGTGTAAATCAAGGGGGCTGCTTTATCCTGGATGGTGTTGAACTTCTTGAGTGTTGTTGGAGCTGCACTCATCCAGACAAGTGGAGAGTATTCCATCTCGCTCCTGACTTATGCCTTGTAAATGGTGGAAAGGCTTTGGGGAGTCAGGAGGTGAGTCACCCACTGCAGATTACCCAGCCTCTGACCTGCTCTTGTTGCTATAGTATTTATATGGCTGGCCCAGTTAAATTTCTGGTCAATGGTAACCCCCAGGATGTTGATGGTAATCCCGTTGAAAGTCATGGGGAGGTGGCTAGACTTTCCCTTGTTGGAGATGCTCATTGCCCAGCACTTGTTTGGCGCGAATGTTAATTGCCACTTATGAGCTGAAGCTTGAATGTTGTCCAGTTCTTGCTGCATGCGGACATGAACTGTTTCATTGTGAGGAGTTGCGAATGGAACTGAACACGGTGCAATCATCAGCAAACATCCCCATTTCTGACCCTATGATGGAAGGAAAATCATTTCTGAAGCAGTTGAAGATGGTTGGGCCAAGACACTGCCCTACGGAACTCCTGCAGCGATGTCCTAGACTGAGATGATTGACCTCCGATAACCACAACCATCTTCCTTTTTGCTAGGCATGACCCCTGATTCTCATTGACTTCAATTGTCGGGGTCGAAATTGCTCCTTTCTTTGATAGTCGTGACCATCTCAAAGAGGTGGCCACGGGCCGGTAAGGTACCGACATTTGTGAAATTGCCCTATCTGGTTTTCCCTGCGGTGATCGTCACTGCGCCGACCAGTGGTGGGCCCCTTTCCGACTCGTGAGGGAAATTACCCAGTGGGCAGAGTTCACAACGTCCCTCCCCTTTAACTGAAGGGGAGGGACGTTGTGGCGGGTTAGCGCAATACGGCACATCGGCGTCCCGCTGACGACAGCTCCCGACGTCCACCCTGCTGCAACACCACTTCCGCTCAACACTGCCCAGAAGGACAAAAAAAAATAAAGTGCTGAAAATACACACTATTCTCCATCCCATGGATTGGGGCGGAGAAACAACTTCAAAAATGGTAGGTGCGGCTACTTTTAGTCGGGGGGCAATTTCGGCCATCTCTAGAATTCAGCTCTTTTGTTCATGTTTGGACCAAGATTGTAATGAGGTCTGGAGCCGAGTGGTCCTGGCGGAACCCAAACTAAGCATTGGTGCACTGGTTATTGGTGAGTAAGTGCCGCTTGATAGTACTGTCAACGACACCTTCCAGCACTTTACTGCTGATGGAGAGTTGGCTGATGGGGCGGTAATTGGCCAGATTGGATTTGTCCAGCTTTTTGTGGACAGGAAATATCTGGGTAATTTTCCACTTTATCGGGTAGATTCCAGTATGGTAGCTTTACTGGATAAGATTGGCTAAAAGAAAAGAAAGACTTGTATTTATATAGCGCCTTTCATAACCACCTGATGTCATAGAATCAAAGAATCATAGAAATTGCACAGAAGGAGGACATTTCAGCCCATCGTGTCCGCGTCGGCCGACCAAGAGCTATCCAGCCTAATCCCACCTTCCAGCTCTTGGTCCGTAGCCCTGTAGTTTACGGCACTTCAAGTGCACATCCAAGTATTTTTTACTTTTTTTACTGAGGCTTTCTGCCTCTACCACCCTTTCAGGCAGTGAGTTCCAGACACCCACCACCCTCTGAGTGAAGAAATTTCCCCTCATAGCTCCTCTAAACCTCCCCCCAATTACTTTAAATCTATGCCTCTGCCAAGGGAAACAGGTCCTTCCTATCCACTCTATCTAGGCCCCTCATAATTTTAACATCTCAATCAGGGCTCCCCTCAGTCTCCTCTGTTCCAAAGAAAACAAACCCAACATCTCCAATCTTTCCTCATAGCCAAAATTCTCCAGTCCAGGCAACATTCTTGTAAATATCCTCTGCAGCCTTTCCAGTGCAATCACATCTTTCCTGTAATGTGGTGACCAGAAGTGCACATAGTAGTCCAGCTGCGGCCTAATCAGTGTTTTATACAGTTCAAGCATAACGTCCTTGCTCTTGTATTCAGGGATCTGTACTCCAAGGTCCCTTTGTTCCTCCACATTTTTCAGTATCGTACCATTTAATGTGTATTCCCTTATCTTGTTAGACCTCCCGAAATGCATTACCTCACACGTATCCGAATTGAATTTAATTTGCCACTGTTCTGCCCACCTGACCAGTACATTGATATCTTCCTGTGGTCCACAGCCTTCTTCTTCATTATCAACCACACAGACTATTTTAGTGTCATCTGCAAACTTCTTAATCATACCCCCAACATTCAAGTCCAAGTCATTGATATATACCACAAAAAGCAAGGGACCCAGCACTGAGCCCTGAGAAACCCCACTGGATACAACCTTCCCGTTGCAAAAATCCCTATCGACCATTACCCTTTGCTTCCTGCCTCTGAGCCAATTTTGGATCCAACTTGCCACTTTGCCCTGGATCCCATGGTCTTTTACTTTCGTGACCAGTTTGCCATGTGGAACCTTATCAAAAGCTTTGTTAAAATCCATATACACTACATCATATGAACTGCCCTCATCGACCTTCCTGGTTACCTCTTTGAAAAATTCAATTAAGTTAGTCAGACATGACCTTCCCGTAACAATGTTCGAAAGCATTTACAGCCAATTAAGTATTTTTTGAAGTGTAGTCATTGTTGGAATGTAGGCTAGAGGTGTTGCTAGTTCTGGAGCACAAGTCTTCAGCACTGCAGCCAGAATGTTGTCAGGGTCCATAGCCTTTGCTGTATCTAGTGTGCTCAGCCCTTCCTTGATATCACGTAGAGTGAATCGAATTGGCTGAATATTGGCTTCTGTGATGGTAGGAACCTCAGGAGGAGGCCAAGATGGATTATCCATTTGGCACTTCTGGCTGAAGATGGTTACAAACGCTTCAGACTTGTCAAGTGGTGTGCTTGTGATTTGGATCACAGGTCACATACAGATTACCCTAAAGGTCTTAGGAGACTTAGGCCATTACCCAAAAGGGTCTTAGGATTCATAAGGTGTTTTATTAAGGAGCGGTAGTTCAAATGAACACAACACAAAATTGGGATAGACATAGTAGACATATGACTGTGACAAGTAGCTGGTATTGGTCCCGATCAGACAGACGGCTGGTGGTGCGAGCAGCTCTTCTCTGCACCATCTGCGCTAAAAAGCTCTTTAGATATCTCTCTCTCATTCTCTTTTTAGGGCTAGGCCTGGAGTAAAATAATGGACAGGACCATTTAACCTATAAGGGCTCTTCCCAAACTCGAGTGCCCAATGTCAAGTTCTTTGTCACAACTCTCAGATGATGAAGATGGTTGCAAACGCTTCAGCCTTGTCTTTTGCACTTGCGTGCTGCACTCGACCATCATTGAGGATGGGAATATTCATGGAGCCTCCTCCTCCCGTTAGATGTTTAATTGTCCACCACCATTCACAACTGGATGCGGCAGGACTGCAGAGCTTTGATCTGATCCTTGGATTGTGAAATCGCTTAGCTCTGTTTATAGCCATTTGGCACTTCTGGCTGAAGATGGTTGCAAACGCTTTTCCGCCGTGTCTTTTGCAATGACGTGCTGGGCTCATTGACGATGGGGATTTTCATGGAGTCTCCTCCTCCTGTTAGTTGTTTAATTGTCCACCACCATTCATGACTGGATGTGGCAGGACTGCAGAACTTTGATCTGATCCATTGGTTGTGGGATCACTTAATTCTGTCTATAGCATGCTGCTTCCACTGTTTAGCTGCATGTAGTCCTGTGTTGCAACTTCCCCAGGAGGTTGGCACCTTATTTTTAGGTACGTCTGGCACTGCTCCTGGCATGCTCTTCTGCACTCCTCATTGAACCAGGGTTGGTCCTCTGGCTTGATGGTAATGGTAGAGTGGGGATATGCTGAACCATAAGGTTACAGATTGCGGTAGTATATAATTCTGCTGATGGCCCAAAGCATCTCATGGATGCCCAGGTTGTGAGCTGCTAGATCTGTTCTGAATCTATCCAATTTAGCACAGTGGTAGTGCCACACAACACGATGGAGGGTGTCCTCAGTGTGAAGACGGAACTTTGCCTCCACAAGGACTGTGAGGTGGTCACTCCTACTAATACTGTCATCGTCAGATACATCTGTGATCGGTAGATTGGTGAGCACGAGGTCAAGTAGGTATTTCCCTCGTGTCGGTTCTCTCACCATCTATCACAGGCCCAGTCTGGCAGCTGTGTCCTTCAGGCCTCGGCCAGCTCGGAATAGTGGTTCTTACTGAGGCATTTTTAGTGCTGGACAATGAAGCCCCCCACCCAGAGTACATTCTGTGCCCTTTTTACCCTCAGTGCTTCTTCATGTCTTTTTCAACATGGAGGACATGGAAGCAGCACTGATTCATCAGTTGAGGGAGGACAGTTAGTGGTAATCAGCAGGTGGTTTCCTTGCCGATGTTTGATCTGATGCCATAAGACTCCGTTGGGTCCGAAATCAATGTTGAGGTCTCCCAGGGCCACTCGTTCCCAACTGTATAGCACTGTGCAGTGACCTCTGGTAGGTTTGTCCCGCTGGTGGGGCAAGACAGGACATACTCAGAGATAGTAATGGAGATGTCATGTATGCAACCTTCATACAACTGTAACCTTCATGCAAACGCACTGTACACTGTGTATATGTCCTGAAAATGCACACCTTGACCATGGGGTGAACTTGTGGGAGACACTCCTCACCTGGGCACTCAGGTATATAAAGGGAGGTCCCGCGCAGGGTCATCTCTTCTTGGTCCCGGGAATAAAGCAAGGTCACGCAGTGACCGTGTCTGCAGTACATGCCTCGTGTGATTCAATAGCAAGGTGCAGGGACACCACATTTAGCGACGAGAAACAGGAATCACCGAACCGCGAGGATGGCCACCGGTAGCACAGAGGAACGTTACTGTGTGGGTGAGGACTGGGACGACTTTGTTGAGAGACTCCAGCAGAGTTTCGTCATGAAAGACTGGCTGGGAGCGGCAGCGGCTGACAAGCGGAGGGCGCATCTACTGACCAGCTGCGGACCAAAGACGTATGCGCTGATGAAAGAGCTGCTCGCACCCAAGAAGCCGGCGGATAAGTCCTTCGAAGAGCTCAGCCAGCTGATCAGTGAGCATCTCAAACCGGCGAGTAGCGTACACATAGCCTGGCACCGGTTCTACACACACCGGCGTCAGGAGGGACAAAACATCTCGGACTTCGTTGCGGACCTGCGGCCTTGGCCAGTCTCCCTAAGTTCACAGATGCCTGCAGAGGGGAGATGTTAAGGGATTTCTTCATTGAGAGCGTTAGTCATGCTGAGATTTTCAGGAAGCTCATAGAGACCAAGGACTTGACTTTAGAAAGGGCGGCATTGATAGCTCAGACCTTCATGGCAGGGGAAGAGGAGACCAGGCTAATTTACGCGCGCAGCTCTGGTTCCAACGTGGCGATGGACCAGGGAGTTAACATTGTGAACGCGGCTCAGGGCCCCGCAGGCAGGCAAGGGCATTTTGAAACCGGCCAGGCAGCAATAGACGCCAGGGTTGGCCCGCAACAGGGACAATGGAAAGGGGATCGGCAATTCACGCCATCTCGAGGAACAACGCGTCCCGTGATGGGACCATTGACACCCACCATCAGAGCGCTTAGAAACAACCAAAGGGACAGAGAGGAATGCCTGGTAACAGTCCTTTTGTTCGCAACAACCTCAGCTCATGCTGGAGGTGTGGGGGTAGACATACTCGAAAAGCTGCAGGTTCCAGCAATTTATCTGTAGGAATTGCAACATCAGTGGACACTTGGCCAGAATGTGCAGGAAGGCTGTAGCGAGGCTAATCTATGAGACAGAGGAACCAGACGAGGGGTCTGCAATGCAGGATGATGCTTGGGGCAAAGCCATGGATGCTGAAGTTCAGCAGGTTCATGTGGCTGACGTCCACAGCTCATATACCAAAACGCCACCTATGATGATGAAAGTTTTATTGAATGGCATCCCGGTGCGTATGATGCTGGACACAGGAGCCAGCCAGTCCCTTATGATTGCCCAACAATTTGAGAGACTATGGCCACACAGAGCTAGCAGGCCAAAACTGGAACGCATTGACACACAGCTACGGACATACACCAAAGAGATCATTCCCAGTGCTAGGCAGTGCAAACTTGGTGGTAACACATAATAGGTCAGAGAACCGGCTGCCACTCTGGATTGTCCCGGGAAATGCCCCTGCACTTTTGGGGAAGAGCTGGCTAGATGAGATGAACTGGAAATGGGGGGATGTGCACGCCATTTCATCTGTGGAGCGAAGCTCATGCTTACAGGTCCTGCAGAAATTCGGGGCACTGTTTCAACCTGGTGTCGAGACTTTCAAGGGCACCAAAGTAGTGATACGCATCACCCCGGACGCCAGACCAGTGCACCACAAAGCCAGAGCGGTGCCGTATTTGATGCGTGAGAAAATTGAAAGTAAATTGGACAGGCTGCTCAGAGAGGGCATAATCTCTGCAGTTGAATTCAGTGACAGGGCAAGCCCCATCGTTCCTGTTCTCAAAGCGGATGGCTCGGTCAGGATTTGTGGCGACTACAAGGCCACCATCAACCGAGTGACACTGCAGGACCAATACCCGCTTCCGAGAGTGGAGGACCTTTTTGCCATGCTGGCAGGTTGCAAGCTGTTCACCAAGTTGGACCTCACTTCGGCCTACATGACTCAGGAACTGGCTGAAGAATCCAAGCTTCTGACCACCATCACGACGCACAAGGGGCTATTTATCTACAACAGGTGTTCGTTTGGCATTCGTTCAGCGGCCGCTATCTTTCAGAGGAACGTGGAAAGCTTGCTTAAATCCATTCCTGGAACGATTGTATTCGAAGACGACATCCTAATAACGGGTCGAGACACCGAGGAACACCTCCAAAACCTGGGGGAGGTGCTACGCCAACTGGACCAGGTAGGCTTGCGGTTGAAAAAGCCCAAGTGTGTGTTTTTGGCCCAAGAGGTCGAGTTTTTGGGCAGGAGCGTTGCCGCAGACGGGATCCGGCTCACCGAAGCTAAAACGGAGGCGATCCGCCGGGTGCCCAGGCCCGGCAACACATCGGAGTTACGATCATTCCTGGGACTTTTGAACTATTTCGGGAACTTTCTGCCGAACTTAAGCGCTTTGTTGGAGCCGTTACACGTGCTCTTGCGTGAAGGTTGTGAATGGTTTTGGGGGGACGGTCAAGAACGGGCTTTCAATAGAGCGTAGAACCTCCTTTGTTCTAACAAGCTGTTGACCTTGTATGACGCCTGTAAAAAAAAAAAAAACTGGTTTTAACGTGTGATGCATCATCCTATGGGGTTGGGTGTGTGTTGCAGCAGAGTAATGATGATGGCCGACTCCAACCGGTGGCTTATGCCTCCAGGTCGCTTTCCCAGGCAGAGCGTGGAGACGGCATGGTCGAAAAGGAAGCACTCGCTTGTGTTTACGGTGTGAGAAAGATGCACCAGTACCTTTTCGGTAGGCGATTCGAGCTAGTAATGGACCAAAGCCGTTAACATTCCTGTTGTCCGACAGCAAGGCTGTCAATGCCAATGTGTCAGCTCGCATACAGCGATAGGCTCTTATGCTGGCTGCATATGACTATACAATATGGCACCGGCCAGACACCGAGAATTGCGTTGATGCGCTCAGCAGGCTCCCACTGGCCACCACCAAGGGAGCAGCGGAGCAAAGAGCTGAGGTGGTCATGGCCGTTTAGGCTTTTGACACCGCAGGCTCCCCTATCACAGCCTGCCTGATCAAAATCTGGACCAACAGAGACCCCCTCCTGTCCATGATAAAGAAATGTGTTCTGACTGGGGATTGGGTGCCTGCACATGGGGCGTGCCCCGAGGAGGTCAGACCGTTTCATAATCGGGTGGATGAGCTCTCCATCCAAGCTATGGGGCAGCCGGGTAGTCATCGCCCAGAGAGGAAGGGAAGCGTTCATCAGGGAACTCCACAGCGAGCACCATGGCATCGTGCTAATGAAGACCATTGCCCGGTCACATGTATGGTGGCCGGGAATTGACTCAGACCTGGAATACTGGGTTCGCAGGTGCACAACGTGTGCCCAGCTGGCAATGCCCCCAGGGAGGTCCCCCTCAGTCCGTGGCCCTGGCCCACCAGGCCATGGTCACGCGTTCACATGGACTACACGGGCCTGTTCATGGGAAAAATGTTCCTGATCGTTGTCGATGCATACTCGAAATGGATTGAGTGCATCATATTGAATTCGTGCACGACATCCATCACAGTGGAGAGTCTGCGCACGGTTTTCGCTACCCACGGCTTGCCGGACATCCTGGTCAGCAACAATGGCCCGTGCTTCACCAGCCATGAATTCCAGAAGTTTATATCAGGTAATGGCATCAAACACATCCGGACAGCGCCGTTCAAGCCGGCTTCCAATGGCCAGGCGGAATGTGCAGTCCAAGTCATAAAACAGGGCATGTTCCGTATCCAAGGACCCTCCCTTCAGCACTGCCTATCGCGCCTCCTGCTGGCCTACAGGTCCCGCCCGCATTCGCTCACAGGAGTCCCGCCAGCGGAACTACTCATGAAACGCACGCTTAAAACGCGGCTGTGCCTCATTCATCCAGTCTGAGCAGACATTGTTGAGAGCAAGTGCCAGTCCCAAACCGAGTGCCATGATTGAAACGCAAGAGGGAGGCGTATAGCAATTGATGATCCGGTATTTGTTCTTAACCATGCTTTGGGACCCAAATGGCTTGAGGGCACCATAATTGGCAAAGAGGGGAATAGGGTCATAGCGGTCAGACTCAACAATGGGCAGATATGCCGCAAACACTTGGACCAAGTAAAGAAAAGGTTCAGCATAGACACTGAGGAACCTGAGGAAGAGCATGAGATGTCACCCACACCACTGCCAGTGAACGAGCATTAAGGACATTCACCAACATGCACAGTCCCTGCGGCCAGCTCGGACAGGCCGGAATCACCTCAGGTGACAGAGACGCATGCCAAGGCTCAGTCACCAGAGCCCCAACTGCGGCGCTCCACGAGAGAGCGTCGACCACCTGAAAGACTTAACCTTTGACACAAAAAGACTTGAGGGGGGAGGTGATGTCATGTATGCAACCTTCATACAACTGTAAACTTCATGTAACTGTAACCTTCATGCAACCACACTGTATATATGTCCTGGAAATGCACACCTTGACCACAGGGGGTGAACCTGTGGGAGACATTCCTCACCTGGGCACTCAGTATATAAAGGGAGGTCCCACGCAGGGTCATCTATTCTTGGTCCTGGGAATAAAGCAAGGTCACGCAGTGACCGTGTCTGCAGTACATGCCTCGTGTGATTCAATAGCAAGGTGCAGGGACACCACAGGAGGACTCTGGGACATTGGCTGAAAGGTAAGATTCTGTGAGTATGACTACGGCAGGTAATTGCTTGATCAGCTCTCCCAATTTAGGCACAATGCTCAGATGTTAATGATGTGGACTTTTCAGTGTTGACTGGACTGGTCAGTCCGGCTATATTATTGTTTTTCCTTGCAGTTTGATAGAAATAAGTGGCGTGCTAGGCCATTTCAGAGGGCAGTTAAGAGTCAACTACATTGCTGTGGGTCTGGTGTCACATAAAGGTCAGACCAGGGTAAGGGTGCAGATTTCCTTCCCTAAAGGACATTAGTGAGCCAGATAGGTTTTTATGTCAATCCGGTAGTTTTCTGGTCACCATTACCACTACTAGCTGTTTATTCCAGATTTAGCTCATTTAAATTCCACAGCTGCCGTGGTGGGATTTGAACTCTCTGGATCATTAGTCCATCATTATGTGGAAAGACAACAGAAGCTGGGATTGTTCTCCTTAGAGCAGCGGTGTCAAACAAACGGCCCGTGTGCCAGACCCAACCCCCCAAGCCCCTTTCTCCGGCCTGCCATGCAAGAGAGCGAGTCTGGACCTAGCGAGGGAGAGAGTCGGGGCCTAACGAGGGAGAGAGTCGGGGCCTAACGAGAGAGAGAGTCGGGGCCTAACGAGAGCGCGAGTCGACGAGGGAGCAAGTCAGGGCCTAGCGAGGGTGGGGGGGATGGGGGGAGGGCGCGGAGGGACCGAGTCGGAGTCGGCGAGTCGGGGGAAGGGAGGGAGGTAGTTGGGGCCCTGCGAGTCCTGGAGGGAGGGGGGCGTGGAGGGGGAGCGAGTTGGTGCCCTGCGAGTCCTGGGGAGGGGGGCAAACGGAGCGAGTCGGGGCCCTGCGAGTCCTTGAAGGAGGGGAGTGGGGGGGGGGAAACGAGTTCTGGAAGGGGCGGGGGGGTGAGCGAGTCGACACCCTGCGAGTCCTGGGGGAGGGGGAAGAGAGGGAAGTGAGTTGGCGAGTTCCTGGAGCGAATTGGCGAGTCCTGGGCCCAACTATGTGGCCCACGGGAGGTGCATTTGAATCCAACCCGGCCCGCTATCTGATTGAGTTTGACACCCCTGCCTTAGAGCAAAGAATGTTAAGGTGAGATGTAATAGAGATGTTAAAAATGAAGTGTTTTGATAAAGAGTAAATAGGAAGAAACTGTTTCCACTGGCAGGAGGGTCGGTAACCAGAGGACACAGAGTTAAAATAATTGACAAGAGAACCAAGAGGGAAGATGAGGATAATTTTTTTTTTAACGAAGCGAGTTATTATGACCGAGAATGCACTGCCTGAAAGGGTGGTGGAAGTAGATTCAGTAGTAACTTTCAAAAGGAAATTGGACATATACTTTAAAAGAAAAACATTTGCAATGCTTATGGGGAAAGATCAGGAGCATAGGACTAATTGGAGAGCTCTTTGAAAGAGCTGGCACAGGCATGATGGGCCAAACAGCCTCCTGTGATATATCTTGTTTCAAGTGTTAAAACAAAAAGAGGTCTAAAAATTTAAAATAAAACTGAGTGGGTTCTCAAAAACCACACAGAAACATCACAATGTCATGTGATATATATGGTTTCTTCTTCCTCCCCACTAGATTACTAAGAATGTAAAGTCCTGTCCCCTCAGTACAGATTCACACGAGGCATGTAGTGAAGTCAAGGTCACTCTCGACCTCCAACTTTATTTCACAGCTCTGGAATGCTGCACTTGCCTGAGACCTGTGCTTATATACCTGTCTCTTGCAAGTGCACCCCCGGTGATAAGGTATGCTGGTGGTTACAGGTCATATCTTATTACAGTCATGTATAGCATGTTGGGATACAGTTATATATAATAATGTAAGATACATGACATCACCCTCCCCCAAGGTCTTATTGTCTTTATAAGTTCAGTCTCTCAGGTGGTCTACGCTCTCGCGTGGAGCGTTTGAGTTGTGGTTCAGTTGTTTGCCTTGGTGTCTGTTTTTCTTTGGGTGTGGTTGCTGGTATCTCGCCTGGGCTGTCTGTTTCGATTGGTGTGATTGTTGTTGACTCGCCTGGGCTATCTGTTGGGATTGCCCTTTCCTCAGGTTGTTCCCTCTGTCTGTCCACCAGGTGTGGTGCGAGTTCCACATTGTAGTCTGCCTCTGGTTCTGCAGTGCTGTTGGTAAATCTGCTCTTGACTTGGTCTACATGCCTCCAGCAGGTTTTGCCATTGTCCATTTGTAATACCAGTAGCCTGTTTCCTTCCTTGCCCGTTACTGTCCCTGCAAGCCATTTGGGACCCCTGCCATAGTTTAGTACAAACACTTTGTCCCCTATCTCATTCCATCTCCCCCTCGAATTTCTGTCATGGTACTCAGTCAGCTTACGGTGCTTTGCCTCAACGATTTCGTGCATGTCTGGGAGGATTAATGAGAGCCTTGTTTTTAAAGTCTTTTTCATCAACAGTTGCGCGGGGGGGATCCCAGTCAGTGAGTGTGGACGAGATCTGTATGCCAACAGCAGTCGCAACAGGCGACCCTGCAGCGTGGGACCTTGGATTTTAAGCATGCCTTGTTTAATGATTTGCACTGCTCTCTCTGCCTGGCCATTGGAGGCCGGCTTGAACGGTGCCGTCTTGACGTGATTTATGCCGTGGTCAATTATAAAGTCTTGGAATTCTGCGCTGGTGAAGCACGGACCATTGTCACTGACCAATATGTCAGGGATTCCGTGCGTTGCAAACATGGTTGCGAAGCTCTCCACAGTGGTGGAGGTTGTGCTCGAGTTTAAAATGGTGCATTCGATCCACTTTGAAAATGCATCTACAACTACGAGGAACATTTTACCCATGAATGGGCCCGCATAGTCTACGTGCACCCGCGACCATGGTTTGGTAGGCCAGGGCCAGGGGCTCAGTGGAGCCTCCCTGGGGGCATTGCTGAGTTGGGCACAAATGGTGCACCTTCGGACGCAGAGCTCCAAGTCCGCGTCAATACCAGGCCACCAGACGTGGGATCTGGCTATGGCCTTCATGAGAACAATCCCCGGGTGCTCGCGGTGGAGCTCCCGGACAAATGCCTCTCTGCCTCGCAGAGGCATGACTACTCGGCTGCCCCACATCAGGCAGTCTGCTTGTAGTGATAGCTCATGCATGCGCCTGTGAAAGGGTTTTAATTCCTCGGGGCAGGCATCGCGAGCCTCTGCCCAGTCACCGGTTAGGACACATCTTTTTACTAAGGATAACGTGGGGTCACTGGCTGTCCAGGCTCTGATTTGGCGAGCCGTCATGGGCGAACCTGTGGACTCAAAGGCATTGATTGCCATGACTATCTCACAGTCCTGTTCGTCAGACCCTTCTGTGGTCGCGAGGGGTAGCCTGCTGAGCGCGTCGGCACAGATTTCTGTGCCTTATGATATAATCGTAGGACGCCAGCATGAGTGCCCACCGTTGAATTTGCGCCGAGGCGTTGGCGTTTATTGCCTTGCTCTCGGATAGGAGGGACGTGAGGGGCTTGTGGTCGGTTTCTAACGCGAACTTGGCCCCGAAAAGGTATTGGTGCATCTTTTTGACACCATACACGCACGCGAGCGCCTCCTTCTCTACCATTCCATACCCGCGCGCTGCCCGCGAAAGTGACCTGGAGGCATAAGCTATGGGTTGTAATTTGCCCGCACTATTGACATGTTGCAAAACGCACCCGACCCCATACGCTGATGCATCGCATGTGAGAATTAGCTTTTTACCTGGGTCAAAGAAAGTCAAAACACTGTTGGAACACAGAAGGTTGCATGCCTTATTGAAGGCGTGTTCCTGGGCGTCCCCCCAAAACCAATCGCACCCCTTCCTGAGTAGCACATGGAGAGGATCCAGCAGCGTGCTGAAGTTCTGCATAAAGTTCCCAAAGTAATTGAGTAGCCCGGGAAAGTCGCGCAGTCCTGAGACATTCCGGGGCCTGGGTGCCAGACGAATTGCTTCTGTTTTTGGACTCTGTTGGGCGGATTCCATCAGCGGCAATCCTTCTGCCCAAAAAGTCAACCTAGGGTGCGAGAAACAGGCACTTGGATTTCTTGACTCGTAGGCCTACCCGATCCAACCGCTTTCGTACTTCCTCCAAATTACGGAGATGGGAGTCGGTGTCCCTGCCCGTGATAAGTATGTCGTCTTGAAATACAACCGTCCCCGGGATGGACTTGAGCAGACTCTCCATGTTGCGCTGGAATATGGCAGCTGCTGACCTGATGCCGAATGGGCATCGATTGTACATGAAAAGACCTCGATGTGTGTTGATGGTGGTGAGTAGCTTGGATTCCTCGGTCAATTCTTGCGTCATATACGCAGATGTGAGGTCTAATTTTGAGAAAAGTTTACCTCCAGCTAATGTGGCAAATAAGTCCTCCGCTCTGGGCAGCAGGTACTGGTCCTGTAGGGAGACTCTGTTTATGGTAGATTTGTAGTCCCCACAGATTCGTACGGATCCATCAGGCTTCATGACTGGGACGATGGGACTTGCCCAGTCGCTAAATTCCACAGGTGATATAATGCCTTCCCGCAGAAGCCTGTCCAGTTCGTGTTCAATCTTTTCCCTCATCACATAGGGTACAGCTCTGGCCTTGTGATGGATCGGTCTAGCATCCTGTGTGATGTAGATTTTGACTTTGGCCCCTTTGAAAGTGCCCACACCTGGCTGAAAGAGATGTTCAAATCGCTTTATAACTGTTGAGCAGGAGGTCCGTTCCTCTAATGACATGGCATGGACATCATCCCATTTCCAGTTTAGTTTTGCCAGCCAGCTTCTCCCCAGCAGTGCTGGGGGGTCTCTGGGGACAATCCACAGGTCGGTTCACTGTCCCTTTGTGTGTGACAGAGAGCATGGCGCTGCCGAGGACTGGTACGATTTCTTTGGTATAGGTCCTTAATTTGGTGTCGACCCTTGTGAGTTTTGGTCTGTCTCTTTTATGCGGCCACAGTTGTTCAAATTGTTGAGCGCCCATGAGAGATTGACTCGCTCCTGTATCCAGCTCCATGTAGACAGATATCCCGTTGAGTAGGACCCTCATCATTATAGGAGGCGTCCTGTCGTAGGAGCAGCGGCCATTGATCGTGTTGACCCGCTATACATCGGTGTCCCGGGTACTGTCCCCACCATCTTCTGGTCCGCTTTCCGACCCATCCAATTCGTATACCAGCCGAGCTGCCGTTCTTTTGCACATGCGGGCCAAATGCCCTGTATATTCACAGTTCCTGCAAACAGCCTGCTGAAATCGACATTCTCTTGACCAGAGAATGCCCACCCCCACACCTCCAGCACAGACTGCTTGCAAAGAATGAGCTGCGTCTGGCTGATCACTCTTGAGCTTCTCTCAGTTTGTAGTTGATTGCTCGCATTGTGGGTTGATGAGGTGTGAACGGCCATTGCTGTGGCCCTTGATGGCTTCTGTTGCCATTGCTTGCTGTCGAAAGCCTGTTCTGCCGGTTTTGTCTGTGTGTGGGGGTAGCAGCTTGTCTAATGCTGTGAACTCCTTGTTCCATTATTTCGTTAGTTGTCGTACCTGCATTGTAAATCAACCTCGTTTCTTCTTCCCCGACCAAGAATGTCTGTGCAACCAGTGCTGCTGCCTCTAAGGTCAGGTTCTTGGTCTCTATGAGCTTTCAGAATATGCCTGCGTGGCCTATTCCTTCAATGAAAAAGTCTCTCAGCATTTCTCTCCTCAGTTCATCGAAGAACTCACATAAACTAGCCAACCTCCGAAGTTCCGCTATGAAGTCGGGTATGCTCTTGCCCACACAGCGTCTGTAGTTGTAGAACCTGTGTCTGGCCATGTGTAGGCTGCTCACTGGCTTCAGGTGGTCTCTTACCAGTGTGCTCAATTCTTCAAACGACTTGCTTGCTGGTTTCTCAGGTGCCAACAGATCCTTCATTAAAGCGTATGTTTTCGAGCCACAGCTGGTCAAGAGATGGGCTTTTCTCTTGTCTGCGTTATCGTCGCCTAACCAGTCTTTGGTTACAAAGCTTTGCTGGAGCCTTTCTATAAAGTCCTCCCAATTGTCACCCGCATTGTACTTTTCATCTGATCCGTTGTTCGCCATTCTGTGGATTCTGTAATCCCGTAACCCGTCGCCACTGTAAAGTCCTGTCCCCTCAGTACAGATTCACACGAGGCATGTAGTGAAGTCAAGGTCACTCTGGACCTGCACCTTTATTTCACAGCTCTGGAATGCTGCACTTGCCTAAGACCTGTGCTTATGTACCTGTCTCTTGCAAGTGCACCCCCGGTGGTAAGGTATGCTGGTGGTTACAGGTCATATCTTATTACAGTCATGAATCGCATGTTGAGATACAGTTATATATAATAATTTAAGATACATGACAAAGAACAAGAATATTTTCTGATCAGCACATGCTCCCTGTATCTGCAATCTTAGTTGCAGTTTCAATTAAAAAAAGACACCTTCTTTTCTTGCTTGCCTATCGTAACGACTTACAAAACGACCGACACACATTTAATTCTGGTCACTGAGGTATAGGGGAAACATCTAGGGTTGAATTTTAATCAGCAGGAACGCAGGGGTTTGGGAACAGGTGGGGGGGGGGGCGGTTAAAACTGGTGAAATTGAGCACGTGTCAGTAAATAAACCGGCTCCAACCGCATACACAAAACAACCAACACACATTTAGTTGTGTCACTGAGGTACAGGGGAAACATCTAGGGCTGAATTTTAATCTGCAGAAGCAGGTGGGGTGGCGTGTGGAGGAGATAAAACTGGCTAAATTGAGTGCATCAGGAAGCTGGCTCTAACCCACCAACTTCCACATTTCACTGCAGCACATTAGTTGTCAATTGAGATATTAATCGCTCAATTAGAGCAATATTGACTTTAACTTTCTACTTTAACTTTGGGTCCAAGGGTTTCCCTGGCTTCCTGGAATTTGCCAGTGGAAGCAAGGCAAGAACACAATGGCAATTGAGAGGGCTGAAGCCATGCCAGGGAAATATGCCAATAAGTACTCAGTATTCAAAACCAATATTCCCTTTAATTTTTTTCCCCCATTCCTAATTAAAAGCCGGTGAACCGGCTGCACAGGAGCTGCAGAGTACTGCGCGGCAGTGCAGTTTAAGGGGAACATTGCTTACAGCTGTTTATCTACTTGTGGGAATGGGTTTGTTCACAGCACTTGTGCTGAGGGGTTACTCGACACACTTTGGAAGCGTCATCTACACACTTTGGAGGTTTGGACATCTGATCTGCACTTTGGAGCTCTGATGTCAGATCAGCATATTGAACCTCATGAAGATGAATGTAACCAGCAGCCGGCTGCTGCTTTTACAGACCTGCATCGCCACAGGATGGGAGCAGCAGAGGTGCAGCTCACAGGAGGCCATAACCAGTCCACAGATTCTACAGGCAGAGAGGAGAAGCTTATTCAAGATATCGGAACGCCAGTGTCTCAAGAAGTGTAGGGTGTCACATCAGTTGGTGAGACATTTGCAGGCTGCTGGAACAAGACTTGCTGCCAACTGGACACTTTACCACTGGCTGTCAAAGTCATCACCACGCTCAACATTTTTGCCTCTGGATCCTTCCAGGGCTCTGCCGGAGACATTTGCAGGATGACACAGTCGGCGGCCCACAATTGCTTAAGACAGGTGACTGATGGCTTGTTTGCCAGGGCTGCCAATTATGTCTGCGACGACCTCAGTCAGAGTGAGCAGGCGCTTGGGTTTGCAGCTCTGGCTAGCATGCCACAGGTTCAGGGCGTTATCGACTGACTGCCCTTCAGTACGCACCAGCCAGGGTCTCCAGAATGGTTGTGCTGTGATGCACTCTGCACAAAATTGTGCAGTAGTAAGATTTGGACCTGCAGAAAGAACGAGACGCAGACGACAATTCCGAAGAGGAACCCGAGAAGGATGATTTCAAGGAGGATTCCGGAAAGGAGTAGGAGGATGAGGATTCCGAGGAGGAAGATGACAAAGAGGAGAATTCTGAGGATGACGATTCTGAGGAGAAGGATTCTGAGGAGGAGGAGGATGAGGTGGGAAAGCAGGGACCTATTTGAAAGGTGGCAATGCAGCACTATCAGAATTGTACCAGCCTGGATTACGTGCTCAATCCTGGAGTGGGGCTTGAGCCAACATCCTTCTGATTCAGAGGCAAAAGTAGAATCACTGAGCCAAACTGGCACCCAGTCAATGGACATTACATTGCAACAGTGGCTACACTTCAAAAGTATTGACTATAAAGGGCTTTGGGATGTCCTGAGGTGGTGATTGGCGCTATTATACAAGTGCAATTTCTTTCTCAATTTCTTCCTTAATTTATTTATTTATTAGTGGGTACCTTTGCAGAATCACACAATGTAGTTGGCCGACAATGTGGTCAACAGGAACAACCAATGCAACTTTATGGTTGGAGAATACAATTTAAAACTAGCTCATGATCCATCTTCAGCACTTAACCCAAATGCAGAAAGCTACATCAAAAGCAAAATGCTGCAGATTCTGGAAATCTGAAACAGAGTAAGCATTTCAGGTTGATTACCTTTCATCTGAAGCGTTAATTCTGTTTCTCTCTCCACAGATGCTGCCTGACCTGCTGAGTATTTTCAACATTTTCTGTTTTTATTGCAGAAAGTTATATGCGCATTCTAATACCAGTATTTAAACATTCAGAGTTGATTGTGGAATATTCTGCAGAAAATTGAAGCTCTTAAATAAAACAAAAAATGTTGGGAATGCGTAATGAGGTCGATCATCATCTGAAACAGAAAGATAGGTTAAGGTTTTGAGTTAAACCTTTCATCAATACTGTAGCTCTTCATTTCTCATTTCAGTGAAGGCCCTGTAGTCAGACACACCAGCTGTACATTAAACATTAAAATACTGTTAGTAAACACGTGAATGAGCAGGAAATAATGTGGTAACATTTGCATATTTTATTAGCTGTCACAAATCTAGTCCATACATCTTGAAAAGAGACATCTAAGAGGAGACATTGTACACATATATGGGTGGTACCAGGTGCAGCGTCGCAAATCCAGAATGCTCGAGACTGAGGCCGTTCTGGTTTCCGGGTTTTTCCGAACTTTTGATCGTCTTTTCTGACGTCATGAATCCGGAAACACCCGTGCCCAGGTTTGGAAATTTCGGAACATCAGAAAGCGCAGAGGGGGGGGGGGGGGGGGAGGCGCCGAGGAGCTATTCAGGTCGGTGGCCCCATCAATGAGGTTGTCGGGCAAGCCCCGCTGCGGAGGAGCTGTTTCAGCGGGCCCCGCCAAGGAGGAGCTGTTCGGGCAGGGCCCGCCGAGGAGGAGCTGTTTCAGCGGGCTCCGCCGAGGAGGAGCTGTTTCAGCGGGCTCCGCCGAGGAGGAGCTGTTCGGGCAAGCCCCGCCGAGGAGGAGCTGTTTCAGCGGGCCCTGTCAAAGAGGAGCTGTTCGGGCGGGCCCTGCCGAGGAGGAGCTGTTCGGGTGGGACCCCGCCGAGGAGGAGCTGTTCGGGCGGGCCCTGCCGAGGAGGAGCTGTTCGGGTGGGGCCCCGCCGAGGAGGAGCTGTTCGGGCGGGACCCCGCCGAGGAGGAACTGTTTCGGCGGGCCCTGTCGAAGAGGAGCTGTTCGGGCGGGGCCCCGCCGAGGAGGAGCTGTTCGGGCGGGGCCCCGCCGAGGAGGAGTTGTTCGGGCGGGGCCCTGCCGAGGAGAAGGTTTTCGGGCTGGGCCCCGCCGCGGAGAAGGTTTTCGGGCAGGCCCCGTCGCAGAGGAAGTGTTTGGGCGGGCCGGCGAGGAGGCCCCAAGGTAAGGGCAGTGGCGGCGAGGCGAGGCCCGAGATCGGGCAGCGGCGGGGCCCCGAGGTCGGCGGGTCCGGATTCTGGAACATTTTATGTATTCCAGACGACCCTGCCACCAATCGGTCCAGATTCTGGAACTCCGGATTTTCGATGCTGCACCTATACTCAATGGGACAGAGAGGAAATCTGAAACAATACTTCTAAATTTGGAAAATAGGACACTGGGTGAGATTTTGCCAGGATGGGATTAAATAGGCCGAAAGGCCTTCTTGATCCTGATCGGCATTTTGCTAACTAGGATTTGTGGAACTGTTGCTGAAGGTGCTTTCCACCCTATGCTCAGCTGCTACTGTGAACATTTAATGTGACTGTGGACAATGTTCCCTTTAATTTTTTTTGTACTGAGCAGGCATAAACTCCTTTGGAGCACGATCATTTGGTCAGTAAGAAAAATTTACAACAACAACTACTGTTACAACAATAACTTTTACAAGAACAACTTTTAAGCATATGTGCAGTAATGCCATACTGCCACCCCACCGTCTCAAATCTTGAGAGAATCAGACAAGGTTCTGTACAAGTTTAACATTACTTCTCTGCTTTTGAAATGAACAGTGCTTTATTTGCATTTTTATGGCTTTTTAAACCTGCATTACTATTTTTAATGATTTGTGACTCTACTCTTATTTTCTAAGGATTAAGTAGCTTCCTTCTTCCTCTTACCAAAATGCACCACCTCACACTTAATTATTATTGAAATTAATTTGTCATTTACATGCCCATTCTGCAAGTTTGTTTATGGTAGAATTAATTAAAAGCTTTTAGCTCATCATCTACAAACTCTATTTAAAAAAAATACTTATTATAAATGACTGGGATATAAGGGAACTGCATAATAATACATTACCACTTGAGAAAGATCACTCAGTTACAAGGTTATGTATCGAAAAATAATCCAAAAGCCCAAGGCTCGAGGGACCGTATGGCCGACACCTGTTGCTGTTTTTTATGGTCTTATGAGACTGGAGCAGAGAGAGATGGAGAGAGAGAAACAGAGGGAGAGAGGGGCAGAGAGAGAGAGATAACATTTTAAAGTTTGCATTGTATTAGTCCATCCCTCATGTCACTATAAAGGCTGCACAAGCTGCAGGAGCAGCAGTTTTATTATAACACTGACATGCTGTACGTCGACATAAGTAATTAGAATATTAATCACAATACAGTATTAAAAAGAATTGAACAAAACAGGTATCTGTATTTTCAACTTCAATCACTGCCATTAATAAACGTGGTCTTCTTGAACCAGCACACCCCCTATGTACCATGCCAGAAATGCAGCACTTATTCACAAGTACAGAAAAACACTCAAAAATTTGCAAAGGGCGGCCACTGTTCAGTCCCCAGGAACAGACTACACGTGCCTGGAGTGGACCCTCACCCATCTCTCTATTTCTCTCTCTCTCTCTGTCCCTCTCTCCCTCTGTTTCTCTCTCTCCATCTCTCTCTGCTCCAGTCTCATAAGACCATAAGAAACAGGAGCAGGGGTAGGCCATACGGCTCCTCGAGCCTGCTCCGCCATTCAATAAGATCATGGCTGATCACCGACCTCAACTCCACTTTCACGCCCGATCACCATATCTCTTGATACCCCGCTAGAATCCAAAACTCTACCTATCTCAGCCGTGAATATATTCAGAGACTCAGCATCCACAGCCCTGTGGGATAGAGAATTCCAAAGATTGACAACCCCTCAGTGAAAAGATTCCTCCTTATCTCGGTCTTAAATACCTATCCCATATCCTGAGACTATGCCCCCTACCTAGTTCATGACATTCCAGCCAGGAGAAATAACCTCTCAGCATGTACCCTGTCAATCCTCTTCAGAATCTCATATGTTTCAAAGAGATCATCTCTCTCATTCTTCTAAACTCTAAAGCGTACAGGCCCATTCTATACAATCTCTCATAGAAACATAGAAAATAGGTGCAGGAGTAGGCCATTCGGCCCTTCGAGCCTGCACCGCCATTCAATGAGTTCATGGCTGAACATGCAACTTCAGTACCCCATTCCTGCTTTCTCGCCATACCCCTTGATCCCCCTAGTAGTAAGGACTACATCTAACTCCTTTTTGAATATATTTAGTGAATTGGCCTCAACAACTTTCTGTGGTAGAGAATTCCACAGGTTCACCACTCTCTAAGTGACGAAGTTTCTCCTCATCTCGGTCCTAAATGGTTTACCCCTTATCCTTAGACTGTGACCCCTGGTTCTGGACTTCCCCAACATTGGGAACATTCTTCCTGCATCTAACCTATCTAAACCCGTCAGAATTTTAAACGTTTCTATGAGGTCCCCTCTCATTCTTCTGAACTCCAGTGAATACAAGCCCAGTTGATCCAGTCTTTCTTGATATGTCAGTCCCGCCATCCCGGGAATCAGTCTGGTGAACCTTCGCTGCAATCCCTCAATAGCAAGAATGTCCTTCCTCAAGTTAGGAGACCAAAACTGTACACAATACTCCAGGTGTGGCCTCACCAAGGCCCTGTACAACTGTAGCAACACCTCCCTGCCCCTGTACTCAAATCCCCTCGCTATGAAGGCCAACATGCCATTTGCTTTCTTAACCGCCTGCTGTACCTGCATGCCAACCTTCAATGACTGATGTACCATGACACCCAGGTCTCGTTGCACTTCCCCTTTTCCTAATCTGTCACCATTCAGATAATAGTCTGTCTCTCTGTTTTTACCACCAAAGTGGATAACCTCACATTTATCCACATTATACTTCATCTGCCATGCATTTGCCCACTCACCTAACCTATTCAAGTCACTCTGCAGCCTCATAGCATCCTCCTCGCAGCTCACTCTGCCACCCAACTTAGTGTCATCCGCAAATTTGGAGATACTACATTTAATCCCCTCAACTAAATCATTAATGTACAATGTAAACAGCTGGGGCCCCTGCACAGAACTTTGGCGGTACCCCACTAGTCACTGCCTGCCATTCTGAAAAGTACCCATTTACTCCTACTCTTTGCTTCCTGTCTGCCAACCAGTTCTCAATCCACGTCAGCACACTACCCCCAATCCCATGTGCTTTAACTTTGCACATTAATCTCTTGTGTGGGACCTTATCGAAAGCCTTCTGAAAGTCCAAATACACCACATCAACTGGTTCTCCCTTGTCCACTCTACTGGAAACATCCTCAAAAAATTCCAGAAGATTTGTCAAGCATGATTTCCCTTTCACAAATCCATGCTGACTTGGACCTATCATGTCACCTCTTTCCAAATGCACTGCTATGACATCCTTAATAATTGATTCCATCATTTTACCCAGGCTGACACGATGTCAGACCTGGGTATAATTCCCTGTTTTCTCTCTCCCTCCTTTTTTAAAAAGTGGGGTTACATTGGCTACCCTCCATTCCATAGGAACTGATCCAGAGTCTATGGAATGTTGGAAAATGACCGTCAATGCATCCGCTATTTCCAAGGCCACCTCCTTAAGTACTCTGGGATGCAGTCCATCAGGCCCTGGGGATTTATCGGCCTTCAATCCCATCAATTTCCCGAGTAATAAGGATTTCCCTCAGTTCCTCCTTCTTACTAGACCTTCTGAACCCTTTTATATCCGGAAGGTTGTTTGTGTCCTCCTGAGTGAATACCGAACCAAAGTACTTGTTCAATTGGTCTGCCATTTCTTTGTTCCCTGTTATGACTTCCCGATTCTGACTGCAGGAACCCTACGTTTGTCTTTAGTAACCTTTTTCTATTTACATATCTATAGACGCTTTTGCAGTCCGTCTTAATGTTCCCTGCAAGCTTCTTCTCGTACTCCATTTTCCCTGCCCTAATCAAACCCTTTGCCTTCCTCTGCTGAGTTCTAAATTTCTCCCAGTCCCCGGGTTCGCTGCTATTTCTGGCCAATTTGTATGCCACTTCCTTGGCTTTAATACTATCCCTGATTTCCCTTGATAGCCACAGTTCAGCCACCTTACCTTTTTTATTTTTACGCCAGACAGGGATGTACAATTGTTATAGTTCATCCATGCGGTCTCTAAATGTCTGCCATTGCCCATCCACTGTCAACCCCTTAAGTATCATTCGCCAATCTATCCTAGCCAAGTCACACCTCATACCTTCAAAGTTACCCTTCTTTAAGTTCTGAACCATGGTCTCTGAATTAACTGTTTCATTCTCCATCCTAATGTAGAATTCCTCCATATTATGGCCACTCTTCCCCAAAGGGCCTCGCACAACGAGATTGCTAATTAATCCTCTCTCATTACACAACACCCAGTCTAAGATGGCCTACCCCCTGGTTGGTTCCTCGACATATTGGTCTAGAAAACCATCCCTTATGCACTCCAGGAAATCCTCCTCCACCGTATTTGCTTCCAGTTTGGTTAGCCCAATCTATATGCATATTAAAATCACCCATGATAACTGCTGCACCTTTATTGCATACACTCCTAATTTCCTGTTTGATGCCCTCCCCAACATCACTACTACTGTTTGGAGGTCTGTACACAACTCCCACTAACGTCTTTTGCCCTTTGATGTTCTGCAGCTCGACCCATATAGATTCCACATCATCCTTCATCAATGTCCACATCAATGTCCTTCCTAACTATTGCATTAATCTCCTCTTTAACCAGCAATGCTACCCCACCTCCTTTTCCTTTTATTCTATCCTTCCTGAATGTTGAATACCCTTGGATGTTGAGTTCCCAGCCCTGATCATCCTGGAGCCATGTCTCTGTAATCCCAATCACATCATATCTGTTAACATCTATTCGTACAATTAATTCATCCACCTTATTACGGATACTCCTTGCATTAAGACACAGAGCCTTCAGGCTTGTCTTTTTAACACACCTTGATCCTTTAGAATTTTGCTGTAATGTGGCCCTTTTTTGTCTTGGGATTCTCTGCCTTTCACTTTTACTATTCTCCTTTCTATCTTTTGCTTCTGACTCCATTTTATTTCCTTCTGTCTCCCTGCATAGGTTCCTATCCCCTTGCCATATTAGTTTAACTCCTCCCCAACAGCACTAGCGAACAGTCCCCCTAGGACATTGGTTCCGGTCCTGCCCAGGTGCAGACCGTCCGGTTTGTACTGCTCCCACCTCCCCCAGAACCGGTTCCAATGTCCCAGGAATTTGAATCGTTCCCTTCTGCACCGCTCCTGAAGCCACGTATTCATCTGAGCTATCCTGCGATTCCTACTCTGACTAGCACGTGGCACTGGTAGCAATCCTGAGATTACTACTTTTGAATTTAGCTCCTAGCTCCCTAAATTCGTCTCGTAGGACCCCATCCTGTTTTTTACCTATATCGTTGGTACCTATGTGTACAACGACAACTGGATGTTCACCCCTCCATTTTCAGAATGTCCTGCACCCGCTCCGAGACATCCTTGACCCTTGCACCAGGGAGGCAACATACCATCCTGGAGTCTCGGTTGCGGCCGCAGAAACGCCTATCTATTCCCCTTACAATTGAATCCCCTATCACTATAGCTCTCCCACTCTTTTTCCTGCCCTCCTGTGCAGCAGAGCCCCCCACGGTGCCATGAACTTGGCTGCTGCTGCCCTCCCGATGAGTCATCCCCCTCAACAGTACCCAGAGCGGTGTATCTGTTTTGCAGGGGGATGACCGCAGGGGACCTCTGCACTACCTTCCTTACACTGCTGTTCTAGCTGGTCACCCATTTACTATCTGGCTGAGTACCCTTTACCTGCGGTGTGACCAACTCGCTAAACGTGCTATTCACGTCATTCTCAGCATTGTGGATGCTCCAGAGTGAATCCACCCGCAGCTCCAGTGTCGCAATGTGGTCCGTCAGCAGCTGCAAGCGGATGCACTTCCCGCATATGTAGTCGTCAGGGACACCGGAAATGTCCCTGACTTCCCTCATCATAGGGCAGCCCTGTCATCCCAGGAATCATTCTAGTGAACCTTTGTTGCACCGCCTCCAAGGCAAGTATATCCTTCCTTAGATAAGGAGACCAAAACTGTGCACAGTACTCCAGGTGTGGTCTCACCAATTGTAGCAAGACTTCCTTACTCTTATACTTCAACCCCCTTGCAATCAAGGCCCAAATACTATTTGCCTTCCTTATTGCTTGCTGTACCTGCTAGCTTTCTGTGTTTCTTGCACGGGGACATCTAAATCTCTCTGAACACCAACATTTAAAAGTTTCTCACCATTTAAATAATATTCTGTTTTTCCATTCTTCCAATCAAAGTGAATATCACATTTCCCTACATTATACTTCCTCTGCCACCTTACTGCCCACTCACTCAGTCTATCTATATCCCTTTGCATTTTCCTCACAGCTTACTGTCCCACCCAGCTTTGTATTGTCAGCAAACTCATTACACTTGGTCCCTTCATCTAGAACTGTCTCAGTACCTCTCTCCCTCTGTCCTATTCCAGTCTGTCTCTCTCCCTCTATCCCAGCCTCCAGATCACTCTCTCCCAGACTCTCTCTCTCTCTCTCTCCCCCCTCTGTCCCAGTCTCTCTCTCTCGCCCTGTCCCAGTCTCTCTGTCCCAGTCTCTCTCTCCCCATGTCCCAGTTTCTCTCTCTCTCTCTGGATCCTCGCTCTTCTCCCTACCACCCAATGAGCCCAACATTGACCATGACTTGCATCAATTTTTTTTGGAGTAAGTTGTTTTTTCTGGCATAAGTTAGAAAATGCCATTTTCCCCAAAAATTTTCTCCAGAGTAAGTCAGTTAGGTACGATTTTTTTTAGGTCATTTTTTTTTTCAAAAGGGGGCATTCCCAGACTCACGACAGTTTTGGCCATTTATGCCACATTGGCCAGAAAAACACACTCCAAATCCACTTAGGTAGTATGTGGCCAGCTCTGAAAAACCTTGTGGGCAGTTAAGAAAAAGCAGCGCACATTCAGCAGACATTCGAGCAGGGATAGGGGAGGGAAGGGAACTGGAGAGGACCTCAACAACCAAGCAGCTAACATAAAGGAAAAGCTCAAACCAATAAAATACAATAAAAAACAAAGTAAATCCTACCTTATCTTTAAAGTCTGCCCGGGAAAGGCAGCGGACCGGTCTGTGCGTGAGGCCATTCGGCCTGGGATGAAGGAGGAAAACGCACCGGAGAAGTTGCAGCTGCTGGATCTGCGCTTTTCATCGGGGGTGAGGGGGGCGCTATAGAGAGAGAGATGCTGGCCTCTATACAACGGGGAGGCGGGAGGCTGGGGGTGGGGAGAGGAGGGTTTATTTTTTGGAGCTGTTCCTTTGTTGTATTAATTGAACATGATTCATTATGAATGTAAACTATATTTTATTGAAAACTTTGCAATGTACTTAACTTTATTGTAATAAAAATATTCTTGTCTCAAAATTTACTCTTTAAGGTCACTTAAACGTTAAGATCACTTATAAACTTGTACCGTTACATAAATTACAAAAAACATGAAGACATGGACCACCTCCAATGTGAGAACAGTTACACTCTAAGATCACTTAAACTTTAAGTTCACTTATAAATGTCTAAAGTTACATAACTTACAAAAGACATCCAATGTGAGAACAGTTAGAACAGTGAGTGAAGTGACATAAACAACAAAAACAAAAACAAAAACAACAGCAGCAAAGAAAGGCTGCACCCATCTCTCATCCCCCTTGGTCTAAGGCCGCCCGCTGCACTTGGTCTTGGGATCTCCATGACCCCTGCCCGCAGGCGGTGGCGCAGTCTTTCTGGGGTGCACACCAAGATTCTGCTTTCTAACATCTCGGCCACTGGGCACCTCTTGAGGGTGGGGGGTGTCAATGTCACGTGGCAAGCTGGAGAGCGCGGCCTCGGCCTGTTCAGAGCTTGGTGCGGGGATTGGAGTGGGTGTGGCAGTTGATTCTGTCAATGGGTGCGGGATCTGGGCGTGTTCCCTTATTGCAGCAGCTAACTCAGACATTCCCTCCCTCGTGGCCTTGGTCATTGCAACTGTCGTCCTTTCCACTACCTCTGACATTCCATCCCTTATGGCCACCATTCCCTCACTGATGTTAGCGGACATTGTTCCTATTTCCCATGCCATTATTGTTACTTCTCCCGATAGTCCCGCTACCTCCTCACTCACCCCAGTTATGGTGTCCAGGAGTGATCAGGTAAGCTCAACGCTCTCCCCACCCAATGCCATCATCTGAACCACATCTGTTGCATGCTGCATCTCAGGAGAGCGTGGTCCATGTCTCGTTCCCCTCCCCCTGGATCTGGGTCGCGGCATCCCACTGGAGGCGCACACTGGGACCTTGGGTGTTCCTTGCTGATTTGCACCAGCACCGCCACCACCACCACCACTGCTGGGACCTGTAACCTAGGAAGGTGGGGGCACAGGTGCGCAATGCTGTGGCACAGCACCACCACCACCGGGATCTGCAACCTCGGACGGTGGGGCCACGGGTCTGCGATGCTGTGGCAAAGCTTCACCACTGGGACTTGCAACCTTGGACGGTGCGAAACCATAGAATGTCGAACCACTAATGACGGAAGAGCCTGGCAACTGGGATATGTTGATCTCCTCAAGATTCAGTAGAACATTCCTGTCATCGAACCCCTCCCATATCCACTCAAAGTGCCCCTCACGCCCATGTTGTTCTGGAGGGTTGCTCTCCTCTTCCGGCTCGTCCACATCTGAATCTTGATTTGGATCATCAGGAGGATTGTCCTCAAGTTCTGCAACATATAACTTAACAATGAAATGGCTAGCATGAGTAGGCTCACACATAGCAGGCCAGGCAGCAGGTTGATTTGAAGGGCCACGATGACTTTTCATGACTTACCCACTCCCTCACGTGCGGGCCCAGCTTGTGCAGTACTGATGGTTCTTCTCCAGGCAGGACCCATCAAAGCAGCGACCCTCTCTTCCAGGGGTGTCAGTGGGTGCAGATTTGGCGGTCCTCCTCCTGTTCTAGTTCTTTCCCTTCTGTTGTGGAACAGTTTCTTCTGCAAAGATTAAAATGTAACTTTTTAGAGAGGGTGTCTTTCTGCTGGGTGGGATATATACAGCTGGTCACATTTACAATTGAAATACATTGAATAAATGGAAATATTACTTACACTAACTACTTGACCAAGGTCCTGCCACTTCTTTTTACACTGTCTTCCAGATCTCTTGATCACCAATTCGCAGAATTCTTCTGTAACTTGGTTCCAGCATTTCTTCATCACTTTGGGTGGCACTTTTGTGTGACCTCTGCTGGTATCCAGGTGCTACCGTCTGTTCTCAATGACAGTAACTAGTGCCTTGATTTCGTCATGCAAGAAATTCTTTGTTCTTGGTGGATGTTGCTGCATTATTGCTGCAACTGCTCTGAGACACTAACAGGACTTTTGCAATGCTCTAACACACTTTTCCACTGCACTTAGTGAAAGTGTGATTTTTCAAAACACACAGTCCTCTGAGACACTTAGCAGCACTTTTGCAATGATCCCTAAGACTTCTCCAGGTATGCAACAGTTAATTTCAGGCAGGATAGTGCAGCTTTCATTCAGCACACCTGCTATTTAGATTCAGAGCTCTCCTGGCAGGCAAACAATTGCAGCTGCGATGCTCTTTAAAAATGGCAGAGTGCCAAGTTTTCTCTCGAGTGCACATGCGCGTACGTCGGGGCCGGCACCACAGCGCATGCGCGCAGGCGCCGGCACTGTTTTCGGCACGGGCGTTTGGCTCCGCCCCCCCCCACTTCACCATCGACACCACGCCAGGACTCCGGAGACTGTACACAGCAGCCAGAATGGGGCGAGTTTTTCCCGGTGCCGTTTCCAGCGTGCAAAGTCAGTGTGCTTGAGGTCAGTGCGCCGACAAAACGGCTTGGGCAATGTTGGGCCCTAACAGAGGATTAATGCGCAGGCGGGCAACCTTAGAGGGAACAGTGACTGTGGATACATCCCGCTATTATAAAACTAGCACAACCAACAGACTCGCTCCTGTTAAGGATTTACTTTGAGCTCCTCTACTGACTAGAAAGAGGCTTCATCTGGGGTTGAGGAGTAATATACATTATTGGAAGTTCTGCTGAATTAACTGTGCCATAAACAAGTAGAGTCAGGGAGAGGGGGAAAGGGAAAGAAAAAACTCCAACTGAATCAGTAACATTCCCTAAGTATCGCTGACAATTTAACTGCAAAAACCATAAAACTCCAGCATTTTAAGAAGTTTTATTTTTTTTCTTAAATGAGCAATATCCATTGTGAAACAGGTTTGAGATTATTCCAAATCATTTAACTTACTTTACTTCACATGTACAACAATGACATTGGCAAAAATCCAGTACTGATATAGTCACTCTTAGGAAAATATGACTGATACCATTGTTGAATGAAAAGTATCAGGCCCCATTTAGATAGCACAATTTTTAAATTTTGCTGAATCAAAAATAAAGCCACAAAAACATTAAGAAAAACATGAATACTTTGTTGTAAATGTTTACACTTCGAATGAAACAGATCACCAGATGATGGTGAGATCAATTTTTACCTCAGTGTGAGAAACTACAATATAATTCACCCGTGATGTAAAAATCAAGAAAAGTTTTTCCAAAAAAATCCCTATTTTCCCACCATCATTGTATGTATAAGTAATGCACAAGATTAAGAACTCAATGATTGAAAAAGACGACCTGTACAAGACATCGATGGGCATGTTGCGTAACATCTAACTGCCAAGCCATTAATGGAACTCATCAAAAATATAGTGTTCGAAAACCCCTTTCAAGTGTAGGTAAGGCGCCGGCAGACCTGATTTGCAGCCATTTGCAGAATCCATCCATTCTCTATCATATGGCATCCATCTTAAATGCTGGCTAAGTTTCAGAGGTCCAGGGCATATGCAGACTGACATCTTCAGACGTAGTTAAAAGGCTGTCTGGGATGTATCTGCTCAATCCCACCAAGTATTCTTGATAGTTTTAGTCCAAAAAAAGTACAAAAAGGCGCTTTTGGGCTCACGGAATACATACTTGTTTTTTTTGGCTTGCCCAAACACAAAGGGTTAAACAGACTATTTGTTTGAATCCATCCATTTTCCATTAGCTGTCATATTACCAGAGCTTGAGCTTATAGACCAGCGCATTCAGTGTACAGGATGGGCTCGTGCAGCTGTCCAATGCTGGACTCCAAGTGGCCCATCCCATGCTATTTGGTTTCCAGGGACTCCAAGTATTCAAGTGCTATGTCATAGCAGAAGCGGTATTGTTCCTGAATAACAGAAAATATAGCAAGGATACAAATTTAGCAAGGCTTGCAAATCTAGTTTTACACTCAAACACTTTTTCCCCCTCCTTTTTTTGTAAATTCCTCAATTCTCCTTCTGTCTACTAAAGACCTTATTTTTTTCCTGCTGTACAGTTCCAGGAATGCCAGTCACTCTCTAACACCTTGCCTAACGGGCCATTTTTCACATGTGAGCCTAAAGAGTGAAGGTGGCCGGCTACTTCCCATGGTGGGGTGGGACACCACAAGTGACCCCAATTTCATCCTCACCTGATGCCCACAGATATGGACATTTGGCAAAGATCTCTAGATAGTGTCAGCAGTGGGAACCTTGTGTTTCTTTTGCATTCCCAACCCAAGAGGTGCTACTAATTGTAGTGCTCCCAACAGATGCCTGATCAGTGAATTCAGCGCAGAGTTGTTACGATCTGAAATGCACTGCCTGAAAGGGTGGTGGAAGCAGATCCAGTAGTAACTTTCAAAAGATAATTACAGATATGCCTGAAAAGGAGAAATTTGCAGGGCTATGGGCAAAGTGGATAGTTCTTTCAAAGAGCCGGCACAGACACAATGGGGCAAATAGCGTCCTTCTGTGCTGTATGATTCAATGGAATCTTAATTTGAAAATTGGAATGTTCTTGATCTTGTACGTCTAAATTACTCACTGGATAAACAACCTTTGAGTCAACATGTTACCTTCTTATTTTAACTAAATGAGATTGCCATCTCTACAGACAAGTACAATTACTGATAGGTGACCCCATGTCCTGTGCCTTAGGCTGGGTGAAAGAATGGGCAGTGGTGCTCTGCAGTTTGCATTCTTCAACTATCCCTTCTTTCTTTAGGGAAGCACCTGGCCTTTACCCACCATGATGGCAGAGGTGCTCAACATGTGGGCTAATGACAAGAACCTCTTGTTTGGTTCATTCTTCAATTAATTTTGGCACTTAGGTGAGCCTGGGAATAGACAATAATTATTTGTTGCCAGAAAAGTGAACTCTTCAGAAACCTCCAAATTGCTCCCTCCTCCTACTAAAAGTGGTGACTGGGGTACAGTTCCACAAGGGCAGCAAGTACCTCGCCCATGGGCACTTTCTTCATGTGCCAGTGCAGGACAGAGGGAGCGCTGCATCCGTTTTACGTAAAATGGAATGTAAAAGTACCCATCCCATGGCTACTTCAAAGAACCAATGGGAGTTTTACCGATATCCAGGACAACATTCCTCAACCAACAGGACCAATGACATATTGTAGGACTTTAATATGTGCATTTTACTGCTGCTGAGTTTGCTTACATAATGACAGTGACTGTACTTCAACAGAAATCCATCGCTTGAAAAGTGCTTTGGGATGCCCAGAAGATGTGGTAAGGTGCTAAACAACTGGAAGTTTTTTCTTTCTATGTATTTGTGAAACCATGCAATGGGTATTTGCAGGATATTGTAGGGGGTTGGAAGAATGTGATCTGTCTTTCCTGAGTTTCCTCTCTCCCCTCCGATCCCTCCACCACCGCCCCCACCCCCCCCCCCCCCCCACATATCTCTGCCTCTCTCGCTCTCCAACCAGGCTCTCTGTCTCTGTCCCCAGCCAGTCGCTCTCTCTCTCCCCCCCACCCCCCAAACAGGCTCTCTCTCTCCCCCCCCTCAAACAGGCCCTCTCTCTCCCCCGCAACCAGTCTCTCTCTCTCCTTCCAACCAGGCACAGGCAGGGAGCTCAAGGCTTGGCGCAGCGTGGGGCTCGGGGCCCAGCGGGGAACTCCAGAAATAGGGGAATTATCTTCAGGCTCAGGGCTGCTCGGTTGGGGGACCAGCGGGGAACCTCAGGTCCTGTTTCTGGCACCACATGGATGGAATGATTCGTCCGAGAGAAATGATTTGGCCGGGAGGGGGCATGGCTTTAAAAAGTGCAGGGGGGCGGGGCTGGACAGACGTCTGTCTGTCAAAAAAAGTGCAGTACAAATAGTCCCCACAAAAATACCCATCGACCATTACCCTTTTGCTTCCTGCTTCTGAGCCAATTTGCCACTGTGCCTTGGATCCCATTGGCTTTTACTTACGTGACCAGTCTGCCATGTGGGACCTTATCAAAAGTCTTGCTAAAATTCATCTCCACCATGTCAAATGCACTACCCTCATCGACCTTCTTTGTTACCTCCCCAAAAAATTCAATCAAATTAGTCAGACACGACTTTCCCGCAAAATCCATGCTGACTATTGTTGATTAATCTGTGTCCTTCTAAATGAAGATTTATCCTTTCACTCAGAATTTTTTCCAATTATTTTCCCACCACTGAGGTTAGGCTGGCTGGCCTGTAATACTTGGTCTATCCCTTTCTCCCTTTTTAAACAATGGTACAATGTTAGCAGTCCTCTGGCACCAGATCTGCAGCCAGTGAGAATTGGAAAATGATGATCAGAGCATCTGCTATTTCCTCTCTTGTTTCTCTTAACAGCCTGGGATACATTTCATCTGGGCCTGGGGATTTATCCACTTTCAAAGCTTTCATCCCCTTAATATTTCCTCTCTCACTATGTTTATTTCATCTAAAATTTCACACACCTTCTCCCTGATTGCAATGTCTGCATCGTCCCTCTCTTTTATGAAAACAGACGCAAAGTATTCATTAATAACCATACCCACGTCTTCCGTCTCCAAACACAGGTTACATTTATTGTCTCTAATAGGCCCTACTCTTTCTTTAGTTATCCTCTTGCTCTTAATGTATTTATAAAACATCTTTTGAGGTTTCCTTAATTTTACTTGCCAATATTTTTTCATGCTCTCTCTTTGCTTTCCTAATTTCCTTTTTAATTTCACTGCTGCCCTTTCTATACTCCTCTAGGGTTTCTGCAGTATTGAACCCTCGGTATCTGTCATAAGCTTACCTTTTTTTCTACATCCTACTCTGTATGCCCCTTGATATCCAGGGGGCTCTAGATTTGTTAATCCCACTCTTTTTCTTTAAGGGAACATAGTTGCTCTAAGCCCTCACTATCTCCTTCCTTGAATGCTGCTCTGACACTGCTTTACCTTCAAGTAGCCACTTTGGCTAAATCATATCCCAGCTTAGTAAAATTGGCTTTCCCCAATTGAGAACTTTTATTCCAGGTGTCCTTTTCCATAACAACCCTAAATCTAACTGAATTATGATCACTACCATCAAAATGCTCTCCCACTGATACCCCAGCCACCTGCCCAGCTTCATTCCTTAAAACTAAGTTCAGAACAGTGCCCTCTCTTGTTGGGCTTGCTGCAGGCTAAAAAGATTTTCTTGAATGCATTTTAAGAATTCTGCTCCCTCTATACCTTTCACACTAATTCTATCCCAGTTATATTAGGCTAGTTGAATTCCCTACTATTACTGCCCTATTATCTTTGGACCTCAGAAATGTGCCTACATATTTGCTCTTCTATCTCTCCCTGACTGTTTAGGGGTCTAAAGTACATTCCCAGCAGTGCGATTGCCCCTTTTACGTTCTTCAGTTCAGCCCATATGCCCTAATTTGATGATTCCTCTAAAATATCATCCCTCCTCACAGCTGTAATTGTTTCTTTAATCAATGCTGTGACTCCCCCCCCCACACCCCCTTCTTTTTTATCCCACTCTATATCTCGTCTGAAAACCAGGTAACCAAGAATATTGACTTGCCATTGTTGCCCTTCTTTCAGCCATGTCTCAGTAATAGCTATAATGTCATACTCGTAGGTGTCTATCTGTGCTCTCAGCTCAACTGCCTTATTCCGTAGACTCCTTACATTGAAGTATATACCATTTAGCACTGCTAAACTATCTTATTGTCTATTTTCTAGCTTTTGTTTCCTCTGCCTTCCAAACTCGCTTACTAATTTTCTGCCTTCCATTTCCAGCTTTGCTTCTCTCCCTTCTGAATCTATTTTCAGTTTCCCATTCTCCGACCAAGCTAGTTTAAACCCTCCCTAATAGTACAATTAAACCCCCTCTCGAGGATATTGGTCCCAGCCCCGTTGAGATGCAACCGGTCCGGCTTGTACAGGTCCCACCTCCCCCAGAAATGGTCCCAATGCTTCAGGAATCTAAAGCCCTCCCTCCTGCACCATCTCTCCAGCCACACATTCATCTGCTCTATTCTCCTATTTCTGTACTCACTAGCACGTGGCATCGGGTGTTATCTGGAGATTACTACCTTTGAGGTACTGCTTTTTAATCTCTTTCCTAACTCCCTAAAATCTGCCTGCAGGACCTCATCCCTCTTTCTACCATGACCTCTGGTTGTTCACCCTCCCCTCTTCACAATGTCCTGCAGCTGTTCAGTGACATCCTTGACACTAGTACCCTCATCTCCGTGACCACTCAAAATCATCCATTGCCACTCTGGCATAAGAGCATAATTGACATTTTGAGTGGGGAATGTGTTAAAGTGAAACTTTATTGGAGGCTTAAAAAAACCCTTAGGAAATAATATTTCAGTAAAGGCTGTGGAATACTAAACGCTTTAAATGTCATTGGTGAAAATTACAGAGCTTTTTGTGCATTGTAGGGTGCGACACTGATGGATTAAATGAATACTTCCACATGATTCATTATAAACTAAATTGGTATTCAAATGTCAATGAGCAGCTGTGAGAGGTCATTAAGTCTGGACCATGTGAAGCCTTTGCAAATTGTATATAACTGTAAGCTGGTGAAGCACTTTTTTTGGTCAAAAAGTGCATTTAAGGCCAGAATTTTGCTCACTTCGGCAGGTCTGGTGCAAGCGATGTTGGCGGCTCACGGCCCCACTCCTGGTTCCATTCTGCTGCCTAAAATGAATTTACATTGATAGGGCGTCTAAAGCCCGCCCAAAGCGTTTCCTGGGCCAATTAGAGGAAGCGGGTATGGTGATGTCATTCATGACGTGTCATCAGCCAGTTTCCTAAAGGGACCACCATTGTCACCTTACTTTTAACGTCTGTGCTGTCAGTGTTCTACACTGACAATCACTGCAGAGAGTAGGTGTGCAGGGCTGTACCCAGGTTCTCCCATGACTCCCTCCATATGCTTATGGAGGAAGTCACTGCATGTAAGGAGGTCCTCTTCCCTACCCATGGGCAGAAGAGACCTCCCTGATTTCACATTGCAAGGATGTCGTCAGGAGGACCTGGGTGGAGTGCTGCAAACCTTTCAATGATCTCATTAGATGACAAAATATTAGTATAAAGCCATACTCACCTTTATCCAACTGTGCCTCTCATTACATCTCCATCACTCTGCCTTCCTTACCCTACTCCTGCACATCCTTACTCACACCAACTTACCTTGCACCTCCACCCATCCCTCTCTATCTACATCATCACATCCCATCTCACTAGCCACCCGTCACACTCACCCTCATCCGAGTGCAATGATACCAACTAACAACAAACCGGAGTAGCCAGTTGGGCATTTTATCCAATGTTCATATAAAGTTTCTGGTAATGTGCTGTCAAACATTGAAATCTTTATTTTCAACACTTTGCATTCTTGTCAGATTTGGCAGTGGCTTAGTGAGTTGCAGTGGGATATAACGGTATCCCCGCAATGGTGGTGAGTGTGAAAGGAACGGCTTGAACATTGTACGGTTGTTTTATAGTGTTGTTGTGGGGTGGTGCTAACCTGGCGCATCATGTGGCAGTCAGGGTGTATAGTGCCAAGTGAAGTAAATCTGACCATGGTGAGGCCATCCCTGGCCTCCCGGGCAGCAGTGTGGTCAGGTGCTGATGCCCTCTGTCCTGTGCAGCATCAGATGATTGTGCAGAAGGTTGGTGGTGTTGTTGTTGGTGCTGCTGATGTGCCTGGTGCTGATTGTGGTTGGATTCTGAGGACAAGGTGAGATAGTATAAAGGGCACCCATGGTGATGGAATAGATGACAGGTGAAGTAGAGATGACAGAAGCATTCTGCCAATGGTCAGAGAGTTCTTCCACTGAGGAGAGAGTGGATGGAGAGTGGAAAGCCTGCAGATTCTGTACTGGAAATGGACTGAGAAACAGCTTGTGGCCGAGGAAAGTGATGATCTGTCCGGTGGGAGCGTTTACTGTACATTGGAAGCTGTCAAGCAATCAGCTGGAACAATGGCCACTGAACTCTCGCCTCAGGTTGGCAGATGTGGTTCCCATGGCCATGAAGTTAAAGTTAAAAAAGCCTATTAAGTGTCTGTTACGTACATAATTAGTTTAATTGGGTTCCTGACTTAATGTAAAAAAAAAACACTTTCCCACCCGATCCCCCACCGACACTCTGGAAAATTCTGGTCCAAATGTCTGAAGGAGAGCTTCAAAGTTAGGTGGTCATTACATTCTCGCACGAATGCATAGGTCTCAATTTTGAAATTTTCTATTAACCTAGCCTTAATAGCTTTTTAGTGGAGATAGTTGCAGACTTCTCCGACCCTCTGTGTGAAGAAATGTTTCCTGTCATCACCTCTGAATGGCCTATTTATACACACACTTTATTTCTCGCATTTATCAGAAAAAAAACCCAATGCACTTCACATACAAAAATTGCAATCCAACTACAGATACTTCAACTTGTAATTGTGTAAATCCACGTGCAAGATTGGTTAATGGATCTTAAGAAGCATTTCTGGTTTGATCGACACAGCCACCACTCACCAGGGATTCAACCATATTTGGTTTGTTGTTGCGTAATGTCTTCATCGCATGGAAAACATCCACCATCTTTTGGTATTTGATCATCTCCTGGATGATGATAGAGGCACAAAGTGTTCCACTGCGTCCTCCTCCATTCCTAAAAGAAGATAGTCAAAGATTATCCAGATCATTTATCTTTTTTCCCTGTTAAAATTCCTACCCACAACTATCATTTTTCCTTCATCTGGGCAGTTGGACAAACATATGGCCACCATGAATGCAGCTCTGTGACGTATTGACAGAAGATCAGCTTCTATTCTATGGGACTGGTATCGCTAGATTTCTCCTCTCTCTTTCAAAATGGAACTCTGAACTCCTTCGCTGGTGCCCAGCCGGACAGCTGACAAAAATCACCAAATGGAGGAATAGCCAACTTGAAATAACAAGTTAAGACTGAATTTTCAACTTGGACTCTCTGAATGGGAGTTTAGTGCGAACACAATAATTGACGGATCATACAGACCAGTGCCAGTACTTGCTGAGCTTAAACAAAGTCCAGCAACAAAGAACAAATTTATAAAACGAAAAACAGACTTTAGGGCCGGAATTTTCTGTACCTGGGTGGGTTGCGTGCAGGTGTGGTGGGTTGCGACCCTGTTGTTGCTTCCATCCCACTGCAGAAATCGCCTATTGGGGCCCATGAAGCCCGCCCTGCGCATTACCCAGCCCCATTAACTGGTGCGGGTCTGATGACGTCATCCATGACATGTTTTCAGCTGGGATATTTAAAGGAGCCATGGTCACATAAGAACTTACTAAGTAGGAGCAGGAGTAGGCCATACACCCCCTCGAGCATGCTCTGCCATTTAATATGATAGAAACATAGAAACATAGAAACATAGAAAGTAGGTGCAGGAGTAGGCCATTCGGCCCTTCTAGCCTGCACCGCCATTCAATGAGTTCATGGCTGAACATTCAACTTCAGTACCCCATTCCTGCTTTCTCGCCATAACCCTTGATCCCCCTAGTAGTAAGGACCTCATCTAACTCCTTTTTGAATATATTTAGTGAATTGGCCTCAACAACTTTCTGTGGTGGAGAATTCCACAGGTTCACCACTCTCTGGGTGAAGAAGTTCCTCCGCATCTCGGTCCTAAATGGCTTACCCCTTATCCTTAGACTGTGACCTCTGGTTCTGGACTTCCCCAACATTGGGAACATTCTTCCTGCATCTAACCTGTCTAACCCCGTCAGAATTTTAAATGTTTCTATGAGGTCCCCTCTCATTCTTCTGAACTCCAGTGAATACAAGCCCAGTTGATCCAGTCTTGCTTGATAGGTCAGTCCCGCCATCCCGCGAATCAGTCTGGTGAACCTTCGCTGCACTCCCTCAATAGCAAGAATGTCCTTCCTCAGGTTAGGAGACCAAAACTGTACACAATACTCCAGGTGTGGCCTCACCAATGCCCTGTATAACTGTAGCAACACCTCCCTGCCCCTGTACTCAAATCCCCTTGCTATGAAGGCCAACATGCCATTTGCTTTCTTCAATGCCAACCTTCAATGACTGATGTACCATGACACCCAGGTCTCTTTGCACCTCCCCTTTTCCTAATCTGTCACCATTCAGATAATAGTCTGTCTCTCTGTTTTTACCACCAAAGTGGATAACCTCACATTTATCCACATTATACTTCATCTGCCATGCATTTGCCCACTCACCTAACCTATCCAAGTCGCTCTGCAGCCTCACAGCATCCTCCTTGCAGCTCACACTGCCACCCAACTTAGTGTCATCCGCAAATTTGGAGATACTACATTTAATCCCCTCATCTAAATCATTAATGTACAGTGTAAACAGCTGGGGCCCCAGCACAGAACCTTGCGGTACCCCACTAGTCACTGCCTGCCATTCTGAAAAGTACCCATTTACTCCTACTCTTTGCTTCCTGTCTGACAACCAGTTCTCAATCCATGTCAGTACACTAACCCCAATCCCATGTGCTCTAACTTTGCACATCAATCTCTTGTGTGGGACCTTGTCGAACGCCTTCTGAAAGTCCAAATATACCACATCAACTGGTTCTCCCTTGTCCACTCTACTGGAAACATCCTCAAAAAATTCCAGAAGATTTGTCAAGCATGATTTCCCTTTCACAAATCCATGCTGACTTGGACCTATCATGTCACCTCTTTCCAAATGCACTGCTATGACATCCTTAATAATTGATTCCATCATTTTACCCACTACCGATGTCAGGCTGACCGGTCTATAATTCCCTGTTTTCTCTCTCCCTCCTTTTTTAAAAAGTGGGGTTACATTGGCTACCCTCCACTCTATAGGAACTGATCCAGAGTCAATGGAATGTTGGAAAATGACTGTCAACGCATCCACTATTTCCAAGGCCACCTCCTTAAGTACTCTGGGATGCAGTCCATCAGGCCCTGGGGATTTATCGGCCTTCAATCCCATCAATTTCCCCAACACAATTTCCCGGCTAATAAGGATTTCCCTCAGTTCCTCCTCCTTACTAGACCCCCCGACCCCTTTCATAACCGGAAGGTTGTTCGTGTCCTCCTTCGTGAATACCGAACCAAAGTACTTGTTCAATTGGTCCGCCATTTCTTTGTTCCCCGTTATGACTTCCCCTGATTCTGACTGCAGCGGACCTACGTTTGTCTTTACTAACCTTTTTCTCTTTACATATCTATAGAAACTTTTGCAATCCGTCTTAATGTTCCCTGCAAGCTTCTTCTCATACTCCATTTTCCCTGCCCTAATCAAACCCTTTGTCCTCCTCTGCTGAGTTCTAAATTTCTCCCAGTCCCCAGGTTCGCTGCTATTTCTGGCCAATTTGTATGCCACTTCCTTGGCTTTAATACTATCCCTGATTTCCCTTGATAGCCACGGTTGAGCCACCTTCCCTTTTTTATTTTTATGCCAGACAGGAATGTACAATTGTTGTAGCTCATCCATGCGGTCTCTAAATGTCTGCCATTGCCCATCCACAGTCAACCCCTTAAGTATCATTCGCCAATCCATCCCAGCCAATTCACGCCTCATACCTTCAAAGTTAGCCTTCTTTAAGTTCTGGACCATGGTCTCTGAATTAACTGTTTCATTCTCCATCCCAATGCAGAATTCCACCATATTATGGTCACTCTTCCCCAAGGGGCCTCGCACAACGAGATTGATAATTAATCCTCTCTCATTACATAACACCCAGTCTAAGATGGCCTCCCCCCTAGTTGGTTCCTCGACATATTGGTCTAAAAAACCATCCCTTATCCTCCTCCACCGTATTGCTTCCAGTTTGGTTAGCCCAATCTATGTGCATATTAAAGTCACCCATTATAACTGCTGCACCTTTATTGCACGCACCCCTAATTTCATGTTTGATGCCCTCCCCGACATCACTACTACTGTTTGGAGGTCTGTACACAACTCTCACTAACGTTTTTTGCCCTTTGGTGTTCTGCAGCTCTACCCATATAGATTCCACATCATCCAAGCTAATGTCCTTCCTAACTATTGCCTTAATCTCCTCCTTAACCAGCAATGCTACCCCACCTTCTTATCCTTTTATTCTATCCTTCCTGAATGTTGAATACCCTTGGATGTTGAGTTCCCAGCCCTGATCATCCTGGAGCCACGTCTCCGTAATCCCAATCACATCATATTTGTTAACATCTATTTGCACAGTTAATTCATCCACCTTATTGCGGATACTCCTTGCATTAAGACACAAAGCCTTTAGGCTTGTTTTTTTAACACCCTCTGTCCTTTTAGAATTTTGCTGTACAATGGCCCTTTTTGTTCTTTGCCTTGGGTTTCTCTGCCCTCCACTTTTCCTCATCTCCTTTCTGTCTTTTGCTTTTGCCTCCTTTTTGTTTCCCTCTATCTCCCTGCATTGGTTCCCACCGCCCTGCCATATTAGTTTAACTCCTCCCCAACAGCACTAGCAAACACTCCCCCCGAGGACATTGGTTCCGATTCTGCCCAGGTGCAGACCGTCCGGATTGTACTGGTCCCACCTCCCCCAGAACCGGTTCCAATGCCCCAGGAATTTGAATCCCTCCCTGCTGCACCATTGCTCAAGCCACGTATTCATCTGAGCTATCCTGCGATTCCTACTCTGACTAGCACGTGGCACTGGTAGCAATCCTGAGATTACTACTTTTGAGGTCCTACTTTTTAAATTTAGCTCCTAGCTCCTTAAATTAATTTCGTAGGACCTCATCCCTTTTTTTACCTATGTCGTTGGTACCAACGTGCACTACGACAACTGGCTGTTCTCCCTCCCTTTTTAGAATGTCCTGCACCCGTTCCGAGACATCCTTGACCCTTGCACCAGGGAGGCAACATACCATCCTGGAGTCTCGGTTGCGGCCGCAGAAACGCCTATCTATTCCCCTTACAATTGAATCCCCTATCACTATCGCTCGCCCACTCTTTTTCCTGCCCTCCTGTGCAACAGAGCCAGCCACGGTGCCATGAACTTGGCTGCTGCTGCCCTCTCCTGATGAGTCATCCCCCTCAACAGCACTCATGGCTGTTCCGATCATGGACTCAGATCCATTTCCATGCCCGCTCTCCATAACCCCTTATTCCCTTATCATTTAAGAAACTGTCGATTTCTGTCTTAAGTTTATTCAATGTCCCAGCTTCCACAGCTCTCTGAGACAGCGAATTCCACAGATTTACAACCCTCAGAGAAGAAATTTCTCCTCATTTCAGTTTTAAATGGGCGGCCCCTTATTCTAAGATTATGCCCTCTAGTTCTAGTCTTCCCTGTCAGTGGAAACATCCTCTCTGCAAGCCCCCTCATAATCTTATACGTTTCGATAAGATGACCTTTCATTCTTATGAATTCCAATGAGTAGAGGCCCAACCTACTCAACCTTTCCTCAAAAGTCAACCCCCTCATCTCCGGAATCAACCTAGTGAACCTTCTCTAAATTGCCTCCAAAGCAAGTATATCCTTTCGTAAATATGGAAATCAAAACTGCACGCAGTATTCCAGGTGTGGCCTCACCAATCCCCTGGATAACTGTAGCAAGACTTCCCTGCTTTTATATTCCATCGCCTTTGCAATAAAGGCCAAGATTCCATTGGCCTTCCTGAACACTTGCTGTACCTGCATACTAACATTTTGTGTTTAATGCACAAGTACCCCCAGGTCCCGCTGTACTGCAGCACTTTGCAATCTTTCTCCATTTAAATAATAACTTGCTCTTTGATTTTTTTCTGCCAAAGTTTCCAACATTATACTCCATCTGCCAAATTTTTACCCACTCACTTAGCTTTTCTATGTCCTTTTGCAGATTTTTTGTGTCCTCTTCGTACATTGTTTTTCCTCCCATCTTTGTATCGTCAGCAAACTTGGCTACGTTACACTCGGTCCCTTCTTCCAAGTCGTTAATGTAGATTGTAAATAGTTGGAGTCCCAGCACTGATCCCTGAGGCACCCCACTAGTTACAGATTGCCAACCCGAGAATGAACCATTTATCCCGACTCTCTGTTTTCTGTTAGTTAGCCAATCCTCTATCCATGCTAATATATTACCCCCAAGCCCGTGATTTTTTTATCTTGTGCAATACACTTTTATGTGGCATCTTGTCAAATGCCTTCTGGAAGTCCAAATACACCACATCCACTGGTTCCCCTTTATCCACCCTGTTCAGTACATCCTCAAAGAATATCAGCAAATTTGTCAAACATGACTTCCCCATAAATCCATGCTGATTCTGCCTGACCGAATTTTGCTTTTCCAAATGTCCTGCTACTGCTTCTTTCATAATGGACTCCAACATTTTCCCAACCACAGATGTTAGGCTAACTGGTCTATAGTTTCCTGCACTTTGTCTGCCTCCTTTTTTAAATAGGGGCATTACATTTGCAGCTTTCCAATCTGCTGGGACCTACCCAGAATCCAGGGAATTTTGGTAAATTACAACCACATTGCATTTAAAGGTTCATCTAGGAATGTGCAGGCAACACACTGGAGGTTTTAATTGCTCCAAATAGTTGGAGGGATGGATGCACAGAGGCAGAGGGCTGCACTCAGGTTCTCCGATGACTCCCTTGCATATGCTTGTGGAGAGAGTCACAGCACGCAGGGATGTCCTCTTCCCTTCCAATGAGCAGAGGAGACCTCCCCAGGAGACAAAAAGAGCCTAGCTCCAAATTGCAGAGGAGGTCAACAGCAGGAATGTGTTCAGGAGAACCTGGGCCCAGTGCCGCAAAAGTTTCAATGATCTCATTAGATCTGGAAAGGTTAGTGCAAAATCACACTCAACTTCATCCTCTTGTTGTCTCTCATCACATCTTGATCACTCTGCCTTCCCAAACCTACACCTGCACATCCTTACTCACACCAACATACCTTGCACGTCCACCCATCCCTCTCTCTCTATTTACATTATCACATCCCCATCTTACTCGCCACCCCTCACCCTCATCATACCAACTAACAACACACCAGAGGCCACTTGGCATTGCCATCCCAATCCATCATAGTCTCCCTCTAAAGATGTAACCCATCCATTTCTTACACTCATTCCATCGTTCATAGAATCATAGAATGGTTACAGCTCAGAAGGCGGCCATTCGGCATGTTGAGCCTGTGCCGACTCTCAGCTAGAACCATTTCTTTGTCCTTTCCCCGTAGCCCTCCAAATGTTTTTCCTTCAGATACTTATCCAACTCCCTTTTGAAAGATAAGTTTCACACTCCCCATGCCTTAAGTTCCATGGGGAGTGTGAAACTAGAAACCAAACTCGCCATGTACTGCCTCCACCACCCTTTCAGGCAGTACATTCCAGATCCCAGCCACTTGCTGCGTGAAAAAGTTTTTTCTTACATCGCCTTTATTTATTAACGATTTAGAGATGGCATAGAAAGTCATATATCCAAATTTGCCAATAACACACAAAGATGGGTGGCATTGTTGGCAGTATAAATCATAGAAAAATTACGACACAGAAGGAGGCCATTCAGCCCATCATGTACGTGCTGGTGAAAGCATAACATTACAAAGGGATATTGATAGATTGGATGAATCTGTTCCCGGGATGGCAGGACTGACATATGTGGAGAGACTGAATCGACTGGGCCTGTATTCACTGGAGTTTAGAAGGATGAGAGGGGATCTCATAGAAACATATAAAATTCTGACAGGACTGGACAGGTTAGATGCAAGAAGAATATTCCCGATGTTGGGGAAGTCCAGAACCAGGGGACATAGTCTAAGGATAAGGGGTAAGCCATTTAGAACTGAGATGAGGAGAAACTTCTTCACTCAGAGAGTTGTTAACTTGTGGAATTCCCTACCGCAGACAGTTGTTGATGCCAGTTCATTGGATATATTCAAGAGGGAGTTAGATATGGCCCTTACAGCTAAAGGGATCAAGGGGTATGGAGAGAAAGCAGGAAAGAGGAATTGAGGTGACTGATCAGCCATGATCTTATTGAATGGTGATGCAGGCTTGAAGGGCCGAATGGCCTACTCCTGCATCTATTTTCTATGTTTCTATGAATGGGCAAAACTGTGGGAGATGGATTTCAATGTAAGCAAATGTGAGGTCATCCACTTTGGACCTAAAAAGGATAGAACAGGGTACTTTCTAAATGGTGAAAAGCTAAAAACAGTGGATGTTCAAAGAGACTTAGGGGTCCAGATACATAGATCATTAAAATGTCATGAACAGATACAGAAGATAATCAAATAGGCTAATGGAGTGCTGGTTTTTATATAGAATCATTGGGCCCAAGTTTCGGCGTGAGTTGCTTCTGTTTTTTTGGAGCAACTGGTTTAGAATGGAGTATCTTAGAAATTGCAATTCTCAGCATTTAGTTTGCTCCAGTTCTAGTCAGTTAGAACAGTTTCAGTATGGAACAGATTTTTTTTTCAAAAGGGGGCGAGTCCGGCCACTTACGCCCGTTTTGAAAGTTTAGGCAGTGAAAACTTACTCCAAACTAACTTAGAATGGAGTAAGTGTAGATTTTTGTATGCTCAGAAAAACCTTGCCTACACTTAGAAAATCAGGTGTAGGTTACAAATCAGGCGTAGGGAATGGCGGGTGGGGGGGGGGGGGGGTTTAAAGGGAAGTTTACAAACATTAAACACTTCAGTTTTACAAATAAAGAGCCATCATCAATAATGATAAATACATCAATAAATCAACCAATAAATCAATCAAAAAATAAATAAATTAAAAAAATCAATCAATAAAACATTTTCTACTCACCGACTGCAGCACCGGGAGCCCTCCAACAGCATGCTGGGAGGGCCCCCCCCCAGTGTGTCTCTCTGTCTGTCTGTCTGTGTTTCTCTCTCTCACTCTCTGTCTGTCAGTGTCTATGTGTTTCTGACGGCGAGGAGGGGGGAGGGGAGGGGGGGGGGGGTAGGGGAGGGGGGGGGGGGGGGAGAGCGAGAGGAGAGGGAGGGGAGAGGAGAGGAGAGGAAAGGGAGGGGAGGGAGGGAGAGAGAGGGAGGGAGGGAGGAGAGGGACGGACGGAGGGGGAGAGGGAGGGACAGACGGATGGAGGGGGAGGGAGAGGGGGAGAGAGGCGGAGAGAGAGAGAGAGAGAGGGAGAGGGAGAGGTAGGAGACTGAACGGGCCCGGCTGATGTGAAGAAGCCGGGCTCAAGACTTCTGGCGGGGCCCACCCCCAGCAAGATGCCGGATGGGCGGGCCCCACCGAAGGAGTTAAAGGTAGGTGGCCGGGGGGAGCGGGAGCTGTGGGGGGCGGTGGGGTCCGGGGGGGGGAGCGAAGCGGGAGCGGGGGGTGGGGTCAGATTGGGAGCTGGGGGGGCAGCGGAGCGGGGGCTTGGGGGGGTGGGTCCGGGGGGGGAGCTGAGGGGGGAGCGAAGCAGGAGCGGGGGTTGGGGTCAGATCGGGAGCTGGGGGAGCAGCAGCTGTGGGGGGGGGGGGGTCCGGGGGGGGTTGGAGCGGGAGCTGAGGGGGGGGGGGGTGTTGGGGGGTTGAGAGAGCCAGCTGGAGCCAGAGCAGGAGCTGGACGAGGGAGGTGCAGCCTGATCCTCGCAGCCCCAGTGAGGCCATTCGGCCAGGGCTAGGGGCTGCGTGCTTCGGGGCCCCTCCCACACAGTTTCGGGCGCCTGGAGCTACTGCACACGCGCGCCCACTGTAGCGCGCATGTGCAGAGGTCCCGGCACTGATTTCAGCGCAGGGACCTGGCTCCGTCCCCCACAGCTCGTGCACACGAACTGCAGCGAGCCGGAGAATCTGCAGGTATTTTTTAGGCGCACTTTCGGGCGTGAAAAACGGGTGTCCAGGTCGGGGCTGCGCTGTTCTAGGTGCTGCCCGAAACTTGGGCCCATAGAATGGTTACAGCATAGAAGAAAGCTATTTGGCTCGTCGAGCCCAAGCTGGCTCTCTGCAAGAGCACCTCTGCTAATCCCACTTTCCTGTCCTTTCCCTGTAGCCCTGCAAATTTTTTTCATTCAAGTGATATCCAACTTCCTTTTGAAAACCATGATTGAGTCTGCCCCCACCACACTTTCAGGCAATGCATTCCAGATCCTAACCACTCGTTGTGTAAAAAGGTTTTTTTCTTATTTCGCCTTTGGTTCTTTTGCCAATCACCTTAAATCTGTGCCCTTTGGTTCTCGACCATTCTGCCAATGGGAACAGTTTCTTCCCATCTACTCTGTCCAGACCGCTCATGATTTTGAATACCTCTCTCAAATCTCCTCTCAATCTTCTCTGCTCCAAGGAGAACAACTCCAGCTTCTCCAGTCTATCTACGTAACTGAAGTCCTTCATTCCTGGAATAATTCTCGTAAATCTTTTCTGCACCTTCTCAAAGGCCTTCGCATCCTTCCCAAAGTGTGGTGCCCAGAATTGGACACAGTACTCCAGTTGGGGCTGAACCAGTGTTTTACACAGGTTCATCATAATTTCCACACTTTTGTACTTATACCTCTATTCATGAAGCCCTGGATATCGCAAGCCTTTTTAACCGCTTTCTCAACCTGCCCTGCCACCTTCAATGATTTGTGCACACATACCCCCAGATCTCTTTGTTCATGCACCCGTTAGTTTATATTGCCTCTCCTTGTTCTTTCTACCAAAATGTATCACATCACACTTTTCTGCATTAAATTTCATCTGCCACGTGTCCGCCCATTTCATTAGCCTGTCTGTGTCTTCCTGAAGTCTATCACTCTCCTCCTCACTGTTCACTGTACTTTCAAGTTTTCAACCTCATTCAACCTTGTCTTCTTTCTCTCCTTGCAGAAGAGAGCGCACAATAAGAGAGAGAGGGTGAGCATTGGAGATGGGCCTGCATCATTTGCCACCCTAACAACAGCAGAGGAGGCTGCGCTGGAAGCATTGGGAGTGGCCGAGCAGCCGAAGGTGGGAGACAGAGAGGAGAACTTCTTTGCAACCTTATGACAGAATTACACGGCATACATCAGTCACTCATATGGGGATTGATGTCATCAGCCACTGAATGGTCATCATGTGCATTATGGTATGTGTACTCATTCTTCATATGGCATATCTAACTCATCTCTTTACTTTCCCACAGGTCCATCAAGAGACCCCCCCCCCCTCCACTATCCAGGAGGAAGAGGAAGACTCCTTCTCAGAGAAGCTTCCAGTCTCTGAGGGCATAGCGTCACCAGAAATGAGCGCACCCAGCACCAGCGCAGAGATGCACACCTCGGTGGGTCCCACGCGAGATCGAGTAGTGTTGTCAGCGGATCCATCACAAGTCACAAGTGAGCAAGAGCAGATGGTGGAGAGAGGGACAGCAGTGGAGACTCGTCGTTGGAGGGCGCAGGATGCTTCCAGCTCTGCTCAGCTACATGCAGACGCTGAGCCTCGGGGACCATCGAGAAAGAGGATGATCTAGGAGGTGCAGGAAGATATGCAGGAGGCTCTGACAGGTTTTGCGAGTGGGATTTCTGCAAATGTTCAGAGGAGTCCAGCTCGAACATGAGCACCACTGTGTCGCAGGCAATGGTGACTGTAGGCTCTTCCATAGATAGGATGGTCAACTGCGTGGAGCAGCTCATGTGCCACTCACAGGAGCACATGATCTCTTTGGAGATGGCTATCAATGGAGAATAGATGGCTATCTATGGAGTATAGGTGACAAAAGCTCATAGACCTGTCTAGGATGTCTGTAGACATGGGTCCTCATGGCCCCACTGATGTGTAGCAAGGTGTTCCTCAGCTCCTTGCTAGCAGGGAAGTGTGGGTGGCCCATGAGAGGGATGACAGAGAGGGGAAAGGGTAGTGTGGGCTCCTCTCAAAGTGCTTATACCTCTCCCCCTTTGCCACCCCCTCAGTCAGAACCCAGATGGATCCACAGATCGCGATGGCCGAGTCTGCCCCTGCGGGGCCATCACAGGCTCCAAAACCCGGAGGATGTCTGTCAAGCATGTCTAAGCAGTCGCAGCAGGGAAGTGAGCAGGCTGCCTCTACCTCGACTGAAGCCACAGGGCGAGCACCTCTTTCACCACTTTCCCATATTGGACACATTTTTGTGCCCCTTTGGAAGTGGCTTAAGCGAGTTGCAGTGAATGGTGATATGTCACGGTACCTCCAGCCATGGTGGTCAGTGTGAAAGGAATGTCTTGGTTATTGTGGAAATCCTTTATGGTGTTGCCGTGGGGTGTGCCAACCTGGCGCAGCATGTGGCAGCCATATGGGTGTACAGTGTAAAGTTAAGTAAATCTGGACATGATGAGGCCATCCCTGGCCTCCTGGGCAGCAATGTACTCAGATGCTGATGCCCTCTGTCTTGTGTAGCATCAGGTGGTTGCGGAGAAGATTGGTGGTGCTACTGTTGTTCGTTGTGGTCTGATTCTGAGGACCAAGGTTGGACAGTATAAACGGCACCCATGCTGATGGAATAGATGGCAATAAAGTTGACAGAAGCAATCTGTCAATGGTGATAGAGGTTCTACCAATGAGGTGATACTGGATGGAAACTTTGCAGGAAACACTTGCAGCCTGCAGAAAGTTACATTTGTGCTGGCAATGTAGTCAGCAACAGCTTCTGCCTGAGGAAAGTGATCAGCTGTGAGGTCGGAGCTTTTATAATACATTTGAAGCTGTCAAGTAATCAGCTGGAGCAATGGCCACTACACGCCTGCCTCAGATTGATAGACGTGGTTCCCGAGCTGCGTGAATCCCGTGGCTATGCAGGGAAATTTGAAATGTAGGGGAGAAAAGGGTCTTAAGTGTCCGACAACAAGCCTATAATGATTTGAAGTACGTTGCCCGCGGGGTCGAGATGACGGTGGGTTCCCGACCCACTCCGACTTTTTTCAAATTTTCCACTCAGCCCGCCTCCGATCACATCCCCATGGACCCCAAAAAATTCCGGCCTAGTTTTTCAAAAGAGGCTTTACTTACTAGAGCTTCCTTATATTAAAAGTGACAGCGTAGTGCAGATTTTCCAAGGTACCTTGCCATAAATCTACCTCATGTGCAAACATTGCACATTATCAAGGATCTCTATTTAATAAAGGGAAGCTATCTCAATTTATTCTTTTTAAGTCCTTCGCTGTTGCTGCTGGCTTACATCAAGAGGAATACAAGATGATCCAAATCAAAATATTGTCCAAAAGCCTTTGTTAACCGAACTATTATTAACCAACAAGTATATCTCTACAGGTAAAAGAGCAGCACTAGTCTTGATCCTTCCCCTCCCTCTTGCCACTGGTCCACCTGAGAACTGTAGTGAGAGTTTGAATACCAGGTGAGTTTTGGTCTTTTGGTTGAATGTCTGGTGCTCCACCAGTAAATCTGCAGGGTTAACCCATGTCAAACCTGTAACAGACTCACCCATGTCAAACACGTAACCTGCTGAATCACCCCATTTAAAACACATGAGAAACAGAGGATGTGGTTAAATTACTCACAAGCAGTGAACTATCGCTCGTCCTTCTCCGCATTCTGCCTGCCATTTTTCAACTTGCCTCAGCAAATTTAGGAATGATTTCTTGGATTCAGGTATCTCCCTGTATGCAGACCATCGGAGGTATTGGAAATGTTGCACTATCAGTTGACCTTCCTGTAACTAAGACAACATGAATAATTAGTATTAAAAGAATTATAGTTTATAGTTTTCAATTTAACCTCAAGCTGTAATTAAGCGCATGTTATAGAAGCTGAAATATTGCTCTATATCAGGTTGATTTAGTCAATAGATTTCAAAGCGCAAGAAGTTTGAGATTCACAAAACATAGCTGGGGGTTGGGATCTGCATGGAGTGAATTTTAAATTGTTTTGGAGAAATTTATGAATATATGATTAAGTTCCACTGTATGATTCTCCTGTTGGCAGTACAAGGAGCAACTGCTATGTTTCTAATCTTCCTATATTCCCAAGAGCTAGCAGTAGCTCCGTCTCATCAGTCCTCTGGGAAGCAGGCAAGCAGTACAAGCGACTGACCTAGCAGAACCACATGCTGAATTTTCCCTTTTTCTTGGCCTCTATTACTGTTGCATAGAATTGCATTGCAGTATCAGACGGGTTGATGCTTTGGAAGTAAACCCAGATAGAATTGACCCTCGTCTTTGTGATTGCTTGAAATCTCTGTTTGTTCTCTTTCCTCAACTGTCTTTCTCTCTCTAATCTTTCTGATTACAGCCTGGAGTGGTACTCTCAGTGTGACAGGAATTCAGATGCACTTGACGGACATTTTTTTTTATTTCTGCGACTAAATTATCATTTTGTTCAAAACAAGATTTACCACAAATGAAATGTGTAGTAACATCTATATTTTTTGTTGGGGGAAAAAACAAAGAGAGCGCTTATTAAAACAAGGAATGTCAACCCTTTCTGATATTGCAGTCCAACTCCATTCATCTGTACAGTAGAGTTTAGTCACTTATACACGATAACCATCACAAGATGCTTTTCGAAACAAAATCCCAGTTGAGTTTTGAGTTCCTCTGTTACAAGAGCCAAGCTGTTTAATTTGTGATTTTATTTTAAAATACTTTTCTGCTTTTCCTGTCCAACAGCTACAAAGTTAGATTGTGTTCTAATAATGTTTTGTTTGTTTTGCTTCATTCTGCTGACAGGGTCTTTGAAATGATCCTTCAGTGCAATCTTTTAGTTCTGTCCTTGTAGACTGATTGCTGAAGAATTTCACTTAATCTATCTATATCCTTTTGCAGATTTGTTGTATCCTTTTCACAACTTGCTTTCCCACCTATCTTTGTATCATCAGCAAATTTGGCTAAATTACACTCGGTCCCTTCATCCAAGTCATTAATATAGATTGTAAATAGTTGAGGCCCTAGCACCGATCCCTGTGGCAGCCCACTAGTTAGTTTGCCAACCTGAAAATGACCCATTTTTCCTGACTCTCTGTTTTCTGTTACCAATCATCTTTCTTACCCCCAACCCCATGAGCTCTTATCTTGTGCAGAAACCTTTTATGTGGCACTATTTCAAATGTCTTCTGGAAATCGAAATACACTACATCGACTGGTTCCCCTTTATCCACCCTGCTTGTTACATTCTCAAAGAATTGAAGCAAATTTGTCAAACATGATTTCTCTTTCATAAAACCATGCTAACTCTGGTTCATTGTATTGTGGTTTTCTAAATGTCCTGCTACTACTTCCTTAATAATGGACTTCAGCAGTTTCCCAATGGCAGATGTTAGGCTAACTGGTTTATAGATTCCTGCTGGGGTTGTTCTCCTTAGAGCAGAGAAATTTGAGAGGAGAGTTGATAGAGGTGTTCAAAATCACAAAGAATCTAAACAGAGTAGATAGAAACTGTTCCCATTAGTGGAAGTGTTGAGAACCAGAGGACACAGATTTAAGGTGATTGGCAGAAGAACCAAAGGCGAAAAGAGTAAAGACTTTTTTACGCAGTGAGTGGTTAGGATCTGGAATGCACTGCCTGAAAGGGTGGTGGAGGCAGATTCAATCGTGGCTTTCAAAAGGAATTGGATAAGCACCTGAAGGAACGGGCGGGGGAGTAGAACTAGCAGAGTGCACGGGCTCGACGGACTGAATGGCCTCCTTCGGAGCTGTAACCGTTCTTTGTTTCTATGATTACGGGATTCCCTTTGGAAATGATTAAAATGGAATTCTGCTTTGTGATTGAAGGACCAGGCCCACATGATTCCAGGTACACTTCCGCATCGCCTGTGTCCCTGGGATCAGTGAGCCATTTTGCTGCCCTTGCCTTGTAACCTCGCTGCCAGCAGATAGGATCGTAATTCTTTTGCAGGTCGGAGGCATTCTCTGGTGGTCCAACTCCGACTGCAATTTTTGGCCCATTCAGGTGAAAGTATACCGAGGGTAAAATGAAGGCGGTTGTGTGAAAAGACTTGAAATTCACCAAAGGGAGAGTGCGAGAAGGGAAAGTAGTTAAATGAAAAGATATATAGAGAATAAAGCAGAAAGTAACAAAAGACAGAATTATTAGACCAACTGTAAATATACTTGAATGGAAGATGACATGAGCGTGGATTCAATAGGTTGCACTGTACTAGAGTTGGGCAAGATTAGTGGTCTGTATTACCAAACAGAATGAACTATAATGATCGTATATACATCCATATATTTTAATGCTCAGACATGATGAAGAACACTGCAGACAAATTCTACAACATTCTAGTTTAAAATGGCAATATTAGTGATTATGGTGGTTTCATTTCTACGTTATTATATGTTGGTTTGAATCACGACACTGAAAAAGTATTGAATTGCACTGCATTTTTCATATCCATGCTGTATTTTTAAAATTGGTTTCTTTTGTCATTGTAAGATGGACTTTACTTATAGAAACATAGAAAATAGGTGCAGGAGTAGGCCATTCGGCCCTTCGAGCCTGCACCACCATTCAATTAGATCATGGCTGATCATTCCTTCAGTATCCCTTTCCTGCTTTCTCTCCATACCCCTTGATCCCTTTAGCCGTAAGGGCCATACCTAATTCCCGTTTGAATATATCCAATGAACTGGCATCAACAACTCTCTGCGGCAGGGAATTCCACAGGTTAACAACTTTCTGAGTGAAGAAGTTTCTTCTCATCTCAGTCCTAAATGGCCTGCCCCTTATCCTAAAGACTGTGACCCCTGGTTCTGGACTTCCACAACATCGGGAACATTCTTCCCGCATTTAACCTGTCCAGTCCCTTCAGTTCTTATATGTTTCTATGAGATCCCCTCTCATCCTTCTAAACTCCAGTGTATAAAGGCCCAGTCTCTCCTCATATGTCAGTCCAGCCATCCCTGGAATCAGTCTGGTGAACCTTCACTGCACTCCCTCAATAGCAAGAACATCCTTCCTCAGATTAGGAGACCAAAACTGAACACAATATTCCAGGTGAGGCCTCACCAAGGCCCTGTACAACTGCAGTAAGACTTCCCTGCTCCTATACTCAAATCCCCTAGCTATGAAGGCCAACATACCATTTGCCTTCTTCACCGCCTGCTGTACCTGCATGCCAATTTTCAATGACTGATGAACCATGACTCCCAGGTCTCGCTGCACCTCCCCTTTTCCTAATCTGCCACCATTCAGATAATATTCTGCCTTCGTGTTTTTGCCCCCAAAGTGGATAACCTCACATTTATCCACATTATACTGCATCTGCCAAGTATTTGCCCACTCGCCTAACCTGTCCAAGCCACCCTGCAGCCACTTGGTGTCCTCCTCACAGCTCACACCACCACCCAGTTTAGTGTCATCTGCAAACTTGAAGATATTACACTCAATTCCATCATCTAAATCATGAATGTATATTGTAAAGAGCTGGGGTCCCAGTACTGAGCCCTCCGGCACTCCACTAGTCAGTGCCTGCCATTCTGAAAAGGATCCATTTATCCCGACTCTCCGCTTCCTGTTTGCCAACCAGTTCTCTAACTCTGTCATTACATTACCCCCAATACCATGTGCTTTGATTTTGCACACCAATCTCTTGTGTGGGACCTTGTCAAAAGCCTTTTGAAAGTCCAAATACATCACATCCACTAGTTCTCCCTTGTCCACTCTACGAGTTACATCCTCAAAAAATTCCAGAAGATTTGTCAAGCATGATTTCCCTTTCATAAATCCATGCTGACTTGGACCAATCCTGTCACTGCTTTCCAAATGCACTGCTATTTCATCCTTAATGATTGATTCCAACATTTTCCCCACTACTGATGTCAGGCTAACCAGTCTATAATTACCCGTTTTCTCTCTCCCTCCTTTTTTTTTTAAAGTGGTGTTACATTAGCTACCCTCCAGTCCACAGGAACTGATCCAGAGTTGATAAGACTGTTGGAAAATGATCACCAATGCATCCACTATTTCTAGGGCCACTTTCTTAAGTACTCTGGGATGTAGACTATCAGGCCCCGGGGATTTATCGGCCTTCAATCCCATCAATTTCCCTAACACAATTTCCCGCCTAATATCCTTCAGTTCCTCCTTCTCACTAGATCCTCGGTCCCCTAGTACATCCGGAAGGTTATTTGTGTCTTCCTTCGTGAAGACAGAACCAAAGTATTTGTTCAATTGGTCTGCCATTTCTTTGTTCCCCATTATAAATTCACCCGAATCCGACCGCAAGGGACCTACGTTTGTCTTCACTAATCTTTTTCTCTTCACATATCTATAGAAGCTTTTGCAGTCAGTTTTTATGTTCCCAACAAGCTTCTTCTCGTACTCTATTTTCCCCCTCTTAATTAAACCCTTTGTCCTCCTCTGCTGAATTCTAAATTTCTCCCAGTTCTCAGGTTTGCTGCTTTTTCTGGCTAATTTATATGCCTCTTCCTTGGATTTAACACTATTCTTAATTTCCCTTGTTAGCCACGGTTGAGCCACCTTCCCCGTTTTATTTTTACTCCAGACAGGGATGTACAATTGTTGAAGTTCATCCATATCATCTTTAAAGGTTTGTCATTGCTTATCCACCGTCAACCCTTTATGTATCATTTGCCAGTCTAATCTAGCCAATTCGCGCCTCATACCGTCAAAGTTACCTTTCCTTAAGTTCAGGACCCTAGTTTCTGAATTAACTGTGTCACTCTCCATCTTAATAAAGAATTCTACCATATTATGGTCACTCTTCCCCAAGGGGCCTCGCACATCAAGATTGCTAATTAGTCCCTTCTCATTACACATCACCCAGTCTGGGATGGCCAGCTCTCTGGTTGGTTCCTCGATATATTGGTCTAGAAAAACATCCCTAATACACTCCAGGAAATCCTCCTCCACCACATTGCTACCAGTTTGGTTAGCCCGATCAATATGTAGATTAAAGTCGTCCATGATAACTGCTGTACCTTTATTGCACACATCCCTTATTTCTTGTTTGATGCTGTCCCCAATCTCACTGCTACTATTTGGTGGCCTGTACACAACTCCTACGAGCGTTTTCTGCCCTTTGGTATTCCGTAGCTCCACCCATACCGATTCCACATCATCCAAGTTAATGTCCTTCTTTACAATTGCATTAATTTCCTCTTTAACCAGCAACGCCACCCCACCTCCTTTTTCTTTCTGTCTATTCTTCCTAAATGCTGAATACCCTTGGATGTTGAGTTCCCAGTCTTGGTCACCCTGGAGCCATGTCTCCGTGATGCCAATCACATCATATCCGTTAACTGCTATCTGCGCAGTTAATTCCGAATTATTCCGAATACTCCTCGCATTGAGGCACAGAGCCTTCAGGCTTGTCTTTTTAACACACTTTGCCCCTTTAGAATTTTGCTGTAATGTGGCCCTTTTTGTTTTTTGCCTCGAGTTTCTCTGCCCTTCACTTTTACTATTCTCCTTTCTATCTTTTGCTTCTGACTCCATTTTATTTCCCTCTGTCTCCCTGCATAGGTTCTCATCCCCCTGCCATATTAGTTTAACGCCTCCCCAACAGCACTAGCAAACACTCCCCCTAGGACATTGGTTCTGGTCCTGCCCAGGTGCAGACCGTCCGGTTTGTACTGCTCCCACCTCACCCAGAACCGGTTCCAATGCCTCAGGAATTTGAATCCCTCCCTTCTGCACCACTGCTCAAGCCACGTATTCATCTAAGCTATCATGCGATTCCTACTCTGACTAGCAGGTGGCAGTGGTAGCAATCCTGAGATTATTACTTTTGAGGTCCTACTTTTTAATTTAACTCCTAGCTCCCTAAATTCGTCTCGTAGGACCTCATCCCGTTTTTTACCTATATCGTTGGTACCTATATACACCATGACAACTGGCTGTTCACACTCCTTTTTCAGAATGTCCTGCACCCGCTCCGAGTCATCCTTGATCCTTGCACCAGGGAGACAACATACCATCCTGGAGTGTCGGATGCGGCCGCAGAAACGTCTATCTATTCCCCTTACAATTGAATCCCCTATCACTATCACTCTCCCACTCTTTTTCCTGCCGTCCTGTGCAGTAGAGCCAGCCACGGTGCCATGAACTTGGCTGCTGCAGCTCTTCTCTGATGAGTCATCCTCCTCAACAGTACTCAAAGCGGTGTATCTGTTTTGCAGGGGGATGACCGCAGGGGATCCCTGCACTACCTTCCTTGCACAGGTCTTCCTGTTGGTCTTCCATTCCCTACCTGGCTGTGGACCCTTTACCTCGGTAAGACCAACTCGCTAAACGTGCTATTCACATCACTCTCAGCATCATGGATGCTCCAGAGTTCATCCACCCGCAGCTCCAGTGCCGCAATGCGGTCCGTCAGGAGCTGCAGGCGGATAACACTTCCTGCATACGTAGTCGTCAGGGACACCGGAAGCGTCCCTGACTTCCCACATCGTATGGGAGGAGCATAACATGTGTCCGAGCTCTCCTGCCATGACTTAACCCTTAGATTCACCTGATTGGGCAACAACAATGTTAAAAGGTTACTTACTGATGAAGAAAAGAAAAAGAAAAACTACTCACCAATCACTTACCCCCTTGGCTGTGACGTCACCTTTCGATTTCTTTCTACTTCTTTTTTGCCTCCGTGCTGCAGCTGCACCGGCTGGCCTCACCAACGAACTCCTGCCTCCACGAACTCCTCACTCACAGGCCTTTATAGGCCTCTGGCTCCTCGATCTCCCGTCTCACCAACGAACTCCTGCCTCCACGAACTCCTCACTCACAGGCCTTTATAGGCCTCTGGCTCCTCGATCTCCCGCCTCACCAACGAACTCCCGCCTCCCCAGACTCCCCAGACTCCTCGCTCACGGGCCTTTATAGGTCTCTGGCTCCTTGATCTCCCGCCTCCACGAACTCCCCGGATTCCTTGCTCACGGGCCTTTATAGGCCTCTGGCTCCTCGATCTCCCACCTCACCAACGAACTCCCACCTCCACGAACTTATAGGAGCTTCATTCACACACTAGTAGAAGTACATTCACATAAGGATTAATAAAGTACAGTATTAGCTGTCACGCAGAATAACTTAGTGAACTGTAGTTGGAGATGATGGAGGAATTGAGGGTGTGTTTGGAGAATTTAACTTTCTCCTTTGTAATGAGAACATATACCATTTGATCATAAAGTATCAAGTTTGCTTATTCGGGAAAGCTCTAAATGTTTGTTTACTCAGAGTAAAATTCTTATACCTGCAAGGAACTGCAAGGCCATCGGTACCCTAGTTTATGAGAGAAAGAAGCCAAAAGATGCAAGCAACTGGTAGTGCAACTGTCTTCTAGCTGACAACTGCAGACTCGTTTCAGAATCCTCTTCCACACTTCCAAAAGAAGGAAAGTGGGGCTTAGCTATGCTTACCAGCTGTTTACATTTTTTAATCAAAACTGAAGGAATAAAGCAGACTGTGACGGGGCTCTTTTAGAAAATTAATTCAATAACAACAAATTTTAGCCCAATTCCATTCCTTTCCCTTTAAGAAAAGTAGATGACACTACAGCGCAAGCATCTTCAAAATGAGACCGTTATATCTCTAGTTGTTCTGTTGCAACACTGAAATTGGATGTTAAGGATCTGTATGTGCCCACATGCCATTAACATCATATTGAAGTGTATTACCAGCTGGTGCTCAGAGCAAAAATATTAACAGTGTAGAGACACCTATCGGGGCCATTAGCACTTGACTTCCTTATTTATGTCCCTTTGCCTGCATGACTAGTAAAGAAATGGAGCTCTAAGTCATCAAATGAAAGACCCATCAAGCCGTTCTGTGCATAGTTATGCAATGGACACATCATCATCATCATCACCATAGGCAGTCCCTCAAAGCGAAGATGAATTGCTTCCACGCCAAAAAGGAATGAGTTCACAGGTGTTTCAATGACGGACCTAATATTCCAGATCCCGCACTACATCCTGAAGGGTGGAAGATGCCTGCGCTTGGATTTTTTTAACGTGTGGTGGCCGTTGCACACCAGCCACCACACGGGCTTGACAGAGCCAGGTCTTGGTCCAGTGGCAAGGATTACCCAAGACGACTGGAGACCAGCTCTGCTGCACGGACCGAGCACGTACACATATAGCAGTGTGGGCTGGCTCGTGCTGCCCCTGGGCCCCCGCCTCCAATGGGCCCCAGACTCACGCCCCTCCCGGCAGGCCGGGGCAATCAGAGGGAGCAACGTGCGGCGGTGGCATTACCATCAGTAGCAGGAGACACAGCACACAATGAGGAATAACACATTCAGGTTCAGAAAGCGTTGAATAAGTTAACAACAGGTTTGTTTGGTAATTTTGGTGAAGATAATTAGCAAAGAAACAGGGAACCAAAATGGGGAACATCGAGTCTAAATTTTAAAGCTATGTGCCTGATTTATGAATATAAAATGGGCTCGACTATGACAAAATTAGCAGTGAGAATGCCCTCCCCTTACTTTGTGTGCGCGCTCTGGACACTGCTAAATTTGGCTGTGCCTTTTTATTTTTTTAGGCGGACATGGCAGATGTCTGAAATGAACGCAGGCATCATTTCAATATTAAAATGAGGCTCGTGCTCATTTCCGAACCTGTTCCCGAAATTGGTGTAAAGTAGGCAGAGCTTGTGTTGCTGCATTATTTATCAGGCTCTACAGCGGCTCCTTAAAAGCGTGAAGGAACTTAGGAGAACCATTTTAATGACAGAAATCGCACAGTAATAATTTCCTCCTGGCTTTCCTACCAAAACAATTTGTTGCGCCATTTAGACGCGGTCAATATGCTGAAAATATTGAGAAAATTCACCTCCATTTTATCTAAAGGAGAAAAAGGAGCATCAAATTTATATTCTATTAAACAATTAACCATTAGATTTGGATACCTTCCTCTAGGTGGGTAAAAATAAAATTCGATCACCACAAATAATCCCTATACTGGCAAATCAGAGCCTCTTTGGTTCCTGGTCATAGTTCAGCGCTCCTTCCGAACCGACATGTGCCACTCCATTTCATGGTCCAGTTAAGGAACAGATTGAAACTCAATCCAGCCGAAGCTAGCACACTGCAGTCAGTGACAGCTACTTTGGGATTTAAAGTCAAACCCATTAAGCCCATATTCTGGTGAAGTGCGGTTAAAATAACCAAGTGATTTTCGGAGCAAGCAGTCAGCATTTTTTATAACTTTCATGAAATAAAGTCAATAATGTGAAGAGCAGAACCTCAAAGAAGAAATATTAAAGAAGTCACGACAGGCTTCGATCTAAAAATATATATAAGAAAATAACAGAAGTGACAGACAGTCACTTTCGCGAACAAATGCAAGGGAATGGATAATAAAGGAAAATGAAAGAAATAAAAACAGGTCAAGTCAACTTTAATAAATGAAAAAAAGATTGAAGTGGAAGCTAAGTAAACAGCATGGAGATGGTGGTGTCACAGTGGGAGTTATCCCTCAGCCTTCCATCCTCACAGATTATGACACCAGTCTTTTCAGATTTTGTATGAAGGTCACCCATTTCACAATTTCAAAAAAAATACATCCCAAAACTCAAATTTTGCTTGACTCATCGGGTGGGGTGTTGTTATGAACTTTCTTAATTTAAGTTTTTAATTTATTTTGAGTATTCAAGGATTTAGCTAGCTTTGCAAAAGTCAATTTTCTTATTTATGCCCAACTGAATGGTAAATAGTGGGGGTGTTGAGATGCAATAATACAGATTTGCTGATCACTGCTTACTGGCAAATGGAGTGTGTACTCCATATATTCCTACATTTCATATGTACTTCATTGGCTGTAAAGCACTTTGGGACATCCTGAGGTCATGAAAAGCACTATAGAAATGCAAGTTCTTTGTTTATTCTTACTCAACTGATCATGGTCTTCACCAATGGGTCAGTTATAAACACAGCTGGTACATATTATGGCTCCAGACCTCGTTACAGCCTTGGTCCAAAAATGGACAAAAGAGCTGAATTGGAGAGGCGAGGTGAAAGTGACTGAAGAAGGGTCTCAGACCTGAAATGCTAACTGTTTCTCTCTCCACCGATGCTGCCTGGCCTGCTGAGTGTTTCCAGCATTTTCTGTTTTTGTGTGAGTGACTGCCTTTGACATCAAGGCAAAATTTGACCGAGTGTGGCATCAAGGAGCCCTAATAAAATAGAAGTCAAGGGGAATCGGGAGGAAAACTCTTCACTGGCTGGAGTCATACTTAGCACACAGGAAGATGGTTGTGGTTTTTGGAGGCCAATCATCTCAGCTCCAGGCCATCACTGCAGGTGTTTCTCAGGGCAGTGTCCTTGGCCCAACCATCTTCAGCTGCTTCATCAATGACCTTCGTTCCATCATAAGGTCAGAAGTGGGGATGTTCGCTGATGATTGCACAGGTTCCATTTGTATTTCCTCAGATAATGAAGCAGTTCATTCCCACATTCAGCAAGACCTGGACGACAATTAGGCTTGGGCTGATAAGTGACAAATAATATGCGCGCCACACAAGTGCCAGACAATGAGTATCTCCAACAGGAGAGAGTCCAACCACCTCCCCTTGACATTGAATGGCATTATCAGCACCGAATGCCCCACCATCAACATCCTGGGGTGGTCACCATTGACCAGAAACTTAACTGAACCAGGCACACAAATACTGTGGCAACAAAAGCAGGTCAGAGGCTGTGTATTCTGCAATGAATGACTCAGCTCCTGACTCTCAAAGCCTTCCGCCATCTGCAAGGCACAAATCAGGAATGTGATGGAATACACTCCACTTGCCTTAATGAGTGCTGCTCCAACAACACTCAAGAAGCTCGACACCATTTAAGACAAAGCAGTCCGTTTGATTGGCATCTCATCCACAATCGCACCGTGGTTGCAATGTGTACCATCTACAAGATGGACTGCAGCAACTCGCCAAGGCTTCTTCGGCAGCACCTCCCAAACCCACGACCTCTACCACTTAGAAAGACAAGGGGAGCAGGCACATGGGAACACTACCACCTCCAAGTTCCCCCACAATTTTTAAAGGAGCATACAAAATTATTTGGCAAAATCTTTTATTGTTTGGAGAGGGAGAAGATTTGGCATCAATAAGAACATAAGAAATAGGAGCAGGAGTAGACCATTTGGCCTCTCGAGCCTGCTCCGCCTTTCAACAAGATCATGGCTGATCTGATCATGGAACAAACTCCACTTCTCTGCCCGCTCCCCATAACTATTTACTCCCTTATTACTCAAAAATCTGTCCATCTCCGCCTTAAATATATTCAATGACCCAACCTCCACAGCATTCTGGGGCAGAGAATTCCATAGATTTACAACCCTCAGAGAAGAAATTTCTCATCTCAGTTTTAAATGGGTGGCCCCTTATTCTAAGACTATGTCCCCTATGAATGGAAATATCCTCTCTGCATCCACCTTGTCGAGCCCCCTCATTATCTTACATGTTTCGATAAGATCACCTCTCATTCTTCTGAACTCCAATGTGTATTCGCCCAACCTACTCAACCTGTCCTCATAAGTCAACCCCCTCATCTCCAGAATCAACCTAGTGAACCTTCTCTGAACAGCCTCCAATGCAAGTATATCCTTCCTTAAATACGGAGACCAAAACTGTACACAGTACTCCAGTTGTGGTCTCACCAATACCATGTATAGTTGTAGCAGGACTTCTCTGCTTTTATACTCTATCCCTTTGCAATAAAGGCCAACATTCCATTTGCCTTCCTGATTACTTGCGGTACCTGCATACTAACGTTTTGTGTTTCATGCACAAGGACCCCCCAGATCCCTCTGTACTGCAGCACTTTGCAATTTTTCTCCATTTAAATTATAATTTACTTTTCCATTATTTCTGCCAAAGTGGATAACCTCACATTTTCCCACATTATACAGCATCTGCCAAATTTTTGCCCACTCACTTAGCCTGTCTATATCCCTTTGCAAATTTTTTGTGTCCTCCTCACCATTTGCTTTCCCACCCATCTTTGTATCATCAGCAAACATGACTGCATTACACTCGGTCCCTTCATCCAAGTCATTAATATAGATTGTAAATAGTTGAGGACCCAGCACTGATCCCTGCGGCATCCCGCTAGTCACCGTTTGCCAACCGGAAAATTACCCATTTATCCCAACTCTCTGTTTTCTGTTTGTTAACCAATCCTCTGTCCATGCCAATATATTACCCCCAACCCCATGAGCTTTTATCTTGCACACATGAACAAAGTGATGATGCATTTTGACACGATTCTGTTATCTATTTCTTAGGTGGCTGATCCTCAACTGCCCGTTTTTCGCCCGCACCCAGAGTGAAATTTAGCCCCATGGAGTAGCAAATCTGCCAATGATCCCCAGACAATGGAGAGTCAGGCTGCAAATGAACCCTGGACTATATTATGAGTACAGAGGCCTACCACAACAACTCAGCCAAAATGTGTGCAACAGATGTATTTGAACAGTGGCATACAAAAATCACTGTACTCAATTTATAGAATAAATACAGAGCATTCTAATTGCCTCCTGGGTTCCTGTTCTGAATTCATTACAATGTGCCCAGAAACTTTCTTGAATATAATCAGCACCCACAGCCCTGAGCAGCAGAGAGCATGTGCCATTTTTCTTAAACAAAAGCAAAATACTGCAGATGCTGGAAATTTGAAATAAAAACAGAAGATGCTGGAAACACTCATCAGGTCAGACATCGTCTGCGGAGTTAGAAACAGATTGAACGTTTAAGCTCGACGACCTTTAATCGAGTTCTTGATGAAAATTCATCGATCTGAAAATACGACCCTGATTTTTTTGTTCGGTGGCGTTACTGAGGAGCATGCCACCGACATCCGAACGAAATCCGCACTTACCTCATGCGAACCCCACTTCGTGAAGTTGCTTTCAGACGCTGCAGAGCTGTGCACAGCGTAGTGGTCCAAGGATGCACCATTGTGCGTTTGCGAACCTGGGATCACATGGGGCGATGCTCCTTTCATTTCCTGACTCTTAGCCAATCAGAAAACATAGAAATATCCGCAAAGAAAGCATTAAGCTTTGCAGAAAGTCCATCTAAGCAGCCGACCTTGTTTTATTTTTATTATTCCCACTGCATTTTCCAAAAGATTGTTCAACTATTTTTCTTCGATTCGCATCCATTTTGATATATTAAACAATTTGATGTCAAGCTTTGGCTTTTAAATTGCTGACTATTAAATATTAAAGAAAAACGCATTTTAAATAATTTAGCTGCCAGATATGCTATTACATTAATAAATTACAATCATAGCAATAATATTTAACACACAAACCAAGATTTCAACATTAATAGAATTCAATCAAACACTGAAAAGTCTTGAAGTACTTTTTACTGAACGTGTCCTTGAAACCATAAAACTCGATTGGGATGCTTTTTATGGGCTGTAGCATAAACCCAGCTCAAAATTATACAATTTTCTCATCCGCGTCCTTCCCTTACGCTATATAACAGGCTCATATGCCAGCCACAAAAATTATCAGGGTAATTAATGCGTAAGTGGGCAATTAGCCTAGCTTTTCGCCAGCACGCTGATTTCAATGGGTAGGTAAAACGTGCAGCGAAGCCAATGTGGAGTTGGAGCTTGACAGATTCCAAGTTCGGGATTTAGCGCATGGAAATCCCGAATTTGCGGTCAACTTCAAAGTCGGTATGATGCCGTACTCAAGAGTTCACAGTCATATTGACCGTGAATTCAGGGCCATTAACTCTTATTTCTCGCTCTCTCTCTCTCTCCACGGATGCCGAATCTTTCCAGCAAACTTCTTTATTTGGCATTTCTGTTAGTTGTTCTGCCAAAACAATTGCCATAGAATCTTACCCGTGATAAATTCTGGACCCGGAATAAGCGGGTGACAATCTCCTCGTCCATCATGCGCGAGACGAATTCCACTTGCACAGGCCCATACTGCTGAAGTCCTTGCTCTGGCCAATACTGTAAGCATGGCTGCATAGTGAACGGAGAGAAAAAAAGGCTCAAGATGAATGTATAAACGAAATACATAAAAAGAGATTTATTTTTCCCAAGTCAGGATGGCAAATTATATTAGATGCTGCAGCACAGCAATATTCAGAATTATGGGTTTTATTGCACCTTAAGGTAGTAATATATCTGCACCATAATGACAAGTCTAACATTGCTAACATTTTCTGTGTTATTTAAAAAGTAACAGAATCAAAGGCTGTAACTATTATAGCAGTGCCCATCAGATTGCACTATTTTGGTTTAAAAATGTGGCCTATTTTGCAGCATAAAATAAATAAATATAGCTGTGGAGCCTGGAAACAGTTGTGTGATATTGGCCTGTAATTTGTGGTCAGCGGTGAAGCAAAGGTGTTCAATGCAGGTCTCAAAGAAAGCTGCCCACAAAAGATCTCGCAATCTCTGTAATGAGATGTTTGGCTTTTGTGATGTGCAGTTGAGATCATAGCTGTTGTGACATTAAAAAGCTGTATAAACATCAAGCACAATGCAGAATTCTCACAGACAGGGAACCAGGAAGTGAAGAAGCTCATTTTATCCTGACTTTTTAAAATGTTACAGAGAGCAAAACAAAGATTGGGCCTCTCACGTGGGGAAAGGGTAAACCGGAAATAAATATGAACAAACTTTTTAAAAACATAATTTTTTAATTAAAGTTTCTTAAAAATTTTAATTAATTTAACACTCCACAGAATTAAAATTAGTTTTCAGGGCCATAACCGATCCTATTACACCTATTCCAACAAGGTCTAACTTTTAATAGGGATTTTAACAGGGATGTTACCGTAGAAAAGCCTAAATTTTCATCAGTTTCCCTGATTTCCCTGATTGCCGGCTATTGGGGAGGTGGTGAGGAAGGACACTGCGCTGCCAGTGTCAAAGCAGTGAATGACTGACTGCAACTTCAGGATTTCCGAGTTAGAATGTGCACACATGCATCGTTTGCTGTTATTATCCACCACAAATTCCGGGCTATTATCATGATGCTGTTTAATTCCTCTGCTTTTTATTTTCACAGGAGGTGGGGAGGTTTAACCTATTTAAAATAATTTGGTATTGCCTCCCTTACAATAGTGCACAAAATGGACTTTTAAAAAAAAGGAGGGAGAGAGAAAAGAGAATTATAGACCGGTTAGCCTGACATCGGTAGTGGGGAAAATGCTGGAATCAATTATTAAAGATGAAATAGCAGCGCATTTGGAAAGCAGTGACAGGATCGGTCCAAGTCAGCATGGATTTATAAAAGGGAAATCATGCTTGACAAATCTTCTAGAATTTTTTGAGGATGTAACTAGTAGAGTGGATAAAGGAGAACCAGTGGATGTGGAGTATTTGGACTTCCAAAAGGCTTTTGACAAGGTCCCACACAAGAGATGAGTGTGCAAAATTAAGGCACATGGTATTGGGGGTAATGTATTGACATGGATAGAGAACTGATTGGCAGACAGGAAGCAAAGAGTGGGAATAAACGGGTCCTTTTCAGAATGGCAGGTAGTGACTAGTGGGGGTACCGCAAGGTTCAGTGCTGGGACCCCAGCTATTTACAATATATAATTAATGATTTAGACGAAGGAATTGAATATAATATCTCCAAGTTTGCAGATGACACTAAGCTGGGTGGCAGTGGGAGCTGTGAGGAGGATGCTAAGAGACTACAGGGTGACTTGGACAGGTTAGGTGAGTGGCAAATGCATGGCAGATGCAGTATAATGTGGATAAATGTGAGGTTATCCACTTTGGTGGCAAAAACAGGAAGGCAGATTATCTAACTGGTGACAGATTAGTAAAAGGGGAGGTGCAACGAGACCTGGGTGTCATGATACATCAGTCATTGAAAGTAGGTATGCAGGTACAGCAGGCAGTAAAGAAAGCAAATGGCATGTTGGCCTTCATAGCGAGAGGATTTGAGTATAGGAGCAGGGAGGTCTTACTGCAGTTGTACAGGGCCTTGGTGAGACCATATCTTGAGTATTGTGTGCAGTTTTGGTTTCCTAATCTGAGGAAGGACATTCTTGCTATTGAGGGAATGCAGCGAAGGTTCACCAGACTGATTCCTGGGATCGCAGGACTGACATATGAAGAAAGACTGGATCGACTAGGCTTATATTCACTGGAGTTTAGAAGAATGAGAGGGGATCTCATAGAAGCATATAAAATTCTGACGGGATTGGACAGGTTAGATGCAGGAAGAATGTTCCCAATGTTGGAGAAGTCCAGAACCAGGGGTCACAGTCTAAGGATAAGGGGTAAGCCATCTAGGACCGAGATGAGGAGAAACTTTTTCACCCAGAGAATTGTGAACCTATGGAATTCTCTACCACAGAAAAGTTGTTGAGGCCAGTTCGTTGGATATATTCAAAAGGGAGTTAGATGTGGCCCTTACGGCTAAAGGGATCAGAGGGTATGGAGAGAAGGCAAGAGTGGGGTACTGAAGTTGCATGATCAGTCATGATCATATTGAATGGTGGTGCAGGCTCGAAGGGCCGAATGGCCTGCTCCTGCACCTATTTTCTATGTTTCTATGAACAGTTTAAGCATCCGTTTAGATAAGAGAGTACTTTCCTCAGGCGGTCTGCACAGAGCAGCATTAAACAGACTGCACTTAAACAGAGTGTTTTTATTTGGGACGTTGGAGAGAGTGGGAATCTCTGGTAAGTTTTGGGTAAGTATAGTCGTAAAAAGTGAAATTTAGTTTAACATTTTTATTTTAACCTAGAACTTTAAAAACTGTTGTTAACAGAAGCTGCCTGCCAGTGGCAGTTAACTATCAGTCAGCTGTAACATTTGTCTTGTATAGGTGCTAATCACCAGGAGCAGGGGAGCCGAGACAGCACTTGTAACTTGGGTGAGGCTCCTAGAGTATAAAAGTAAACAGTTCTGCAGAGCACAGAGCAGCATGAAACAGAGTGCACTTAAACAGGTTGTTTTTATTTAAGAATTTGGAGAGAGCGGGAATTCGGAGATGAGGGGGAAGGAGTTGCTGCTTTTTGCCTACACTACTTGTAGTGCTTTGTGTTACAGGTAGATGCTTAATTTTATTTACCCATAACTTAATGTAGATCAAGTAGTCAAGAAATTAAATTGTAATCTAAGTTACTTAAATACAAATGTAATTAAGGTTAATTAAATAAAACAACGTCATAATAGGAATGCTTGTGCAGGTGGTGTGCCGCAACTGCAGCATGTGGGATTTTGTGGAGAGCATTGTGATCCCGGACAACCACGTTTGCAGTAAGTGCCTGAATCTTGAGGAACTTCAACTCAGAGTTGTTGATCTTAGAATTTTAAAAATCTTAGGATTTTAGAATTCAGCAAAGGAGGACCAAGTAATTGATAAGGAAAGAGAAAAAAGAATTAGAGTAAATTAGCAAGAGACATAACAGATTGTAAATGTTTCTATAGGTATGTAAATAGGAATAGGTTAGTAAAAGTATGCTTGGGCCCATTAGAGGCAGAGACAGGAGAAATTATAATGGGCAAGAAGGAAATGGCAGAGACATTAAACAAATACTATGTATCTGTCTTCACGGTCGAAGACACAAAAAACATTCCAGAAATAATAGAGAACCAAGAGTCTAGAGAGATCGAGGACCTTAAAGAAATCGGTATAAGTAAAGACATAGGGGTCAAATTCAGTACCGCCATTTTTGAGGAAATGTAACCGCCTGAGTGCTGATTTTACCATCTGGCATTATGTGTATGCTCCAACTGCAAAATTCAGTTTTTATGGACAAAGATGAGAGAGCGGCGCTAAAAAGTGGCGTTGCACATTCATTCTCGGGCGGGAGCTCAGGAGGCCTACTGAATTTCGCATCCAACCGCCTAACTCCCAGTTAACACCTAACACCGGCGTTATCAGCAGGCATTCGTAACTGAATTTTGACCCCATAGTGCTGGAGAAATTAATGGGACTAAGTGGCGACAAATCCCCTGGACCCGACGACCTGCATCCTAGGGTTTTAAAAGAGGTCGCTGCAGAGATAGTGGATGCATTGGTATTAATCTTCCAGAATTTCCTAGATTCTGGAAAAGTCCTCAAGGATTGGAAGGTAGCAAACATAAACCGGCTATTTAAAAAAGGAGGAAGAGAAAAGACGGGAATTATAGCCAGTTAGCCAGACATCAGTAGTCGACAAAATGATAGAATCTATTATTAGGGACGTGGTAACAGGGCACTTAAAAATCGTAATATGATTAGGCAGAGTCAACGTAGTTTTATGAAAGGGAAATCGTGTTTGACAAATCTGTTAAGAGTTTTTTGAAGATGTAACTAGTAGGATGGATAAGGGGGAACCAGTGGATGTACTGCATTTGGATTTTCAAAAAACATTCGATAAGGTGCTACACAAGAGGTTATTACACAAAATTATGACTCATGGTATATTAGCATGGATTGAAGATTGGTTAATAGACAGAAAACAAAATGTAGGAATAAACGGGACTTTTTCGGGTTGGCAGGCTGTAACTAACGAGGTACCGCAAGGAACAGTGCTTGGGCCTCAGTTATTTACAATCTATATTAATGACTTAAATGAAGGGATTGAGTGTAACGCGTCCAAGTTTGCTGATGATACAAAGTTAGGTGCGAAAGTAAGCTGAGAGGAGGACGCAAAGAGGCTTGAGAGAGATATAGACAGGTTGACGGAATGGGCACGAACATGGCAAATGGAATACAATGCGGGGATGTGTGAAGTTATCCACTTTGTTAGGAAAAACAAAAATGCAGAATATTTGTTGAATTTTGAGAGACTGGGAAATGTATGAATTCAGAGGGATATGTGTGTCCTTGTACTTGAATCACAGAAAGTTAACATGCAGGCACCCCAAAATGGCTAGTCTGCAAGGCACATACTGTACATGGCCTATTGACTCTGTAATATCACATTAAATAGAGTGGCTACAATCCCACTCTCAGGACTGCTGCTTTTCACATGCGGTTTCACATTTCAACACCAAAGCAACAGCCTGAAATAAAAATGTAAAAAAAATGATGGGAATGTACAGCAGGCCGGTTAGTATTTGAAACAGAAAGATTAACGTCTTGCATGGAATACCTTTCACCAGAACATTATGGGTCTCGCTCAAAACATTAACCTGCTTTTTCTTTCTTTCAGGTGCTGGCTGACCTTTTTATGTTGTTCAATTCAGTTTTGCAGCTATTTCTTTCCTTTTATCGTTAACTTACCCAAGCGGAGTTTAACTGGTTGAGTTGGTTGAGCATGACTACTGAAGTACAGTTGTAGTCGTACACAAGTCTCCAAAAGTCTGCAGTTGTGTTCTGCAAAGGATGTGGGGTCACCACAAAGGCCGCTGCTTGTGTGTAGCTCTAAATAGAAACAGGACCAAAAGCATTTCAGAAATGAGACTTTTTTGCAACCCAACGTTCTTTTTGAATGCAAGGTTAATTTATGCTAGACTTTCATAAAGAAGCCTCTCATCACAACATGCAACAAATCTGATACAATTTAATAATTTTAAAAGTAAAATATATCCAATCATTCATTAAAAGTACATACAGCACAGGAGGCCACCATTTGTCCCATCGTGCCTGTACTGACTCTTTCAAAAAACTATCCAATTAGTCCCACTCCCCTGCTCTTTGTCCATAGCCCTGCAAAATTTTACTTTTCAAATATATATCCAATTTCTTTTTGAAAGTTATTATTAAATCTGCTGCCACCAGCCTCTCAGGCAATGCATTCCAGATGATAACTCAAAATTCTTCTCATTTCCCCTCTGATTTATAAATCTATCTTAAATTTGTCTCCTCAGGTTACCGACCCTCCAGCCAGTGGAAACAGTTTCTCCTAACTTACTCTCGCAGAACCCTTCATAATTTTGAACACCTCTGCTTGAAGAAGAACAATCCCAGCTTCTACACATAGTCCCTTATCCCTGGTATCATTCTAGTAAATCACCTGTTCACCCTCTCCAAGGCCTTCCTCAGTTCTTCAAAATCCCGTCATAATTTTGAACACTTCTATTAAATTAAGAAAATTTTTAAAAAGGACCTACATCCATCAATACAGCATTGATGTAGTTGTTACTTTCTCCATCCACAGTAATGAGGAATGGAAGGCATCTGTCGGGTGGCAGGACGTCCATGTTACGGTTCTTCTCTTGGTTCCGAGGTAAGAGAGCGATGCTGCACTCCTCAGCATCCAGGTGCGGAGTCACTGAGTTAAGGGTCTGAAATTGTTACAAAGACACAAGGTTTAATGAGCTGACTTTGAGCCGCAGGCATCTAATGGTGAGGAGGAAAGCCCAGGTCCATACTCCAAACATGCTTGCTGTGAGCTCAGTAAAAGCGGAAAGAAAGAACTTGCATTTATATAATGTCTTTCAGGACCTCAGGACATCCAAACGCTTTACAATCAATGAAGCACTTTCAATGTGCAGTCACTGTTTTAATGCAGGAAGTGCGGCAACTAACTTGTGCACAGCAAGGTCCCACAAACTGCAATGAAATAAATGACCATATAATCTGTTTTAGGTATTGGTTGAGAGATAAATGTTGATCAGGGCATCGGGAAGAACTCCACTGCTCTTCCTTGAATAAGGCCGTGGGATTATTTATGTAAACCTGAGAGGGCAGGCAGGGCCGCAGTTTAACATCTCATCTGAAAGACAGTGCAGCACTCCCTCAGTGCTGCACTGGAGTGCCAGCCTAGATTATGTACTTAATTCTCAGGAGGGGTTTGGACCCACAACCTTTTGACTCAGAGGCAAGATTTCTACCCACTGAGCAAAGGTTAAATGCTTTGGAGCAGTCCCATACACTGCCATTAACGGCATCACCTTTCCAATGAGGTCATGCCAAAGTGAAGATATAAAGCTGGCAGCGTGAGCATAAAAATATAAGAAATAGGAGCAGGAGGAGGCCATTCAAGAAGATCATGGCTGATCTGATCTTGGCCTCAACTCCACTTTCCTGCCCGCTTCCCATAACCCTCAACTCCCATATTGTTCAAAAACCTATTTACCTCCATCTTAAATATATTCAATGACCCAGCCTCCACAGCTCTCTGGGGTAGAGAAGAAATTCCTCCTCATTTCTGTTTTAAATGGGCGACCCCTTATTCTGAAACTATGCCCCCTAGTTCTAGATTCCCCCATGAGGGGAAACATCCTCTCTGCATCTACCCTGTCAAGCCCCCTCAGAATCTTATACGTTTCAATAAGAGCACCTCTCATTCTTCTAAACTCCAGTGAGTGTAGGCCCAACCTGCTCAACCTTTCTTCATAAGACAAGCCCTTCATCTCAGGAATCAACCTCGTGAACCTTCTCTGAACTGCCTCCAATGCAAGTATATCTCTCCTTAAATAAGGAGACCAAAACTGTATGCAATACTCCAGGTGTGGTCTTACCAACAGTACAGTTGTAGCAGGAGTTCGTTACTCCATCCCCCTTGCAGTAAAGGCCAACATCCCATTTGCCTTCCTAATTACTTGCCGTACCTGCATGCTAACTTTTTGTGTTTCATGTACAAGGACCCCAAGATCCCTCTGTACCGCAGTATTTTGTAATCTCTCATTTAAATAATCATTTGCTTTTTTATTTTTCCTACCTAAGTGGATAACCTCACATTTTCCCATATTATACTCCATCTGTCAACTTTTTGCCCACTCATTTAGCCTATCTATATCCCTTTGTAGATTCTTTGTGTCCTCCTCACAACTTGCTTTCTCACCTATCTTTGTATTATCAGCAAATTTGGCTATATTACACTCGGTCTCTTCATCCAAGTCATTAATATAGATTGTAAATAGTTGACCTCCCAGTATTGATCCCTGTAGCACCCCACTAGTTACTGTTTGCCAACCTGAAAATGACCCATTTATCCTGACTCTGTTTTCTGTTAGTTAGCCAATCCTCTATCCATTATAATATATTACATCCAACCCCGTGAGCTCTTATCTTGTGCAGTAACCTTTTATGTGGCATCTTATCGAATGTCTTCTGGAAATCCAAATACACTACATCTACTGGTTCCCCTTTATCCATCCTGCTCGTTACATCCTCAAAGAACTCCAGCAATTTGTCAATGATGATTTCCCTTTCATAAAACCATGTTGACTCTGCTTGACTGTACTATGAACAGTTACTGGAAGAAACAGCAACACTTTCAAAAGGAGGTGCCTCTCCCTTTGGCTTTAACCAGTGGATCCCGGATGAAGCTTCCTTTTAAAGCACCGTGTCCCTGCTCTCTGCATTCTTTACTCTCCTTGCAGTCAAAATGCCACATTCTTGGTACAACTCTTGCTCAGGAAAGCGCTATGGGCTTAGTTTGCCATCGTAGAAAGGTGATAACTGAACATTTATGAGCAATTTAACACAGTCACTAACTCAGTTATTTTCAAGGGATTAGTGATTGTGTTAAAATCAGGTACAAAGTAAGGCTAAGTGAGTGGGCAAAACCTTGGCAGATGGAATATAATGTTGGAAAGTGTGAGGTCATGCACTTTGGCAGAAAAAATCAAAGAGCAAGTTATTATTTAAATGGAGAAAGATTGCAAAGTGCCACAGTACAGCAGGACCTGGGGGCACTTGTGCATGAAACACAAAAGGATAGTATGTAGGTACAGCAAGTGATCAGGAAGGCCAATGGTATCTTGGCCTTTATTGCAAAGGGGATGGAGTATAAAAGTAGGGAAGTCCTGCTACAGCTATACAAGGTATTGGTGAGGCCATACCTGGAATACTGCATGCAGTTTTGGTTTCCATATTTACGAAAGGATATACTTGCTTTGGAGGCAGTTCAGAGAAGGTTCATTAGGTTGATTCTGGGGATGAGGGGGTTGACTTATGAGGAACGGTTGAGTAGGTTGGGCCTCTATTCATTGGAGTTCAGAAGAATAAGAGGCGATCTTATAGAAACGTATAAGGTTTTGAGCGAGCTTGACAAGATGGATGCAGAGAGCATGTTTCCACTGATAGGGGAGACTAGAACTAGAGGGCATGATCTTAGAATAAGGGGCCACCCATTTAAAACTGAGATGAGGAGAAATTTATTTTCTCAGAGGGTTGTAAATCTGTGGAATTCACTGCCTCAGAGAGCTGTGGAAGCTGGGACATTGAATAAATTTAAGACAGAAATAGACAGTTTCTTAAACAATAAGGGGATGAGGTTATGGGGAGCGGGCGGGGAAGTGGAGCTGGGTCCATGATCAGATCAGCCATGATCTTATTGAATGGCGGAGCAGGCTCGAGGGGCTGTATGGCCTACTCCTATTCCTATTTCTTATGTTATTACGTAAATGGGTAATTTTCTAACTTCACACTTCTGGCTGGGATTCTTGCCTACTGGGAGCAATTTGGAAATTTTGTAGCACAGTGTGCATGATTTTCTGACCATTAATTTAAAGTTCATATACTTGAATTTCCATTTTTGCACTACTGGTGAGCAGAAGCTAACCTGGATGTAAAATCTGAAGGTTACCCGTTATGTTAATCAGTGCACCACCAAAGGAAATTAAACACTGTGGCCTCGAAATTGGATACGGCCCATGGCCGAGCGCTATTTAGCTGCGCCAGTTCAAAGTAGTCCAGGTAACATGCAGAATAGAAACATAGAAACATAGAAAATAGGTGCAGGAGCAGGCCATTCAGCCCTTCTAGCCTGCACCGCCATTCAATGAGTTCATGGCTGAACATGAAACTTCAGTACCCCCTTCCTGCTTTCTCGCCATAACCCTTGATCCCCCGAGTAGTAAGGACTTCATCTAACTCCCTTTTGAATATATTTAGTGAATTGGCCTCAACTACTTTCTGTGGTAGAGAATTCCACAGGTTCACCACTCTCTGGGTGAAGAAGTTTCTCCTCATCTCGGTCCTAAATGGCTTACCCCTTATCCTCAGACTGTGACCCCTGGTTCTGGACTTCCCCAACATTGGGAACATTCTTCCTGCATCTAACCTGTCTAAACCCGTCAGAATTTTAAACGTTTCTATGAGGTCCCCTCTCATTCTTCTGAACTCCAGTGAATACAAGCCCAGTTGATCCAGTCTTTCTTGATAGGTCAGTCCCGCCATCCCGGGAATCAGTCTGGTGAATCTTCGCTGCACTCCCTCAATAGCAAGAATGTCCTTCCTCAAGTTAGGAGACCAAAACTGTACACAATACTCCAGGTGTGGCCTCACCAAGGCCCTGTACAACTGTAGCAACACCTCCCTGCCCCTGTATTCAAATCCCCTCGCTATGAAGGCCAACATGCCATTTGCTTTCTTAACCGCCTGCTGTACCTGCATGCTAACCTTCAATGACTGATGTACCATGACACCCAGGTCTCGTTGCACCTTCCCTTTTCCTAATCTGTCACCATTCAGATAATAGTCTGTCTCTCTGTTTTTACCACCAAAGTGGATAACCTCACATTTATCCACATTATACTTCATCTGCCATGCATTTGCCCACTCACCTAACCTATCCAAGTCACTCTGCAGCCTAATAGCATCCTCCTCGCAGCTCACACTGCCACCCAACTTAGTGTCATCCGCAAATTTGGAGATACTGCATTTAATCCCCTCGTCTAAATCATTAATGTACAATGTAAACAGCTGGGGCCCCAGCACAGAACCTTGCGGCACCCCACTAGTCACGGCCTGCCATTCTGAAAAGTACCCATTTACTCCTACTCTTTGCTTCCTGTCTGACAACCAGTTCTCAATCCACGTCAGCACACTACCCCCAATGTGTGTTGACTGCTCATTTACATGATTGTAGTGCTGATCTCGGCACTAAATGCGCTGCTGATTGGCTTACTGCTCAACAGGTGGGGCAATATTGGCCAGTAAAGTAGCCTGTAATGTTTGGCCTAGTCTTTCTCCATTACTTAAAGGGGAGGTGCTTTGATGCCGCAGCACCTCAATGTCATTGGAATTGCAGTTGGAACACATGGCTGAGCACTAGCAAAGAAAATGAGCCAGAAGGTTCTCTGATGCGGCTCTAGAGGTATTGGTACTGGCTATGGAGAGGAGGTGGGGTGTTCTGTTCCCAAAGGGTGGCAGGAAGCCATCAACCAGCACATACATCGAGACGGCTCTGACAAGAGATAGCTGGGTACCGTGATTGCCAACAATGTGGTCTGCCTTTGACTCGAGTGTTCTCGACTCCATTCCGCAGCATGCTACCCGCCACCACCTCAGTGAGACCCCAACACTGCATGAGGTAGAAAAAGCCATAAGACAGCTAAAAAAACAACAAGGCTATGGGAGCAGATGGAATCCCTGCTGAGGCACTGAAGTATGGCGGAGAGGCAATACTGGCGCGAATACATGACCTCTTCTCTCTCATCTGGAGGGAGGAGAGCATGCCGGGAGATCTTAGAGATGCAGTGATCGTGACCGTCTTTAAAAAAGAGAACAAGTCCGACGGCAGCAACTACAGGGGAATCTCCCTGCTATCGACCACTGAGAAAGTTGTCCTCCTCAATCGTCTTCTCTCCGTGGCCGAGGAGCTCCTCCCGGAGTCACAGTGCGGATTTCGTCCCCTCCGGGGCACAACGGACATGATTTTTGCAGCGCGACAGCTGCAGGAAAAATGCAGGGAACAGCGCCAGCCCTTATACATGGCCTTCTTCGACCTTTCAAAGGCCTTTGACACTGTCAACCGTGAGGGCCTATGGAGCGTCCTCCTCTGTTTCGGATGCCCCCAAAAGTACGTCACCATACTCCGCCTGCTCCACGACGACATGCAAACCGTGATCCTTACTAACGGATCCATCACAGACCCAATTCATGTCCGGACTGGGGTCAAGCAGGGCTGCGTCATCGCCCCAACCCTCTTCTCAATCTTCCTCGCTGCCATGCTCCACCTCACAGTTGATAAGATCCCCACTGGAGTGGAGCTAAACTATAGAACCAGTGGGAAGGTGTTCAACCTTCGCCGTCTCCAGGCCAGGTCCAAGACCACTCAAACCTCTGTCGTCGAGCTACAGTATGCGGACGACGCCTGCATCTGTGCACACACAGAGACTAAACTCCAGGACATAGTTGACGTATTTACCGAGGCGTATGAAAGCATGGGCCTCACGCTAAACATTAGTAAGACAAAGGTCCTCCATCAGACTATCCTCGCCGCACAGCACTGCCCCCCAAACATCAAGATCCACAGTGTGGCCCTGGACAACTTCCCCTATCTCGGGAGCCTCCCATCAACAAGAGCAGGCATTGGTGATGAGATCCAACACCGCCTCCAGTGCGCCAGTGCAGCCTTCGGCCACCTGAGGAAAAGATTGTTTGAAGATCAGTCCCTCAAAACTGTCACCAAGCTCATGGTCTACAGGGCTGTAGTAATACCCGCCCTCCTGTATGGCTCAGAGACGTGGACCATGTACATTAGACACCGCAAGTCGCTGGAGAAATACCACCAGCAATGTCTCCGCAAGATCCTGCAAATCCCCTGGGAGGACAGACGCACAAACATTAGCGTCCTCGTCCAGGCCAACATCCCCAGCATTGAAGCACTGACCACACTTGATCAGCTCCGCTGGGCAGGCCACATAGTTCGCATGCCAGACACGAGACTCCCAAAGCAAGTGCTCTACTCGGAACTCGTCCACGGCAAACGAGCCAAAGGCGGGCAGAGGAAACGTTACAAGGACACCCTCGAAGCCTCCCTGACAAAGTGCAACATCCCCACTGATACCTGGGAGTCCTTGGCCATAGACCGCCTTAAGTGGAGGAAATGCATTTGGGAGGGACCTGAGCACCTCGAGTATCGTCGCCGAGAGCATGCAGAAATCAAGCGCAGGCAGTGGATGGAGCGTGCGGCAAACCAGGCTCCCTGCCTACCCTTTCCCTCAACGATTATCTGTCTGACCTGTGACAGAAACTGTGGTTCTCGTATTGGACTGTACAGCCACCTAAGAATTCATGCTAAGAGTGGAAGCAAGTCTTCCTCAATCCCGAGGGACTGCCTATGATGATGGGTATCGAGAACATGGATCCAGTGCTGCAAAAAATGTAATGACCTCACACAGCAGGTCAAGGTCAGTGAAGGCTTCAGTAAATGCCATATCCCACCATCTACACCACAAGCCTCACACACTGCTCAATGCACCACTACCCCACCACTCACTTACCAACAATAGCTACCTTTCATCACTCATACCTCACAACCTTACCACTGCTGCAAAACCCACATCTTATTCCTCCCACACACTGCCAGCTATTCAACTATGGCAGGCACATCACCCAAATGCATTGTATTACACTGAAATACACACTTCTCTTTCTCTTGCAGGTCAGAAACGATGAAAAACTCCAGGAGAGATCTTGTCAACTGAGCCATGATGCTGCGTGTGATGGACGATGTTGTGGCTTCCATTGCAACACAGGCGGAATTGACTCAACATTTCAATGCTGCAGTGGAAGTGTAGACTGCGCTGCTGCAGACTCAGCTTGCTACCACGCAAGATCAGACTGCTCTCATGCAGGCTCAACTTGCTGCCACCCAAGCTCTGACTGCTACCATTATTGCTGGGTTTACCAGTGTTGAAAGGGGCTTGTTGGGTGTCGCAGTAGCCCAGCAATCTACCAACAGATTGTTAGGAATGCTGAGGCATCACTCTGGGGGAGTTGTAGTGGGTCTGTGAAGCAGGAACCTGCTATCCTTTTTCAGGATTGCAGCATTCCTATTTCCACCACTGCCACTCCACCATTGCCCTTGCCGCTGCCTGTCAGCCAAACAGCCCAGACTGCTGCCGCTTATGTCGAGGTGGTGCAGTCTACAGCTGGGCCTTCTAGGTCCACAGCTGGTCGAGGTAGTCCTGCAAGGCCATCTGATATCTCCGCTACGGAAACTCAACAGCCTTCCCTCAGCCATGCTGCAGCCACTGGGGGTGCACTGCATAAGAGCAGCAGAGGAGGAAAGGGCACACAAACGACAGGCACTAAGGGATTGCACAAGGATGATTAGTTCATGTTGTAATGTAAATTGAATAGTTATAAATGTATTATTTTTGGTTTCGATGGTTTGTTTTGTGCTGGCTCTCATTTCAGTTTTGTGCCCAGGAGGTCACATTGCTATTCCGTGACAGAGGGATGGTATGATGGGGATATGGTTGATGGAGATGTTGTGAGCAATGGGATCGGGAGTTTCATTCACTGTAATCGGAGTCTGATGAGGCGTTTATGGACAGCCTGTGTGGAGGGGGTTTACTGCCTACCTCCTTCCTTGCTCCTCCTTTTCCTCTTGCTTCTCTTCCTGAAGTGGTCCTGCAATCCCAGCTGGTAAGGGCTGTGCCCTCATGATGGCCAAGTTGTGAAGCATGCAGCAGACCACCACAAAATAGAACACCCTCTCCACCGAGTATTGGAGGGCTTCCCCCCGAGCGGAACCATTACTTCAGCGGCCCGATGGTCTGCTCGATGATGTTCCTGATGGCAGCATGGCTCTCATTATATGAGAGCTCAGCAGGAGTGTTGGAGTTGCGGATGGGAGTCATCAGATTTGATATGGTAGCTGGTAGATTGCTAGCACACCGGACTGACGCAGGATGAAGGCATCATGCCTGCTGCCAGTATAGCGGACATTGACCATCAGAGTTCACTGGGCGTGGTCATATATCAACTGTACATTAAGTGAATGGTAACCTTTGCGGTTACAGGAAGTTCCCAGGATTGTTATGTGGTGCCCGCAAAGCCATGTGGGTGGCAGATTGGGTGTCAGGTGAGTGTTACATTCACTGACGTGTAGTCTATACAGATCATGACATCACTAGCAAGCACAGACATTGGCAGCGGTGCTACTCTATCAAAAATGGAAGCCAGTGCGGAACCTGCCGGCAGTGGGCGAAAGTGAGGCAGCAGCCATTTTTTTTGACGAAATGGGCCTTAATGGCCAATGTTAACACTTCCAATTTCTAGGCCCATATATACTAACAAGTTTAAAAATACAGTAAAGTGAAATATTTGTCTCAATGAAGAAAGGCAGCACATTATTAGGAAAAGGGCGAGGACTAAGCACAGTGCAGTAACATCAAATTCAACATCACATTTGCTGCACTGAAGCCTCATGATAATGTACATACTAACAGTTTCAGGGAGGAGAAGACCTTTGATTCAGCTAGCCCATCTATCCACAGTATTCCCTTGGTGCATTTCTAATAACCCTGAATTTGTTGACAAAAACTTGTCTCGTTCCTTAAAACCCACTAAGATTTCTTGTCCCACCATCCAATCTGTTCTACATACTTAGCATAATTTTAGTAAGAGTTCCTCCTGCATTTCCTATTTTCTTTTGTTATCCTTAATTTGATCAGCAACCCAACTCCTTCAATGTCTGATGGCTTGACAGCTGACACCAATGAAACAGCAAGCAATGATATGGAGTCTCTGGACACTAAGTAGGAGCAACTGTCAACAATAGGGAAGGAGGATAATTATGTCAGGCTGCATTCCTTTATCTACACAAATGTGGAAAATTCTTGACAGTGTTAGGGGAAATAAATCTGTAGAAGTGTACTTTGGGACCAAACCTTGTTGACTGAATTCAAATGAAGATGAGCTAATAAGTGAAAAAAAGATGGTCATTCATGTGGCGCTTTGTTATGTCTTTGCACTTCAAATCAAACAATTTGGGGCTTTTCACAGTCACTGTTATATAAGCAAACGTGGCGGCCAATAATCAAGTTTAAGGTTTGTGTGCGTTTATAATCAAGTATTGATTGCACTTTAGCAGTTTATTTAATGTTGATGAATAAACAAGTATAGTGAGCTTGGATTAAATCAGGATTCAACAACAACAATTTGTATTTATATAGCACCGTTAACGTAGTGAAACATCCCAAGGCGCTTAGGTTAACCTGAAGATCCCCCAAATCATCACAACGATTGTGATTGAGTGAGGCTTGTATTCATGAAGGTTTTAAACGTTTACTGTCTGCTAACCTTCCCCAATATTGGAATACGGTACAAGATAGCATTGTGAGTCCTTGAGTGGCCCAACGGCAAATATCATCAGTTGAAGCCACTGAGATTTGCTGCCTTTACTTTGCTCTGCAAACAAGGAACAGAAACTGTGAGGTGGCATTCCAGGACAGCTCATTTAGATTATAGTCTGATTGTCTGGGGTACAAATTTGCCCATTTATACCATGCTCATTAGGATAGCCCTCTCCCTTGGTTTACGCTGTACACATATAGATAATGTCTTAGCTGATGCACATTTGGTTATGAACAAAGTTGAGTACCAAGCACTCCAGCTGGGCACCTTTCTAAAGTGAGTCAGTTTCTGCCAATGGAAAATACACCGTTTAGCAGGAAATGAGTTCCCTTCCAAGTACATTATGTAACACACTCACCTGGAACTCTTCTTTTAGTTGTGAGGAGTTACTCTGAGGGTCTATTCTGATCATTTCTTTATAAGTAGGTCTGAACTCACAGACTGGGATAGAGGTGTCACCACACAGGCAGGCTTCCAAAATGGCATCGTGGATGAAAATATACTGCTCCTTCAAATAAAGAGAAGTTAGCTGTTATTATCCACCAGATTTTCCATTGAATAGAGTACACATGCAAATGTTATTATTTTTCCTATTTACATAAGGGATGCTCTTGTATATTCTTGTACCTAGTACATGCCCATCACACTTTAGATGCCACAGGTTAGATGCCACACACCTTGGTCATGAACAAGTGACTATGACTTGTAAGAGCAAGTGATTACACTGAAAGTACAGTGGGCTATGGGCTTGTAACTTAACCTGTGGGTATATCCAACATTCCTTCACTTTAAGTACCCAAAAGCCTGAAGGGACCGGAAGTATCAAATATATACAATTTATTTTCCCATAAAATGTAGATTTTAGACACGGGTGCATTTTCCAGTATTTTGAAATCTACAGTCAATGTGGGCATTGCATTTATTTCACCTCAATGGTGTATTGAAAACTACTGCCATTTTTGGAATTCATTATTTTTTGTTTTTCTTTTGAAATTTCTTCCTCCTAGTAACTATTACGTAGGGATTTGAACCCTGTTCTATTGACCACGAGACAATTTAGATCAGGGTTGTTGGCACTACATTTACAATTTTAACAGTTCTTACTGATGCTGCCTCTCCCCAACTGGTGGTGTATTTCAAGGAGGGTCTGCGGGTTCTGAGAACATTGTAATTTTTACATTAAAAATTGGGCATTCTAGTTAATTTTGAACATTTTAATTTTCATAAATGATTGATTTCCCTTTTATAAAAGATTAGAAACCTACATCGCATTTGGGTTCTAACAGACCAACTGGACCTAGCTTCCATTCATCACTCTACAACCAACCCCTGCTAAATTGCTGTTATAAGTTTCTCCCCTATCTTCCCTCCCAAAACTGTTACTCCCAGCTCTCTCATCCCCTCCCTCCCAGATTCTACTCATTTTCCCTCCTGGTCCCCTAAATGTTGCCCTCAAATGATTGCTCGCCCTCCCCCCAAAAGTACTCCAATCTTCTAGTCCCTCCGTCCTCCAAAGATTACTCTGCTCACCCCCACTCCCAGCTGCTACACTCCCTGTCTCCCAGATGCCGGTGACGGCTATTTCCCTCTTTTCATTTCCACAAAAAGCCCCTCATTCCTTCCTCCTCTCTCAATCTCCCAAAGACTGTCTGCCCCCTTCTTCCAGGATGGCTATTTCCTAGCTTCTCCCTGATGTGGTTAGTGGCACTGTACACCGTGGCAGGACACATAGTTCGCATGCCAGACACGAGACTCCCAAAGCCAGCGCTCTACTCGGAACTCCTTCACGGCAAACGAACCAAAGGTGAGCAGCGGAAATGTTGCAAGGACACCCTCAAAGCCTCCCTGATAAAGTGCAACATCCCCACTGACACCTGGGAGACCCTGGCCAAAGACCGCCCTAAGTAGAGGAAGCGCATCCGGGAGGGCGCTGAGCACCTCGAGTCTCGTCGCTGAGAGCATGCAGAAATCAAACGCAGACAGCGGAAAGAGCGTGCGGCAAACCAGTGCCACCCTCCCTTTCCCTCAACGACTATCTGTCCCACCTGTGACAGAGACTGAGGTTCTCGTATTGGACTGTACAGCCACCTCAGGACTCATGTTAAGAGTGGAAGCAAGCCTTCCTCGATTCTGAGGGACTGCCTATGATGATGATGATGATGATGACACTGTGGACGGGAATCCCCGATCTTGCCAGAATTCCCAGCTAAAGTGTACAGCACCATCAATCACAGCAGGAGCACCAACAATGGGAGTGCAGCTTGGGGGAGGGGTCTACCCGGCAGTGATTTTGTTCTGTGATCGCAGACAAGTGACAGAACAGTTGGCAAATACGGCTGACTCTGGTAATCTTGGCCGGGCAGAAGTGATAGCGCTACATTTGATCTCAGTACCCCTGGACTAAGTGGGCAGAACGAAAGCCAGGCAGGGTTCCTTACTGCATCAAATAGTTATTCAGTGACCCCTCTGGTGCAAGTGAGGTTGTTTGGTGAGAATGGAATTGGGCCCTGCTGCGATATTCAGCACGGTTGAATAGCCTGCCGACATTCTATCTCCAAACCCATACATACAGAATGCCCACTTGGGAGAGCTACAAGTAATTTTGTGGGGCTTATGGAACTTAATCTCACCAATGAGTCAGCACCTTGACGAGAGGAGGGGAGAAAACTGATGAAAAGCAGCTGGATTTCAATGGCAACAGGACAAGTAAAATGTCAGAGGAGCTTTCATAATCGAGCAGAATTAACAGTAAAATGAAAAGAAAAGCCAGCAAATCATGGGAATTGTGAGGTTTGGCACTTGGAGCTGCACCCGTGATGTAACTGTGGTTATGGTACTAGAGAAAACTGTTCCCTTCCAGTCTAATTTTAACTATTTCAAGAAGTATTAGGCAGTTTACCCTGTAAGTTTAAGTCACACTGTAAACTTGTATCGCTTATTCATCAGTATCATCATAGATAGTCCCTTGAAATCGAGGAAGACTTGCCTCCACTCTAAAAGTGAGTTCTCAGGTGACGAAACAGTCCAATACGGGAATTATAATCTCTGTCACAGGTGGGACAGACAGTTATTGAAGGAAAGGGTGGGTGGGGTGTCTCATTTGCCACACACTCCTTCCGCAGCCTGCGCTTGCTTTCTGCATGCTCTCGGCGACGAGACTCGAGGTACTCAGCGCCCTCCCGGATGCCCTTCCTCCACTTAGGGCAGTCTTTGGCCAGGGGCTCCCAGGTGTCGGTGGGGATGTTGCATTTTATCAAGGAGGCTTTGAGGATGTCCTTGAAACGTTTCCTCTGCCCACCTGGGGCTCGCTTGCCTTGTAGGAGCTCCGAGTAGAGCGCTTGCTTTGGGAGTCTTGTGTCAGACATGCGAATAATGTGGCCCACCCAACAGAGCTGGTCGAGTGTGATCAGTGCTTTGATGCTGGCCTGATCGAGAACACTAACAGTGGTGCGTCTATCCTCCCAGGGGATTTGCAGGATCTTGCGGAGACAGCAATTTGAGGTGTCTGCTGTATATGGTCCACATCTCTGAGCCATACAGGAGGGCAGGTATCACTACAGCCCTGCAGACCATAAGCTTGTACCAGATTTGAGGGCCTGATCTTCGAACACTCTCTTCCGAAGGCTGCACTGGCACACTGGAGGCGGTGTTGAACCTCATCGTTGATGTCTGCCCTTGCTGATAATAGGCTCCCGAGGTATGGAAAGTGGTCCATGTTGTTCAGGGCCGCGCCGTGGATCTTGATGAATGGGGGCAGTGCTGTGTGGCAGGGTCAGGTTATTAACAGCTCATTGACTCTCTAACCTACATGTTAACTGCAGGCATGTGGGCATGGGTTAAACCGTCTGGTCCCCTGCAGCTCTATATGGGGGCCTCAAACACACGTTAGGCCCCATATTTGCATATGCAAAGGGTTAACACGCCTGATCAGGCATGGGTAAAGGACATATTGGTGTCTCAGTAGGCCAACTTGCACCCGAAAAATGAGCACTACGTGGCCAACGCGTTGTGCCTTTTGTTGTGCGATGCGAACACAGGCTAGGGCGCACGATAAGTTTTCTGCCACTTTCTTTAAGCTCCCTTTTCAAGCTATGTTTCCTTCAAGTTTCCTTCTGAAAGAAAGCAGACTACGTAAAGTAAATGCCACTGAAGCTGCTTCAATTATGGTGGCACAAAAGTTGGAAGATCAGAGGCAGCAATCTCACCACCACCACAACATGTTTCAGTGTGCATTAACAAAATTCCAGACAGTTTATTCCAAATTCTCCGGACAAGATTTCTGGTCAAAAATGGCAATACCAAATCAAGACTGCCGAGGATCGATAGAAATTGGCCCTTGGGCCTCATCAGCATACTTGTGAGCAGCTGGTGCTGGTCGTAGTTCCACAGGTAGCTCACCCGAGCGAAGTGATCAATCTCAGGCCTCCTGCCTCACCAGCAGCAACCCTCAGGTTATTCCCAGGAGGGGAGAATCGGAGCAGGCTACAGGAGTGGGTGGGGGCGTGGGGGCGCAATTTCTGTGAAGTTAGAGGAGCACTCCTGGTCCTCCTAGCTCCACAGGAACATTTTTTTTAAACTTTGCTTTCGCTGGCAGCTGCTGAAGAATCCTGAGCCCAATGTAGGCCCAGAGCTTGCCTCGCTCATTGGCAACAGATTTCTTGATGGGGTCCTTCAACAGGTGATAGAATCCTGATAAACAATTTATGGGACACCTAAAAAAAAGGGCTCCATAAATTTAGCAGTGGCACCAATACTTGCGCAAATTGGGCACAGGCAGTTCTCACTGCTAAACCGCCATGCTTTGTGCCAATTTTATGTCCCCAAAACCGTGTACAGTGCATATCAATTTCTACCCCACTACATTTACAATGTTCATAACAAATGAAAGGTAAATTTTCCAACTCCCCCACACCGTCCACTTGCCAGGTTAATCAATGTACTCAATAGTGGGAAGGAGGGTGTGGTCGATGGAGGATTTAACGCTTACCTCAGTCTGAATCATGTTAATTCTCCGTGAATACAGTATCTTCACACAGTTGTAAATATCAACAACTCCTTCACACTCTGCCATGTCCAACATCACGTCGAGCACGATGTAGCACCCGGTTCTCCCTGCACCAGTGCTGAGGCACCCAAAACAAAGGGCAGATATTAAAACTTCCTGAGCAGTAAACTGGCACTGGGTAGTTAACAATTTGTTAATGCTGTCCACATGACTCATTGTAATTAGTTTATCAACCATGCTACATTGTCATCTTGTACAGACCACACTGCATAAATTATATTTTTTAAATCTACCAAAAATACTACAGAAAACAAATTGCACAGCAGAAAATTCCCGTTAATATACAACATACCGCCTGAAAACTTTCAGTGGGATAATTGCATGCTGGCAAATGAATTATTCATTGCACAGAAATGAAATGTATAAAATATTAACATTTTATCAGCTTGTTAATGCTAAAGTAAAGGATCTACACTACGAGCTTTAATTATTGCTTTCTATTTGGGATATTTAATAAGCATATTTAATAAGCATATTTATACCATTTATTTAACACAATGAGGTGATGACCTCGCAAGGCTGTGACAAAATGGGTATTAGTGATGGTAGTGTGAAAAATGTGGGTGACTGTTTTCCTTGGTACTGTGTTAATTAGTTGCTTTAATAATGCTGCATTTATAGAACACAACTGGCTCAAGAAATTATGATTCTGTAATTCCCTACTCTCCATATATCCATCGGTAAAAATATTTTCTGATGTGTGCTGTCAGCAGAAAATCAGCCCTGCAATGGATAGGATTGAATTTAAATCGGCTTTTTAAATTGCGCTACAATGTCGTTGGCTCCTGATGTGCGAATCTGGGTGCAACCGGTGGCAGCACCTCACGAAACGTGCCAGATTTGTCAAGAAGGCCCAGAAAAAAGGCGGGCCCTCCCAGCCGCTGCCTTTAGTGAATCTGACAAGTTTACTTTGGGGATGTGTGGGTTGGGAGTTAGTGGCAGCTTTAGAAAGGGACCGGAGAATGGTGGTATACCTATCAGTTTTAAAAAAAAATATCTAAGCATGGTTAAAAAACAATTGTAAACAATAAAAAGAATGCTGGGATATATACAACCAGAAAAGTAAAGTACAATCTCCAAAGGTTGTTCTGAGGCTGTAAAATATACTGGTCAAACAACCCTTGAAGAACTGCACCAAGCATCTATTTGTAGAGCAAAGAACATCCACAGAAAACAAAAACAGAAAATGCTGGAAACACTCGGGTAAGGCAGCATTTGTGGAGAGGTCATCCTCCTTTGAGCAACTCACCTTGTTCCACCCTACATGTCTCTCTTTTAAAATTCTTATTCTGTATTGCCCACCCAACTACCACACCAATTTTCTCAATGAGATATCTTCTCTGCTTTCTTCCCTCTGCCTCTGCACTGAGCGACTTCTCATCCTCGGTGATTTCAATCTCTATCTCAACTCATCTTGCTCCCTCTTCTCTGAGTTCACTGCCCTCCTTTCCTCCCTTAATCTCTCCCTTCATGTCAACTCCCCCACCCATATACACAGCCACTTCCTTGATCTTATCATCTCACGTAGCCTCGCTATTCCCTCAGTAACCATTACCGATAAGGCAATCTCCGACCATTTCCTTATATCCCTCTCTACCAATATTCCCCTTCCCCCTCCTAAACCCACTTCATTTCGTATCAACCCCTGGAAAAAACTCTCCCTCAAGTCCCCGTACCACTACACTTTGTAATTCCCAACTACCTAGCCTTTGGCCTAAATTCTCCATGACATCTCTGCCACTATTAACTTACTAAATCACACTCTCTCTACCACCTTTGATGCCCTTTTCCCCACTAAAATCATTACACTCTCTTACCCTTGTCGGTCCTCCTGATATACCCCTCACCTCTGCTCCCTTATGTCCAATGGACGCAGACTTGAATGTCTTTGGCGGACAACTGGCCTAATCATCCATCACCAGATTTTGGCTAGATCATATAAAGCACTACCTGGTCCTGTTCTCCATCACTAAAACTACTCTCTATTCTAAGATCACCCAGAACGGCAAAAATGCCAGGGTTCTCTTCATCAATAACCATCTTCTTAAACCACCATACCCTGCCTCCTCCTTCCACACTTCCAACAATAAATGTGAGGAGCTCAAGCACTTCTTTGTTAACATCCGTTCAACTGCTTCTGCTTTCAATTCCCTCCTTCCCCCTAGCCCACTGGTCCTATTTCCTCTCAGTTTTCCTCATGCTCTAACCCTAAATTTGCATATTTCTCTCCGACATCCCCGCTTGCTCTTTCAAAGCTCAGTTTGTCATGGAGACTGACCTCCTGTTCTCGTGAACCCATTCCTACCAAATTGCTGACAACCTAACTTTCCTTCATATCTCCCATGTTAGTAGATATTGTTAATGGTTCTCTCTCCTTTGGTATTGTCCCCCTTTCCTTCAAATCTGCCGTCATCACCCTTCTCCTCAAAAAAACAACTCTTGATCCCTCCGCCCTTGCAAACTACCGCCCCCATCTCCAACCTCCCGTTCCTCTCCAAAGTTCTTGAATGTGTTGTCGTCTCCCAAATCTGTGCCCAACTCCTTGTTTGAATCCCTCTAATCAGGCTTCCGTCCCTGATTTACAGTACTGAAACTGCTCTTACCAAGGTCACAAATGACATCCCAATTGACTATGACAAAGGTAATCTATCCCTTCTCGTCCTTCTGCAGCCTTTGACATGGTTGACCATAAAATCCTGCTCCAACACCTCTTCACCATCATCAAGCTGGTTGGCCTGGTTTAACTCCTATCTTTCCAACCGTAACCATAGAATCACCTGCAATGGTGTCTTTCCCGATCCCAACTCACCTCTCCTCCTCCTCCCTCGAACCCTCCTTCATCTCTATACTAGCAGACTGCTTGTCCGACATCCAGCACTGGATAAGTAGAAATTTCCTCCAATTAAATATTAGGAAGACTGAAGCCATTGTCTTCGATTCACGCCACAAACTCCATTCCCTTTCCACTGCTTCGATCTGTCTTCTCGGCAACTGTCTAAGGCTGACCAAGTCTGTTCGAAACCTTGGTGTCCTATTTGATCATGAATTGAGCTTCTTATCTCATCTCCGTTTTGACACTAAGACTGCCCATTTTCACCTTCGTAATATTGCCTGTCTCCGCCCTCAACTTATCTGCTGCTGAAACCCTCATCCATACCTTGATCACCTCCAGACTTGACTATTCCAATGCACTCCTGGCCACCTTCCCTAGTTCTACCCTCCATAAACTTGAGGTCATCCAAAACTCTGCTGCCCATGTGCTAACTCACACCAAGTCCTGCTCACCCATCTTCTCTGCGCTTGCTGAGCTACATTGGCTCCCAATTAAGCAAGGCTTTGATTTAAAAATTCTCATCCTGGTTTTCTCGCTCCTACTTATCTCTGTAAACTCCTACTTATCTCTGTAAACTCCCTAGACCTCTATGCCGCACCTATTCTGGACTTTTGAACATCCCCGATATTAAATGTTCTACCATTGGTGGTTGTACCTTCAGCTGCCTAGGTCCTAAGCTCGGGAATTGTCTCCCTAAATCTCTCTGCCTCTCTACTTCTCTTTCCTCCTTTAAGACGCTCCTTGAACCTTCCTCTTCGACCAAGCTTTTGGTCATTTGCCCTGACATTTCCCTATACGGTTCGATGTCAAATTTGTTTTTATAACACTCTGGTGAAGTGCCTTTTGTTGTTTTATTACGTTAAAGGCATTATATAAATATAAGTTCTTGTTGTTGTCATGAAAGGTCATCGACCTGAAACGATGGTCGGGTGTAGGTGGGCGCAGTGGCGGGTTGCGACCCCGCTCTTGATTCCATGCTGCTCCTCAGAGCAACTTTGCGTTAATGGGGGCTATTAAGGTCGGCCTGCGTGTTACCCCGCCCAATTAAATGGTGCGGGTCTGATGACGTCAGCGATAATGCGTTTCCAGCTGGGATATTTAAAGGAGCCATGACCACATTGCATTTGAAGGTTCATCCAGGAGTGTGCAGGCAGCACACTGCACAATTGGATTGCTGGAAAGAGAACCAAATATAATAATAATTACTTTTATTTATATAGCGCCTTTAACATCATAAAACGTCCCAAGGCACTTCACAACAGTCTTACAACATGCTAGATTTGACCAGGGAGGGAAAGAGAAAAAACGGGAGAAGGAAGTTAAAAGAGGTCAAAGGCTCGGGTCTGAAGTGACAACCAAAATGCGCACGCAGATAAACACCGACGAAAAAAACTAAAAAAAAAAAGAAATTCAAATAATACAATAAGACGTATACAACAGTAAAATCAGTACATAAAGATTAATTATAATTAAACAAAATTAATATAGACAATAATTATAAATTAAGTTAAAATGAGAAAATCAGCAATTGAAGCAAATTAAATTGTTTTTTTTAATTTTCTTTAAAATTCATTCCCTGTCCATTGATTCAATTAATATGGAAGAACCAATCACTGCCCTCCATCCTTGTGACATCATAATTTCATTACTTTTTATTTCTCATTTTGTCCCTTTGACAGGTCCGTTATGGCTCCAGGCTCGTGCTGCCTCCGTTGTCAGGAAGCAGCTTTTTTTCAAAACTCTCTCCAGCTGCTCCAGGCTCGATTGATATGACTGTATGACTGCACTGAGACAGAGGGCTGCCCCCAGGTTCTCCGATGACTCCCTCCACATGCTTCTGGAGGGAGTCAGAGCATGAAGGGGGATTTTCCTCCTTTCTAATGGGTGACAGAAACATCCCCAGGAGACCAAAAGAGCCTAGCTTCAAATACCAGAGGAGGTAAACAGCAGGGATGTGGTCAGGCGGACCTGGGTACAGTGCCAGAAACATTTCAATTATCTCATTAGATAAGGAAAGGCGAATACAAAGCCACAGTCAACTTCAGCCTGCTGTGCCTCTCATCACATCCCCATCGCTCTGCCTTCCCAACTTGCTGCTGCCCAACCTTACACCAATATACCTTCCAGGTCCACCATCCCTCTCTCCCTATCTACATTATCACCTCCCCATGTGACTAGCCACCTCTCACACTCATCCTAATGCATTCATAGCAACTAACAATACACAAGGAGGCCACTTGGTTTTGGCACCCCACTCCATCATAGTCTCCCTCTAAAGATGTAACCAATGCATTCCTTACACTCATTCCATCACTCTCATTCAGTCTCTTCTTTCCCTCCTTGCGGGAGAAAAGAGCCCACAATAAGGGGGAGAGCACTGGAGGTGGAACGCCATCACTGGCGACCCTAACATCAGCAGAGGAAGCTGCCTTGGAAGTTTCTGGAGTTGTTGAGCAGCTGAAGGTGGGAGATGGAGAGAGGGGGACCCGGTGACAGAATTATATATCATACAGCAACATGGCATACATCAGTCACTCATATGGGGATTGATGTCAGCAGCCACTGAATGTTTATATACATAATAGTATTTGTACTCATTCTTCATACGACATATCTAACTCATCTTTTTACTCTCCCACGGGTCCATCAGCCTCCAGCCTCTGAGGGCGCACCATCAACTGACATAAGCGCACCTAGCACCAGCGCAGTTACGCATACCTTGTGGGGTCCTATGCCAGATAGCATAGTGTTTTCTCAAAACTCACAAGTGAGTAAGAGCAGATGGTGGAAACAGGGACAGCAGTAAAGACTCCTTGTCGGATTGCACAGGACATTCCCAGCTGTGCTCAGCTGCATGCAGACGCTGAGTCTCAAGGCCATCCAGAAAAAGGCGTTCCTGGAAGTGCAGGAGGATTTGACAAGTTTTGCGAGTGTGATGTCTGCAAATGTGCAGAGAATGGAGAATTCCATCTTCAACATGAGCACCACGGTGTTGCAGGTGAAGGAGACTGTAGGTTCTTCCATGAATAGGATGGCCACCTGCATGGAGCGATTAATGCACTCACAGAAACACCTTCTCTATGGAGAATAGATGGCAGAGGCTCATTGACGTCCTCTATTGGAGGGATGCCAACGTAGAAGCGGGTCCACATAGCCCCACTGCTGTGCATCCAGGTGCTATCCAGCTCCTTACTAGTAGGGAAGTGCGGGTGGTCCATGAGTGGGATGATGGTGAGAGGGGACATGCAAGTGGGGGCTCCTCTCAAAGCGTTCACACTTCTCTGCCGTTGCCACCTTGTACAGCTGCATTAAGACCTCCCTGCTTCCATATTCAAATCCCCTAGTTATGAAGGCCAACATACCATTTGCCTTCTTCACCGCATACTGTACCTGCATGCCAACTTTCAGTGACTGATGAACCATGACACCCAGGTCTCGTTGCACCTCCCCTTTTCCTAGTCTGCTGCCATTCAGATAATATTCTGCCTTCGTGTTTTTGCCCCCAAAATGGATAACCTCACACTTATTCACATTATACTGCATCTGCCATGTATTTGCCCACTCAGCTAACCTGTCCAAGCCACCCCTGCAGCCTCTTAGAGTCCTCCTCACAGCTCACACCGCCACCCAGTTTAGTGTCATCCACAAACTTGGAGATATTACACTCTATTCCTTCATCTAAATCGTTAATGTACATTGTAAAGAGCTGGGGTCCCAGTACTGAGCCCTGCGGCACTCCACTAGTCACTACCTGCCATTCTGAAAAGGACCTATTTATCCCGACTCTCTGCTTCCTGTCTGCCAACCAGTTCTCTATCCACATCAGTATATTACCCCCAATACCATGTGCTTTGATTTTGCACACGAATCTCTTGTGCGGGACCTTGTCAAAAGCCTTTTGAAAGTCCAAATACACCACATCCACTGGTTCTCCCTTGTCCACTCTGCTAGTTACATCCTCAAAAAAATCCAGAAGATTTGTCAAGCATGATTTCACTTTCATAAATCCATGCTGACTTGGTCCGATCCAGTCATTGCTTTCCAAATGCGCTGCTATTTCATCCTTAATGATTGATTCCAACATTTTCCCCACTACTGATGTCAGGCTATCCGGTCTATAATTACTTGTTTTCGCTCTCCCTCCTTTTTTAAAAAGTGGTGTTACATTAGCTACCCTCCAGTTCATAGGAACTGATCCAGAGTCGATAGACTGTTGGAAAAGATCACCAATGCATCCACTATTTCTAGGGCCACTTCCTTGAGTACTCTGGGATGCAGACTATCAGGCCCCAGGAATTTATCGGCCTTCAATCCCATCAATTTCCCGCCGAATAAGGATATCCTTCAGTTCCTCCTTCTCACTAGACCCACTGTCCCCTAGTACCTTCGGAAGGTTATTTGTATCTTCCTTCGTGAAGACAGAACCGAAGTATTGGTTCAATTGGTCTGCCATTTCTTTGTTCCCCATTATAAATTCACCTGAATCCGACCGCAAGGGACCTACATTTGTCTTTACTAATCTTTTTCTCTTCACATATTTATAGAAGCTTTCGCAGTCAGTTTTTATATTTCTTGCAAGCTTCCTCTCATACTCTATTTTCCCCCTCCTAATTAAACCCTTAGTCCTCCTCTGTTGAATTCTAAATTTCTCCCAGTCCTCAGGTTTGTTGCTTTTTCTCGCCAATTTATATGCCTCTTCCTTGCCTTTAACACTATCCTTAATTTCCTTTGTTAGCCATGGTTGAGCCACCTTCCCAGTTTTATTTTTACTCCAGACAGGGATGCACAATTGCTGAAGTTCATCCATGTGATCTTTAAATGCTTGCCATTGCTTATCCACCGTCAACTCTTTAAGTATCCTTTGCCAATCTATTCTAGCCAATTCACGCCTCATACCGTCGAAGTGACCTTTCCTTAAGTTCAGGACCCTAGTTTCTGAATTAACTGTGTCACTCTCCATCTTAATAAAGAATTCTACCATATTCTGGTCACTCTTCCCCAAGGGGTCTCGCACAACAAGATTGATAATTAGTCCCTTCTCATTACACATCACCCAGTCTAGGATGGCCAGCTCTCTCGTTGGTTCCTCGACATTTTGGTCTGGAAAACCATCCCTAATACACTCCAGGAAATCCTCCTCCACCGCAATGCTACCAGTTTGGTTAGCCCAATCTATATGTAGATTAAAGTCGCCCATGATAACTGCTGTACCTTTATTGCACACATCCCTTATTTCTTGTTTGATGCTGACCCCAACCTCACTACTGCTGTTTGGTGGTCTGTTCACAACTCCCACTAGCGTTTTCTGCTCTTTGGAATTCCGCAGCTCCACCCATACCGATTCCACATCATCCAGGCTAATGTCCCTCCTTACTATTGCATTAATTTCCTCTTTAACCAGCAACGCCACCCCACCTCCTTTTCCTTTCTGTCTATCCTTCCTAAATGCTGAATACTCTTGGATGTTGAGTTCCCAGCCTTGGTCACCCTGGAACCATGTCTCCGTGATGCCAATGACATCATACCCGTTAACTGCTATCTGTGTAGTTTAATTCGTCCACCTTATTCCGAATACTCCTCGCATTGAGACACAAAGCCTTCAGGCTTGTCTTTCTAACACACTTTGCCCCTTTTGAATTTTGGTTTAATGTGGCCCTTTTTGTTTTTTGCCTTGGATTTGTCTGCCCTTCACTTTTACTATTCTCCTTTCTATCTTTTGCTTCTAACTCCATTTTGTTTCCCTCTGTCTCCCTGCATAGGTTCCCATCCCCCTGCCATATTAGTTTAACTCCTCCCCAACAGCACCAGCAAACACTCCCCCTAGGATAATGGTTCCGGTCCTGCCCAGGTGCAGACCATCCGGTTTGTACTGCTCCCACCTCCCCCAGAATCAGTTCCAATGACCCAGGAATTTGAATCCCTCCTTTTGCACTACTGCTCAAGCCACGTATTCATCTGAGCTATCCTGTGATTCCTACTCTATGACTAGCACGTGGCACTGGTAGCAATCCTGAGATTACTACTTTTGAGGTCCTACTTTGTAATTTAACTCGTAGATCCTTAAATTTATCTCGTAGGACCTCATCCCGTTTTTTACCTATATCGTTGGTACCAATATGTACCACGACAACTGGCTGTTCACCCTCCCTTTTCAGAATGTCCTGCACCCACTCCGAGACATCCTTGACCCTTGCACCAGGGAGGCAACATACCATCCTGGCTGTGGACCCTTTACCTGCGGTAAGACCAACTCACTAAACGTGCTATTCACGTCATTCTCAGCATCGTGCATGCTCCAGAGTGAATCCACCCGCAGCTCCAGTTCCACAATGCGGTCCGTCAGGAGCTGGAGGCATACCTGACTTCCCACATAGTACAGGAGGAGCATAACACATGTCCGAGCTCTCCTGCCATGACTTAACCCCTAGATAAACTTAAATTGGCAACAACAATGCTAAAGGTTACTTACTGATATAGAAAAGAAAAAGAAAAACTACTCACCAATCACCAGCCAATCACCTTTCCCCTTGGCTGTGATATCACCTTTCGATTTCTTTCTGCTTCTATTTTGCCTTCTCACCCTGCTGCAGCTGCACAAGCTGGCCTCTCATGAACTCCCGAGCCTCAGCGACGTTGGGCCTTTTATAGCCGCACCTCCACGCACCTCCCGAGCCTCTCATGAACTCCCGAGCCTCAGCGACGCTGGGCCTTTTATAGCCGCACCTCCACGCACCTCCCGAGCCTCTCACGAACTCCCGAGCTTCAGCGACGTTGGGCCTTTTATAGGCCGCTCCTCCACGCACCTCCCGAGCCTCTCACAAACTCCCAAGCCTCAGCGACGTTGGGCCTTTTATAGGCCGCACCTCCACGCACCTCCCGAGCCTCTCACGAACTCCCGAGCCTCAGCGACGTTGGGCCTTTTATAGGCCGCTCCTCCACGCACCTCCCAAGCCTCTCAGGGGCTTCTCCAGATCTGTCTCAGCATCTGAAGCGCATTTTCAGCATGCCTATTGTCTGCTCTGATACATCTGGTGGAAGTGTGGCTTTCTTTATATCTCTCCTGAGCCTCAGTACTTGCCCTCCTCAAGGGGGTCATGAGCCACATCTTCAGTGGCTAGCCCTTATTTCCAAGCAGCGGAAAGTTTGTTTGGAGGAGCGAAGAGCTGAGAGAGGATGCACTGGCGCAGGACGAAAGAGTCATGGCAGCTGCCAGGGAATTTATGATGATCTTCCTATGGTTGCAGACGAGCTGCACATTGAGGGAGTGGACATTGGGGTTGACAAAGATTCCTGTGTGATGATGGTCACATGTGTGCAGTCAATGATGCCCTGCACCCGTGGGAAGCCAGCCAAAGTGGCAAAGCCAAGCGGCCCTTCAGTAACACTGGCTGCACCAATGGCAAAGTTGATATAATTGGCTGACTTGTCAAAGAGGGCATCGACAACCTGTGTGATGTATCTGTGGACTGTGAGTTGCCGTGGGCGCTGGTGACTTTGACAGCCATTGATAAGGTGTGCCCACCTGCTCCTCTGGGCTGCAGGTCTTGCTCCAGCAATGTGCACATGTCTGCGATGACCTGACACGATAGCTTGAGCCTCCTTTGGCACTGCTGCTCAGTTATGTTGAGGTAGCTCATCTTCTGCCTGTATACCCTGTGTTGGGGATATCGCTCTGGCTTGGTGCAGCCCTACGCTGATGCCCTTTGTCCTGTGCAGCATCAGGTGGTTGAGGAGAAGGTTGGTGGTGTTGTTATTGGTGCTGCTGCTGTGTCTGGTGCTGCTGGTGTTGGGGTTCATTGTGGTCCGAACTTATTCAGAAGAATGAGAGGTGATCTTCTCGAAACATAGAAGATAATGAGGGGGCTCAACGAGGTGGATGCAGAGAGGATATTTCCACATAGGGGGAACTAAAACTAGGGGGCATAGTCTCAGAATAAGGGGCCACCCATTTAAAACTGAGGTGAAGAGCAATTTCTTCTCTCAGAGGGTTGTAAATCTGTGGAATTCTCTGCCCCAGAGAGCTGTAGAGGCTGGAACATTGAATATATTTAAGGCGGAGATCGACAGATTTTTGAACGATAAGGGAGTAAAGGGTTATGGGGAGTGAGCAGGGAAGTGGAGCTGAGTCCATGATCAGATCAGCCATGATCTTATTAAATGGTGGAGCAGGCCCGAGGGGCCAAATGACCTACTCCTGCTCCTATTTCTTATGTTCTTATGACCAAGATGAGACAGTATAGACGGCACCCATGCTGATGGAATAAACGGCAGTTCAAGTAGAGATGACAGAAGCACTCTGTCAATGAGGTGACAGGTTCTAACAATGAGGTGACACTGGATGGCGACTTTGCTGGAAACACTTGCAGCCTATAGAAAGCTAAATCTGTGCTGGCAATGTAGTCAGCAACAGCTTCTGCCTGAGGAAAGTGATCAGCTGTGAGGTGGGAGGTTTTATTGTACTTTCCACATTGTGCACTGATCAGCTGGATCAATCGCCACTCAACTTCCGCCTCAGATTGAGAAACGTGGTTCCCAAGCTGTGCGATTCCTTGATCATCCACTGACATTTGAAAGGTAGGGTTAAAATGACTCAAGGGTCTGACAAGTGCCTAATAATGATTTAAATTAGCTTGCCTGCCTCTGCCGTTTGGGTTGCTGCCGCACCGGCAAACATGCCTGAGGGAAAGGCACGTGGGGGTGGGATGATGGCGGGTTCCTGACCCGCTGCAAGAGTTTTCAAAGTTGCCACCCGACCCGTCTCCAATCATGTCCTCACGTACCCCAGAAAATTCCGTCCGTTCACTCTGTTTCTCTCTCCACAAATGCTGCCTGACCTGCTGAGTGTATCCAGCATTTTTTATTTTTAATTCCTTGAAGTATTGTGTCAAGTTCTGATTTACACACATAAAGAATATATGCTAGCATTGGACAGGGTGTAGAGAAGAGCAATAAGACTGGTCCCAAGTGTAAAGAGGATGAGAAAAGATTTACGAAGCTTGAGCTCTACAGTTTGGAAAGAAGATAATTAAGTAGGGGAGATAATCTCATCGAGCTCTATAAAATATTAACTGGTGACCCTAGAATAGTAATTCGAAGGAATTCAGGCTAGGGGAGGTCTCAATTAATTAAAAGTAAATTTAAAATGGATATTAGGAATAATTTCACTCAGAGTGATAAATATTTTGAATAATTGGCTAGATGAGGTAATGGAGGACAAGATACTTGAGACATTCAAAATGCTGCTTGAGGTTCTAATTAAAGATTTAGTTCATAGAATCATAGAATGATACAACGCAAAAGGAGGCCATTTGGCCCCATCCCTGTTCTTTGAAAGAGCTATCCAACTAATCGCACTTTCCTGCTCTTTCCTCATTGCCCTGCAAATGTTTTCCCTTCAAGTATTTGTCCAATTCCCTTTTGAAAGATACTATTGAACCTGCTTTCACTGCCCTTGCACTGGAGGGATGGGGATTCCACAGGTGAAATAACATTTTATGATCTTTTTGTTTATGTTTCTGTGACTCCACCCTGTTTAGATCATGGGGTAGAGTCCACAGCATTGGAGCAACAGGCAGGTTAAATTCCACCCCTGTAGTTGTTTGAAGCTCATGGTTTGCAATGTTATCTTCCAACCTCCACCCAGTGGCTGTTGAAGGTCCACATCAACAACAACTTGTATTTATATAGCATCTTTAACGTAGTGAAACATCCCAAGGCGCTTCACAGGAATATTATGAGACAAAAAATTTGACACCAAGCCACATAAGGAGAAATTAGGGCAGGTGACCAAAAGCTTGGTCAAAGAGGTAGGTTTTAAGAAGCATGTTGAAGGAGGAAAGAGAGGTAGAAGGAGAGGTTTAGGGAGGAAATTCCAGAGCTTAGGGCCTAGGCAACAGAAGGCACGGCCACCAATGGTTGAGCTATTATAATCAGCGATACTCAAGAGGGCAGAATTAGAGGAGCGCAGACATCTCAGTGAGGTTGTGGGGCTGGAGGAGGTTATATGTATAGGGACAGGCGAGGCCATGGAGGGATTTGAAAACAAGGTTGAGAATTTTGAAATCGAGGCGTTGCTTAACCGGGAGCCAATGTAGGTCAGCGAGCACAGGGGTGATGGGTGAGCAGGACTTGGTGCGAGTTAGGACACGGGCAGCCGAGTTTTGGATCACCTCGAGTTTATGTAGGGTTGAATGTGGGAGGCTAGCCAGGAGGTAACAAAAGCATGGATGAGGGCATCAGCAGCGGAGGAGATGAGGCAAGGGCGGAGACCGGCAATGTTAGAGGTGGAAATAGGCGGTCTTAGTTATGCTGCGGATATGTGGTCAAAAGCTAATTTCAGAGTCAAATATGATACCGAGGTTGCAAACAGTTTGGCTCAGCCTCAGACAGAAATTGGGAAGAGGATGGAGTCAGTGGCTAGGGAATGGGGTTTGTGGTGGGGACCGAAAAGAATTACTTTGACCTTCCCAATATTCAATTGGAGAAAATTTCTGCTCATCCAGCAATGGTTGTCGGACAAGCAGTCTGACAATTTAGAGACCGAGGAAGAGTTGAGAGAAGTGGTAGTGAGGTAAAGCTGTGTGTCATTAGTGTACATGTGGAAACTGACAGTGTTTTCAGATGATGTCGCCAACGGACAGCATGTAGATGAGAAATAGGAGGGGGCCAAGGATAGATCCTTGGGGGGACACCAGAGGTAACAATGCGGGGGTGGGAAGAGAAGCCATTGCAGGTGATTCGCTGGCTACGATTAGATAGATAAGAGTGGAACCAGATGAGTGCAGTCCCACCCAACTGGACAACAGTGGAGAGGCATTGGAGAAGGATAGAGTGGTCAACTGTGTCAAAGACTGCAGACAAGTCAAGAAGGACGAGGAGGGATAGTTTGCCTTTGTCACAGTCACAAAGAACATCAGCCAGGGTTCATGTGCCCCATCCGACATCCACTGTTTGTGCACTTTCCAGTAAGGGTCACTAGATACGGATTGGGATCAGGAACCTTGGCTGATTTTCCCCTTTTCTTTGCCAAGCATCCAAATTGCAGCCCAACAATTGCTGAGATTTGCAAATTCATCACAGAACAGGAAGCGAATCTCAGACTGTCTGGTCTGTAAACAACTTCATTACACATCTGGCAGTGAATTTAATCAATAAAGCATCAGGGAGTTCACATTCTACAGAAAGGCCAGAAGCCTTTTCCCTTTAGATTAGAAACATAGAAACATAGAAAATAGGTGCAGGAGCAGGCCATTCAGCCCTTCTAGCCTGCACCGCCATTCAATGAGTTCATGGCTGAACATGAAACTTCAGTACCCACTTCCTGCTTTCACGCCATACCCCTTGATCCCCCGAGTAGTAAGGACTTCATCTAACTCCCTTTTGAATATATTTAGTGAATTGGCCTCAACTTCTTCCTGTGGTAGAGAATTCCACAGGTTCACCACTCTCTGGGTGAAGAAGTTTCTCCTTATCTCGGTCCTAAATGGCTTACCCCTTATCCTTAGACTGTGACCCCTGGTTCTGGACTTCCCCAACATTGGGAACATTCTTCCTGCATCCAACCTGTCCAAACCCTTCAGAATTTTAAACGTTTCTATGAGGTCCCCTCTCACTCTTCTGAACTCCAGTGAATACAAGCCCAGTTGATCCAGTCTTTCTTGATAGGTCAGTCCCACCATCCCGGGAATCAGTCTGGTGAATCTTCGCTGCACTCCCTCAATAGCAAGAATGTCCTTCCTCAAGTTAGGAGACCAAAACTGTACACAATACTCCAGGTGTGGCCTCACCAAGGCCCTGTACAACTGTAGCAACACCTCCCTGCCCCTGTATTCAAATCCCCTCGCTATGAAGGCCAACATGCCATTTGCTTTCTTAACCGCCTGCTGTACCTGCATGCCAACCTTCAATGACTGATGTACCATGACACCCAGGTCTCGTTGCACCTCCCCTTTTCCTAATCTGTCACCATTCAGATAATAGTCTGTCTCTCTGTTTTTACCACCAAAGTGGATAACCTCACATTTATCCACATTATACTTCATCTGCCACGCATTTGCCCACTCACCTAACCTATCCAAGTCACTCTGTAGCCTCATAGCATCCTCCTCGCAGCTCACACTGCCACCCAACTTAGTGTCATCCGCAAATTTGGAGATACTACATTTAATCCCCTCGTCTAAATCATTAATGTACAATGTAAATAGCTGGGGCCCCAGCACAGAACCCTGCGGTACCCCACTAGTCACTGCCTGCCATTCCAAAAAGTACCCATTTACTCCTACTCTTTGCTTCCTGTCTGACAACCAGTTCTCAATCCACGTCAGCACACTACCCCCAATCCCATGTGCTTTAATTTTGCACATTAATCTCCTGTGTGGGACCTTGTCGAAAGCCTTCTGAAAGTCCAAATATACCACATCAACTGGTACTCCTTTGTCCACTTTATTGGAAACATCCTCAAAAAATTCCAGAAGATTTGTCAAGCATGATCTCCCTTTCACAAATCCATGCTGACTTGGACCTATCATGTCACCATTTTCCAAATGCGCTGCTATGACATCCTTAATAATTGATTCCATCATTTTACCCACTACTGAGGTCAGGCTGACCGGTCTATAATTCCCTGCTTTCTCTCTCCCTCCTTTTTTAAAAAGTGGGGTTACATTGGCTACCCTCCACTCGATAGGAACTGATCCAGAGTCAATGGAATGTTGGAAAATGACTGTCAATGCATCCGCTATTTCCAAGGCCACCTCCTTAAGTACTCTGGGATGCAGTCCATCAGGCCCTGGGGATTTATCGGCCTTCAATTCCATCAATTTCCCCAACACAATTTCCCGACTAATAAAGATTTCCCTCAGTTCCTCCTCCTTAATAGACCCTCTGACCACTTTTATATCCGGAAGGTTGTTTGTGACCTCCTTAGTGAATACTGAACCAAAGTACTTGTTCAATTGGTCTGCCATTTCTTTGTTCCCCGTTATGACTTCCCCTGATTCTGACTGCAGGGGACCTACGTTTGTCTTTACTAACCTTTTTCTCTTTACATACCTATAGAAACTTTTGCAATCCGCCTTAATGTTCCCTGCAAGCTTCTTCTCGTACTCCATTTTCCCTGCCCTAATCAAACCCTTTGTCCTCCTCTGCTGAGTTCTAAATTTCTCCCAGTCCCCAGGTTCGCTCCTATTTCTGGCCAATTTGTATGCCATTTCCTTGGCTTTAATACTATCCCTGATTTCCCTAGATAGCCACGGTTGAGTCACCTTCCCTTTTTTATTTTTACGCCAGACAGGAATGTACAATTGTTGTAATTCATCCATGCAGTCTCTAAATGTCTGCCATTGCCCATCCACAGTCAACCCCTTAAGTATCATTAGCCAATCTATCTTAGCCAATTCATGCCTCATACCTTCAAAGTTACCCTTCTTTAAGTTCTGGACCATGGTCTCTGAATTAACTGTTTCATTCTCCATCCTAATGCAGAATTCCACCATATTATGGTCACTCTTCCCCAAGGGGCCTCGCACAATGAGATTGCTAATTAATCCTCTCTCATTACACAACACCCAGTCTAAGATGGCCTCCCCCCTAGTTGGTTCCTCGACATATTGGTCTAGAAAACCATCCCTTATGCATTCCAGGAAATCCTCCTCCACCGTATTGCTTCCAGTTTGGCTAGCCCAATCTATGTGCATATTAAAGTCACCCATTATAACTGCTGCACCTTTATTGCATGCACTCCTAATTTCCTGTTTGATGCCCTCCCCAACATCACTACTACTGGTTGGAGGTCTGTACACAACTCCCACTAACGATTTTTGCCCTTTAGTGTTCTGCAGCTCTACCCATATAGATTCCACATCATCCAAGCTAATGTCTTTCCTAACTATTGCATTAATCTCCTCTTTAACCAGCAATGCTACCCCACCTCCTTTTCCTTTTATTCTATCCTTCCTGAATGTTGAATACCCCTGGATGTTGAGTTCCCAGCCCTGATCATCCTGGAGCCACGTCTCCGTAATCCCAATCACATCATATTTGTTAACATCTATTTGCACAGTTAATTCATCCACCTTATTGCGGATACTCCTTGCATTAAGACACAAAGCCTTCAGGCTTGCTTTTTTAACACCCTTTGTCCTTCTAGAATTTTGCTGTACAGTGGCCCTTTTTGTTATTTGCCTTGGGTTTCTCTGCCCTCCACTTTTCCTCATCTCCTTTCTGTCTTTTGCTTTTGCCTCATTTTTGTCTCCCTCTGTCTCCCTGTATAGGTTCCCATCCCCCTGCCATATTAGTTTAAATCCTCCCCAACAGCACTAGCAAACACTCCCCCGAGGACATTGGTTCCGGACCTGCCCAGGTGCAGACCGTCCGGTTTGTACTGGTCCCACCTCCCCCAGAACCGGTTCCAATGCCCCAAGAATTTGAATCCCTCCCTGCTGCACCACTGCTCAAGCCACATATTCATCTGCGCTATCCTGCGATTCCTACTCTGACTAGCACGTGGCACTGGTAGCAATCCCGAGATTACTACTTTTGAGGTCCTACTTTTTAATTTAGCTCCTAGCTCCTTAAATTCTTTTCGTAGGACCTCATCTCTTTTTTTACCTATGTCGTTGGTACCAATGAGCACCACGACAACTGGCTGTTCTCCCTCCCATTTCAGAATGTCCTGCACCCGCTCCGAGACATCATTGACCCTTGCACCAGGGAGGCAACATACCATCCTGGAGTCTCGGTTGCGTCCGCAGAAACGCCTATCTATTCCCCTCACCATCGAATCCCCTATCACTATCGCGCTCCCACTCTTTTTCCTGCCCTCCTTTGCAGCAGAGCCACCTACGGTGCCATGAACCTGGCTGCTGCTGCCCTCCCCTGATGAGTCATCCTCCCCAACAGTACTCAAAGCAGTGTATCTGTTTTGCAGGGGGATGACCACAGGGGACCCCTGCACTATCTTTCTTGCACTGCTCTTCCTGCTGGTCTTCCATTCCCTATCTGGCTGTGGACCCTTCTCCTGCGGTAAGACCAACTCACTACACGTGATACTCACGTCATTCTCAGCATCGTGGATGCTCCAGAGTGAATCCACCCTCAGCTCCAATTCCGCAACGCGGACCGTCAAGAGCTCGAGGCGGATACACTTCCCACACACGTAGCGCCCAGGGACACCGGAAGTGTCCCCGAGTTCCCACATGGTACAGGAGGAGCATATCACGTGACCGAGCTCTCCTGCCATGCCTTAACCTTAGATACACTTAAATTGGTAATAACAATGTTGCAGTTCACTTACTGATATAAGAAAGAAAAGAAAAGCTACTCACCAATCACCAGCCAATCACTTACCACATTGGCTGTGACGTCACTTTTTGATTACTTTCTACTTCTATTTTGCTTTCTCTCCCGCTGTAGCTGCACCGGTATGATTACCGAGCTAATCACTCCAGTGCAGTACTGAGGGAGCGCTGCACTGTCGGAGGTGCCGTCTTTCAGATGAGACATTAAACCAAGGGCTTGACTGCCCCCTCAGGTGGACATAAAAGATCCCATAGTTCTATTTCGAAGAAGAACAGGGGAATTATCCCCAGAGTGTTCTGGCCAAAATGTATCCCTTAATCAACATTACAAAGACAGATTATCTGGTCATTATCACATTGCTGTTTGTGGGAGTTTGCTGTGCGCAAGTTGGCTGCCGTGTTTCTCACACTGCAACAGTGACTACACTCCAAAAGTACTTCATTGGCTGTAAAGCACTTTGAGACGTCCGGTGGTCGTGAAAGGTGCTATATAAAGGCTAGTTTTATCTTTTTTCTTTCTTTAGAAGCTTTGAAAATGGCTTACTTCAGACAACAGTTCACTTTTTCCTTAATACACATTACATGAAGCTGATGTTTGGTTCATTTGGTCCTTTAGTGGGTCACTAACCTGCAGTGAACGACTATTGGCCCCGAATCAGCAGGATTAGAAATCTTGACACGTCGTATAAATGCGAGGAGACCTGTCGCATGGTAGGGGACTCCATGTTCTGGCCAAGCTGTGAAATGAAACTGCTGCAGTTCATGTCTGGCTGAGTAACCTCTCTATAAGAAATAAAAGGAATCCATAAGTCAGTGTGTCAGCAGTGTTGAAGATGGACAATACGAAGAAAGGAAATCCACAAGTTACTTAAAATTGACAATGCTGTAAGTCAAAGGGATAAGGTCCCACTGATCTGTAAAATGGATGGAACCAAAGAGTAAAGTTACCAACAATTACTTTCATTTGTTTTAAACGTTTCAGTTCTAATTGCAAACATTTATTGTAGCTTTTATGTCTATAAATATGGGTATTCATAAAGGTGAAGCCAACCCTGTTCCTACTGCTTGATATTGAAGCCTCTCTAGAAAGTTGAGGAACAGACTTGCCAACAAAATTGAAAGCGCTAGAATTTGGCTAACTTTGGGCCTTTTGACCTAATTTTGGTTTGCTATTTGTCAAAAACTACAACAAAGTTGTGCCAGAAACAAAATACAAAGGGGGTAATTTTAACTTTGGCGATAGTACAAAATGGGCGATATCAAACAGGCCGCCCTTTCTACGCTCCACTCGATTTGTTCTTCCATTGAATTCATTGTTGTGTAGACAATTTATGCGCAGTTGTGTCCCTGATGGCATTGGTCGAGGAAAGAATGTTGCCTGGGACACACTGGAAAAAAATGGCTGCTCTCTTTCAAACAATGTCATGGGATCTTTTGCACCCACTGCAGCAGGCAGACAGAACCTCAGTTTAACGATTCATTTGAAAGGCCGTACCTCTGACAACGCAGATCTCCCTCAGTACTGAGCTGAAATGTCAACTTAGATTATGTGCTCAAGTCTGTTTTGCAGAAATTTGAAGAATTTGTTGCTGAATCTGATATGTCAAATCCTGCCTTAATTATGGAAAACAATTTTTCAAGATGAATACAAGGGGGAATTAGATCAACAGATCATGTAAAACAAGAATCAGAGGAATATGATGACAATTAGCATGGGATAGTGCATTAGATAGACCATTAAACAGACATGTCGGGAAAGCTTTCATGTCGTCAGCCTGCAGGAAACAGGTCCAGCATTTGGCAACGCTACATTAAAATATTCAACTTATGTGAAGTTTCTGGGCAGATATATAAAGTTCAGACCCTTACCCTTTCAAGTGAGAAGGTTCTCACAGTATACTCTGCTAGAAGCTCTGTTTTAATGACAGTAACCTTTATGTCTCCATACAGCTCTGTGTCATCAGGCCAATATTTACAGCATTTGACCTGTGGATATACACAAAAACACATAGTTTAACCTTTACACAACTCAAATTTGTTTGCAATTCAAAACTATTAAATATGACTCTTTTTCACCAAGTTTACACTCTGTTAATGAGGAGTGACATATACAGATGGGATGTGCTACTGCTACCATTAGCAACGATAGTCATTCAATTCATGACTGCAAACCACCAGTCTGTTCACCAAGTAGACATCTTCAGCTTGGTGACACTCATACAAACAATAATGCCCTGTTTATACTGCCTTTCGGATTTAAGAAGGACCTACCTGGGTTCCAGTCATAGAGAGCGGTCTTTAGATGTCCATGAGAGGTTAGTACCCAGCTGTGGGATCAGAGACATGCAGAAAGCCCATCCCAGAACTCTGAGACAGAATTGCCAAGAAACCTGTTCAAGACTGGTAGATGCTAGAATGGTGAGGGTCGGGACAAACAACATCTAAAATGCACACGCCACTGGAAGGAATTACAAAAAACTGGAAGAACTAGGAACAGTTTGAACAGTCACTCTCCCCAACACTGGTGCACCATCAACAAGATACACTGCAGCAGTTCGTCAAGGCTTCTTCGACAGCGCTGCCCAAACCCGCGACCTCCATCACCTAAAAGACAAGGGCAGCAGGCGCATTGGAACACCATCACTTCCAAGTTCTCCTCCAAGTCACACACCATCCTGACTTGGAAATATATTGCCATTCCTTCATTGTGGCTGGGTAAAAATCCTGGAACTCCCTCCATAACAACAATGTTGGAGTATCTTCACCACACAGACTGTAGCGAATCAAGAAGGTGGCTTACCACCACCTTCTCAAGGGCAGTGAGGTATGGGCAATAAATGCTGGCCTTGCCAGTGACACACACTTCCTGTGAATTAATTTTTTTTAATGGCCACTACAAAGAGGAACTAGGGAGAGGCTAGAAAACACGTGACAGTAAAAAGAAAAGGGGAGGAGACTGAAAAGCAACATCTGTCATTAAAGCAGCATTGTGAAGGAAGGTTCAGAGAATTTTTTTTGTTTGGGAGGCAGGAGAGCAGTGTCTTTTTTTCAGGATGGCACATATTAGTGATATAAATGATGTGTCCCAATGAATGTTTCCCCAGGTATAATTTATATTCATTAAGACTTTGATTCCATATCCAAGTGGTGAGGTTCACTCATACCAGTGCATCCTTGGAAAGTTACCACTTATAATTGATCTCAAGCCCATGTCCGAAGAAGAATTGGAAGTGATTCCTACTCCGATTTGCAATCCAGTGACCCCTGCTGGAAAGTGCATGAATGTGCAGGTGGGGTAACAATTGTGGCAACGGGCTGGATTTTACCAACCACAGCAGGTCCATGGTGACTGACATCGGTGGCGGGTCCCGGCCTCGCTGCCGGCTCCAGCCCACTGTCCAAAATGATTTTCCCCTGATTGGGCTTGTTAAGTCTGCCCAATGCGTTTGCTGGCCAAGTGTAGGAAGCGGGTCTGATGACGTCATTTAATGACCCGTCATCAGCTGGTTTCCTTACAGGGACCATACGCAAATTGATTTTGACATTTGTACTGTTAGTGTTCTACAGCACTGAGGTGCTGCAGATGCTGACATGCACTGCATAGAGTTGCATAGCTGCACCCAGGCTTTCACATAACTTCCTCCATATGCTTATGGAGGGAGTCACAACACGCAGGGAAGTTCTCTTCCCTTCCAATGGGCGGAAGAGACTTCCCCAGGAAGTCAATGCAGCCTGGTTGCACATTGCACAGGAAGACACAAGCAGAGATGTGGTCAGGGGGACTAGGATGGAGTGGCGCAAACCTTCCAATAATCTCAGTAGATCATGAAACGTAACAGCAAAGCCACATTCAACCTCACCCTGCTGTGCCACTCATCGCATCCCTATCACTCTGCCTTCCCTACCCTACTCCTGCACATCCTCGGTAAAATATCCCTCCTCGTCCTTCTGGACCTGTCTGCAGCCTTTGACACAGTTGACCACAACATCCTCCTCCAATGCCTCTCCACCAATGCCCAGCTAGATGGGACTGCACTCGCTCTGAGCCATTCTTATCTAGCTAATCGTACCAGAAAATCTCCGGCAATGGCCGCTCTTCCCACTCCTGCATCGTTACCTCTGGTGTCCCCCAAGGATGTGTCCTTGGCCCCCTCTTATTTCTCATATATATGCCCTTGGCAATATCATCCGAAAACACACAGTCAGTTTCCACATGTACGCTGACGACACCCAACTCTACCTCTCCACCACTTCTCTCGAACCCTGCTTGGTATCTAAATTGTCAGATTGCTTGTCCAACATCTAGTACTGGATGAGCAGAAATTTACTCAATTAAATATTGGAAAGACTGAAGCCATTATCTTTGGTCCCCACCATAAACTGCGTTCCTTAACCACTGGCTCAAACCGTCTCCCTAGCAGCAATCTGAGGGTGAACAAGACAGTTGGCAACGTAGGTGTCATATTTAACCCTGAAATTAGTTTCCAGACCCATATATACGCGGCATTACTAAAACCGCTTTTTTCCACCTCCGTAACATTGCCCGTCTATGCCCCTGCCTCAACTCTTCTGCTGCTGAAACCCTCATTCATGCCTTTGTTACCTCTAGACTTGACTACTCCAACTCACTCCTGGCTGGCCTCCCACATTCTACACTACACTTGTTCAGCCATGAACTCATTGAATGGCGCTGCAGGCTAGAAGGGCTGAATGGCCTGCTCCTGCACCTATTTTCTATGTTTCTACGTAAACTTGAGGTCATCCAAAACTCAGCAGCTCGTGTACTAACTTGCACCAAGTCACGATCACCCATCACCCCTGTGTTTTCTACATTGGTTAAAAAACGCCTGGATTTCAAAATTCTCATCCTTGTTTACAAATCACTCCATGGCCTTGCCCCTCCCTATCTCTGTAATCTTTTCAGCCTCACAACATGTCTGCACTCCTCAAATTCTGGCCTCTTGAACATCGCTCATTATAACTGCTCAACCATTGGTGGCTGTGCCTTCAGCTGTTTGTGCCCCAAGCTCTGGAACTCCCTCCCTAAACCTCTCCGCTTCGCTATCCGCTCTTTAAAAACTACCTCTTTAAACAAGCTTTTGGTCATCTGCCTTAAATTCTTCTTTTGTGGCTTGGTGTCAAATTTTACCAGTTTTGTCTTATAACACTATCCCTGAAGCGTCTTGGGACGTTTTACTACATTAAAGGCACTATATAAATAAAATGTATTAACCTTAGTCACACCAACTTACCTTGCACCTCCACCCATCCCTCTCGATCTGCATTATCACTTCCCCAGCTCACTAGCCACCCTTTACACTCACCCTCATCCTAGTCCAATCATACCAAGTAATAACACACAAAGGTAGGCACTTTGGTGTTTTATGCAATGTTCATGTAAAGCTTCTGTTAATGTGGTGTCAAACATTGAAACCTTTATTTTGAACACTTTGCGTTCTTGGACAGATCTGTGTGCAACTCTGGAAGTGGCTTAGTGAGTTGCAGTGAATAGTGAGACATAACGGTACCCCCGCAATGGTGATGAGTATGAAAGGAATGGATTGGGCATTGTAGAGATGCTTTATGGTGTTGGTGTGGAGTGATGCCAACCTGGTACATCATGTGGCAGCGTCAAGTGAAGTAAATCTGGCTATGGTGAGGCCATCCTGGGCAGCAATGTGGTCGGGTGCTGATGCCCTCAGTCCTGTGCAGCATCAGTTGATTGTGGAGATGGTTGATGTTGTTGTTGGTGCTGCTGGTGATTGGGCTGATCGTGGTGGGATTCTGAGGACCAAGGTAAGATAGTTTCAAGGGCACCGATGCTGATGTAATAGATGGCAGGTGAACTTGAGATAACAGAAGCACTCTGTTAATGGTGAGAGAGGTTGTTTCAATGAGATAACACTAGATAGATGGTTTGCTCTAAACACTTGCAACCTGCATAAAGCTCAATCTGTCTTCCAAATGCAGTAAGCAACAGCTTCTGAGCTTGGAAAGTTAACAGATGTGCAATGGGAGCTTTTATAGCACCTTTGCAGCTGTCAAGTAATGAGATGATTCCACGGCCATTCAACTCCCGTCCTGTTTATCTGACGTGATGCTCGAGCAGCGTGGACCCCGTGGGCGTCCTGGTAAACTCTGAAGGTGAACGAAAAATAGTTCTTAATCTTCTGTTAACAAGGTCACAATGGCCTGAATTACCACCCCTGCTACTGTATGTCGGGTCTGCTCAGCGCTGACAGACCCAACATTTGGAAAAGGATTGACAGCTCAGTCCCGACCCACTGATAAAAAAAATTTCCCACCCGACCCACCGAAGCGCTCCCGCTGATCCCCAGCAAAATTCCCCACCTTGACTCTAATGCTATCTGTGGTTATAAGAACACAAGAACATAAGAATTAGGAACAGGAGTAGGCCACCTAGCCCCTCGAGCCTGCTCCGCCATTCAACAAGATCATGGCTGATCTGGCCGTGAACTCAGCTCCACTTACCCGCCCGCTCCCCATAACCCTTAATTCCCTTATTGGTTAAAAATCTATCTATCTGTGATTTGAATACATTCAATGAGCTAGCTTCAACTGCTTCCTTGGGCGGAGAATTCCACAGATTCACAACCCTCTGGGAGAAGAAATTCCTTCTCAACTCGGTTTTAAATTGGCTCCCCAGTATTTTGAGGCTGTGCCCCCTAGTTCTAGTCTCCCCAACCAATGGAAACAACCTCTCCGCCTCTATCTTGTCTATCCCTTTCATTATTTTAAATGTTTCTATAAGATCACCCCTCATCCTTCTGAACTCCAACGAGTAAAGACCCAGTCTACTCAATCTATCATCATAAGGTAACCCCTTCATCTCCAGAATCAGCCTAGTGAATCGTCTCAGTACCCCCTCCAAAGCCAGTATATCCTTCCTTAAGTAAGGTGACCAAAACTGCACGCAGTACTCCAGGCCTCACCAATACCCTGTACAGTTGCAGCAGGACCTCCCTGCTTTTGTCCTCCATCCCTCTCGCAATGAAGGCCAAGTTAGATAGTCATCTGACACTAACTTGAAGAACTGACACTTGGGCAAGGTACTGGAGGAGGGCCAAACGCCAAAACCGAAGTAATTGTTTTTAAGGAGATGAGGGGAGAGAATTGGAAGGTGCAAAAAGACAAATAGCAAAAGAAAGGACTTCATCAGAGAGAGTGAACCGTTTCACAATACGCTTCATCAAGGAAACCCAACATAGAGAAACTGAAAAGGTCTAAAACAATCACCATTGGCTTTTCCCCACTGCCACTTTTCACTCTTCTTCTCCTTTTTGATGGGGTGTGGTTCTACAGGCAAACTGTGGCCCAAGTGACCGTTATTTAACCAGCGGCCATGACGGTGAGCTGTGGACGGGCCCTTCGGCCACAGCGGGCATCGCAAATCTGTCTGATCCTGACATTCACACATGCCCATCATGTACGTGCTGCCGAGTAATGATCAGAAGTGGACCCCTGGTTGATTCTCCCCTCCCTAACCCAGAAGCAGTGCCTTAAAGCCACCTCGGCTGAGATGAGTTAATTGAGCATATACCGGGTTGGGGGAAGGGCCGTCAAACTAGGAACCTTCCTGATGTGTGCAGCTCAATTATGCACTGGATAATCTCACAGAGGCTTTAGGCAAGTATCGCAGTTAGCTCAATTTAAACTTAAAAATAAATTAACAGCTAACTACTGTAGAGACCAAAGAACTGCAAATTGGATTTTATCAAACTATGCTCCCAGCAAGCAGCTACACCCACTGGGAACACATGGCAGGAAATCAGGAAAGCACTTGCAGGATTTCCGGTTTTGGAAATCATGGGTTCCACATGCCTGATTTCCTGATACGTGATCTTGGCAGGTTAACCTCTGGGCCATAATGTACCACCAACCTGTGAGAGAGTACACGTCATACTGTCTGAGTATTTGAGACTGCTGCACATCAGGGTTAATTATGAAGTTGCTTGTTGAGCCTTGTTTTACAGAATCATTATATTGATTAGTTGCAGGGACTTAGCCACTGAGTGACAGAGAAGCCTCCAAAGCTGCCTAAATGTGACCTCCAGCTGCCCCCTTTCTGTGCTCTGATTGCTCTCTACAATCTGGGTGAGCCTCATGTCCATCCCTGTCCTGACAGTGCAAATTTGTTGCTATACCAGCTTCATTCTATCTACTGTAGCAACTACATTAAAAACAAAAGTAAAATAGGTAATTTAACTGAGGTTTTTGTGTTAAACTGCCTCCCTTCCTCCCCCCTCCCTCCCGTCTGTGCATTATTCTGCGCAATGCAAGTGGCCTTCCACCTAGAGCTGGTGCTACATAGCACGTCATCAACAGCCACACCTGTGTTAAAGTTCAAAACACACACACATGAACACAAATACACATACATGGACACAAATACACCCACAGACACACACAGACACACATGCATTTTCATCCTTCATGAAGCCATCGGACTCACTTCACCGTTTGGTTTTAAATAGACACTCCTGTGACATCCCACACTCTCGACAGGCTCAGTTATAAGTTCTCCACACACACATTGGGGTAAGGTTTCTTGTTCCTGTGCCCGGTGTAAGGAAATATTAGTTTAGTAGGGTATTTAGAGAGATTAGGCATTGAAAGTGTTAAATGACTCCCGCTTCAGCTGGATCTGCTACATGAATTGTTAGATGAATTGTTTTTTGAGCAAATGCTGCAGGCACAGGCTAGCTAATGGGTGAAGTGGTATGGAAGTTGTAAAACTTTGTACATGGATGTCCAGGGAACAAAGAGAACAGTTGGATGATTGGTGAAAATTTGCTGCAGAAAGGCAGAGAGAGAGGGGAAAAGGAAGGGTACAAAAGGGAGTGAATGAGGAGAGGATCTTGCAGAAGGTCAGCACCAGGGACGGTGAAGAAGAATGAAGCAGAGGGAACAGGGAATGGTGTCACACCTTCTACCTAAAGAACAGGGTAATATAACTCTCAATTGTCCTTTGTAAACTGCTGCTTAAATACTGTAATGCATTAATTCTTACTTGTGTCAAATAAAGTCCTAACTATTGCCAGCATTGAACAACTGAACAGAGGGTCAAACAATTGTCAAAATTGACTACACCCTGTGCCGTAGGAACATAGGAACAGGAGCAGACTATTCAGCCCCTCGGGCCTGCTCTGCCATTCAATTAGATGGCTAATCTGCACCTCAACTCGCTTTTCCTGCCATTTTTCCATGTCCCTTGATAGCCTTAACTCACAAAAATCTCAAAAGATCTTAGATCGGCAGACCACAGTGAATACAGGTATATAGATTGGGGAGGAATGCTCCATATGTCTGATTTTCTGTCCACTAATCGAAATGAGCGGAAAACTGTATGAGCTCCATTATAGTGTGTGTGCTCCTCCCACTTGATTATCCTATATTTATTGTAGTAAAGTGATCCAGGATGCCTAGATGTAGGATTTGGAAATTTCACCCTGTAAAATATTTTCTATGCCTTTGTTACGTCTAGACTTGACTATTCCAACAACCTTGGCCGGCCACCTATCTTCCTCATGCCATAAACTTGAGCTCATCCAAAACTGCTGTCTGTATCTTAACTCGCATCATGTCCCGGTCACCCATTACCCCTGTGCTCGCTGACCTACATTGGCTCCCAGCCAGCAACGCCACAATTTTAAAATTCTCATCCTTGTTTTCAAATCTTTTTATGACCTCGCCTCCACCACCCCCGCCCCCCCCACCCATCATCTCTGTAATCTGACATTGGCAGAAGCTGGATGATCAACGCAGGGTCAAAAAACCCACACTTCCTTCAGGGAGAATTGTACACGGGTTATTTTCAGGACAGTTGCTGCGATGTTAAATACCTCCAGCCCTGGGAAGACACTCAATTTAAAGAAGGAGAGATGGAATGCCAAACACATACTGCGGGGTAGGGGGTGGGAGCGGAGGCGAGGGTGAGAATGGAACTACACAGCAAATTGTTCAAAGCACAACTTGATGACAAGAGAAATGTAAGATTTAAGAATATACTGGGCTGTCTTGCAGCAAAGAGATCCCTGACGTATAGGGAATAGTTTCAGAGTTTAAAACTGGTTTTAAATAGACACCACTGTCAAACCATTTAAAGTGGATTACTGCAAGTAACAGAGGTGCAGCACACTGGGGGAGGTGGATTAAAAATAATGGGTTTCCCTCACTGGTTTTCCCCTCCCACTACACAATTACTGAAAACTCTCAAATTCCTGAAGGTCCTGGGGCTGGATTTTCTGGTCCTTTGTGCCGGGTTTCGCACCAGAGCGGCGTGAAATGAGGAGTTAAATTAAAAAGTAGGACCTCAAAGGTATTAATCTCAGGATTGCTACCAGTGCCATGTGCTAGTCAGAGTAGGAATGACAGGATAGCTAAGATGAATACGTGGCTTGAGGAGTGGTGAAGAAGGGAGGGATTCAAATTCCTGGGGCATTGGAACCGGTTCTGGGGGAGGTGGTCCGCACCTGGGCAGGACCGGAACCAATGTCCCAGGGGTAGTGTTTGCTGGTGCTGTTGGGGAGGGGTTAAACTAATATGGCAGGGGGATGGGAACCTATGCAGGGAGACAGAGGGAAGTAGAATGGGAGCAGAAGCAAAAGATAGAAAAACTAAAAGGGCAGAGAAACCCAAGGCAAAAATTAAAAAGGGCCACATAACAGCAAAATTCTAAAGGGGCAAAGTGTGTTAAAAAGACAAGCCTGAAAGCTCTGTGTCTCAATGCGAGGAGTATTCATAATAAGGTGGCCGAATTAACTGCGCAGGCAGCAATTAACGAATATGATATAATTGGCATCGCAGAGACATGGTTCCAGGGTGACCAAGGCTGGGAACTCAATATCCAGGGGTATTCAACATTCAGGAAGGATAGACAGAAAGGAAAAGAAGGTGGGGTAGCGTTGCTAGTTAAAGAGGAAATTAACACAATAGTAAGGAAGGACATTAGCTTGGATGATGTGGAATTGGTATGGGTGGAGCTGCGGAATACCAAAGGGCAGAAAACGCTAGTGGGAGTTGTGTACAGACCACCAAACAGTAGTAGTGAGGTTGGGGCCAGCATCAAACAAGAAATTAGGGATGTGTGCAATAAAGGTACAGCAGTTATCATGGATGATTTTAATCTACATATAGATTGGGTTAACCAAACTGGTAGCAATACAGTGGAAGAGGATTTCCTGAAGTGTATTAGGGATGTTTTCTAAAACAATTATGTCGAGGAACTAACTAGAGGGCTGGCCATCCTAGACTGGGTGATGTGTAATGAGAAAAGACTAATTAGCAATCTTGTTGTGCGAGGCCCCTTGGGGAAGAGCGACCATAATATGGTAGAATTCTTTATTAAGATGGAGAGTGACACAGTTAATTCAGAGACTAGGGTCCTGAACTTAAGGAAAGATAATTTCGATGGTATGAGACGTGAATTGGCTAGAATAGACTGGTGAATGATACTTAAAGGGTTGACGGTGGATAGGCAATGGCAAACATTTAAAGATCACATGGATGAACTTCAACAATTGTACATCCCTGTGTGGAGTAAAAATAAAACAGGAAGGTGGCTCAACCGTGGCTAACAAGGGAAATTAAGGATAGTGTTAAATCCAAGGAAGAGGCATATGAATTTGCTAGAAAAAGCAGCATCCTGAGGACTGGGAGAAATTTAAAATTCAGCAGAGTAGGACAAAGGGTTTAATTAGGAGGGGGAAAATAGAATATGAGAGGAAACTTGCTGGGAACATAAAAACTGACTGCAAAAGCTGCTATAGATATGTGAAGAGAAAAAGATTAGAGAAGATAAACGTAGGTCCCTTGCAGTCAGAAACAGGTGAATTTATAATGGGGAACAAAGAAATGGCAGACCAGTTGAACAAATACTTTGGTTCTGTCTTCACAAAGGAGACACAAATAACCTTCCGGAAATACTAGGGGACCGAGGGTCTAGAGAGGAGGAACTGAAGGAAATCCTTATCAGGTGGGAAATTGTGTTAGGGAAATTGATGGGATTGAAGGCGATAAATCCCCGGCCTGATAGTCTGCATCCCAGAGTATTTAAGGAAGTGGCCCTAGAAATAGTGGATGCATTGGTGATCATTTTCCAACAGTCTATCAGCTCTGGATCAGTTCCTGTGGACTGGAGGGTAGCTAATGTAACACCACTTTTTAAAAAAGGAGGGAGAGAGAAAACGGGTAATTATAGACCGGATAGCCTGACATCAGTAGTGGGAAAAATGTTGGAATCAATTATTAAAGATGAAATAGCAGCGCATTTGGAAAGCAGTGACAGGATCGGTCCAAGTCAGCATGGATTTATGAAAGGGAAATCATGCTTGACAAATCTTCTAGAATTTTTTAAGGATATAACTAGTAGAGTGGACAAGGGAGAACCAGTGGATGTGATGTATTTGGACTTACAAAAGGCTTTTGACAAGGTCCCACACAAGAGATTGGTGTGCAAAATTAAAGCACGTGGTATTGGGGGTAGTTTACTGAAGTGGATAGAGAACTGGTTGGCAGACAGGAAGCAGAGAGTCGGGATAAACGGGTCCTTTTCAGAATGGCAGGCAGTGACTAGTGGGGTGCAGCAGGGCTCAGTGCTGGGACCCCAGCTATTTACAATATACATCAATGATTTAGATGAAGGAATTGTGTGTAATATCTCCAAGTTTGCAGATGACACTAAGCTGGGTGGCGGTGTGAACTGTGAGGAGGACGCTAAGAGGCTGTAGGGTGACTTGGACAGGTTAGGTGAGTGGGCAAATGCATGGCAGATGCAGTATAATGTGGATAAATGTGAGGTTATCCATTTTGGTGGCAAAAACATGAAGGTAGAATATTATCTGAATGGCGGCAAATTAGGAAAAGGAGAGGTGCAACGAGACCTGGATGTCATGGTACATCAGCCATTGAAAGTTGGCATGCAAGTACAGCAGGCGATGAAGGCGGCAAATGGTATGTTGGCCTGCATAGCTAGGGGATTTGAGTATAGGAGCAGAAAGGTCTTACTGCAGTTGTACGGGGTCTTGGTGAGGCCTCACCTGGAATATTGTGTTCAGTTTTGGTCACCTAATCTGAGGAAGGACGTTCTTGCTATTGAGGGAGTGCAGCGAAGGTTCACCAGACTGATTCCTGGGATTGAAGGACTGACATATGAGGAGAGACTGGATCGACTGGGCCTGTATTCACTGGAGTTTAGAAGGATGAGAGGGGATCTCACAGAAACATATAAAATTCTGACGGGATTGGACAGGTTAGATGTTCACGATGTTGGGGAAGTCCAGAACCAGGGGACACAATCTAAGGATAAGAGGTAAGCCATTTAGGACTGAGATGAGGAGAAACTTCTTCATTCAGAGAGTTGTTAACCTGTGGAATTCTCTACCGCAGAGAGTTGTTGATGCCAGTTCATTGAATATATTCACTAGGGAGTTAGATATGGCCCTTATGGCTAAAGGGATCAAGGGGTATGGAGGGAAAGCAGGAAAGGGTTACTGAGGTAAATGATCAGTCATGATCTTATTGAATGGTGGTGCAAGCTCGAAGGGACGAATGGCCTACTCCTGTACCTATTTTCTATGTTTCTATGTAAGAGCGGTTCGCAATGACCGCCTGGGAAACCAGAGCGGTTCAGCCATGCTGATGGCGATGAGGAAGGTAATATGCTGTAAAGGTAAGTGCGAGTGTTGGTTCTTTTAATTTTTTTAACGATTTGTGTTGTGGTGGCGTGGGCAATATTTTGGAAATGTTTTTGTGTGTTTTTTTTAAGGACCCCCCAGGCCTCTCTCGGAGCGCACATGGCCCGGCACTTTAGTTCATGAGGTTCCCCTTTTTGCGCCTCGAAAGTTGTACAACTCCTCCCTTCGCGCTGCACACCCTGGCCAGGTGGCGAAAATTCCTTGACATAGCGCAACCTATTCCTGACCGGTAACTTTCCCGAACCTGCCTCTGTTTTCGACCTGAAAACACAAAAGCCTAAAATCCAGCCCCTGGTTCCTGATAGCTTTAGATTGATCTATGGGTGAAATTTTTGCAGATCCAATTCATTAAGAAATTACACTGCACAAGACAGCATCAGAGAGTGAGAAATGCTTTGAGAATCAGATTCTCTTATGTCCGTGCTTCCCAGCCACAGAGATGGTGGTAAATCAATCTTTGTCATTACTTTCATTGAATGAAATCATTCCTGTTAATTATCAACTTCTCGTATTCTGATACCATCAGAGATGTGCTGACAGACAGGCAGACAGCTAGGCCCAGTGTACCGATGAGTCCCATCAGACCGTTCTCAACAGAATTGCATTGTTCAAACTCTTCACTGTGTCAAGTCTTAATGGAAATAGACAGTTCTTTTTGGTAAGAGAACAAATCAGTGCAAGACTCCGACAGTCTTTTGCTCTCTGTGATGAATTGTGTGCGGTGCTATACCTACCCGCCCAACCTCCACCAGCTTGGTAATCATCACAATACTAGAGCAGCGCTCCTGCCACACCATCCTCCAGAAGTCGTACACCATTTCCTGTTTTGGTCCTAAGGGAGAAAAAGCATTTCATATTTGAATTACACTTTCAGTTGGTAAACATAGGAACAGGAGGAGGTCATTTAGCCCCTCGAGCCTGTTCCGCCATGACTGATGTGTGATCGAAGTCTATATACCCGCTATTACTCCATACCCCTTAATACATTTGGTTAACAGAAATCTATCAATCTCAGATTTAAAATTAACACCTGACAACAACTGCCATTTGCGGAAGAGAGTTCCAAACTTCTACCACCTTTGTGTGTAGAAGTGTTTCCTAACTTCACTCCTGAAATGCCTGGCTCTAATTTTTAGGCTATGTCCCCTAGTCCGAGACTCTTCCCCCCCCCCCCCCCCACTCCCCAACCAGTGGAAATAGTTTATCTTTAGCTACCCTATAAGTTCCTCTTAATAGCTTCAAAACCTTGATCAAATCACCTCTTAGCCGTCTAAATTCCAGGGAATGCAACCATAGTTTGTGTAATCTCTCCTAGTAATTTAATCCTTGGAGTCCAAGCATCATTCTAATGCATTCCCTTCAAGGCCAATATATCCTCCCTAAGAAGTGGTGCCCAGAACTGAACAGAGTACTCCAGGTGTGGTCAACGTTCCTAAGCTGCACGGCCATGTAGCACTCTGGAGGTCCCACACAGGAGGCTCATCGGCTTTTACGAAAATTTTGTATGGGCCGTGCAGCCAGTTAAAGGGACCGCACACGAAAAAAATTAGAGGGAACATTGGGTGTGGTCTAACGAGGGCTTTGTATAGTTGTAGCATAACTTCTACAGTCCTTGCATTTTAGTCCCCGAGATATAAAGGCCAGCATTCATTAGCCTTTTTGAGTATTTTATGCACCAGTCCACGACATTTTAACGATCTATGTCACTTTGGACCTCCACTGTTTCTAGCTTTTCACCATTTAGAAAGTTCTCTGATTTATCCTTTTTAAGTCCAAAGATTTATCCTTTTTAGGTCCAAACCTTACACTTTCCGATATTATAATCCATTTGGCACAGTTTTACCCATTCACTAAATTATTAATATCATAGAATCTTATAGTGGTTACAGCATGGAAGAAGGCCATTTGACTCGTCAAGTCCATGCCGATTCTCAGCTAGTCCCACTTCCCTGCCCTTTCCCTGTAGCCCTGCAAATTTTTTTTCCTTCATAGAAACATAGAGGTTTACAGCATGGAAGGAGGCCATTATGGCCCATCGTGTCCGCGCCAGCCAACAAGAGGCTATCCAGCCTAATCCCACTTTCCAGCTCTAGGTCCGTAACCCTGCAGGTTACGGCACTTCAAGTGCACATCCAAATACATCCAAAGAGGGTTTCTGCCTCTACCATCATCATCATAGGCAGTCCCTCGGAATCGAGGAAGACTTGCTTCCACTCCTGAAGTAAGTTCTTTGGTGGCTGAACAGTCCCATATGAGAGCCACAGATTCTGTCACAGGTGGGACAGATAGTCATTGAGGGAAGGGGTGGGTGGGACTGGTTTGCTGCACGCTCTTTCCGCTGCCTGCGCTTGATTTCTGCATGCTCTCGGCGTTGAGACTTGAGGTGCTCAGCGCTCTCCCGGATACAATTCCTCCACTTAGGGCGGTCTTGGGCCAGGGACTCTCAGGTGTCAGTGGTGATGTCGCCCTATTTCAGGGAGGCTTTGTGGGTGTCATTGTAGCGTTTCCGCAGCCCACCTTTGGCTCGTTTGCCGTGAAGGAGCTCAGAGTAGAGCACTTGCTTTGGGAGTCTCATGTCTGGCATGCGAACTATGTGGCCTGCCAGCGGAGCTGATCGTGTGTGGTCAGTGCTTCAAAGCTGGGGATGTTAGCCTGGACGAGGACGCTGATGTTGGAGCGCCTGTCCTTCCAGGGGATTTGTAGGATCTTGCGGAGACATCGTTGGTGATATTTCTCCAGCAACTTGAGGTGTTTGCTGTACATGGTCCATGCCTCTGAGCCATATAGGAGGGCAGGTATTACTACAGCCCTGTAGACCATGAGTTTGGTGGCAGTTTTGAGGGCCAGGTCTTCAAACACTCCTTTCCTCTGCCTCTACCGCCCTTTCAGGCAGTGTGTTCCAGACCCACACAACCCTCTACGCGAAGAAATTTCCTCTCAAATCCCCTCTAAACTTTCTACCAATTACTTTAAATTTATGTCCCCTGGTTGTTGACTCCTCTGCTAAGAGAAATAGGCCTTTCTATCCACTATATGTAGGCCTCATAATTTTATACACCTCAATGAGGTCTCCCCTCAGCCTCCTCCGTTCCAAGGAAAACAAACCCAGCCTATCCAATCTGTCCTCATAGCGAAAATTCTCCACTCCCGGCAACATCCTCGTAAATCTCCTCTATACTCTCTCCAGTGCAATTATGTCTTTCCTGTAATGTGGTGACCAGAACTGCACGCAGTACTCCAGCTGTGGCCTAACCAGTGTTTTATACAGTTCCAGCATAACCCAGCTACTCTTATATTCTATGCCTCGGCTAATAAAGGCAAGCATTCCGTATGCCTTCTTAACCACCAAATCCACCTGGCCTGCTACCTTCAGGGATCTGTGGACATGCACTCCCAGGTCCCTTTGTTCCTTTACACTTCTTAATGTCCTACCATTTAATGTGTATTCCCTTTCCTTGTTAGCCCTCCCCAAATGCATTACCTCACACTTCTCTGGATTAAATTCTATTTGCCACTGTTTTGCCCACTTGACCAGTAGATTGATATCTTCCTGCCGTCCGCAGCTTTCTTCTTAATTATCAACCACAGCCTATTTTTGTATCATCTGCAAACTTCTTAATCAGACCCCCTATATTCAAGTCTCATCATCATCATCATCATAGGCAGTCATTTGGAATCGAGGAAGACTTACTTCCACTCTTAAAATGAGTTCTTAGGTGGCTGAACAGTCTAATATGAGAGCCACAGTCCCTGTCACAGATGGGACAGATAGTCATTGAGAGAAGAGGTGGGTGGGACTGGTTTTCCGCACGCTCGCTCTTCTGCCTGCGCTTGATTTCTGCATGCTTTCGGCGATGAGACTCCAGGTGCTCAGCGCCTTCCCGGATGCACTTCCTCCACTTAGGGTGGTCTTTGGCCAGGGAGTCCCGGGTGTCAGTGGAGATGTTGCACTTTATCAGAGAGGCTTTGAGGATTTCCTTGTAATGTTTCCTCTGCCCACCTTTGGCTCGTTTGCCGTGAAGGAGTTCTGAGTAGAGCGCTTGCTTTGGGAGTCTCGTGTCTGGCATGCGAACAATGTGGCCTACCCAGTGGAGCTGATCAAGTGTGGTCAGTGTTTCAATGCTGGGGATGTTGGCCTAGTCGAGGATGCTAATGTTGGTGTGTCTGTCCTCCCAGGAGATTTGTAGGATTTTGCGGAGACATCATTGGTGGTATTTCTCCAGCGACTTGAGGTGTCTGCTGTACATAGTCCATGTCTCTGAGCCACATAGGAGGGCGCTGTATACCACAAAAAGCAAGGGACCAAGTACTGAGCCCTGCAGAACCCCACTGGAAACATCCTTGCAGTCACAAAAACACCCATCAACCATTACCCTTTGTTTCCTGACTCTGAGCCAATTTTGGATCCAACTTGTCACTTTGCCCTGGATCCCATGGGCTTTTACTTTTGTGACCAGTCTGCCATGTGGGACCTTATCGAAAGCTTTGCTAAAATCCATATACACTACATCATACGCACTGCCCTCATCGGCCCTCCTGGTTACCTCCTCAAAAAATTCAATCAAGTTAGTCAAACACGCTCTTCCCTTAACAAATCCGTGCTGACTGTCCCTGATTAACCCGTGTCTTTCTATAGATTTATCCTGTCCTTCAGGATTTTTTCCAATCATTTTCCCACAACTGACGTTAGGCTGACTGGCCTGTAATTACTTGGTCTATCCCTTTCTCCTTTCTTAAACAAAGGTACCACATTAGCAGTCCTCCAGTCCTCCGGCACTGAAGTCAGAGAGGATTGGAAAATGACGGTCAAAGCCTCTGCTATTTCCTCTTTTGCTACGCTTAACAGCCTGGGATACATTTCATTCGGGCCTGGGGACTTATCCACTTTCAAAGCTGCTAAACCCCTTAATACCTTCTCTCTCAGTATGTTTATTTCATCTAATATTTCACACTCCTCCTCCTCGATAGCATCGGCCCTCTCTTTTGTGAAAACAGATGCAAAGTTTTCATTAAGAATCATACCCACATCTTCCGCCTCAACACACAGATTACCCTCATGGTCTCTAATAGGCCCTACTCTTTCTTTAATTATCCTCTTGCTCTTAATATATTTATAAAACATCTTTGGGTTTTCCTTGATTTTACTTGCCAAGAATTTTTCATGCTCTCTCTTTGCTTTCCCTTTTGATCTCACGCTGCACTTTCTATACTCCGAGAGATTCTGCAGTATTTAGCCCTCGGCATCTGTCATAAGCTTCCCTTTTTTTCTTTATCCTACCCTGTATGTCACTGGACATCCAGGGGGCTCTAGATTTGTTAGTCCCTTCCTTTTTCTTTAAGGGTACTCATTTGGCCTGAACCCTGCGGATCTCCTCCATGAATATCTCCCACTGCTCTGACACTGATTTACCTTCAAGTAGCTGTTTCCAGTCCACTATGGCTAAATCACCTCTCAGCTTCGCAAAGTTGGTTTTTCCCCAATTTAGAACTTTTATTCCTGGTCTAACCATGTCCTTGTTCCAGAACTACCTTAAATCTAACTGAATTATGGTCACTAGCACCTAAATGCTCTCCCACTGATAACCCAGCTTTATTCCTGAAAACTAAACCCACAACCGCCCCCGTGTTGGGCTTGCTACATGCTGGCTAAAAAAGATACTTATCCAACTCCTTTTTGAAAGATAAAATTGAGTCTGCCTCCACCACCCTTTCATGTAGTACATTCCCGATCTTAATCACTCGCTGCATAAAAAAGTTTTTTCTTACGTCGCCTTTGGTTCTTTTGCCAATCACCTTCAACCTGTGTTCTCTGGTTCTCAACCCTTCTGCCAATGGGAACTGTTTCTCTCCATCTACCCTGTCCAGACCCCTCATGATTTTGAACACCTCTATCAAATCTCCTCTCTACCTTCTCTGTTCTACGGAGAACAACCCTAGCTTCGCTAGTCTAATCACGTAACTGATGTCCCTCATTCCAGGAATCATTCTCGTGAATCTTCTTTGCACCTTCTCTAAGATCTTCACATCCTTCCAATGTCTCTTTGTAATTTTATGCTTTCATCTACACTACTTACAATGCCACCTATCTTTGTGTCATCAGCAAACCTGGTGGATATTTGACTCTCTATCCCATCATCTAAGTTATTAATAAACAGAATCTCTACCTGCACAGCAACAGTGACTGCACTTCAAAAGTAAATCATTGGCTATGAAAAGCTCCAGAAGACATGATAGGCGCCACATGAATGCAAGCTCTCTTCGCTTTCTTTCATTCACCTCCACAGCAAATTCATTTAAGATTAACATCTGTTTCCATTTGCTGTTGTCATTCCTCTCACCAATCCTGAGCTGACAATGTGGGATGAAATCCACTCCCAGGCCTTTGCTGATACTACTTTGTAATCTTCTCATGTTACTTCCCTCCCAGGCCTCTATTTGGAACTTAACCTCAAGTGGGTCAACTCATAGACTCAACTTAAACTGAAATAGATTGGAAGCCTGAGCTCATGTCCTACCAGTTCTGTTTTGAAGTACATTGCTACTCTAATGCTCCTAATTACTTTGACATAAAATAAGACTCGTGTATATTTTACCAATTGAATTTCCAATGTGCTTTACAATGTCTGAGAGAGGAAGAGCCAGATACCGAAATGAGTATTCAGCGCAGAGAAAGAAAGCTAGGAAAACCACTTGCTTAATAGCCTGCTTCGCCGATACCAGCTTCATTCATGGTTCGTTCAGTCCAACCACCTCCAGCATGAACTCGAAAGTCACTTCCAATGTATTTTTCTCTACACTCTTTGCATTCCATTTCTAGTCTTCTTCTTTCGTATGGTAGTGGCAAAGCAAATCAAATGTCAATATCTAAGTTGGATATCCAGACCAAAGCTTTGGGAGTAACAGCGTGGATATCTTGTAGGCTGCCTGAAAATTTCCTTTCAGGGCAGTGCTCGATGATGTGCTCCTGGTTCTGATTAGGTGCTCCACAGTCACATGATGGGGATGCTTTAATCTTCCACCTATGGAGTAGGTGGCAGCATCGACCGTGACCGGTTCTGAGGCGGTTGATGGTTGTCCACTGTTTGCGAGGAAGGTTTGACCTTCAGGTTGTACTATGGGGTCCTCTATAAGGAATCCGTGTGTCGCAGTTCTTCCAAGCATTTCGTCATCGGTCATCAAGGCCGAGGGATGATCGCTGAAGGGCTTCGGCGAAGATCCAAAATGGCCTTCTACATTTGAGACAGGTTGATGGTCGGTTGTTCAAGTCGGCCTGGATCGGCATGTCTTTGCTGGTGTAGTGGTTGCATTCTCTCGAGCCTGTACATTCGCGGCGTAAGTGTGGTGGTGCGATGTTTGCAAGCACGGGCAGCCAAGGTGTTGGTGTCGATAAATGCATACCGATGATAATTCTCATAGTAGAATTCAGCTGGACATCAACGGATTTGACATGTGGACTTGATAAACATGCTGGAGAGCAGTATTCTGCTGTTGAGTACACCAGAGCGAGTACTAACATAGGAGGGTTTGAGCAACTGCTCCCTACGTGGATTCGGCGAGTTTCTAAATTAAATTGACCCTACTCTTTAGTTTCTTCCCAAGGTTCTGGAGATGTTGTCTATATGACAGGGTGCAATCAAGCGTCACTTCTAAATAGGAGTGTTTTTGGCGTGGTTTACTTCTGCACCACAAAAAGAGACGGAAGTAGGCCTCCATTCTCTGTAATCACTGGTCAGGGTCTCTTCGGTGATGGACAGATTCATGTTTTGCGTAGCCAAGGCAATGTCATCAGCGCATAGGAACTTACGGGGACTCTGTTTTGGGCAGATCACTGGTGTAAACATTGAATAACATGGGTGCCAGGACAGAACCCTGTGGGAGTCCGTTGTTCCATGCCCTATATCTGCTCTTCTGGGTGCCAGAGTACAAATGGAAGCGTCGGTTGCTAAGCATGGAGTTGAGAAGATGGATCATTGTTCTGCAGCGTAAAATGGTGGAGAGTTTGAAAAGCAGCCCCTGCTTCCATACAGTGTCATACGCCGCTGACAGGTCCACAAGTGCTATGGCGGTCTTCAGCTGGCGCGGGAAGCCTGCTTTGATGTGCGTTGTTAAAGCTACCTCTTGGTCGCAGCAGTTACGGCCGCTCTGGAAGCCCACTTGCTCCTTAGGAATGGTCGGTTCGATGATGGGGGCTAGTCTGTGCAGTAGTAGCCATTTCTAGTGGCTTAATTTGACATTTTATACATTGGATAAACAATGGCTTCATCATTTCAGGGACAATACCATAAGACACTCCCTGTAATTTTATAAACCAATCTCAGGGCAGTCCTTTAAAGATGGTGAAACAATCAAATTTGCAAATGTTCAGCAGGATTTGAATCTTAGTTGATAGTGTGGGGACTTTCACAGCTGCTTGCATATCACGGTGGTACATCCTGGGATCGATGCTGTTTGGCTTCTTTGTCATTTTTCTGAAGCAGATTTTTTTTTCCAAAGGAAGTAATGTTGGCTTTACAAGAAGTTCAAGCTAAAATTGTTTCACCCAATGCCTCAGCTGAACATTACGGTTTTGGGGACTGTCGGAAGGAACATTATCCAATAATTTAGATAACTAAGTGAAGACAGTAATTGATACAGGCATAATAAATCCCACTTTTGTGCAATTTAGTACAATTAGTGAATATGAAAATTGGCCTACTCTGCATACAAGCCCACAATTAAACAGCAAATAGTTTAAATAACTGGGTAAATACGTGTCAATTTTCTGTCATTCTACACAAGTGTTCGGGGGGGCTCTTACCTTGTGTTGCAATGAAGTGGTGTGCTTTGTAATAGCCCTGTAGAGGTTACCAGAGAAACTGTATTAATGAATATACACTTTGCATATACTTGAGAACAACTGCATGCACAGGTCCATATAAACAATGTCAAAGGCACAAGACATGCAGGCTTCATCCCATCTTTAACAATACATGTGACACCTGATAATGAGGACATGGTTAATGGGCACAATCTTCTATGCAGGCAAACTTCCCATCAATTCCCACTCAGAACCGATGAGCTTTGATTAAAGGAAATGATAATGTAGTAATATGGACAGTTTTTTCCATTTCTGTGAGAGTGTCACAATTAATAGGCTTCAATTATATTAACTTTTTCCCTGTGCCTATACAAATACTGAAAAGGCCACAACCTTTCAAACCTTCTCCCACTCTCAGTTGCACAATGTCTCAAACTAACCAGAAGTAAAAGTACAGCCTCGGCACAGACTTTTGAAGATTAAAAAACATGTTCTAATCAGATAAGCAAAGTACAGCAGTGTAACCAATCGTTAAATTAGACATTGTCAATAATTTAGGTCTGTACCAAATCATATTTCATTCTGAGAAGGAAACCATGAAAGACATTTTAGGAAATTGCTGAGTGGGAGAGGGTGAGAGAGAGTGGATTTGATCATGTCCGACACAATTTGTTCCCCTAAGTCCATAAAACTATAGCTTTTCGGAGCAAGTTCAACAAATATTTTAGAAAATTTGTACCTAAATTCACTTTAATATATTTTTCCTAAATAGAAGCAGATTATCAGCCTTTTCTGTACCATAAGTACATCTCAATTTCCGTTCTTTCGAAGGGTTCCACAAGCACAACATACATGAGATATCAGACATGTGTACATCAGCAGATGAAGTGGCTCAATTTTCATTTGAATAAATAAAGTATTATTTAAACCTTTATAAATGTATCTTCTTTTACTGTTTGTAGATTTTCTGCTCTGCTTAATCTAAAGCAGAAAGTGAAATTAAAATGGACCAAACTGTTGTTTTGATCTATCTTAGGTATATTTCTAAATACATTAAACTTGCATTTAAAATACATCTTCAAAGTTATTCCAGCTTTGGACAGGAACTACACTGAACAAGGTCTAAAGATAAAACGGAATTTGTCTAGCCACAGTTTGGAACTTCAGCCTCACAATGACAAAGAAACCTAACACTGTTCCGTTATGCTAATAATCAACTTTTCGATTTCAAAAAGAGATGAGTTTCCTCACATGCAGGAATCCAACCAACAATCCCTCTCAATTCAGGAACAAAGACCACACCGACCAACACTCAATCTGGAGTGGTACTGACAAGCCAAAGAATGCTGCTCCCAATCGCTTTTCATTTTGTGACAGCTCTTGCAGCAATTACAGCAACAAATGCACGATCATATTGGAGATAAGGAATGAGAAAAAGGCCAGTCAACCCATCATGCCTCTTGTATCCACTTGGTACAAGGACTCTTTTCTACCTGTATTGTTACTTGGACTCTTGCCATTTTACACCAAATTTTCAACCAAGATGTTCTGATAGCATGTGCTGTTTTGGTTACTTTCTACCAGGAAAAGTAACCTTTTCTAACAGTACACCTCTTCAACTATACCGCAACATAGAAACATAGAAAATAGGTGCAGGAGTAGGCCATTCGGCTCTTCTAGCCTGCACCGCCATTCAATGAGTTCATGGCTGAACACTTCAAGCAATAAACACATCCTTCTTTACTAAACTACCACAGCCACCCCAAGCACCGATGAACCCCTTCCATAACATACACTACAAGATTACTGCAACACATGCTTGATCTGTTATGCAAATAATCAACTTTTTGATCTCAAAAAGAGATGAGTTTCCTCGCATGCAGGACTCCAACCAGCAATTCCCACTCAATTCAGGAACGAAGATCACAGCAACCAACACTCAATCTGGAGTGGTACCGACAAGCCAAAGAATGCTGCTCTCAATCGCATTTCATTTTGTGACAGCTCTTGCAGCAATTACAGCAACAAATGCACGATCATATTGGAGTTAAGGAATGAGAAAAAGGCAATATACTAGCTCAGTCACACCACTACGTGCATTCTAAGCATCCATATATTATGAACTCCACAGTAATATCAATTGGAAGTCCTCATGCTATCTCAACTGCACCACTGCACATGCTTGGACACCGACAGGTCACAAGACCACAGGGAGCAGGGAATGCATCAATCAAGAAATAGGATAAAGTGCCATTGTGAATTTAGTGTATGGCAATGTTAAATCCAGCAACATTTTTGGGAGATGAACTAGACAGCTGAAACTGTGATGGAACAGCCAGTAAAGTTGGTGCACTATTGATTTACTTTTTGACATCACTGACATGCCATGTCCAATGGTTACAGAGCACACCAAAAACTTCTAAAGGTGCAACCTCGTTACTGCACCAACTATTTATTTTGCCTCCTGGAACCCGATCTTGGATTTGTACAAACTGGATATGGGAATCTGGATGAACTCTTGACTTGAGAAAGCTGATCTGTCTTAATTATATGGCTGCAATGCTTCTCCAGCACTCCACCCCATCTCACCTTCTGCCCCACTTTCCAAACTCCAATACATTTGTGGAGCACAACTTTCTTGTGGCTGCACAGGCACTTTTATTCAAATAACTCATCACCTCTCACCAATGAATCAAAAAGTCAGGAGAAGAATCTGGTTAAAAATGTCTTATCAGAATTCTGTTGAATTTAACTGCATTCTTATAGCCCATCCTTTTCATTGAAACACTTGATGAAAGCAGATCAAAAGTGTCAAGTGACAGCTACAGCCCAAAGTACTGAACAGTTGAACATACGAATGAGTGGCAGCAGTCTTCCTATCACATCAGTGCCTCCCCAGGTGGAGAGGTATTAGCTTGTGTCAATTTTTAATGGCATGCATGAAAAGCTGCTTAAACTGGTCGGAGAATGAAACGAATATTTCCCCAAATAAAAAAATAAAACGACTGTACAGGTATAAATAATTTTAACCACAAAAACTCACATTCTCAATTTGACATATTGCATCATACTTACTTCGTTGTTTACCTGTATCTACACTCCAAATGAGGAAGGGTTGTAAAAACCAACAGAGACACAAGCATGTAAGTGAAAAGAAAGACCATATCCAAACACATCATATACATAAGGAACACTCTCGCGACCAATCTATTTTCTTTCACAACAACTGTACAAAGAAGTGAAATATAGAGAACACAGCTAGAATCAGTTTTTTAAAAAATAATGAATCACAGTTATTAAGTGTTTTAGCTTCATTTTGCCCCCTCTTTTTTATGTTTTGACTCTTTGCTGGTGTCTCGCCCAAGTGTTAGTAAGCAATTTCACCATGGTGGTGAGAGGAAGAGTGGAGAGCTATCGTAGCTCATCTGGATTTAATCCAATGTCTACACATGTGCATTTTTAGCAAGTGTCATTACATAGCATTCAGGTGCAGGAACCCTGACCAATTATCTCCTCCCTACTGCAGTGGTGCCAAGGCCAATTGTAGCCTTCCTACTTCCAACTCAGCTAACTCAGTACAGACCAAGAATTGAAGATGGGACACTCCTATCTCTTTGGTTCAACTACTCATTGGGTAAACTTGCTGAGCAAATAGGGTAACAACTAGCATTAAGTTTAGTCAAGGAGGACCATGAGATAATTTTTCATATTGCATTGCATTTTGCTGTGATATTCCATGTATAAACGTTGAATAGTTCAGGAGTGACATGAGAAGCAAATCATCAAAGGATGGATGATACATAGTAAAGGATTTGCACAAAAGGAGTTAGGATTTGCACAAAAGGTGTTGATATTGTTTCTATATAGAGATCTTTTTGACCTTATCCTCACGATTTACAACTATATTTTAACTGTAACAAACTGCAAAATGAGATTCTTCAAATGTCAATTCTTTTTTTCTTCCCCAGCTTGTAACTTGTCCCTTCTTTCTGGGTTATTGTGAATAGTGGAGGATGGTAATACTTAAAGCCCAATAAAAGCTTCAACTTCTGGACTTGTCATCTCCATGGATTTTGTCAATCGACCCAGTAATCCTCTCCTCCCTGACTACACTCATGTGCACACATACATTCCAGAATTGCGATGACCTAGCACTCAGATTTCAGCTCTGCAGTGCAATCAAACTGACTTTAAGCCAAAGGCAAAATTGAACTGCAGGTTTCTTGCTTGTTTCTGATGACTCTGAAGAAAAAGTTGAGTTTGTCAGAAGCTCGATCAATTCTAGGGAAATTAGTGAGTGTGTTTGATATTAGTTGACACACTAGTTAGAAATAAGTCTGAAATGATCGTCTGAACGAATCCAAATTGAGCCATATTTACTTTTATTTAGAAAAACTTAACTTTTTCCAAATTTGGACTTGGAAGTGATTTAAAAAAGGGCAACGTGCAGCAGAACAGGCTCGAGGGGCTGAATGGCCGACTCCTGTTTCCTATGTGGACAAGCAAACGGACATAATGGTATTTTCTGTTCCATCAAACATTCGAGTCTTTACCATTCTAGGTTTCAGCAGCTGGAATTCCTCATCATAAGTTGGTTTTCACTACATTTTAATAATTTTTTGTTGAGGTTTGTGTGGGTGGTGGTGAGGAAGAGAAGGGAAGTATATGCATTTGATGCTTAGCTGTCCAAAGGGTTCCCAGAATCTATTTGTGGTCACCTTCAACCTTCTCCCACTACATGGGAAGGTGCCTGTTTGATTCTATAGTCGTTTGGTGATGGTTTGTATCTGAATTCCTGACATCGTTGTGGAGGATCTTTGCAACCTGGCAAGAAACCTGCAGTTCCAAATCTAAAATCTGAATTCAACCCAAATGCTTGTCCCTGCAATGCAAATATCATGACCAGGACCTTGAGACTGCGATATGATGGAATCAAATTGATTTTCAGCTTTAGTTTACTGATTGGTCATGCATTAATCCTGACTTTCATACTATATCGCGATCACAGTTAAACATACATATCCATGCAATAAAAGGAATTATTACTGGGATCAAGTATTTGACCCTTATCTGCCAGAAATATTGCAAGCTACTGCATGGTTGTTTTAATAACAGTGGAACCTCAACCCAACTTTGGATATTTGTGAATTTGCAATTCTGAGGAAATTATAAGTTTAATTAACAAATTTGTATTCATCTCTAATACTGTGACAGAATACAAAGTAGGATTGTTCGTGAAACAGTTTAATGAATTTGAAATGGATTACGAAAATGCCAATTCAACAATGAGTGTAGAGTCAGGGGAAGGGGAGCTCTATTATTGTTTATTATTAGAAACACTTTCAAGGGACTGAATGCAGCAGTACGTCAGAAAATTATTTTCATTTCCAGCACCAGCCCACAGACAGAATGAATCTTTAATTTCTCTGCCAATTATAACGGTCCTATGCAAAATGAATTCAACTGTTTTAATCTAGAGTGAGTGGCAGTTCACAGCACGAAACAAGTCCTGGTTTGGCACAATCACTACGACACTTGCCGTCACACTTAGACTGGCTGAAAGGATGGCCGATGTGGGAAAGGAAAAGAATGCTTTAGACGTTACTGAACCAGTGCCACACCTCACCTTTTTGCTCCCTGGCATTATGACACCTAATCCCAAAAAACATAATCCAAATATAAAAATGAAGTAAACACAATCTTTTATTCTTGTAATAGATTTAAATCAGAACCTTATTTTGTGAACATATCAGTTTTGGTGGGTTGGCCTAGGCTGGTGTAATACTCTGCCTGGCCCAATAACATGTCTACACTATTGCATGCAGCAGAGATAGCCTGATTAGGTCGAAGACTATCCTTTTGCTATTGATTTCGAACACATCAAGTGATCTTATTGGCTGATCCAGGAGTTTTGTTGATCTGATACACGTTCTGAAGTTTTGGGTTTCTAGATTACTTACGAGTTTCTAAACAATGTTAATTAGAATGCAGTTGGCACAGTCAAAGAGATAACAGTCAGGATCCCCATTGGTTATCAGACAAACTCAAGAATAATTATCAGCCCTCACATCTCCATTATTCAACTCTGGGCAACTTTTCCCCTGCCTTACCCTCTCATTGCAGCACCAGAACAATTGTGTCTCGTGAATACTTGGTCTACATCATTCCTCAGCCACAGATCAAGGACTCCACAGGCCACAAGTCTCTTTGTCCAATCTTGTAAAAAACAATCCTATCCCCAACCAGATATTTATCAATCTTGATTGCTTTTTGCAGGAAGTATGTTCCACTCATGTATTTCTCTCTCTTAACAGGCTGTGGTGCTTGGTCAGTTGGAGCATTCAAGACTGAGACTGATAGCTTTTTGTTAGGTGTGATCTCTGCGCTCCTCCAATTCTCTTGCACATCCCTAATTTTCAACACTCCCCATTCGTGTCTTCAGCTGCCTATGCCCTAATCTCTGGAAATTCTTCCTTAAGCCTCTCACTCCTTCTTCAAGTTGCTCCTTAAAACCCACCTCTTTGACCAAGCTTTTGGTCACTTGTCCTAATATCTCTATGTGGCTCGGTGTCAAATTTTGTTTGAAAATGCTTCTGTTAAGCGCTTTGGGATGTTTTACTATATTAAAGCCGCTATATAAATGCAAGTTCTGGTTGTTGTAAGGATATCAAGGGATATGGAGCAAAGGTGGGTAAATCAAGTTGAGGTGCAGATCAGCCATGATCTAACTAAATGGCGGAACAGACTTTACTCCTGTTCCTATCAATGTTTTATTCAATGTTACTACTTGCAGGCTGGCAAGCGTTGCTCTTTGTGGGTGTGATTGATGTATCCTCAGATTAACTGAATAGATTGTTTTCCCAATACCGTACACTAAGAATTTTTCACTTCAATGTCACTCATGGAATTAGACTTTATATATGGACAGGTTCCCGGTTGAACTTCTTTAAATTACAAGGAGGCTCTGCACCATATCAGTGAAGTGTAATGTCTCAGGATTTGTTCAAAGGGAAACTGTCTGAATAGCTCATTAATACAATTAAAATTGATAACTTAATCCACCCAGGAATGGTTGCAATATCTGACTCAGCTAAGTTCGATGAAGATCTGAGAAAGCCATTTGAAATTAATGAGGTGCAAAATCAGTGTTGATGAACACACCGCTGCTTCCCAAGTGTGGCGGTTTGCCATGGCGGTTCAGATTCTGATAACAGAAACTCTAATTAACTCTTAACATGCTCTGGCGCAAATGGACTCTGTTAGCTGTCAATGAGCTGACTCATCGATTGGCAACCATTCCAATCTTGACCTGAGCTTAACCTGGCCACTTCCATAAGGTGATCATTTAACCTTCAGTCCTCGGGCTTTTAATTGGTTGATAAACTCACAAGCACATCACGTTGGAATTTGTTCAGCCAACAAAAGGCTGCTCCCACCTTCAAAATCCAAGAATAAGAAATAATGAGTGTCCAATTTCTTTTTCAGAAAAAAAATTAGGGAAATTAGGGAGAAAAGTTAAATTACAGTTAAAAGCAGGAGAGATGAGCTAAAGAAAGACTTGCATTTACATAGCGCCTTTCATGACCTCAGGTTGTCCCAAGGTGCTTTACACCCAATGAAGTACTTTTGATGTGTAGTCAATGTTGTAATAGAAACATAGAAAATAGGTGCAGGAGCAGGCCATTCGGCCCTTCGCGCCTGCACCGCCATTCAATATGATAATGGCTGATCATGCAACTTCAGTACCCCACCCTTGCCTTCTCTCCATACCCCCTGATCCCTTTAGCCGTAAGGGCCACATCTAAATCCCTTTTAAATATGTCCAACGAACTGGACTCAACAACTTTCTGTGGCAGAGAATTTCACAGGTTCGCAACTCTCTGGGTGAAAAAGTTTTTCCTCATCTCGGTCGTATATGGCTTACCCCTTATCTTTAGACTGTGACTCCTGGTTCTGGACTTCCTCAACATCGGGAACATTCTTCCTGCATCTAACCTGTCTAAACCCGTCAGAATTTTATAAGTTTCTATGAGATCCCTTCTCATTCTTCTAAATTCCAGTGAGTATAAGCCTAGCCGATCCAGTCTTTCCTCATATGTCAGTCTTGCCATCCCGGGAATCAGTCTGGTGAACCTTCGCTGCACTCCCTCAATAGCAAGCACGTCTTTCCTCAGATTAGGAGACCAAAACTGCACACAATACTCAAGGTGTGGCCTCACCATGGCCCTGTACAACTGCAGTAAGACCTCCTTGCTCCTATACTCAAATCCCCTTGCTATGAAGGCTAGCATGCAATTTGCTTTCTTTACTGCCTGCTGTACCTGCATGCCTACCTTCAATGACCGATATACCATGACACCCAGGTTTCGTTGCACCTCCCCTTTTATTAAGCTGTCACCATTCAGATAATAATCTGCCTTCCTGTTTTTGCCACCAAAGTGGATAACCTCACACTTATCCACATTATACTGCATCTGCCATGCATTTGCCCACTCACCTAGCCTGTCCAAGTCACCCTGCAGCCTCCTAGCATCCTCCTTGCAGCTCGCACTGCCACCCAGCTTAGTGTTATCTGCAAACTTGGAGATATTACATTCAATTCCTTTGTCTAAATCATTAATGTATATTGTAAATAGTTGGGGTCCCAGCACTGAACCCTGTGGCACCCCACTAGTCACTGCCTGCCATTCTGAAAAGGACCCGTTTATTCCCACTCTTTGCTTCCTGTCTGCCAATCAGTTCTATCCACGTCAATACCATGTGCCTTATTTTTGCACACTAATCTCTTGTGTGAGACCTTGTCAAAAGCCTTTTGAAAGTCCAAATACACCACATCCACTGGTTCTCCCTTATCCGCTCTACTAGTTATATCCTCAAAAAACTCTAGAAGATTTGTCAAGCATGATTTCCTTTTCATAAATCCATGCTGGCTTGGACCGATCCTGTCACTGCTTTCCAAAAGCGCTGCTATTACATCTTTAATAATTGATTCCAGCATTTTCACCACTACTGATGTCAGGCTAACCGGTTTATAATTCCGTGTTTCTTTTCTCCCTCCTTTTTTAAAAAGTGGGGTTACATTAGCTACCCTCCAATCCATAGGAACTGAACCAGAGTCCATGGAATGTTGGAAAATGACCACCAATGCATCTACTATTTCTAGGGCCACTTCCTTAAGTACTCTGGGATGCAGACTATCAGGCCTTGGGGATTTATCGGCCTTCAGTCCCTTCAATTTCCCCAACACCATTTCCTGACTAATAAGGATTTCCCTCAGTTCCCCCTTCTCGCTAGAACCTCGGTTCCCTAGTATTTTCGGGAGGTTATTCGTGTCTTCCTTAGTGAAGACAGAACCAAAGTATTTGTTCAATTAGTCTGCCATTTCCTTGTTCCCCCATTATGAATTCACCTGATTCTGACTGCAAGGGACCTACATTAGTCTTCACTAATCTTATTCTCTTCACATCTATAGAAGCTTTTTCAGTCAGTTTTTATGTTCCCTGCAAGCCTACTCCCATACTCTCTTTTTCACCTCCTAATTAAACCCTTAGTCCTCCTCTGCTGAATTCTAAATTTCTCCCAGTTCTCAGGTTTTCTGCTTTTTCTGGCCAATTTATATGCCTGTTCCTTGGATTTAACACTATCCCTAATTTCCCTTGTTAGCCACGGTTGAGCCACTTTCCCTTTTTTACTCTTACTCCAGACAGGGATGTACAATTATTGTCGTTTATCCATGTGATATTTAAATGTCTGCCATTGCCTATACACTGTCAACCCTTTAAGTATCATTCTCCAGTCTATCCTAGCCAATTCACGTCTCATACCGTCGAAGTTTCCTTTCTTTAAGTTCCGGACCCTAGTCTCTAATGTAGGAGTTAAGAAATAAGAGAGCGACTAGGCAAAAATGGTTATCAGGGCAAATGGGATTGTCATGTTTTAATATTTTTAAAAATTAGATTGTATTTTAGCAAAACTCAGCACCTTAGCACCGGTAGTTAAGGCTGTTTTTTTTTAAAAAAAGGTGTCCGCCTTGCTTGCGCTCACTTCTAGTGCGGACCGCGCTGTTCGCCATCTTGGTGAGGGCGATAGTGCAGGCGGGATGTGCGTGCGCTGGCAGTATGCAGAGTAGGCAGATCATAATGTCAGTCAGCGTGTAGCGCCGATTTGATGCACGCCCTGTCATTTTCGATGTTACTGCTCCATTAGGCGCCCTCTCCTAAACACCCACAGCTGAATGTGTGGTCAGCTGCACGAGGGACCCGCGGCTGCGCTATTTAAAGGGAAACATCCAAGTTGCAGTTAGGTTGATTATTTCTTTTGTACTGGCTCTTGCAGAACTTGTAGGCATACTGGGTTGCTGGAAGACATTTATAAAGTTGCTGGAAGACATTTATAAAGTTGTTAAAGTGTGCAAGGAGTACTGCTGGACATTGGAAAGGCATTGGCTGCTATTACAAGGTCTCTGAGTACACTACATGCTCCCAGTCATGGGGGCTCTAGTTGCAGTCCACCTCGCACAGCAGCACGACAGGGAGATGGAGGAGAGGTAACAGAAAAGACAAGCTGCTTGCAGAGGGACGAGAAGGAGGGATCCCAGCAGGAGGCCTTACCCACCGAAGCACTTCAGGGAGCATTTCTCCTACCTGTACCTAAGCCAGGAACACTGTGTTCAGCGGCTCCGCTTCACCAAGGAGGTGGTCACAGAACTCTACCACCTCTTGGAACCAGACCTGCAGCTTCAGAGCAGGGTGATGGTGGTGCTGCCAGCGGCCTTCGAGGCAACTGTGGCCCTGAATATTTTCACCCGCAGATCCTTCCAGGCTGAGACAAGACATAGCAATCACCTCGCATTTCACCATCCATCGCTGCATCCTGGAGGTCACAGAGGCTCTATACTTTAGGAAAAGGGACTTCACTATATTCTCTCCATCCAGGAGGAGCGTGTACGTGGCTTTGCCAGGATATCAGGCTTCCCCATAGTGCAGGGCGCCATCGACTGCATACACATGGCTACACAGTTGCCAGATATCAATGGTAAGATGTACCGCAATCGCAAAGAGTACCACTCCACCACGCCAGCACATCATGATGGTGAATGCCCGGTATCCTGGCAACAATCATGATGCCTTCATCCGGCGCCAGTCCGCTGTGCCAGCAATCTTCCAGCCACCACGTCGAACATGAGGTAGGCTTCTAGGCGACAAGGGTATCCGCTCTACACTCTGGCTGATGACTCCCCTCTGCAATCCCACCACTCGTGGCTAGCAATCATATAAAGACAGCTATGATGCCACGAGGAACGGCATCGAGCAAACCATCGGGGTGCTCAACCAATGGTTCCTCTGCCTTGACTGCCTGGGAAGAGCTCTCCAGTATTCACCAGAGCGGGTGTCCCAATTCGTGGTGTTTTGCTGCATCTTCCACAACTTGGCCATTTGAGGGCATAGCCCTTGCCACGACGGGTTCTGCAACTATGTCAGGAGGAGGAAGTGAGGAGGCTGCCTGAAAATCCCCATTCCAGACAAGTTGTCTGTGAGCTCATCATCAGACTCCAGTTCCTCTGAATGAAGCCCCAGATCCCTGTTGCTCAACACTTCCCCCACCTTACCATTCCTGTGTCACGGAACATCACAGCATCCTCTTGACCACAATGCTGAAATGAAAGCCACCACGCTGAAATGAAAGGCACCACAAAACAAACAATCCGAACATAATTTATAAATGATTAATTCAAAAACTACGTAACAAAGCCAACTAATCACCCTTGGGTATTCCCTTAGTTCCTGTCTTTCGTGTGCCCTTGCCTATCCTAGTGCTCTTACGAAGTGCTCCCCCAGTGGCTGCAGCATGGTTGGTGGAATGCTGCTCACTTTCAGTGGGTGAGACTGCAGACAGCCTTGCAGGACAACCTCGAGCAGCTCTGGGCCTAGAAAGCACGGCTGTTGACTGTACCACCTCGGTATGGGCGGCAGCATTCTGAGCTGGCTGACAGGCAACTGCAAGGGCAGTAGTGGAAGTACGAATGCTGTCATCCAGCAGGTCCATGCTCAACGAAGCCATTGGCCTGGGGCGGCGCCTCAGCAATCCCAGTAATTTGTTGGAGGACAGATTGTTGGACTGCTGAGAGACCCTGCACTCCCCTTTCTACACTGATAAACACAGCCACGATGGCAGCAGTCTGAGCTTGCATGGTTGCAAGATGAGCCTGCATTACAGAAGTCTGAGCTTTCACTGCAGCACTCAGACATTGGGTCGCTTCTGCTTGTGCTGCAATGGAAGCTGATGTTATGTATGCAATAAAGATTCAAACTGAGTACTGTTTAACTAAGCAAGGTATAACTTTGCTTCTGCTTTATTTTGGCCCAAAGTGTCTGACTCACAAAATGGCTGGCCTTTTATACCAGAGCAGCACCATGTGCGTGCTGCTCAGTGGCCTCCAGCAATGACACCATCTGGTGGCTACAAACAGCATGTACATACATGACAGCTGAGACATCGCCCATCAGACCCTGCATGATGGTTGGACCTACATGGAGTTGCCCATTACCTCCATCCTGGAATTCATGGACTCCAAGCTGTGTGCAAACCCCTGTGCAAGGTTGGAGCCGGACTCCTCCATGCTCCTTGACAGTGACAATTGGCTCCCTGACAGGCTGCCAATGCACCAAGTATGTCTGTGTGCATGTCCATCATCCTTCTTCTTAAAGTCCTCATCTGACTCCTCTGCAGTAGAACATGTGCAACCTCGCCATCTGGGGGAGCTGGCACCTGCGCTACCTTCTCCCCCTGCTCTGTCTGCAGGCCACTCGTGCTCGGTGATTTCACACTCCAAAGTACACGCAGTGCCATTTTCTGAGCAGTCATACCTGTCGCCCACCTGTTAGCTGCTGCTGGCACTGGTTATGCGCCACCTTGGCCTGCAAGAAAAAGGAAAGTGTGTCAGTGAGTATGGTGCAATGTGTTTGGGTGATATGTCTGTCATAGTTGAATAGCTGGCATTGTGTGCAAGGTGTGAGGTGTGGGTGTGAGGCTTGCAACAGTGGTAGATGTGAAGCTGTGATTGTGAGGTATGAGTCGTGATTGATAGAGATTGTTGGTAGGTGAATGATGGGGGTGTGGTGCATGAGCAGTGTGTGAGGCTTGTGGTGCAATTGGTGGGATATGCCTTTAGAAAATGCATTCACTGAACTTGACCACTAGTGTGAGGTCATTAAACCTCTTTCGGCACTGGATCCAGGTCATGACCGATTTAGCAAACTGCTCCCACTGCCTTCTTGAAGTCTGTCGATAGGGCCTCATGACACCCTGTGGGTAGAGGACCTATTTGCTCCTTTGGAACCCATGCACTAGGGCCTCCAGTGTTTCGTTGGAGAACTGAGGTGCCCTTTTTCTGTCCTGCTGAGCCATAGGTACCTTACACTTTCTTTTGCGACACTAACAATCAGGTGCTTCTTTCAGAAAGCACCTTCCCTTTAAGAAGTGCAGACTGCATTTCACACTGCAGGCTACCTTGAAATAAAGATTACACTTTCCATGAAATTGGGCCCCCTGCTGAGCACTGTCATGCGAACATAAGAAATAGGAGCAGGAGTAGGCCTTATGGCCCCTTGAGCCTGCTCCACCATTTAATATGATCATGGCTGATCCGATCATGGACTCGGGTCTACTTCCCTGCCCGCTCCCCATAACCCCTTATTCCCTTATCGGTTAAGAAACTGTCTATCTCTGTCTTAAATTTATTCAATGGCCCAGTTTCCACAGTTCTCTGAGGCAGCGAATTCCACAGATTTACAACCCTCTGAGAAGAAATTCCTCTTCATCTCAATTTTAAGTGGGCAGCCCCTTATTCTAAGATCATGCCCCCGAGTTCTAGTCTCCCCTGTCAGTGGAAACATCCTCTCTGCATCCACCTTGTCAAGGTAATCTTATACGTTTCGATAAGATCACCTCTCATTCTTCTGAATTCCAATGAGCAGAGGCCCAACCTCAACCTTTCCTCATAACTCAACCCCCTCATCTCCGGAATCAACCAGCAGCGCATTCAGCACTGGGCTTGGTGCTTCAATAATGTTAATTAGCAGGTAGGACGAATTTTGCATTCTGTCTGCATTACTTTCAACAGGCACGGGAAGATCGTGCCTGCCGATCCATGTACCTGTTTCCGGGCCTTTTCAAATTTAGCACCCTAAATGTTTAGTTTGATATCTCGGATTAATAAAGTACCAATAAAGTTATTTATATTAGATTACTAAAACATGGCTACTGACATATAAATAGCTTATTACAGGTTGAGCGTTCGAAATCTGGAAACCTCGGGAGCAAGGCCGTTCTGGATTCCGGGTATTTCCGGATTTTGGAATTTCCTTGCCTGGGCCAAAGTAGGTGGGGTCTGGCAGCTGAGGTAAGGGGCAGAGGGGGGAGAAGGGTGGGAGCCGGGGGGAGCCGGGACCGGGGCGAAGGAGGAGGGCCGGGGCGGGCGATGTCGGGACGGGCGAAGTCGTGGCAAAGTCAGGGCGGGCGAAGTCTGGCCGGAGGTCGGGCCGCCGAGGGCTGGGGCGAGGCCGGGCCGCCGAGGGCTGGGGCGAGGCCGGGCCGCCGAGGGCTGGGGCGAGGCCGGGCCGCTGAGGGCTGGGGCGAGGCCGGGCCGCCGAGGGCTGGGGCGAGGCCGGGCCGCTGAGGGCTGGGGCGAGGCCGGGCCGCCGAGGGCTGGGGCGAGGCCGGGCCGCCGAGGGCTGGGGCGAGGCCGGGTCGCCGAGGGCCGGGGCGAGGCCGGGCCGCCGAGGGCCGGGGCGAGGCCGGGCCGCCGAGGGCCGGGGCGAGGCCGGGCCGCCGAGGGCCGGGGCAAGGCCGGGCCGCCGAGGGCCGGGATGAACGAAGTCGAGCCGCCGAGGTGGGGGGAGTCCGGATTTCAGAACATTTTCCGGTTTCCGGATGACCCCGCCACGGATCGGCCCGGTGTCAGGATTCCGGAACAATCTGAATTTTGGAACTCCGGATTTCGGACGCTCAACTTGTACTGCAGTTCTGATGTTTCTTTCACCAAATTTGAGTTGAAAAGTGCAGAAATGTCACTTCCTGGACTTACCAACAGTGTTTCCTGGGTCATTTGTGGCGTTTTTTTTGCGCGCGCCATTTCCTTCGACGTAGGTATTTAAATCAAATTTTCCCCCAGGAATCTGCACCAGCGTAACTGAGTTAGTTATGATTTTTTTATGTTAGGTTTTTTTGACATCATGTCTGCACCAGTTTTGATGATTTTTCACATTTTGGCCAAATAAATCTCTGCTAGGTCGGCGTATCTGGCCACTCCCGAAAAACCTTCTGGTGAGTTAACAGAAAGAAGCACACATTGAGAAATCGGCGCTGAAAGACGCCATTGTTTCTCATCGAAGTTTTTGGAGGGGAGTCAAGAACACTTTAAATATCCACAATAAAGATGACATTTTTTTTACCTTTCAACAGATTACATGGAAGTTTCATTGAATTCTGAAGTTTTCATTGTTTTTTTTTTACTCAAATGCCACCACTGAACGGCTTCAAACAGGGCTGGAGTGCCAAAGCGTCAGCCGACAGAATCGGCCCCGCGCCCGGACACAGGGGGGTCGGCTACAAAACAAGCCCGGGGCGGGGGGGGCGGGGTGGGGGAGATGGCGATCAGAAGACTGCACCAGGCAGCAAATGAGCCCAGGGTGGGGGGGGGGGGGGGGGGGCGGGGGAGAATTCACAAGACTGCTGAGACCTAGGTGTGGTCCATACAGACCTTGGGGAGAGACAATACAGAACCTGTCCTGCCTGCCTTCCTGCCGTTTTGAGCTTCTTGCAAAGGTAAAATTTAACCATGGGGGCAATACTGGCAATGCCATACCTTCTGCGAGCCTTCTGCATCATGGTGCTACAGAGGAAACAAATGATTCGACGTCATCGCATGAGGAACATCAGAGCCCATAGGGTGCTGGGCAGGAGGTCTTACTCACCTCGGGTATATCTGTGGGTTGGTGAAAGCAGACCTGCAACCTAGAAGCGTCAAGAGGACAGGTTTGTCAGGGTACAGGGCTGCATTGATTATACTCACATCGCCTTGCGAGCACTTTTGGAGAATTCCGAGATGTACAGGAACAGAAAAGGCTTCCACTCCATTAATGTGCAGCTCGTGTATGACGACATGCATCGCATCATGTCAGTCGATGCAAGATACCGTGGGAGCACCCATGATGCGTTCATCCTATGCGAGAGCGCTACATCTGCCATGTTTCAGCAGCAGCCAGAAGGGCAGAGCTGGCTACTGGGAGACAAAGGGTACGGCCTCGCCACCTGGCTCATGACGCTATCCTTCCCTCCTTTTTACTTTGTACAGGGGCCGCCGGGCATCACAGGGTGGCTTTGTACTCCTGCCACTGCTGGTATTCCTGTTCTGACAGGTTCCTTGCCTTATTAGGATAGCCATTTTTAAGCTGGCAGGTCGCGTCCAAATGTCACTTTTTGCTGCAATATGTGCATTGTTTTTCCATGCGTTTCCCCTTACATTCTTTGGAAAGTGACCCACCTTCCCACAGTTATGGCATGTCCCCTTTTTCTGTCCTCCCCCCGTCCCTACTGCAAAAACCCTTTCTTGTTTTATCTTTGTTTGGGATTTTTCATCGCCCCCTCCCTGGACGCCACTAGCCCACTCGACCAGTTCATCATAATCCTGGGTTATAATTACTACCATTTTTATAATGGTCTGGTGTGCAAAGATGAAAATGCAACTTTTTAGAGAGGGTGCCTTTCTGCTGGGTGGGACATATACAGTTGGTCACATTTACAATTGCAATTCCATTGAATAAATGAAAATATTATTTACATTAACTACTTGACCAAGGTCCTGCCACTTCTTTTTACACTGGCCTCCAGATCTTGTGGTGGTCACCAGTGCACAGTAATCTTCTCCAACTTGGTTCCAGTGTTTCTTCATTTCTTTGGGTGGAACGTGTTATGTACGAATAGCGAGTCTGACTGGATACTGTGAGCTCAAAGTAAAGTGTGACCTTGGTCGTTTATTTCAGGTCTCCAGAGTGCCTCTCCAGCCTGTGAGGCCTCCCGAAGTACCTGTGCTCCCAAGGGATTGTGGGATCTCTTGGGACTCCAGGGGATGAGCCCTCTGGTGGCTATACAAGGTATATATAGGTTTACATATATAACAGAACTTTTATGCGACCTCTGCTGGTGTCCAGCTCCTACCATCTGGCCTCAATCACAGTAAATAGTGCCTCCACTTCATCCTGTAAGAAATTCTTGGTCCTAGTACCGCATTGCATCTTCTATTGCAGCTCCGATTTTTCCAATGCTCTCACACAGCACTCAACGTTGTCACACACACAACTGGCTCTTTAAAAATGGCCGATTGCAGACCTGGACCTGTATTGCGCATGTGTGCCCATTGGGATCACGTCAAAAACGTCCTTTTGTTTGCACATGCGCAGAAGGTACGACATCGTTTTTTCGGCGCAGACAGCAGGCTCCACCACTGCCCCCCCCCCCCCCACCCTCACTCCCGCGGCGACTGGACAGGCTGCGCGGCGCCAAATTTGAAAAATACAGCGGGGAAACTTTGAACAAATATTTTTGCCGCATTTCTAGCCTAGAAAAACGGGCGTAACTCTGGCAATACGCCAAAAAAATGGGCTTGAGCAAAACTGAGCTCTTTGGGTTTACTATGATGAAAACATCCCATTTATAAAGTAATTGAGTGACAAATTAGCCTCTTAAAGACACACATATTCCCAGCTGTTTGCACATTATTTTGGACAGTCTGATGTCATTTGCAGTCTTGAGTTTCTAACCATTAATTATAAAGGAGAAAATGGATAACCAACATTATGTTATGAAAGCAAAATCAAATATATATGAAGAGCTTTTACATGTTAGTTTTCAAGAGAAGAACAATTAATTGTGAAGCAATGACCAAAATAAAAAACAGTAAGCTCAGCATGAAATGAGTTCTATTTCTTACATAAAGGGGAAATGTTCAACAATGGCAAGAGTGGTGTGCCCCCACCCCGATCTTCTCCCTTCTTCTCCTGAAGGTGCTGACTCACGCTAGGCTTTGTCGCTAAGAGGTTAAGCAACATATGGAAGTTAACTGCATCTCCTGAGTTACGCATCTACTCTGCATTTAAGGGTGTGCTTCTAGTTTAATCTACTGAACAATTGAACTATTTCTAAAACTTAAGGGTTGGAAATTCGGTCGCGTCTCAGTTGGGATGGCATCCCAGGTGGAGCTGTACATTTTGCGCCGGCAAATGGTTTGCGTCTGCCACCGCAAAATTCATCAGCTGGGCCTGGAGTTTGGAGTGGGACGCTAAGGGAGGTGTTGCACGCCTCTTTTAGGGCGCTAGGCCGGCTGAGCAAAGGAAAATCCCGAGCTAAACAGCTGGCCCCAGAGCACCATAATAGAGGCCTGGGGAAACAAAAACCTGAAAATAAACCACCAAAAACATTCTCAATACACAGCTCATGCCACCACAACATAAATCGCAAAAAAAATAAATAAATACAATCACACTTACCCGAGGTTGGCATTACTTATCTCACTGCGGCCGTTACAGCGTGGAATGCCTGCTTTCACAGGCGTTCCCCACGAGGGCGCGCTACGGGTCAGGTGGCAACCAAAAGTTGAGCCGGTGTCGCAACCAGGGACGTTGCACACTGGCTCGCCTTTCTCGGGTGGTACTGCTCCGCGCCCCATCGACACCGGCACCAAATGTTTCGGCGGGGCACTGTAAGCTGGCCATCTAGGTGGAAGTGCTTTCCGTCGCCATTGCCGCCCCACCGGGACGCTAAGAGGGGCAGCAGAAGACCGAATTTCCATCCCTAATACTTTCTAGAGCATTTGAAAACAGCTGAGGTAACTGCAGCATTTACTGGAGCACAGATGAAATGTTCATAGAAAGGTCATCATGGAAGCCTGACCAATGGAAGCCACTTATTAATTCTGCTGCAAATTAGCTGAAGTGATCTTAGACGATAAGTTAGATTTCATGAACAGACAATAGATAACACAAGTCTCTCTGCTTGTAGTGCTGCTGCTTCGTTAAATACAACTAAGTAACTCCAAATTGTTGGGTTCAACACCAAGGGGCTGAAATTCAGGCACGCCAGAAAGCTGGCACACCAACGATTTTTTACCTGGTTTTACCGCCGGGTGCGATGAGGCAGTCATCGGATCGATTTTCTGCAATTGTAAAATTTTTTTGCGTCGGACCGGATGTCAGTCATAATGGTTGGTGCCCCGGCTGAACCAGGAGTAATAATTGGCCGGCTGATCGGGAAGTCAGCCAGCAAAAATAAAAACATGGCGGCTGCGGCAATATGCCCTCCCCTTGAAGGGCCGCAGTGCTGCCATGGCTCACAGACAAGAAACCAGAAAAACAGAAAAAGCTGTCGGGCATCGCGCGGCGGATCGGCGATTTTTTAAGGTAAATTTTGGGCGGAATGTGCTGGTAGTGTGAGAGCGACGGTGCGCGCTTTGATGACGCGCTTGGGGCGGTCAGCGGGGCGGAAGTGGGGACAGGTCGAAAAATCCCCGAGCTGAATTTGGGTCGTGGTGGCCAATGGACTGCAACGCAGCGGTTACTCGATTCCACCGCATGGCCGCCGCAAAACAGCGGTAAAGGGCCTTATCCAGATCCTGAATTTTAGCCCCCAAGACTTTGTAGGGTTTTCATTGTGCCGCCAATTATCTACCTTTCTTTGACACATTGACTGATGCACAGTTGCAATAGTCCTAGCAGCTCCTTAGTGCCATGCCCAAATAGCCATTCTTCATTTGTGAGCCTAGACAGTGAGTGTAGGCAAACTATTTTCTCGTAATCTAAATATGTGGTAACTTCATTTTCAGCAACTGCAGAGAGCATTGCACAAGTACAGACAATATCACTTACATCTAAGTAGCTTGCATTAACATAGTCAGAACTGTGATCTCCCAGCAATGGATGCAACTTGACTCGATGACAATCATCTGCAAAATATTATTTGTAAGAGGTCATTAGATAGAGTGCTAACTGCTTGAGATGTACATAATGGAACTCAACCAGTCTAGCTTGTCTGTGCATGGGTCTCTAGAGGGGACATTCATTATCCATTCTCTAGAAAATAGTGAACTTTTCACTAGAAAATGCATGTGTCCCTTCAAATTTGAGTATTTAAAGTGCTTTGTAGTACTCTAAATTCAATTCCGGTAAATAAACATAACTTCTTTGCCAGGAACATTGAGCTGTTGATCAAGAATTTTATTTTTTAAAATGAGCAATTTACAAAAGTCCACTTAATCATTTATTGAGTACCAAGAGAAAATTCTCAACAAAAATATACAATTTTCTAGAAATGTGACCAGATGTATAAATACACTGCTGTCTCTAGCAGAACGATGGAACTGGATCGACTGGATTTAGTATTGTGATCATTAAAAAAAGCTTACTGATTCTGGCAAGGGTCACACATGACAGCCTAATTGGGTAAAGTACCAGAGGTTCGTGAATACCCCTGGTACCCCATGCCAGCAGGAATTAGTGCTTTTTGAGGGTGAGAAAAAAAAGGAGGAGAAAATTGGAACAATTATAGGTTGACTGTTGGAAAGAAAAATAGGGGAAAAACACCCCCAGAATACATGCTCATAAAACTGGGAGCCAGTTCGTGGCTAGATTACAATTTTTATGTTTAATTTTTGTGCATCAGGATTTCAAAATGATGGAAGTGAATGAGATATTCTTTGGTACACTGGATGTTTATGGCTGGATTTTTATGTTGCAATGTGACGTATGGAACAAGGTTTTGATATAATGAAAGTATATTCAATCTGGTTCTGCAAATTGCAATTTCATGCCTGGATTTGGATTGCTCTTAGAATTGGGTTTACATTCACTTGGCATAGATTGTCTGTGCTTTTTCCTATCAAGTGTCTCAATAGAGGTAGCTCTGTGACCCCCATTGTGTGGACTATAATTTAGCATATTTGAGGTGTGTAATGAAGTTTGCTGAATTCACAGCACGGTAACCTCATGACAAGTTGACAAGTCTTTCACATTGGAAACACAGATATGCTGTCTGAAACAGGCTGTGATTCCAACCTGCCTGGGCAATTTATCAATTCTCTAAGAAATGCAGTGGCACCTCTGCTCCAAAATGAATATATAAAAATTACGTGAAAAAAAAATCAAAGAATAATGCAAAACAAGATTTTCACAATTCTGCATTTTACCCTAATTTTACTTGAAGCTGTAAATAGGTTATAAAATTATTACAAAGATTATGTATCAAGCAGTCCAGATGGATTTTGAAAGCTGCAAAGGATATTTGGCATTCAGATCTTGATCATTCTTAGATTTTTAGTTAGGTTGCATTTCACATTGAGTCTTCACTTTGTCCCTTCTCATCGAATGACTTTGCTACTTACTGAAGGATGATACATTCTCAGTGTACATTGCGTTTCCTCTCCTTTGGATACCAGTGCCTTTATCACTATCTAGTACCAGTGGAAAATCGGCTATCACCCCAAGGATAAGATAGTGCCAACAATTAAATACTCAAATACTCGACTGTACACATGCTGATCCACAGTTTTACTCAAGACACCATTAGTGCAGTAAGCCTGCGCACGAAGGAAGTGTTTTGCTTTGTTTTTAAGAACATAAGAAATAGGAGCAGGAGTAAGTCATTCGGCCCCTCGAGCCTGCTCCGCCATTTAATAAGATCATGGCTGATCTGATCGTGGACTCAGCTCCACTTCCCTGCCCGCTCCCCATAATCCTTTACTCCCTTATCGCTCAAAAATCTGTCTATCTCCGCCTTAAATATATTCAATGACCCAGCCTCCACAGCTCTCTGGGGCAGAGAATTCCATAGATACAACCCTCTATTTCTCCTCATCTCAGTTTTAAATGGGCGGCCCCTTATTCTGAGACTATGTCGCCTAGTTTTAGTTCCCCCTATGAGTGGAAATATCCTCTCTGCATCCACCTTGTCAAACCCCCTCATTATCTTATAAGTTTCAATAAGATCACCTCTCATTCTTCTGAACTCCAATGAGTATAGGCCCAATCGACTCAATCTATCTTCATATGTCAACCCCCTCACCTCCGGAATCAACCTAGTGAACCTTCTCTGAATAGCCTCCAATGCAAGTATATCCTTCCTTAAATACGGAGACCAAAACTGTATGCAGTACTCCAGGTGTGGCCTCGCCAATACCCTGTACAGTTGAAGCAGGACTTCTCTGATTTTATACTCTATCCCCCTTGCAATAAAGGCCAACATTCCATTTGCCTTCCTGATTATTTGCTGTACCTGCATACTAACTTTTTGTGTTTCATGTGCAAGGACCCCCAGGTCTCTCTGTACTGAAGCACCTTGCAATTTTTCTCCATTTAAATTATAATTTGGTTTTCTATTATTTCTGCCAAAGTGGATAACCTCACATTTTCCCACATTGTACTCCACCTGCCAAATTTTTGCCCACTCACTTAGCCTGTCTATATCCCTTTGTAGATTTTTTTGTGTCCTCCTCAAAATTTGCTTTCCCACCCATCTAAATATCATCAGCAAACCTGGCTACATTACACTTGGTCCCTTCATTCAAGTTATTAATATAGATTGTAAATAGTTGAGGACCCAGCACCGATCCCTGCCGCACCCCACTAATCACTGTTTGCTAACCGGAAAATGACCCATTTATCCCGACTCTCTGTTTTCTGTTAGTTAGCCAATTCTCTATTACCCCCAACCCGGTGAGCTTTTATCTTGTGCAGTAACCTCTTATGTGGCACCTTATCGAATGCCTTCTGGAAATCCAAATACACCACATCCATTGGTTCCCCCTTATCCACCCTGCTTGTTACATCCTCAAAGAACTCCAGCAAATTTGTCAAACATGATTTCCCTTTCATAAAACCATACTGACTCTGCTTGATTGAATCATGCTGTTCCAAATGTCCCGCTACTGCTTCCTTAATAATGGAGCCCAACATTTTCCCAACGACAGATGTTAGGCTAACTGGTCTATAGTTTCCTGCTTTTTGTCTGCCGTCTTTTTAAAATTGGGGCGTTACATTTGCGGTTTTCCAATCCACTGGGATTGCCCCAGAATCCAGGGAATTTTGGTAGATTACAACCAATGCATCCACTATCTCTGCAGCCACTTCTCTTAAGACCCTAGGATGTAAAGCATCAGGTCCAAGGGACTTGTCTGCCTTTAGTCCCATTATTTTACCTTGTACTACTTCATTAGTGATAGTGATTGTATTAAGTTCCTCCCTACCTATAGCCTTGATTATCCACTATTGGGATGTTTTTAGTGTCTTCTACCGTGAAGACCGATACAAAATATTTGTTCAATGTCTTGCCGTTTCCCTGTTCTCCAGTATTAATTCTCAAGTCTCATCCTCCAGGGGACCAACATTTACTTTAGCCACTCTTTTCCTTTTTATGTACCAGTTTTTATATTTCATTTTAGTTTATTTTCATAATCTACCTTCCCTCTCTTTATTATTTTTTTAGTCGTTCTTTACTGGCTTTTAAAAATTTCCCAATCCTCTGGCCTCCCACTAGTCTTGGCCACATTGTATGCCTTTGTTTTCAATTAGATACCCTCCCTTATTTCCTTAGTTAGCCACGGATGGTTATCCCTTCTCTTAGTCTTTTCTACTCATTGGGATATATTTTTGTTGCAAGTTATGAAATATCTCCTTAAATATCTGCCACTGCTCATCAACCATACCATTCTTTAGTCTATTTTCCCAGTCCACTTTAGCCAACACTGCCCTCATACATTTGTAGTCTCCTTTATTTAAGCTTAGGACCCTAGTTTGAGAACCAACTTTCTCACTCTCCAACTGAATTTGAAATTCAACGATATTATGGTCACTCATTCCTAGAGGATCTTTTACTATGAGATAATTTATTAACCTTTTTCTTTTCTGCTCCCTCTTCTGAATGTGTTCACTTTTGTTTACTTTGGTTTAAAAGCTATGCATCATCACCAAACCAACAGAGACAAAGCTGGGAGAGACCCAGGCTGACAAACCCAGAGCTCTGAGTTAGGAATCTACAAATTGATGCAAGTGAGTTTGACAAAATTCCTCAGGGGTTCTACTGGTCTTCTGCATTATCAGTGGCACTCCCCCGCCCCCCCCCCCCCCCCCACACCCCCTCAGGAAACACAAGACACCCAGAGATGAGGGACTTCAGTTACGTGGAGAGACTAAAGAAACCGAGATTGTTCTCCTCAGTGCAGAGGGGAGATTTATTGGATGTGTTCAAAATTGACTGGTTTTGATAGAGTAAATAAGGAGAAACTGTGTCCATTGGCAGGAGGTTCGGCAAACAGAGGACACAGATTTAAGGTAATTGGCAAAAGAACAAAAGGGGCGATCAGGAGGATTTTTTTACGTAGCAAGTTATGATGATCTGGGATTCACTACCTGAATGGTGGTGGAAGCAGATTCAATCATAACTTTCAAAAGGAAATTGGATAAATAATTGAAGGGGAAAATATTACAGGGCTATGTTGAAAGCTGGGGGAGTGGGACTAATTGGATAGTTCTTTCAAAGAGCCAGCACAGGCACAATGGGCCAAAATAGACTCTTCCTGTGCTGTATCATTCTAGATTCTATATTGCCATTTCTGCGAGGGCCCCATTGATGGGATGTAGCAAGCAGGTTGGAGCCCTGTGAGGTCAATTGTTTGTTAAAAAGGAATACTTCCTGGACCACTCTTTTCCTCGGGAGCCAATCAGAGCTGTAGCTGAGGCCAATAAGCCAGATGATGTAGTTTCTGGTGTATAGGGAAGGCGGGCACTAAAGTAGTGCCCCAAGTGGCACTTGCGCCCAACTGGCCCCTTGAAAACTGGTGCCCTCCCACGGACTCTGCAACCTCTGGCAATGGGTCAGTGTTGGAGGGCATCAGCAGATGCAATCCTAATGCAAAATGCCAGGATTGATGCCCATAAAAACTTCGGGGCCAACACGTTTAACAGTGCTTCATATATATATATATATATAATATATTCGGCCGCCTGAGGAAAAGAGTGTTTGAAGACCAGACCCTCAAAACTGTCACCAAGCTCATGGACTACAGGGCTGTAGTAATACCAGCCCTCCTGTATGGCTCAGAAACATGGACCATGTACAGCAGACAACTCAAGTCGCTGGAGAAATACCACCAACGATATCTCTTGCAAGATCCTATAAAAAATCCCTGAGAGGACAGACGTACCAATGTTAGTGTTCTCATCCTGGCCAATATCCCCAGCATTGAAGCACTGACCACACTTGATCAGCTCTGCTGGGCAGGCCACATCGTTCGCATGCCAGACACGAGACTCCCAAAGCAAGCGCTCTACTCGGAACTCCTTCATGGCAAACGAGTCAAAGGTGGACAGTGGAAACATTACAAGAACACCCTCAAAGCCTCCCTTATAAAGCGCGATATCCCCACTGACGCCTGGGAGTCCCTGGCCAAAGATCGCCCTAAATGGAGGCAGTGCATCCGGGAGGGCGCTGAGCTCCATGAGTCTCGTCGCCGAGAGCATGCAGAAATCAAGCGCAGGCAGCGGAACGAGCGTGCGGAAAACCAGTCCCACCCACCCCTTCCCTCAATGACTATTTGACCCACCTATGACAGAGACTGTGGTTCCCGTATTGGACTGTACAGCTACCTAAGAACTCATGTTAAGAGTGGAAGCAAGTCTTTCTCGATTCCGAGGGACTGCCTATGATAATGATGATATACATATATATGTTCTGTGCTCACTAACTTACAGGCAATGATGTTTTCATGTCTACTTTTGGTTCTGTTTTCTTTTTTCTTCGACATTTCCCGGCACGAAGTTTGACCCTCAAAGAAACTCTGGGGGGAAAGAAATCCAGTTTAGAGATCACACAACCACAAAAACTTTTACTTCTTCCTTTGTTCACACCTCCTTCTCCTGATGCCACTGAATCTTGCTGTGGGTAGAGTTCCATAGCATCGATACCCCTCTCTTACCTGGCCCAAGTGTTTACATCCACACACTGTCAGCAGGATATTTGGTCACAGAGATCATCACAGCTGAGCTTGATTCTATTCTCACCCAATGTGAAATCTGGAACGCTCGTAAAATACAGCTGGGGCTAGGTCAATTGAGAATTTAAAAACTTGAGATTTCTAGACTTTTAATAAGTAAAAGTATTAAAGATATGGGGCCCAAATTTCCCGAACCTCTTTTTCTGGCGCCCTCACTCGAGCTGTGCCACTTGTCTGCCTCCAAGCGCGCCAAAAAAAGACCTCCGTATTTTGGATGCTCTCCAGCCTCTCCTCCGTCGTGGCGTAGCGTGGCCCAATGGATTGGGGGTGGAGCCAGGTCCCGGAGTTGAAAACAGTGCCGGGATCTCTGCACATGCGCGCTAGAGTCTGCGCACATGTGCAGTAGTTCCTGGTAGGCCGTTTCTGCAAACGCACGCTGCGCGCTGTGTGGGAGGGGCTGAAGCACGCCGTCCCTAGCCCTGGCCGAATGGGCTCCCTATTTTTTATTTGTTACTTACTGATTGATTTTGGTGCTTTAGGGGCAGGGTTCCTTCTATTTTATTTGTTAATTCATTGCTTATTATTTTTTGTGCTTGATTTGGTGCTTGGTGATGCTTTAAATGTAGTTACTTGCGCCGATTTCTTAACTGTAAGTAAGGTCTTTCTGTGCGGACAAAAGTGAACACATACACTGCCCTAAGTTAGTTTAGTACAACTTTTTTCTGGCCAAATTGGCATAAGTGGCTGGGAACGCCCCCTTTTGAAAAAAAAACTGACCTAACAAAAAAACCTAACGAACTCACTTACACTGGTGCAAATTAAATAGCCATATTTGCAACTAAAAAGATACACCAGAAAAATCAAGTTACGCCAAAAAAAAACGGTGCAACTCATGGGGAAATTTGGGCCCATGGAAACAAGGCGGGTAAATGGAGTTAAGATACAGATAGTGGAACAGGCTCCTGGGGCTCAATGGTTTACTCCTGTTCCTGTGCTCCCTGGATGATACCCATACCCACTTACGTCATTGGGGAAGCTAACCTCAATAGGTAAGTTCAAAGCTATTCTGAACGATCACAGAGAGTCACAACATGTTTTAGCTTGCCAACAATGTTACAACAACTACAATTAGTGTCCTAGAAACCACAGTGAAATCCAGAGGTCATCCTACAAGTGAGAACAAAGGATTTCACCAGTGATTCGGCTTTCTAAATGCTTTAATATATTCTTGAAGCTGAATGGTTGAGCTGCCGTTCTTCCTCATGCAGGTCACAAAGTGTTGATCCTGTGTAATTTCCCCCAATGTTACCTTTAAGACTAAACTGAATTATTTGTGGTTGATTGTCAAGGACTTCTAAATGGAGCAAAAAGATCAAGCAACACTCTTAGAAATCTCACTTTTGTGTACAGGGCTGAGAGCATGTTTCAAAAATTATTCAAAAGCAAAATGTGCGTGACGGGAACTGAATGCAGAGATATAAAATTGCCATTGCAAACAGGAAATTATTGGTGGGTTAGAAAATGTATAAAATACAATAACATCTATGGAAATAATGCAAAAGTCATAAACCGTAGAATTATTAAACATTTCAACATATTAAAATGGGAGTATAAACACACTCATATGCACATATATCTACTTTTAATTCAAAGTTGCTTAATTCCAGCTATCTAATAATTCAATTTTTAGCACTAAATTCCTCCTTTGCTGTGTTATTTTGTAGCTTAATTAAAACTGGATAAGGTATTTTTTAAACCATAAAACTGACTGAATAATCACGCTTAGACTAAATATATACATATATATAAAACACAAATGTATCTGTAACAGAACATTGTGTTCACTAAAATACCTTAAGAAACATTTGAGAGGAGGAGGGATTCTAGGCTCCACTTGATGTATCATTATCAGTGGGCAAACTGGAATCAGAATGGAAAGTGTGCTACAACTGGCACGGAACAGATCAACAAGAGGGAATAGCCAGAAACTAATGAGACGACTGGTTAAGAAAGATGTACACAGGTTCAGATTTTCCCACGAACAATTGTTGACTGGAACCAGTTAGATAACGAAATACTGTAGTAACTGCAAGCTCACTCAACACATTTAAACAGTAACTGAAGAATTTGAATGAGTAATTTCACTGTTGCGCTCACCCAGTGTTCACACCCTTTAAAAAGTTAGAGCTTAGACTGCATATGTTAACTCAACCTAGTCAAGACAAGTCAAGAACTTTGTTTGTACCACAGGTGACCACGTGAAACTGGTCAATGTGATTCTCTGGCTATGATTAGATAGATAAGACTGGAACCAGGTGAGTGCAGTCCCACCCAGCTGGACGACAATGGACAGGCATTGGAGGAGGATGAAGTGGTCAATCATCACCGTCATCAGAGGCAGTCCCTCGAAATCAAGGAAGATTTACTTCCACTCTAAAAGTGGGTTCTTAGGTGACTGAACAGTCCAATATGGGAATTACAGTCTCTATCACAGGTGGGGCAGCAGTTGTTTAAGGAAAGGTTGGGTGGGGAGTCTGGTTTGCCACACGCTCCTTCTGCTGCCTGCGCTTGCTTTCTGCATGCTTTCGTCGACTAGACTCGAGGTGCTCAGTGCCCTCCCGGTTGCTCTTCCTCTACTTAGGGTGGTCTTTGGCCAGGGACTCCCAGGTGTCGGTGGGGATGTTGCATTTTATCAAGGAGGCTTTGAGGGTGTCCTTGAAACGTTTCCTCTGCCCACCTGGGTCGCGCTGCTGTGTAGGAGTTCCGAGTTGAGCGCTTGCTTTGGGAGTCTTGTGTCGGGCATGCGAACAATGTGGCCCGCCCAACGGAGCTGGTCGAGTGTGGTCAGTGCTTCGATGCTGCGGATGTTGGCCTGATCGAGGATACTAACATCGGTGCAATTCTCCTCCCAGCGGATTTGTCGGATCTTGCGGAGACATCATTGGTGGTATTTCTCCAGCGATTTGAGGTGTCCACTGTATATAGTCCACGTCTCTGAGCCACACAGGAGGGCGGGTATCACTGCAGCCCTGTAGACCATAAGCTTGGTGCAAGATTTGAGGGCCTGATCTTCGAACACTCTCTTCCTCAGGCGGCCGAAGGCTGCGCTGGTGCACTGGAGGTCGTGTTGAACCTCGTCGTCAATGTCTGTCCTTGCTGATAATAGGCTCCCGAGGTATGGAAAGTGGTCTACGTTGTCCAGGGCCGCGCCGTGGATCTTGATGACTGGGTGACAGTGCTGTGTGGCGGGATCAGGTTGGTGGAGGACCTTTGTCTTATGGATGTTTAGTGTAAGGCCTATGCTATCGTGCGCCTCAGTGAAGATGTTGCCTATGACTTGGAGTTCAGCCTCTGAATGGGTGCAGACGCAAGCGTCGTCCGTGTACTGTAGCTTGACGACAGAGGATGGGATGGTCTTGGATCTGGCCTGGAGGCGACGAAGGTTGAACAGGTTCCCACTGGTTCTGTAGTTTAGTTCCACTCCAGCGGGGAGTTTGTTGAGTGTGAGATGGAGCATTGCGCGAGGAAGATCGAGAAGAGGATTGGCGTGATGACGTAGACCTGCTTGACCTTGGTCCGGACTTGGATTGGGTCTGTGGTGGATCTGTTGGTCAGGATCACGGCTTGCATGTCGTTGTGGAGCAGGCGGAGGATGGCGACAAACTTTTGGGGGCAGCCGAAATAGAGGAGGAGGACGCTCCATAGTCCCTCGCGGTTAACAGTGTCAAAGGCCTTTGTAAGGTCAAAGAAGGCCATGTACAAGGGTTGGTGCTGTTCCCTGCATTTATCTTGCAGTTGTAGCGCCGTAAAGATCATCTCCGTTGTACACCGTAATGGACAGAATCCGCTTTGGGGGTTGAAGTTCGGGCCAGAGGGGGCTTAGACAGTGAGAGAGGGAAGATTTGAGGGAGAAAGAAATGGAAGATGGCAGCAGATGGTCAGAGGGAGGTTTGTTTGGGGGAGAGCTCCCTAGGGAGCTGCTATCCCATCCGCTATCTTGTGCAATACACTTGTCTAACTAAACCTCAGTTTTGAAATTTTCAATTAACCTAGCTTTTGAGGGAGCGAGTTCCAGATTTCCACTACCCTTTGTGTGAAGAAGTGCTTCCTGATATCATCCTTGAACTGCCTAGCTCTAATTTTAAGGTTTTGAACTCCCCCCAACAGAGGAAATAATTTCTATCTGCCTTTCCTATCAAAACCTTTAATCATCTGAAGCACCTCAATTGGATCAGCCCTTAATATTCTATACTCAAGGGAAACAAGCCTCGTTTATACAACCTGCCTTAATAATTGTCTGGGCAGAGTGGAGGAAACTTCACTCTCCTTCTAATTGTGCTGTACCTGACGTGGAAGTTACTGATGCCACTTCTGGATAACGGCAATGATTAAATGTCCCCAATCCTCACCACTAGCATTCCTAACTTTGATGAACCTGAAATTCAGAAAAGAAAATTCTGGCCTAATTGATTTTCCCGATCGGTAACTGCGGAACCAGCTCCAGTTTTTATCTCCGTGATAAAATGTCAATCTCTTTTTGAAGTAGGACTGAAAACAGACAACCACAAAAAAAATCTTAGGCTCATCACAAATTCAATCAAACATTTTCTGCTGAAATTCAGGAGATTTTGTTTCATTCCTTCAAATAGAAACATTAATTCATTGCAGTAGATATGTCCCAAGACATCTGAAATGATCTTTGGATGCAACATAGGATGGTTGATGTTCTTTGATCCTCACCTCGTACTCTTGTTTGAAGCCATAGCCCTCTGCAGTCTTCATTTGGTTGATGTGCTGCAGGAGGTCGGCCACTCGGACTGCAGGGTGCAGCTGGCCAGTCTGGTATGGAGAGCCAGCTCGACCACGTGGACTCCGAGAGAAACTTCCTAACAAGCTGCTCGATTCGTTCATCATGTTGCGCTGTTCGTCTGTTGGGCAATTTGAAGGGGGGGCGGTTGGGGAAGAGAAAAAGAGAAGAAAACAAAACTGTTAACAGCTTAGAGAAGCAAAACTTGACAAAGTGAAACAGAAGCACACATCTTAGGACTCAGCCTTGATTCAGTGGTAGCACACAAGCCTCAGAGTTCATTAGAAAGGGCCACATTACAGCAAAATTCTAAAGGGGCAAAGTGTGTTAAAAAGACAAGCCTGAAGGCTCTGTGCCTCAATGCGAGGAGTATTCGTAATAAGGTAGATGAATTAACTGTGCAGATAGCTGTTAACGGATATGATGTAATTTGGATTACGGAGACATGGCTCCAGGGTGACCAAGGCTGGGAACTCAACATCCAGGGGTATTCAACATTCAGGAAGGATAGACAGAAAGGAAAAGGAGGTGGGGTAGCATTGCTGGTTAAAGAGAAAATTAATGCAATCGTAAGGAAGGACATTAGCTTGGATGATGTGGAATCTGTATGGGTAGAGCTGTGGAATACCAAAGGGCAGAAAACGCTAGTGGGAGTTGTGTACAGACCACCAAACAGCAGTAGTGAGGTTGGGGACAACATCAAACACGAAATTAGGGATGCGTGCAATAAAGGTATAGCAGTTATCATGGGCAACTTTAATCTACATATAGATTAGGCTAACCAATAGCAATACGGTGGAGGAGGATTTTCTGGAATGTATTAGGGATGGATTTCTAGACCAATATGTCGAGGAACCAACCAGGGAGCTGGCCATCCTAGAGTGGGTGATGTGTAATGAGAAAGGACTAATTAGCAATCTTGTTGTGCGAGACCCCTTGGGGAAGAGTGGCCATAACATGGTAGAATTCTTTATTAGGATGGAGAGTGACGCAGTTAATTCAGAAACTAGGGTTCTGAACTTAAGGAAAGGTAACTTCGATAGTATGAGACGTGAATTGGCTAGAATAGACTGGCGAATGATACTTAAAGGGTTGATGGGATACTTATAGGCAATGACAAACATTTAAAGATCACGTGGAAGAACTTCAACAATTGTACATCCCTGTCTGGAGTAAAAAAAAAATGGGGAAGGTGGCTCAACCATGGCTAACAAGGGAAATTAGGGATAGTGTTAAATCCAAGGAAGAGGCATATAAGTTGGCCAGAAAAAGCAGCAAACCTGAGGACTGGGAGAAATTCAGAATTCAGCAGAGGAGGACAAAGTGTTTAATTAGGAGGGGGAAAATAGAGTATGAGAGGAAGCTTGCTGGGAACATAAAAACTGACTGCAAAAGCTTTTATAGATATGTGGAGAGAAAAAGATTAGTGAAGACAAACGTAGATCGCTTGCAGTCAGATTCAGGTGAATTTATAATGGGGAACAAAGAAATGGCAGACCAGTTGAACAAATACTTTGGCTCTGTCTTCACGAGGGAAGACACATATAACCTTCCGGAAATACTAGGGGACCGAGGGTCTAGCGAGAAGGAGGAACTGAAGGAAATCCTTATTAGTCAGGAAATTGTGTTAGGGAAATTGATGGGATTGAAGGCTGATAAATTTCCAGTGTCTGATAGTCTGCATCCCAGAGTACTTAAGGAAGTGGCCCTAGAAATAGTGGATGCATTGGTGATGATTTTCCAACAGTCTATCGACTCTGGATCAGTTCCTATGGACTGGAGGGTAGCTAATGTAATACCACTTTTTAAAAAAAGGAGGGAGAGAGAAAATGGGTAATTATCGACCTGTTAGCATTACATCAGTAGTGGGGAAAATGTTGGAATCAATTATTAAAGATGAAATAGCAGCGCATTTGGAAAGCAGTGGCAAGATCGGTCCAAGTCAGTATGGATTTTTGAAAGGGAAATCATGCTTGACAAATCTCCTAGAATTTTGTGAGGATGTAACTTGCAGAGTGGACAAGGGAGAACCAGTGGATGTGGTGCATTTGGACTTTCAAAAGGCTTTTGACAAGGTCCTGCACAAGAGATCGGTGTGCAAAATCAAAGCACATGGTACTGGGGGTAATGTATTGATGTGGATAGAGAACTGGTTGGCAGACAGGAAGCAGAGAGTAGGGATAAACGGATCCTTCTCAGAATGGCAGGCAGTGACTAGTGGGATGCCGCAGGGCTCAGTGCTGGGACCCCAGCTATTTACAATATACATCAATGATTTAGATGAAGGAATTGAGTGTAATATCTCCAAGTTTGCAGATGACACTAAACTGGGTGGCGGTGTGAGCTGTGAGGAGGATGCTAAGAGGCTGCAGGGTGACTTGGACAGGTTCGGTGAATGGGCAAATGCATGGCAGATGCAGTATAATGTGGATAAATGTGAGGTTATCCACTTTGGTGGCAAAAACATGAAGACAGAATATTATCTGAATGGCAGCAGATTAGAAAAAGGGGAGGTGCAACGAGACCTGGATGTCATGATACATCAGTCATTGAAAGTTGGCATGCAGGTACAGCAGGCGGTGAAGGAGGAAAATGGTATGTTGGCCTTCTAGGGGATTTGAGTATAGGAGCAGGGAGGTCTTAATGCAGTTGTACAGGGCCTTGGTGAGGCCTCACCTGGAATAGCGTGTTCAGTTTTGGTCTCCTAATCTGAGGAAGGACGTTCTTGCTATTGAGGGAGTGCAGCGAAGGTTCACCAGACTGATTCCCGGGATGGCAGGATTGACATATGAGGAGAAACAGGATCGACTGAGCCTGTATTCACTGACATTTAGAAGAATGAGAGGGGATCTCATAGAAACATATAAAATTCTGACAGGACTGGACAGGTTAGATGCAGGAAGAATGTTCCCAATGTTGGGCAAGTCCAGAACCAGTCTAAGGATAAGGGGTAAGCCATTTAGGACCGAGATGAGGAGAAACTTCTTCACTCAGAGATTTGTTAACCTGTGGAATTCTCTACCGCAGAGAGTTATTGATGCCAGTTCATTAGATATATTCAAGAGGGAGTTAGATCTGGCCCTGATGGCTAAAGGGATCAAGGGGTGTGGAGAGAAAGCAGGAAAGGGGTACTGAGGTGAATGATCAGACATGATCTTATTGAATGATGGTGCAGGCTCGAAGGGCCTACTCCTGCACCTATTTTCTATGTTTCTACGGTGAATTGCAGAACATTTCGGCTCTTTGTGATAGGTCGTGAATAATGTGAATATTAAAAAAAACGTGTGTGATTTTTCTAGACATTGCAAATAGAGGACATTTTCTGCCAGTACATCCTAACCTTTTTCAAAATTCACTAAACAATTATGTAAAAGGAGTTTAACTGCATCTGGCCAATACAGTGCCAGATCTGGCAGGATTTGATGGTTTTCACCAACTATGAATCATTTACCAAAAAAATGTAAAGTTAAAAGTCACTTAACATGGCAGTGCTCCTTTTATAAGATCTACTTTAAAATTGATAGAAAAATTACTTTTAAAATCCCATTACTTTTAAAAATACATGGAATTAATGTGGCCTCACAAGTGCAACAACACTGAAATATCAGCACCAGATGACTTGGATTTAGTTTTTTATTCATTCTGGGATGTGGGGGTCACTGGCAAGGCCCATCCCTAATTGCTCTTGAAAAGGTGATGGTGAGCTGCCTCCTTGAACCGCTGTAGTCGAGTGGTGAAGCTACATACACAGCGCTTTTAGGAAGGGAGTTTCAGGATTTTGATCCAGCGACAATGAAGGAACGACGATTTATTTCCAAGTCAGAATGATGTGCTACTTGGAGGGGAACTTGCAGGTGGTGGTGTTCCCATGCCTTTGCTGCCCTTGTCCTTTTAGGTGGTAGAGGTCACAGGTTTGGGAGGTGCTGTCGAAGAGAGTTGGGATAAATGGGTCATTTTCCAGTTGGCAAACAGTAACTACTGGGGTGCCGCAGGGATCGGTGCTGGGTCCTCAACTATTTACAATCTATATTAATGACTTGGATGAAGAGACCGAGTATAATGTAGCCAAGTTTGCTGATGATACAAAGATGGGTGGGATTGCAAATTGTGAGGAGGACACAAAAATTCTGCAAATGGATATATACAGACTAAATGAATGGGCAAAAATTTGTCAGATGGCGTATAATGTGGGAAAATGTGAGGTTATCCACTTTGGCTGAAAAAATAGAAAAGCAAAATATAATTTAAATGGAGAAAAATTGCAAAGTGTTGCAGTACGGAGGAACCTGGGGGTCCTTGTGCATGAAACACAAAAAGTTAGCATGCAGGTACAGCAAGTAATCAGGAAGGCAAATGCAATGTTGTCCTTTATTGCAAGGGGGATAGAGTATAAAAGCAGAAAAGTCCTGCTACACCTGTACAGGGTATTTGGTGAGGTCACACCTGGAATACTGCGTACAGTTTTGCTCTCTGTATTTAAGGAAAAATAAACTTGCATTGGAGGCTGTTCAGAGAAGGTTCACCAGGTTGATTCCGGAGATGAGGAATTTCACCAGGTTGACTTTATGAAGATAGGTTGAGTCGGTTGTGCCTATTCACTGGAGTTCAGAAGAACGAGAGGTGATCTTAATCGAAACATATAAGATAATGAGGGGGCTCGACAAGGTGGATACAGAGAGGATATTTCCACTTATTGAGGATACTAAAACTAGGGGACATAGTCTCAGCATAAGGGGCCGCCCATTTAAAACTGAGATGAGGAGGAATTTCTTCTCTCAGAGGGTTGTAAATCTATGAAATTCTCTGTCCCAGAGAGCTGTGGATGCTGGGTCATTGAATATATTTAAGGCGGAGATAGAGAGATTTTTAAGCGATAAGGGAATCATCATCATCATAGGCAGTCCCTCAGAATCGAGGAAGACTTGCTTCCACTCTTAACATGAGTTCTTCGGTGGCTAATACGAGAACCACAGCCTCTGTCACAGATGGGACAGACAGTGGTTAAAGGGAAGGGTGGGCGGGGAGCCTGGTTTGCCGCATGCTCCTTCCGCTGCCTGCGCTTGATTTCTGCATGCTCTCGACGACGAGACTCAAGATGCTCAACGCCCTCCCGGATGCGCTTCCTCCACTTAGGGCGGTCTTTGGCCAGGGACTCCCAGCTGTCAGCGGGGATGTTGCATTTTATCAGGGAGACTTTGAGGGTGTCCTTGTAACGCTTCCGCTGCCCACCTTTGGCTCGTTTGCTGTGAAGGAGTTCCGAGTAGAGAGCTTGCTTTGGGCGTCTCGTGTCTGGCATGCGAACTATGTGGCCTGCCCAGCGGAGCTGATCAAGTGTGGTCAGTGCGTCAATGCTGGGGATATTGGCCTGGACGAGGACGCTAACGTTGTTGCATCTGTCCTCCCAGGGTATTTGTAGAATCTTGCGGAGACATCGTTGGTGGTATTTCTCCAGTGACTTGAGGTGTTTACATAAAGGGTTATGGGTAGCGGGTAGGGAAGTGGAGCCAAGTCCATGATCAGATCGGCCATGATCTTATTGAATGGCGGAGCAGTCTCGAGGGACAAGGTGGCCTATTCCTGCTCCTATTTCTTATGATTCTTATGAAGCCTTGGCGAGTTGCTGCAGCGCATCTTGTAGATGGTACACACTGTAGCCACGGTGGGCCGGTGGTGCAAGAAGTAACTGTTAAAGGTGGTGGAGGGGTTCCAATCAAGCAGGCTGCTTTGTCCTGGATGGCGTTAAGCTTCTTGAATGTTGTTGCAGCTACACTCATCCAAGCTTGCTCCTTGTAGATGGTAGAAAGGCTTTGGGGAGTCAGGAGCAATGTTCCCCAAGGTGCGCGGCCGCACATCAATCTGGAGATCACGCGCAGGCTGCTCACAAGCTGTTGCCACTGGACATGGCCGCGCAGCAAATTTAAAGGGACCGCGCACGAAAAATAAATTAGAGGGAACATTGGTCAGGAGGTGAGTCACTCGCCGCAGATTACCCAGCCTCTGACCTGCTCTTGTAACCACAGTATTTATGTGGCTAGTATAGTTAAGCCTCTGGTCAATGGTGAGGCCGCACCTGGAGTACTGCGTGCAGTTTTGGTCACCTTACTTAAGGAAGGATATACTAGCCTTGGAGGGGGTACAGAGACGATTCACTAGGCTGATTCCGGAGATGAGGGGGCTACCTTATGATGATAGATTGAGTAGACTGGGTCTTTACTCACTGGAGTTCAGAAGGATGAGGGATGATCTTATAGAAACATTTAAAATAATGAAAGGGATGGACAAGATAGAGGCAGAGAGGTTGTTTCCACTGGTCAGGGAGACTAGAACTAGGGGGCACAGCCTCAAAATACGGGGGAGCCAATTTAAAACCGAGTTGAGAAGGAATTTCTTCTCCCAGAGGGTTGTGAATCTGTGGAATTCTCTGCCCAAGGAAGCAGTTGAGGCTAGCTCATTGAATGTATTCAAATCACAGATAGATAGATTTTTAACCAATAAGGGAATTAAGGGTTACGGGGAGCGGGCGGGTAAGCAGAGCTGAGTCCACGGCCAGATCAGCCATGATCTTGTGGAATGGCGGAGCAGGCTCGAGGGGCTAGATGGCCTACTCCTGTTCTTAATTCTTATGTTCTTATCCCCAGGATGTTGATGGTGGGGAATTCGATGATGGCAATGCCGTTGAATGTATTGGGGAGGTGGTTGGACCCTCTCTTGTTGTAGATGGTCATTGCCTGGCACTTGTGTGGTGCAAATGTTCCTTGCCACTTATCATCCCAAGCCTGAATCTTACTGCATGCGGGTATGGACTGCTTCATTATCTGAGGAGTTGTGCATGGAACTGAACACTGTGTAATCATCAGCGAACATCGCCACTTTTGTTCTGACCTTATGATGGAGGGAAGGTCAGGATTCAGGATTGTGAAGCTTAGGCTAGATGATAGGAAGCAAATCTTTACAGAGAGAGTGATCAATAGTTGGAATGGGATGTCAGGAAGGGCGGTTGAGGACATTAGACAGCTCGATCCTATAATGGGAAAACAGTAGGGCTGATATTCTGGAAGAACGAGATCAAATCTCCAAAAGATCCCATTACATCGAAACCTATCGTAATCTTGTGAAGAAATTGACTATGAGAAAAATCGTAACAGTCAATGAGTCTTGTGAATTTGGCCAATTTGATCTCATTCTTCCAGAATTGCTTTCCCATTATAGGAGCTAGCTGCTCCTTCAATGAGTCTTCAGCAGAACTACAGGATAGGATATTCTTCATTTGGATCACTGTACAGTCATTCCAGGTCTCTCTCTATGCATGGATGAAAAACCGGCACTAAGTCCTGTTTCTGCAAATGTGCATATTCTGCAGACAACTGAGGAGTGATGTTTACAGCAGCCATAGACAATATAAAGGTCCAGATTCCACCAGCCTCCAGGTGAGATAAAAAGCTATTGATGCTACAGTGGCACCTAATAAAGGTTTTTGACATAGTAAATAAGTAAAACAATATGATTACTTGAAGACCTTTCTTACTATTAATACCTCTTTTCATTATGTCCTGATCTGGTTGAAAAGGGCAAGTGCTTGTTGAACCAGAAGGTTGGCAACATGGCATTTTTTTTCATATAAAATATGATATTTGGGAGATAGTAGATGTTTAGAAATTTCCTGCAGGGCCCATACCATAGAGGCAAGTCTTTCTTTCTCAACCAACGGTTTGTAACAAGCATGAGTCGTTGATGAGTCCAAGGGAGAAGACTAAGCTTTTACATCTGCTCACTTAGCAGAATCGGTCAGCAGTTGACTCTGAATAGAACATTTCTGTCAACATAGAAACATAGAAAATAGGTGCAGGAGTAGGCCATTCGGCCCTTCGAGCCTGCACTGCCATTCAATAAGATCATGGCTGATCACTCCCTCAGTACCCCTTTCCTGCTTTCTCTCCATACCCCTTGATGCCCTTAGGCGTAGGGGCCATATCTAACTCCCTCTTGAATATAGCCAATGAACTGGCATCAACAACTCTCTGCGGCAGGGAATTCCACAGGTTAACAACTCTCTGAGTGAAGAAGTTTCTCCTCGTCTCAGTCCTAAATGGCCTACCCCTTATCTTAAGACTATGTCCCCTGGTTCTGGACTTCCCCAACATCGGGGACATTCTTCCCGCATTTAACCTGTCCAGTCCCATCAGAATCTTATACGTTACTATGAGATCCCCTCTCATCCTTATAAACTCCACTGACTAAAGGCCCAGTTGATCCAGTCTTTCCTCATATGACAGTCCAGCCATCCCTGCAATTAGTCAGGTGAACCTTCGCTGCACTCCCTCAATAGCAAGAACGTCCTTCCTCAGATTAGGAGACCAAAACTGAACACAATATTCCAGGTGAGGCCTTACTAAGGCCCTGTACAACTGCAGTAAGACCTCCATGCTCCTATACTCAAATCCCCTAGCTATGAAGGCCAACATACCATTTTCCTTCGTCACCGCCTACTGTACCTGCATGCCAACTTTCAATGACTGATGAACCATGACACCCAGGTCTCGTTGCACCTCCCCTTTTCCTAATCTGCCGCCATTCAGACAATTCTGCTTTCGTGTTTTTGCCCCAAAATAGATAACCTCACATTTATCCACATTATACTGCATTTGACATGCATTTGCCCACTCGCCTAACCTGTCCAAGTCACCCTGCAGCCTCTTAGTGTCCTCTTCACAGCTCACACCGCCACCCAATTTAGCGTCATCTGCAAACTTGGAAATATTACACTCTTTTCCTTCATCTAAATCGTTAATGTACATTGTAAAGAGCTGGGGTCCCAGTACTGAGCCCTGCGGCACTCCACTAGTCACAGCCTACCATTCTGAAAAGGACCCGTTTATCCCGACTCTCTGCTTCCTGTCTGCCAACCAGTTCTCTATCCAAGTCAGTACATTACCCCCAATACCATGTGCTTTGATTTTGCACACCGATCTCTTGTGCAGGACCTTGTCAAAAGCCTTTTGAAAGTCCAAATGCACCACATCCACTGGTTCTCCCTTGTCCACTCTGCAAGTTACATATTCAAAAAATTCCAGAAGGTTCGTCAAGCATGATTTCCCTTTCATAAATCCATGCTGACTTGGTCCGATCCTGTCACTGCTTTCCAAATGCGCTGCTGTTTCATCCTTAATGATTGATTCCAACATTTTCCCACTACTGATGTCAGGCTAACCGGTCTATAATTACCCGTTTTCTCTCTCCCTCTTTTTTTAAAAAGTGGTGTTACATTAGCTACCCTCCAGTCCATAGGAACTGATCCAGAGGTGATAGACTGTTGGAAAATGATCACCAATGCATCCACTATTTCTAGGGCCACTTCCTTGAGTACTCTGGGATGCAGACTATCAGGCCCCGGGGATTTATCGGCCTTCAATCCCATCAATTTCCCTAACACAATTTCCCACCTAATAAGGATATCCTTCAGTTTCTCCTTCTCACTAGACCCACTGTCCCCTAGTACATTCGGAAGGTTATTTGTGTCTTCCCTCGTGAAGACAGAACCAAAGTATTTGTTCAATTGGTCTGCCATTTCTTTGTTCCCCATTATAAATTCACCTGAATCCGACTGCAAGGGACCTACGTTTATCTTCACTAATCTTTTTCTCTTCACATATTTATAGAAGCTTTTCCAGTCAGTTTTTATGTTCCCTGCAAGCTTCCTCTCGTACTCTATTTACCCCCTCTTAATTAAACCCTTAGTCTTCTTCTGTTGAATTCTAAATTTCTCTGTCCTCAAGTTTGTTGCTTTTTCTAGCCAATTTATATGCCTCTTCCTTGGTTTTAACACTATCCTTAATTTCCTTTGTTAGCTACAGTTGAGCCACCTTCCCCATTTTATTTTTACACCAGACAGGGATGTACAATTGCTGAAGTTCATCCATGTGATCTTTAAATGTTTGCCATTGTTTATCCACCGTCAACCCTTTAAGTATCCTTTGCCAGTCTATTCTAGCCAATTCACACCTCATACCATCGAAATTACCTTTCCTTAAGTTCAAGACCCTAGTTTCCGAATTAACTATGTCACTCTCCATCTAATAAAGAATTCTACCAAGGGGCCTCACACAACAAGATTGATAATTAGTCCCTTCTCATCACACATCACCCAGTCTAGGATGGCCAGCTCTCTAGTTGGTTCCTCGATATATTGGTCTAGAAAACCATCCCTAATACACTCCAGGAAATCCTCCTCCACTGCATTGCTACCAGTTTGGTTAGCCCAATCAATATGTAGATTAAAGTCGCCCATGATAACTGCTGTACCTTTACTGCACACATCGCTTATTTCTTGTTTGATGCTGTCCCCAAGCTCACTACACATGCCCTTGTAGCTACGAAGATCAGTTGAAGGTAAAAGACAATATCCTGCTGTCCGGGTGTGTCATCAAACCCATTTCATAAAAAGTGCAAGTATTCAGCAATCTCACATAGAAGGGTCTAATGGAAAGAGACAGGCATAGATTGCATCTTCAAAACTGTTTAAAAACAGGATAATTTACAAAAAAGTTTGCCGCAATTATAAAATGACAAATCCTGCTTCGTACTCATGCTAACTTTTATTCATAGAAGGAAGTTTCAGCTTCCGTGCTATCACAAACATGACCACGGAGTCTATCACCACTGCCTCCATTTTGGAGCCTTTTGTATTAGGAGCCAGTACCAATTTGTTTTACTTTCTTCAAGCAAAAAAATAACTTTTACGCTGTTAGTAATCGACCCAGAGGGAAACAGTGAGAATTAAGTGATAATAGGCTAAACCCAACTCAATTACCATTCCAAACATGAGCCAAAGACAATGCAACAAGGTATGGTATCAATTATTTTCCAGTTTACATGATTTATAAAAGCCTAATATTTTAATATAAGCTCTTTCCATGCAAGCAGCTTATATTGCACATTAATCAATTAAGTACTCTGGAATGAATGGTGGTTCACAATATGATTTTAAAAAAGTACTCTTTAGCTAAAGCATGCTGTCATTCATGAAGAGAAATACTAACGCGAGGGAAATACATTTTTTGAGAAATAATGTCTAGATATAAAAAGTAATGTCCATTAGCCAGAAAGAGATAAAGAGAATTTATAATAGATGTTACCCTTCTGAGATGGCTTACATCTGGTGCTGCAATTATGAGCCTCTGTGAAGGACAGGCCAAGTCTCTCGTCTTCCTGTAGGGTGCTCTGGTCAGTGAAACTCCTGTCCATGGCATTCATCATGTGTGTTTTCTCATGGCGGGTGCTTATAGGAGTCTTTTTCATCTGGGTGGGTTTCCTATCGAAATACACGTAAGTCAGTCAACGTTGTACTATTTTAAAATATGTAACATTTTCTACAAGTCAGAAATAAGGTTGCTGACTGCAGGGAAGAATTAAAAACAGCATCAAAGACACCACCAAATAAGTTTATTTTACAATCAACCCCAACTGTCATGGTTTCAACAAGTCAATAATAGAGAAAACAGGGGCACAGAAAAAACCTAACATTCAAACTGAGCTAGTAGGTGGACTGTAGGCTTTCTCATGACCAAGGTTTAATGACATTACATTGACTACAATCCACCATTCCAATATTAGTTGTGGACATTTTATACATTAAACTAATCTACTCTTTTACTGTGCTTTTGAATTATAACTGGGAAGCAAATGTTGAGAGGTACTCGCATTTTCATTGGAGTTAGAGAAAGAGGCTTTAGGGATTTTCAGTGCAAAACATTTATCCCTCTATTACTCCCAACTGCTTGGCAACAAATCCACTCCTATGCTTGAACCATAACCTTTCTGTAAATAGAACCTGTGTAGATTATAGGTGACTGGCGTTTCATAGTTTGCTGGCAGGAGGACCCTCTGGATACATGGCTTCTGAAAAAGGCCTTCAGTTCTGCATAGTCTCTATGGTTACTAACTAAGCTGAAGTTGTAAGGCTTGACAGCGACCTCTCCCATTACTCTATAGTCATATACATTATGTATAAGTGAGTGACTCCTAAGAGACTTGGGTGGTGTAGGAGCAGGAGTGGGATTGGCAAAAAAGGGCTACATGAGAGGATTATTACTTTATCATAGAAGTTCCTCCCTTGCACTTAACCTCCAATTTGTGATATTTATACCAAAAATATGATGATTCAGTGGATACATTTTTACACAATAACTTGTATTATTTAGTGCTTTTAAACATAGCAAAACATCCCAAGGTGCTTCACAGGAGCATTATAAAACAACACTGAGTTACATAATGAGATATTGGGGCAAATGACCAAAAGCTTGGTCAAAGAGGTAGGTTTTAAGGAGTGTCTTAAAGGAGGAAAGAGAGGTAGAGAGGTTTAGGGAGGGAATTCCAGAGCTTAGGGCCCAGGCAGCTGGAGGCACGGGTGCCAATATGCAGTGATTAAAATCGGAGATGCTCAAGAGCCCAGAATTAAAGGAGCCTTACGGTGTAATCCAGCACAGAAGCATAGAAGCATAGACTTGATGTCGAGAGAAGTCCAGGAATTTGGGAGCCAAATTTAAGATATCCAAGAGTTTAAAGAGAAAAGCAGAGAGCAGGCATGTTTGGGAGATGGGCCTTGGCGGTTTAAAACAGCAGTTAACTTGTAGTTAGGGTTAAAATGCCCCCACGAGCCAGGGGAACTACATCTGTAGAAGACAGTGGGATGGGAGAGAAAGGGCAAAGGATGGCAGCAGATTCCCAAGGATAGAGGTGCACAATGAGGAGCTCCCTAGGGAGCAATCTTGTTGACAGCAGAAAAGGTAGTAGACATCTGGAACTGTCTCCCCTAAAAAGCTGTGGATGGACATAAGAACATAAGAAAAAGGAGCAGGATTAGGCCATACGGCCCCTCGAGCCTGCTCCGCCATTCAATAAAATCATGGCTGCTCTGATCTTGGCCTCAACTCCACTTCCCTGCCTGTTCCCCATCGGCCTTGACTCCCCTATAATTCAAGAATCTGTCTATCTCAGCCTTGAATATATTCAATAACGCATCTTCCACAGCTCTCTAATGTAGAGAATTCCAAAGATTCACAACCCTCTGAGAGAAGAAATTCCTCCTCATCCCCGTCTTAAATGGGCGACCCCTTATTCTGAAACTATGTCCCCTCGTTCTAGATTCCCCAATGAGGGGAAACATCCTCTCAGCATCTACCTTGTCATGTCCCCTCAGAATCTTCTAAACGTCAATGAGTACAGGCCCAACCTTTCCTCATAAGACAACCCCTTCATCCCAGGAATCAACCTAGTGAACCTTCCCTGAACTGACTCCAATGCAAGTATATACCTCCTTAAATATGGAGAGCAAAACTGGACGCAGTATTCTAAGTATGGTCTCACTAATGCTCTGTACAGCTGTAGCAAGACTTTTATACTCCATCTCCTTTGCAATAAAGGCCAACATTCATTTGCGTACCTAACGACTTGCTGCACCTATATGTTAATGTTTTGTGTTTCATGTATCTCTCTTTCTCTTTTATAATAGATAAGTCTAATTAGAGGGATGGCAGGGCAGCTCAGTCCTGTGGAGTGCATGTTCTGTGGCATGTGGGAAGTCCTGGATGTTTCGCGCAGCCTAGACAACCATATGTGCAGGAGGTGTCTCCAGCTTCAACTACTCGAGCTCCGGAGCTGGAGTCACTACGGTGCTTCCGCGAGGCTGAAAGCTACCCACTCCTTGAAAGCATACAGGCAGATGGGAAGTGGGTGACCACCAGATGGAGGAAGAACGCTAGGCAGGTAGTGCAGGAATGACATAGGTAGAATGAGGGATGAGGTCCTGCAGGCAGAATTTAGGGAACTAGGAGAAAGATTAAAGGGTAGGACCTCAAAGGTCGTAATCTCCGGGTTACTACCAGTGCCACGTGCTAATGAGTACAAGAATAGAAGGATAGAGAAGGTGAACGCGTGGCTGGAGAGTTGGTACAGGAGGGAGAGCTTTAAATTCCTGAGGTATTGGGACCACTTCTGGGGGAGACGGAACCTGTACAAACCAGACAGGTTGCACCTCAACAGCGCCGGGACCAATATCCTCACGGGGAGTTTTGCTAGTGCATGTTGTGGAGAGTTTAAACTAGCTTGGTAGGGGGATGGGAACCTGAGAACAAATTCAATAGGGAAGTAAAGCTGAAATTGGAAAGCAAGAATGTAGAAAGTGAATCTGTAAGACAGAGGAAACAAGGGTTAGAGTAAGTAGTAATCAAGGACGTCTTCCTGTGCTAAATGGTATATACTTTAATGCAAGGAGTATAGCGAATAAGGCGGATGAGCTGAGAGCACAGGTAGACACTTGGGAGTATGACATTATAGCCATTACAGAGACATGGCTGAAAGAGGGGCAGGTTTGGCAGCTCAATATTCCTGGTTACAGGATTTTTAGACAGGACAGAGAGGGGGGTAAAAAGGAGGGGCGGGGTTGCGGTACTGATTAAAGAAACTATTACAGCTGTGAGGTGGGATGATATGTCAGAGGGATCATCAAATGAAGCCATATGGGTCGAACTGAAAAATAAAAAATGGGCGATCACACGGCTGGGCGTGTATTATAGACCCCCAAACAGTGGGAGGGAGATAGAAGAGCAAAAATGTAAGCACATTTCTGTGAAGTCCAAAAACCATAGGGCAGTAATAATAGGGGATTTCAACTATCCTAATATTGATTGGGACAAATATAGTATGAAGGGTATAGAGTGTGCGGAATTTGTAAAATGCAGTCAAGAGAACTTTTTTAGTCAGCATGTAACAAGCCTAACACGGGAGGGGATGGGTCTGGATTTAGTTTTGGGGAATGAAACTGGGCAGGTGGAAGGGGTATCAGTGGAAGAGCACTTGGGTGTCAGTGACCATAATTCAGTCAGATTCAAGATAGTTATGGATAAGGACAAGGATAGACCAGGAATAAAAGTCCCAAATTGGGGAAAAGCTTACTTTGCTAAGTTGAGAAGTGATTTGACCACAGTGGACTGGAAGCTACTTGAAGGTAAATCAGTGTCGGAACAGTGGGAGGCAGTCAAGGAAGAGATCCGGAGGGCTCAGCCAAACATGTGCCCTTAAAGAAAAAGGGTGGGAATATCAATTCTAGAGCCTCCCTGGATGTCTAGGGACTTACAGGGGAGGATAAAGAAAAAAAGGAAAGCTTATGTCATATACCGACAACTAAATAATGTAGAATCTCTGGAGGAATACAGTAAATTCAGAAGTGAAATTATAAAGGATATTCGGAATGCTAAGAGAGAGCATGAAAAATTCTTGGTAGGTAAAATCAAGGAAAACCCAAAGATGTTCTATAAATATATTAAGAGCAAGAGGATAACTAAAGAAAGGGTAGGCCTATTAGAGACCATGAGGGTAATCTGTGTGTGGAGACGGAAGATGTGGGTATGGTTCTTAATGAATACTTTGCCTGTTTTCACAAAGGAAAGGGGCAATGCGGATACTGCTATCAAGGAGGAGTGTGAAATTCTGGATGAAATAAACAGTGAGAGAGGAGGTATTAAGGGGTTTAGCAGCTTTGAAAGTGGATAAGTCCCCAGGCCCGGCAAAGCAAAAGAGGAAACAGCAGAGACCTTGACCATCATTTTCTAGTCCTCTTTGGATTTAGGCATGGTGCCGGAGGACTACTAATGTGGTACCCTTGTTTAAGAAGGGAGAAAGGGATAGGCCGAGTAATTACAGGCCTGTCAGCCTAACCTCAGTGGTGGGAAAATTGTTGGAAAAAATCCTGAAGGACAGGATAAATCTACATTTAGAAAGGCAAGGATTCATCAGGGATAGTCAGCATGGATTTGTTAAGGGAAGATCGTGTTTGAATAACCTGATTGAATTTTGAGAGGAGGTAACCAGGGTCGATGAGGGTAATGCATATGATGTAGTGTATATGGACTTTAGCAAAGCTTTTGATAAGGTCCCACATGGCATACTGGTCACGAAGGTTAAAAGCCCATGAGATCCAGGGCAAAGTGGAAAGTTGGATCCAAAATTGGCTTAAAGGTAGGAAGCAAAGGGTAATGGTTGATGGATGTTTTTGTGATTGGAAGGATGTTTCCAGTGGTGTTCCGCAGGGCTCAGTACTGGGTCCCTTGCTTTTTGTGGTATGCATTAATGATCTAGATTTGAATATAGGGAGTATGATTAAAAAGTTTGCAGATGACACTAAAATTGGCTGTGTGGTTGATAATAAAGAGGAAAGTCATGGACTGCAGGAGGATATCAATCTACTCGTCAGGTGGGCAGAACAGTGGCAAATAGAATTTAATTCGGAGAAGTGTGAGTTAATGCACTTTGGGAGGGCTAATAAGGAAAGGGTATACACATTAAATGTTAGGCCACTTAGAAGTGTAGGTGAACAAAGGGATCTTGGAGTGCTTGTCCACAGATCCCTGAAAGTAGCAAGCCAGGTGGATAAGGTGGTTAAGAAGGCATACGGAATTGCTTGCCTTTATTGGCTGAGGCACAGAATACAAGAGCAGGCAGGTTATGCTTAAATTGTACAATACACTGGTTAGGCCACAGCTGGAATACTATGTGCAGTTTATAGGAAGGACATGATTGCACTAGAGAAGGTGCAGAGTAGATTTACGAGGATGCTGCCTGGAATGGAGAATCTTAGCTATGAGAACAGATTGGATAGGCTGGGTTTGTTCTCCTTGGAACAGAGGAGGTTGAGGGGAGACCTCATTGAGGTGTATAAAATTTTGAGGGGCCTGGATATAGCGGATAGCAAGGGCCTATTTCCCTTGGTGGAGGGGTCAATTACGAGGGGGCATAGGTTTAAGTTGATTAGTGGAAGGTTTAAAGGGGATGAGAGGAGAAGCTTCTTCACGCAGAGGGTTGTGGGGATCTGGAACTCACTGTCTGGAAAGGTGGTAGAGGCAGAAACTCTCACCACATTTAAAAGGTGCTTGGATGGGCACTTGAAGTGTCGTAACCTGCAGGGTTACGGACCTAGAGCTGGGAAGTGGGATTAGACCGGATAACGTCTTGTTGGCTGGCGCAGATACGATGGTACTTCAGGGAATCTAATATGGCCAGAGTGGTCTCCTGGACTAGTTTCGATCGCCTGGATGGGTCGGAGAGGAATTTTCCCAGATTTTTTTCCCAGAATTGGCCTGGGTTATTTGTTTGTTTTTTCCCTCTCCCAGGAGCTCGCATGGCTCCAGGTGGGGTGGAGTGTAAAATGTTGCGATACATGGGGTATCGCAGTTATGTGGGACGGACTGGTTGGGCCGGATGGTCTTTACTTGTCCGCCATTGTTCATAGGTTTACATGTAACCTTCAGGGCTGCAGACCGAGGGCCGTGTGGCTCTTTGTCGGCCGGCGTGGACACAATGGGCCGAAATGGCCTCCTTCTGCGCTGTAAATGTCTTTGTTTCTATGTACAACGGCCCCCAGATCACTCTGTACCATCCCATTTTGTAATCTCTCCCCATTTAAATAATAATTTGCTTTTTTATTTTTCCTACCAAAGTGGATAACCTCACATTTTCCCACATTATATTCCAGCTGCCAAATTTTTGTCTACTCACTTAGCCTATCTATATCCCTTTGTAGATTCTTTGCGTCCTCCTCACAACTTGCTTTCCCATCTATCTTTGTATCATCAGCAAATTTGGCTACATTACACTCGGTCCCTTCATCCAAGTAATTAATATAAATTGTAAATAGTTGAGGCCCCAGCACTGATCCCTGTGGCACCCCACTCGTTACAGTTTGCCAACCTGAAAATTACCCATTTATCCCGATTCTCTGCTTTTGGGGGGCAGTACTGTGCGGCAGGGGCAGGTTGGTAGAGAACCTTTGTCTTATGGAGGTTTAATGTAAAGCCCAGTCTCTCATACGCTTCAGTGAAGGAATTAACAATGGTTTGTAGTTCGGCCTCCAAGTCTGCACAAATGCAAGCGTCGTCTGCATAATGTAATTCAATGACAGAGGTTGGAGTAACCTTGGTTCTGGACTGGAGACGATGGAGACTGAACAATTTCCCATTCGTCATGTAGATTATTTCAACTCCAGCCGGGAGCTTGTTAAGGGTGGAATTCTCTACCACAGAAATTTGTTGAGGCCAATTCACTAAAAATATTCAAAAATGAGTTAGATGTAGTCCTTACTACTAGGGGGATTAAGGGGTATGTCGATAAAGCATGAATGGGTTACTGAATTTGCATGTTCAGCCATGAACTCATTGAATGGCGGTGCAGGCTCGAAGGGCCGAATGGCCTACTCCTGCACCTATTTTCTATGTTTCTATGAAGTATCGCAGCGAGAAAGATTGAGAAGAGCGTTGGTGCACTGACACATCCTTGCCTGACCTCGATCTGCATTTATATTGGGTCTTCGGTGGATCCGTTTTTAAGGATCACGGCTTGCATGTCATATGAAGCAGGTGGAGGATGGTGACACATTTTTGAGGGAAGTCGAATTGGAGAAGGACACTCCATAATCCCTCTCGGTTGACAGAGTCGAAGACCTTTGTTAGTTCAAAAAAGGCCATGTACAGAAGTTGATGCTGCTCCCTACATTTTTCTTGAATTTATCGCGCGGTGAAAATCATGTCCTGTTGTGCTTCTTAGTGGGCGGAATCCACATTGTAACTCTGTAAGGAGTTTTTCAGCCACTGGTGGGAGCCGATTGAGGAGAATTTTTGAGATAATTTTCCCTGTGGCAGACAGCAGGGAAACTCTTCTGTAATTACCGCAATCGGACTTGTCCCCTTTCTTGAAGATGGTCACGATGACGGCGTCTCTGAAATTCCCTGTCATGCTCTCCTCCTTGCAGATAAGAGAGATGAGGTCAAGGATTCGCGCCAGGAATACTTCTCCGCCATGCTTTAGCACTTCGACAGGGCTTCCATCTGCTCCGGAAACCTTGTTGTTTTTCAGCTGTCGGATGGCCTTTTCAACCTCATGCCGAGTTGGGATTGTGTCAAAATAGTGACAGGTAGCATGCTGTGGGATGGAATCAAGGACACTCACGTCTTGGTTAAGGAGATCTTTGAAGTGCTCCTTTCAACAGGCACTGATTGCCTCTCTGTCCTTGATGAGCACCCCTCCCTTCTTAGCTCTCAGTGGGACAGGTCCTTGGGTGTTTGGGCCGTAGGTGGTCTTGACTGCGCTAAAGAATTCACACATGTCATGATTGTCAGCTGGTTGCTGGATCTCTTGCGCTCTTTCCACCTAACATCTGTTCTTTAACCTATCTTTTTTCCCTTTGCAGACTCTTTAAAGGGCTGTATTTTTGGTTGCCTGATGCCTCAGTTAATGTCCAGAGGGGGCGTTAATGGAAGCATAAGAAGTTACTAACCGGGAGCACAACCTTTAGCGCCCCGACCTAAAATGCATTAGAGGCGCAAACCAGTAGCACCTGACTGTTGACGATCAGTGCGATCCTGATGTCAGTCCTGGTGCAACACCCACGCTTGCTCCCTGGTCGGTAAATTCAGTGCTGCAGCCTCATTGAGCGTCCGCCAAGAACAACGTCTAGAAAAACAGTCAGTATAGCCTTGCAGAGTTGTTAATTGGTGGCTACTTAAAGGGAAGAGGAAGCGCTTCCCTCAGAGGTTATAGTCACTGCAACTTTTACACACAGCACGGTGCGTGAGCTTCCGAGTTTGCAGTGGCAGACAGACATAACAGTGCAGGTTGAAAACAAGTGATTTTGAAAACTTTAATGGGTGCATTACTATGCCGCGTCTTTAAGACTCGGCTTCACCTGGGATCTGATTCGGAGTTCCGTACACGCGCAATGGGTCCGCCAAATTTATCGACCAAACTTTCATCATGGCCCCCCCAGCTCTGGTGTGCAATGGCTGATTTATCGCCCTTATCAGCTCTTTGACCGATTGTGATGAATTTCTGGACGGGAAGTGCAAACTTTTTCAAGGCGCTAAAAAGTACTGCTCCGACTGGGTTACTGCCCCAAATGAAGCGCAACTGAATTTCCACCCCCTTGTGTCCTGCCACAACTTATTTTCCCATCTATCTTTGTATCGTCAGCAAATTTTCTACAATACAGTCGGTCACTTCATCCAAGTGCTTGGACAATTGAAGCTTTCAAGACTCAGATAGGTAGATTTTTGTTAGGTAAAGGTGTCAAGGGCTATGGAGCAAAGGCAGGTAAAATGGAGTTGAGGTGCAGATCACCCATGATCTAATTGAATGGTGGAACAGGCTTGAAGGGTTGAATGGTCTGTTCCAAATGTTCCTATAAGTACATCACCTGTCATGATACTGAGCCATATAGATCATAAAGCTCCCATGTTTGATCCTGAGTTAGTTGTCTCAGCTGCGACCAACACACCTCTGGGCTAGGGAGTGGAAAATATCAGGAAGGGTTCCACGATCCAGTGACTGTTGATGGGAAGTGCACGCATGGACTGTCAGGATCATCAGTGACAGCCCTCCACATTTGATGACTAGCCTGCCACCAAGACCTATCTATGAAGAATTGTCACTTGGCATGAAATGGCTGCTAGCACTCAAGGAACCATACTCCTAGCACGATTCATCACTTGCAGGAGGGGAGGAAAGGGTGGAAAATCAAGTAAGAAAAGGCAAGGATACCACATTTATAATTGCCTGCGGTAACTCAGTTGAAAAACCTCTACCATAGTGCAAATCAAAAAGTCCAAAGAACATCTCAAAACTATGTACAGCGGGGTACTGTAGCAAAGGTTATGTTACTGGACTAAGTAATCCAAAGGCCTGGACTAATAATTCAGAGACGCAAGTTCAAATCCCACTACGGCAGCTGGGGGAATTTAAATTCAGTTAATTAAATAAATCTGGAATTAAAAAGTTAGTATCAGTAATGGTGACCATGAAACTACCGGATTGTCGGAAAAACCCAACTGGTTCACTAATGTCCTTTAGGGAAGGAAATCTGCCGTCCTTACCCAGTCTGGCCTATATGTGACTCCAGACCCACAGTAATATGGTTGACTCTAAACTGCCCTCTGAAAGCCACTCAGTTGCCACTACGACAAAGTCTGCATTGAACCTTCACCACAAGGACAGCAGCAGCTTACCGCCACCTTCTCAAGGGCAATTGGGGATGGGCAATAAATGCCAGCCTTGCCAGCAATGCCCACATCCCATGAATGAATAAATAAAAGAAAATGTTATTTCAGTCCGTTTATAATCCACAAATCCACACCAATGGTTGCAAACATCTTGATTTACAACAATGACTCAGGGTCCTTAATAGTTATTTAACAGTTGAGCGATTAACTCCAAACTAGTTGGCTGTAAGTTGAGATCTCAGGGCTGTCTATCCCTCCATGGCTCTCGCCTCAGTTGGGTGATGTTCATCATTTTACAGTCAAACTGCAAGGTGCTCTTCACTTACAGGGGGTTCAATAATAGGGAGCAGAAATTAAAGGTTATTTGGCTGGCTTGCCAAGCATGATTTACTGGCCAAATACATGGACAGCAGTGACGGTGAAGACTTTGACTAATGTTCATCTCGGTACTTGCATGATGGAAAGTTGCCCGCCAACAGGTGGAAACAATATACATGCGGAAACCAAGACTGGGGCTGAATTTGTTGGAGAGCACAAGGACCTGCTCAACAATAGTAATTAGAATGGAACAGTTTTAGTCATGGGCATTGTATGCAATTTGCAGCCATGGAGATCAATTGCAGAGCAGAATATTCCTAAATGTCTGTAAGCATTCAATTTTCTGCAAAACAGCCAACTCTAAAACAGTAATAAGGTAGTCAATGAAGTGAATAAAAAGCTGAAAGAACCATCATTAGCCATGTTACTTGTATTTTTCCTGGAGGCAGAACATTTATCACAGATCAAGCAACAAGACAGATGATTTCAAAACCCCCCGGGACAGTAAAATATTTAAAAAAAATCTAATTCAAGTTTAATATTCACAACATCTTGACATCTAGATTGTCTGGGTAAACGTAATGCAGTTACAAAGTGTTTAAATCAGCAACGTGTTGCTGTAAACAATGGCTCTGGGCACTTACGGGTAATAGGAGTAGAAATAGTCGCTCCTCCTGACAAATGAAGAGATCAAGGGCAGCAGAAGAAAGAGCAAAAAATTGTCAGTGAATTATATGTGCAGATTCATTCAAGAAAAGATGGAAGTCTTGAATAAAGAGTCATTATCGTTTTCAAAATTCTAAAATCTAACAAGCAATGGCATTTTCAACTTCCACTCATATTGAAATTTGAGCTCGGCTGTTTAATATTCAACTGTTAAAAGGTTGCCGGCTTCATGAAGTTGTGTTTGGAAAACCTTCCTTTTATTTCTTGGGAAGGGAGAATAGCTGGAAGATTTGTGACAAGCGGCTCACTCGAAACATTAACCCATCTGTTCCCTCTCAACTATTTTGTGTTGTTTCCAGCATTTTCTCCCATTTGCTTTAGAAAGCCGTGCGTTAGCTTTGTCATGATGACGTCCCTCTTTGAGTGATAAGACAATGCATTTCAGTGCGATGTGCATCGTTCTAATGTGTATTTGGCAGATATTTAGTGTCATGAAAGCTGCGCCCCTTTAATGGGATGTCACGTGCAAAAGGCATCAAAATCTAAATAAATATCAATAAGAACAAAAGAACATAAGAAATAGGAGCTGGAGTAGGTCATTTGGCCCTTTAGAAATGTTTACAATCTGTTTTTATGTCTCTTGCTAATTTACTCTCGTATTCTTTTTTCTCTTTCCTCATCAATTTCTTGGTCCTCCTTTGCTGAATTCTAAAATCATCCCAATCCTCAGACTTGCTGCTCTTTTTGGCAACATTATTAGCCTTTTCCTTTGATCTAATACTAACTTTAAACTCTCTTGTTAGCCACAGTTAGACCAATTTTCCTGTGGGGCTTTTGTGCCTTGAAGGAATGTGTATTTGTTGTAACTGATGTATTAATTCTTTAGGCTAAATGCTAGCCATTGCTTGTCTACCGTCATACCTTTTAATGTAGTTTCCCAATCTATCTTAGCCAACTCGCCCCTCATACCTACATAATTTGCTTTGTTTAGATTTAAGACTCTAGTTTTGGATTTAACTAAATCACTTAAAAACTCAATACAAAATTCGATCATATTATGGTCACTCTTCTCTTAAGATCCCTTTACTACAAGGTTATTAATTAACTCTTTCTCATTGCACAATATAAGTTCTAAAATAGCCTGTTCTCTTGTTGGTTCCTCAACATACTGATCTAGAAAACTATCTTGTATACATTTTATAAATTCACAATCCACACTATTAATGCAAATTTGGTTTGCCCAGACTATATGGAGATTAAAGACCCCCATGATTACTGTATTAGCTAGCCCTTGTTATATGCATCTCTTATTTTCATGATTCATACTCTCATCATCATGTTTGGGGGCCTATAAACAACTCCCATCAATGTTTTTTGCCCCTTGCTGTTTTTTTAGCTCTACCCAAACTGATTCTACTTCTTGATTTTCGACGCTAAGATCCTTTCTCTCCACTTTCTTTATCCCATCTTTTATTATCAGTGCTACCCCTCCTCCTTTACTACTTTGCCGATCTCTTCTAAAAGTTAAGTATCCTGGAATATTTAGTTCCCAACCTTGGTTACTTTGCAACCACGTGTCTGTAATGGCTATTAGATCAAACCTATTCATTTCGATCTGTGCTATGAATTCATCTATTTTGTTGTGAATGCTTCCCGCATTCAGATATAGTACCTTTAAGCTTTGACTTTTTTCTATTTTTCCCTGATGTCACCATAGTCACTGATGCCCTATTATCTTTGTTACTCTCTCTGTCCCTTCTTAACCCATTCTGCTTATTTTCACCCAAAACTCTACTCTACTCTAGAGCCTTGACATTTCTCTTGCTGCTTTTAAATTTACTCTTTCCTGAATCTTCCCACCCGCCCCCAACCCCTTCATTAGCTTAAAGCCCTGTCTACTGCCCTAGTTATTCGATTCGCCAGGACAGTGATCCCAGCCCAGTTTAAGTGGAGCCCGTTCCGATGGAACAGCTTCCTTTTTCCCCAGTACTGGTGCCAGTGTCCCATGAAGCAAAATCCCTGGCTCCCACACTATTCTTTCAGCAATGCATTTAAACCTCTAAACTGTTTGCCAATCTTTATGCCAATTTGCGTGTGACTCAGGTAACAATCCAGAGATTATTACCTTTGATGTCCTGTTTTTTAATTTGGATCCTAGTTTCTCAAATTCCCTCAGCAGAACCTCATTCGTAGTTCTACCGATGATGTTGGTTCCTACATGGATCACAACACTGGATCCTCTCCCTCCCACTCCAAGTTCTTCTCCAACTGTGAGGAGATATCCTTAACCCTGGCACCGGGCAGGTAATCCCATTCATCTAAGTGCAGAAAATAAGCCACTTAATCATATTAAAGGTGGTCGTGAGAAAAAACAAAACATAAATTTTTTTATGAGGAAACCGTACAATTGAAAATTTCAAATATTGTAAAAAAATATCTGTGCAAATATCACTATTGACTTGGTCAATCCACAGACATTGTGCAGCCTTAATTTAACTCTGTACTTGGAAATGCAGTCAAACTGCAGATTAGAGCAAATTTTGTGGTGTAACAAGATTTCCAGTTGTTTGGATGGGCTTTGCTATGTACAGCAGTGACACTGGCGATGCTTAAGGTTATGAAATCATCGGTTGTGTTGAAGGGACAATGAGCATTTTATCAAAGCTTTAGAAACAGAACATAAAGATCATTAATTTTCAGAATAACACGATGGGGTAAAGTCATAACTCACAGTCCCAAACATTCAAGTCCCAAGGCAATAGTCAATAGTAACATACTGTGCCCCATGTCACCATGCCTCAATTTTACAGCTCAGAATAACTTTTTGTTTTCATTGCTCCACATTGGCTATGCTTCAGCTACCGAGGCCCCAAGTTCTGGAATTCCCTCCCTAAACCTCTCCGTCTCTCTCGCTTCCTTTAAGATGCTTCTTAAACCCTGAAATTTCCAATAGCAGAACGAAATGCTGAATAAGGCTGAAGGACGTTGTCCGTTCTGGACAGCAAGACAGGATTTGTTAAACTGAGTCTGGATGTTGTCCAGGTCCTGCTGTATACTGGCATTGGCTGCTTCATTATTGGAGGAGTTGTGAAAGGAGCGGAACACTGCGGAGTTAAGGCGGGGAAATGGAGCTGAGGTACAGAACAGTCATAGTCTCACTGAATAGTGGAGCGAGGGGCTGAATAGCTTCCTGAATTGGACATCTCATTGATTTTTGTACTGTAAAATACATACTTCAGAAAAAAAATACATGCTACAGGATTGGCTTCTGATTGAAAATAGGAAGAAAGCTGCGGAGAGAGGGAGAGGAGCATCCTTCACACAAAACACTGGGGAAGAAACTTGTTCGTACCTACTCCCGTGCCTCTATCATTTTTATAATATGAAAACCAGAACTGTTCACAGTACACCAAGGCTGGGCATTTGCTCACCTCAGCGGGTCTGTGGCAGGTGACGTCGGTAGCGGGTCCCGACCCCGCTGCTCCATCCCGCTCTGTGAAATGAATTTCCGTTAATAGGGCTTGTTAAGCCTGCCCAGCGCTCTTCCTGGCCAATTAGAGGAAGAGGGTCTAGTGATGTCATTTGATGATGCTTCATCAGTCGGATTCCTTAAGGGGATAATGTCCAAATTTATTTTGATATTTGAGCTGTCGATGTTCTGCAGCATTGAGGTGCTGTAAATACTGACAGTGACTGCACAAAGGCACAGGGATGCACCCAGGCTCTCGTTTCCTATGTTTATGGAGGGACACAGCATGCAGGGAGGTCCTCTTCCCTTCCCATGGGCGGAAGAGACCTCCCCAGGAGATCGACACAGCCTGGTTGTACATTGCAGAGGAGGGCACAAGCAGAGATGTGGTCAGGAGGACCTGGGTGCAGTACCACAAATGTTTCAATAATCTCAGTAGATCACGAAACGTTTGTACAAAGCCACACTCAACCTCATCCTGCTGTGCCTCTCATCACATACCCATCACTCTGCCTTCACTATGCTACACTTGCACATTCTTACTCACACCAATTTAAATTGGATCTCCACCCATCCCTCTCGATCTATATTATCACATCCCCTTTCACTAGTCACCTCTCACACTCACCCTCATCCTAGTGCAATCATACCAACTAACACACAAGGATAGACACTTGGATGTTTCATGCAATGTTCATGTAAAATTTATGTAAATATAGTGGCAAACATTGAAACCTTTATTTTCAACACGTTGCGTTCTTGGACAGATTTGTGTGCACCTTTGGAAGTGGCTTAGTGAGTTGCAATGAATGGTGAGACATAACGGTACCCCCTGCAATGGTGATGAGTGTGAAAGGAATGGATTGATCATTGTGGGGATGCTATATGGTGTTCGTGTGCAGCGGTGCCAACCTGGCGCATCATATAGCAGCCAGGGTGTACAGCATCAAGTGAAGTAAATCTGGCCATGGTGAGGCCTCCCGGGCAGCAATGTAGTCAGGTACTGATGCCCTCTGTCCTGTGCAGCATCAGTTGATTGCAAAGAAGATTGGTGTTGTTGTTGGTGCTGCTGGTGTGCCTGGTGCTGCTGGTGTTGGGGCTGATCATGGTTGGATTCTGAAGACCAAGGTGAGACAGTATAAAAGGCATCCATGATGGAGTAGACGTGTGAAGTGAAGGAGAGATGACAGAAGCATTCTGTCAATGGTGAGGAGTTCTTCCAATGAGGTGTGAGTGGTTGGAGAGTGGAAAGCCTGCAGAATGAGTGCTGGAAATGGAGTGAAAAAAAGCTTCTGCCTGAGAAAGTGAGTATCAATCAGGTTGGAGCATTTACTGTACATTTTAAGCTGTCAAGTAATCAGCTGGAGCAATGGCCACTGAACTCATGCCTCAGCTTGACAGTCGTGGTCTGCTCACAGTGGGAATCTCCTGGTCATGAAGTTAAAGACAAAAGATACATGAAAAAAGTCTGCTAAGCATCTGGCAACTGGATGCTAATCATTTTCATTTGGTCCCCTGCTGCTGCCGATCGGGTCTGCTCAACGTTGACAGACCCTCCATTGGGAAAGGCACGTGGCAGCGGGTTCCTGACCCGATGTAAAAAAAAACACTTTCCCTCCCGTCCCGCCACCGATTGCACCCGCTGACCCCCTCGAAAATTCGGGCCCAAGTCTGGTCTATCCATGCCTTTGTAACCTCTAGACTTGACTATTCCAATGCACTTCTGGCTGGCCTCCCCATCTTCCACCCTCCATAAAGTTAAATTCATCCAAAACAATGCTGCCCGTATCTTAACTCGCACCAAGTCCTGTTCACCCATCTCCCCTGTACTCATTGACCAATATTGGCTCCCGGTCCGGCAACACCTTCATTTTAAAATTCCCATATTTGTTTTACAATCCCACCATAGCCTCACCTGGCCAAGTCTGGCTCTTGCACATACCTGATTTGAATCGCTCTATCATTGGCGGCTGTGCCTGTTGTGTTTATACTCTATTTATTTGTTACAGCTCATTGGACGGGCTTTAGGACCCTGCGGGAGCTATTCACAGTTGCTGTGCTCATGTTGGTTCATGCCGGTTTGGGACTCCATTTTTGTTGTATAAAAGCACAGTTAAGTTACATTACTCCGGCTCAGTTATCAGTTATTTACGCGCACACAATATCATTTAGTGACAAGGATGACTCAAATTAACCTCCCTACCACCCCACTCCCCCGCCTTTCCTCTCCAATTACATGGCTGAGTTGGATAAAAAGTTTTTCTACATACATCATGGCGAGTGGGTTCGATGGCGACAACGTAACACCAGCTCGCCACCATGCAGTACATCCATGCTTCGGCACCGTAGGCCAACGCATCTTTAGCCAAATCGAAGACACGGAGCCGTACGCAAAATGGTAAGCACCCGAGAGAACTATTTTGGGCCAAAGAAAAGTATCTTGATGGAGAGTTACCAATTCTGTCAAAGAGGGCAATGGAACGGTGAACCAATCAAACAGTACATCATTTCATTAACTGAACTGGCCGCTATATGTAACTTTGGAGCACTCACAGAGAAAATGATCAGGGATCAAATTATTGAGAAAACAATGATCCCCGCATTCGGGAACGCTTGCTAATGGAGGATGACAAAATGTAATTGGATAAAGAAACTAATTGAACTGTCTTCAGAATTCCACAGCTCAATAGACTTTACGAAACTCGACATGCGGTGCAATTATCTACAAATACCCCTAGCAGAGGACAACAAACCGTTCACGGCATTCATGACGCATGATGGTCTGCATCAGTATCGACGCATGCCCTATGAACTATCTTCTGCACCAAGTGCATTTCAGAAGATTGTCACTACTATGCTAGCAGGCGTAGAGGGAGCCCTCAATCTGCTTGATGATATCGTCCATAGAAGAACATGACCAGCGACTTCACGCAGTTATGGCTAGACTTGCTACACATAACATTACACTTAATGCCGATAAGTGTACATTCACTGCTGGAGAAATAAATGTTCTGGGCTACAGAGTCACAGCACAAGGCGCTTGACAACATTGACGTGATCCAGCGAATGCAGGAGGCTACCAATGTCAAAGAACTTTCACCATTCCTCGGCACTTGCAACTTCTATCTGATGTTCGCCCTGCACTAGGCGCACATTGCAGAACCACTTCACAAGTTGCTGCGCAAGGACGTCCCTTGGGAATGGACAGATTCCCAGGCTGAGGCATTCATCACGCTTAAGGAGAAATCACATCCCCTCCTATCCTTGCGCACTTTGATCCGAATGCCACTACATACGTCAGGCACGGCCTTGGCTGCTATGCTCTCGCAATGGATTGACGGCCTGGAACGCCCAGTCGCCTTCGCCTCTCGCACGCTCTCGTCTGCAGAACGTAAATACTCTACAGGGGATCGCGAACCACTCGCTTGCATCTATGCATCTGAACACTGGCACATCTACCTCTATGGCAGGAAATTTACGCTCCGTACACATCACTAAGCGCTAACTACGCTACTTGCTACAAGTGGATCTGGGCACAGACCACTAAGAATCAGCCGATAGTCAGATCGCCTTGATCAGTATAACTTTGATGTACAGTACATTGCTGACAGTCGCAACCGCGTAGCTGACATGTTCAGCTGTTTGACAACTGTTTCGATTTTGGTGCTGACTTGTTCACAAATGACACATATGTCACGTCTATCATCACTCAGTCCATCAGAAACTTTGTCATAAGAACATAAGAATTAGGAACAGGAGTAGGCCATCTAGCCCCTCGAGCCTGCTCCACCATTCAACAAGATCATGGCTGATCTGGCCGTGGACTCAGCTCTATTTACCCGCCCGCTTCTCATAACCCTTAATTCCCTTATTGGTTAAAAATCTATCTATCTGTGATTTGAATACATTCAATGAGCTAGCCTCAACTGCTTCCTTGGGCAGAGAATTCCATAGATTCACAACCCTCTAGGAGAAGAAATTCCTTCTCAACTCGGTTTTAAATTGGCTCCCGCGTATTTTGAGGCTGTGCCCCCTAGTTCTAGTCTCCCCGACCAGTGGAAACAACCTCTCTGCCTCTATCTTGTCTATCCCTTTCATTATTTTAAATGTTTCTATAAGATCACCCCTCATCCTTCTGAACTCCAACGAGTAAAGACCCAGTCTACTCAATCTACCATCATAAGGTAACCCCCTCATCTCAGGTATCAGCTGAGTGAATGATCTCTGTACCCCCTCCAAAGCTAGTAAATCCTTCCTTTTTGGGATTCATGCACAAGGACCCCCAGGTCCCTCTGCACCGCAGCATGTTGTAATTTCTCCCCATTCAAATAATATTCCCTTTTACTGTTTTTGTTTCCAAGGTAGATGACCTCACATTTTCTGACATTGTATTCCATCTGCCACACCTTAGCCCATTCGCTTAACCTATCTAAATCTCTTTGCAACCTCTCTGTGTCCTCTACACAACCCGCTTTCCCACTAATCTTTGTGTCATCTGCAAATGTTGTTACACTACACTCTGTCCCCTCTTCCAGATCATCTATGTATATTGTACAGTTGTGGTCCCAGCATCGATCATTGTGGCACACCATTAACCACCGATTTCCAACCCGAAAAGGACCCATTTATCCTGACTCTCTGCTTTCTGTTAGCCAGCCAATTCTCGATCCACGCTAATACATTTCCTCTGACTCCGCGTACCTTTATCTTCTGCAGTAACTTTTGTGTGGCACCTTATCGAATGCCTTTTGGAAATCTAAATACACCACATCCATCGGTACACCTCTATCCACCATGCTCGTTATATCCTCAAAGAATTCCAGTAAATTAGTTAAACATGATTTCCCCTTCATGAATCCATGTTGCGTCTGCTTGATTGCACTATTCCTATCTAGATGTCCCGCTATTTCTTCCTTAATGATAGCTTCAAGCATTTTCCCCACTACAGATGTTAAACTAACCGGCCTATAGTTACCAGCCATTTGTCTGCCCCTTTTTTTAAACAGAGGCGTTACATTAGCTGCTTTCCAATCCGATGGTACCTCCCCAGAGTCCAGAGAATTTTGGTAAATTATAACGAATGCATCTGCTATAACTTCCGCCATCTCTTTTAATACCTGGGATGCATTTCATCAGGACCAGGGGACTTGTCTACCTTGAGTCCCATTAGCCTGTCCAGCACTACCCCCCTAGTGATAGTGATTGTCTCAAGGTCCTCCCTTCCCACATTCCTGTGACCAGCAATTTTTGGCATGGTTTTTGTGTCTTCCGCTGTGAAGACCGAAGCAAAATAATTGTTAAAGGTCTCAGCCATTTTCCACATTTCCCATTATTAAATCTCCCTTCTCATCTTCTAAGGGACCAACATTTACTTTAGTCAGTCTTTTCCATTTTATATATCGGTAAAAGCTTTTACTATCTGTTTTTATGTTTTGCGTAAGTTTACTTTCGTAATCTATCTTTCCTTTCTTTATTGCTTTCTTAGTCATTCTTTGCTGTCGTTTAAAATTTTCCCAATCTTCTAGTTTCCCACTAACCTTGGCCATCTTATACGCATTGGTTTTTAATTTGATACTCTCCTTTATTTCCTTGGTTATCCACGGCTGGTTATCCCTTCTTTTTCACTGGAATATATTTTTGTTGAGCACTCTGAAAGAGCTTCTTAAATGTCCTCCACTGTTCTTCAAATGTGCCACCATTTAGTCTGTGTTCCCAGTCTACTTTAGCCAACTCTGCCCCCATCCCACTGTAGTCCCCTTTGTTTAAGGATAGAACGCTCGTTTGAGACACTACTTCCTCACCCTCAATCTGTATTACAAATTCAATCATACTGTGATCACTCATTCTGAGAGAATCTTTTACTAGGAGATCGTTTATTTTTCCTGTCTCATTACACAGGACCAGATCTAAGATAGCTTGCTCCCTTGTAGGTTCTGTAACATACTGTTCTAAGAAACAATCCCGTATGCATTCTATGAATTCCTCCTCAAGGCTACCCCGTGCGATTTGATTTGACCAATCGATATGTAGGTTAAAATCCCCCATGATTACTGCCGTTCCTTTTTCACATGCCTCCATTATTCCCTTGATTATTGCCCACCCCACCATGAAGTTATTATTTGGAGACCTATAAACTATGCCCACCAGTGACTTTTTCCCCTTACTATCTCTAATTTCCACCCACAATGATGCAACATTTTGTTCATTAGAGCCAATATTGTCTCTCACAACTGCCCTGATATCATCCTTTATTAACAGAGCTACCCCACCTCCTTTCCCTTCTTGTCTATCTTTCCGAATTGTCAGATACCCCTGTATGTTTAATTCCCAGTCTTGGTCACCCTGCAACCACGTTTCTGTAATGGTCACCAAATCATACCCATTTGTAATGATTTGTGCCGTCAACTCAGTTACTTTATTTCGAATGCTGCATGCGTTTAGGTAGAGTGTTTTAATAGTAGTTTTTAAACCATGATTTTTAGTTTTGACCCCTCCTGCAGCCCCTTTATATTCATACATATTGTCCCTTCCTATCACCTTGTGGTTTACACTTATCCCAGTGCTACTCTGCTCTGTTGCCTCCTGCCTTTTGCATTCTTTCTTGGGGTCCTGTTCATCTGAGCTCTCACCCACTCTAACTAGCTCAGAGCCCTCTCCTGGGTTCCGAATGCTCCTCGCATTGAGGCACCGAGCTTTCAAGCTTGCCTTTTTATTACACTTTGATCCTTTAGAATTTTGCTGTACAGTGGCCCTTTTTGTTTTTTGCCTTGGGTTTCTCTGCCCACCACTTTTCCTCATCTCCTTTCTGTCTTTTGCTTCTGTCTCCATTTTGTTTCCCTCTGTCTCCCTGCATTTGTTCCAATCCCCCTGCCATATTAGTTTAACTCCTCCCCAACAGCACTAGCAAACACTCCCCCTAGGACATTGGTTCCGGTCCTGCCTAGGTGCAGACTGTCCGGTTTGTACTGCTCCCACCTCCCCCAGAACCGATTCCAATGCCCCAGGAATTTGAATCCCTCCCTGCTGCACCACTGCTCAAGCCACATATTCATCTGAGCTATCCTGCGATTCCTACTCTGACTAGCACGTGGCACTGGTAGCAATCCCGAGATTACTACTTTTGAGGTCCTACTTTTTAAATTTAGCTCCTAGCTCCTTAAATTCGTCTCGTAGGACTTCATCCCTTTTTTTACCTATATCGTTGGTACCAATGTGCACCATGACAACTGGCTGTTCACACTCCCTTTTCAGAATGTCCTGCAACCGCTCAGAGACATCCTTGACCCTTGCACCAGGGAGGCAACATACCATCCTGGAGTCTCGGTTGCGCCGCAGAAACGCCTATCTATTCCCCTTACAATTGAATCCCCTATCACTATTGCTCTCCCACTCTTTTTCCTGCCCTCCTGTGCAACAGAGCCAGCCACGGTTCCATGAACTTGGCTGCTGCTGCCCTTCCCTGATGAGTCATCCCCCTCAACAGTACTCAAAGTGACGAACTCAAAACCGAATCACAGCGTGATACTACGCTCCAGCATCTGTGTCACTTCCTCCAGACTGAGTGACCGAAGCAAATTCCGGAAGAGTGAAAAACCTTCCACAGACTTCGCGATGAATTTTCCGTTTGGAACGATGGCTGCCTAGCTCGTGGTGATGAAGCGACTTGGGGATTACTGCTCTAACAGCGCGTTCTTTCATTGGCACACGATGGACACACTGGCATTGTCCGCATGAAGCAGAGATGTCGCGATTCAGTATGGTGGCCTGGGATTGACACTCGCATCGAGGAGTTCGTCTCACACTGCGAAGCACGCAGTCTGAGCGAAAAGGCCACAAACATCCGACCAGCGCCAATGAAGCCCATTCCATGGCCACAAAGACCATGGCAACAACTTCAGTTGAATATCTTTGGTCCAGTTGAAGCAGGTCCACAGCACCAGCGTTTCCTTGTTGTAGTACATGACCTGCATTCCAAATGGCCCGAAATCGCTACAATTTCAGTGACCTCATCAACAATCGTCACTATTCTGCAGCGTATGTTCACGAAGGTCATAATCACTGACAATGGACCACAGTTTGTGTCCGACCAGTTCATGGATTTCCTCATTCATCATGCTATCGAGCATTGCCTTCAAGCGCAGGCAGCGGAAGGAGCGTGCGGCAAACCAGGTTCCCTGCCCACCCTTCCCCTCAACCACTGTCTGTCCCACCTGTGACAGAGACTGTGGTTCTCATATTGGACTGTACAGCCACCTAAGAACTCATGCTAAGAGTGGAAGCAAGTCTTCCTCGATTCCGAGGGACTGCCTATGATGGTGATGATGACTGCTCGGTACAATCCTCAAAGCAACAGAGATATTGAGCGTTTTAACCGCGTCATCAAAGAGGGTTTGAAAGCCAATCTCGCAGCAGGCCAAACATTCGACGAAGCAGTTCAAACCATTCTCCGCACATACCATTGAACAAAGCACTCGCTAACGGGGAAGACACCTGCTGCACTCATGATTGGGCGGAATCTTCGCTGGCTACTGGACAATCTCAAACCCCCAGCCAAACCTAGCGCGAAGAGACCTGCAGGATGGAACAGAGGTACTGTTCTGTTTCCCAACCAAAACCTAGAGCAAACACCGCAAGCTCCACGCCAGTCTCAGCGTATCAGAACACAACCTGGCTATCTCAAGGACTTTGTCTGTACATAGACTGGTTTTAAAAAGGGGGGGAAAATATGTTGTGTTCATATTCTATTTATTTGTTACAGCTCACTGGACAGGCATTAGGACCCTGCGGGAGCTATTCATAGTTGCTGTACTCATGCTGGTTCATGCCGGTTTGGGACTCCATTTTGGGTTGTATAAAAGCACAGTTAAGTTAAGTTGCATTACTCCTCGCTCAGTTTGTCAGTTATTTACACGTACACAACATAGCCTTCAGCTGCTGAGGCCTTAAGCTCTGGAATTCCCTCCCTAAACCTCTCCGCCTCTCTCTCTCTTTTTCCTCCTTTAAGACGCTCCTTAAAACCTACCTCTTTGATCAAGCTTTTGGTCATTTCCCCATATATCTCCATTGTGGCTCAGGTCAGATTTTGTTTGATAAAGCTCCTGTGAAGCACCTTGGGATGTTTTACTATGTTAAAGGCACTATTTCAATGTAAGTTGTTGTTTTTGCAACCAAGGTTCAATGCAAGTTTAACATTACTTTTCTTTTCAATTCTATCATAGCTGTGATAGGTTCATCAGGGTTAATGAACATTTCAATCTCTGGTACAAAAGATTTAGGACTGCATCTACCTGTATTGCATGGTCTGCAGCTTCTGAACTAAGACTCAAGTGTTCAAATATTTTCTCAAAACTTTGTAGTAAAATGGGATTGATAGATATTTGTGCTAAGGACTCTTTCTGATCCCCTTGTCAAAATACTGAAACTTTTTTCTTTGTCCTTCAATAGTCTTGCAGCCAAATATTGACGCAAGCTCACCAGTTGACTTATGAACATTGTAACATTCTGGAGGGTTCAACCAGCCCCTTGAACAGAATATGTCACGTCCATTTTTCAAAATGGCAGCCAATTACACCTGAACACTGAAGTGTGAAGCTCAGGTCACATGACAGAGACTGTCAAATGTATCCAACAATCACAACTAATTGATCTCTGGTTTCGGATTTGTCCTTATTCAAAAAGATGGTAGAACTAAAATTATGTCCATAACTGAGAGAATACATGATTTTACAAATTCATGCTCCTACTGTGGAGCTTCATGGTAAAATTTGAACTAAAATCGATCAAAGCAATACCTAGCTTGTTAGATTGGAAGGAAGGTCTTTGTAACTTGCTTGTAAAATTAACTGGCTAATCATCTGATTTTTTGTTCTGTAGTGGAACCCTAAATGTAGTATAGCTGCTTCATGATATCAGAAAGAAGTTGCTTTGACATCAGAGCATCTATTGTGACATCAAAATGAATTCAAGTCTATGGGGGCGATTTTAACCCTACTCACCCAGCAGAAATCTGGAGAATGGGTAGTTAAAATCACCTTGATTCATATCTGTCCGAAAGCCGCCATGATTGCAACATCTGCAATTTTAACCTGCTCTCCTAAGCAGGCAGCAAGGACACACACCCGGAGCCAACGGGGTCCTTCTTTACATATGCATGTTGCAGCGCAAGGACATTACAGAAATTTACGGCACAGGAGGAGGACATTTGACTCATCGTGTCTGTGCTAGCTAAAAAGATCTATCCAGCCTAATCCCACTTTCCAGCTCATGGCCCATAATCTTGTAGGATACAGCACTTCAAGTGCATAAATAAGTACTTTTTAAATGTTATGAGCATTTCTGCCTCTACCACCCTTTCAGGCAGTGAATTCCAGACCCTCAAAACCCTCTGGGTGAAAAAAGTTCTCCTTAACTCCCCTCTAATCTTTCGACCAATTACTTTAAATCTATGCCCCCTGGTTATTGACTTCTCCACTGGTGGAAATAGGTCCTTTCTATCCACTCTATCTAGGCCCCTCATAATTTTATACACCTCAAACAAATCTCCCCTCAGCCTCCTCTGTTCCAAAATAAACCCCAGCCTATCCAATCTTTCCTCATAGCTAAAATTATCCAGTCTTAAATCTCCTCTGTACCCTCTCTAATACAACCACATCGTCCCTGTAATGTGGTGACCTCAACTGTACGCAGTACTCTCGCTGTGGCCGAACTAGTGTTTTGTACAGTTCAAGCATAACCTCCCTGCTCTTATATTCTATACCTCATTGAGACCCGACTGTAATTTTAATGCAGGCCTGAGTGGGGAAGCAACCTGGAGTTAAAACTGGGGCCTATGCCTCAGCCAGATGTGTGAGGTGATGAAGTTTGAATGGAGATCCCCCAGGAAAAGGGCAAAGGTCCATAGATGAGATGATTACATAGAATGTGCAACACAGAAACAGGCCGTTCGGCCCAACTGGTCCATGCTGATGTTTCTGTTCCAAACGAGCTTTCTCCCATCCAACTTTATCTAACCCTATCAACATATTCCTTTTTCCCTCGTGTTTATCTAGCTTCCCCTTAAATGCATATATGTGTTATTTGCCTCAACTTCTCCTTGAGGTAGCAAGTTCCACATTGGATTTATTAGTGACTATCTTAAATTTATGATTTACAATGAGACAATTCAAGAAACAATGACTGGGTGCCACTAAGCTTTGGTTTCAAGACCCTACATATCGTAGGAGAAAGGCATGACTGAAGAAACTCATGAGTTCCACTGTTCCAAGGGCTTAAGAAAGAGTGAGTAAAGAGTAGGAGATGATGCCAGGAGTCTTGATTCCGACACAGCATGCAGGCAGAGAAGAGAAAGAGCATTAATTAAGTATTTTAATAGTTATCAGAGCTCAAAGAAATCAGCTAAAATGTTGTTACGATACATGTGGACATAAGTATTTCAGCCCAATATTAAAAACTCAAAAAATATGGTTAACCTTTAGCCAAAAATTGTTAAAACAATATTTAAGTGTGTGAATTGTACTATATGTAGTTATATCTTTCCTGATATTTCATTTCTTAACCCATTTGCTATACAATCATCTCTATCGATTTTATAATGGGATTAAATTGTCGAACCTTCCTCTCCTAATTTAGTTCATCTGTGATCTTGGTAACACATTTTTGAAGGGTTTTTCTTGAGAAATCAGTCCAAGTTGATGTCATCCCTACCTCTGGTTAACAGGACACCAATCAGCAGCTGTTAACATGAATTACTGGCAGAGGAGATTTTGCAGTCACATTGTTCCCATGGACCAATCAAAATACTCAGAGACCATTGTTCAAAAGCAAAGCTCGTAGAATGATCATGTATTCCTACATTACAACAGTGACTACACTTCAAAACTACTTCATTGGCTGAGCTCATGAAAGGTGTTATATAAGTACAAGTCTTTCTTTCTTTATGTGATTACTACTAACCAATAGGCTGATTATAGTTGAAGGGGCCACAAAATCATTTACCACTATTTACCATTAAATATGTTATACTACTATAAAATTGCTCAAAAGGGATTCTTCACAATTCAATAGATATATCAACTACAGAAACTGGGATACCAAAATATTACATCAATTCCTGGTATCCACCACCAAGCTCATGGTCTACAGCGATGTAGTAATACCCGCCTTGCTGTATGGATCAGAGGCATGGACGATGTACAGAAGACACCTCAAGTCACTGGAGATAGCTCACCAACGATGTCTCTGTAAGATCCTGCAAATCCCCTGGAAGGACAGGCGCACCAACATCAGTGTCCTCGTCCAGGCTAACATCCCCAGCATTGAAGCACTGACCACACTCAATCAGCTTCGCTGGGCAGGCCACATAGATCGCATGCCAGACACGAGACTCCTGAAGCAATTGCTCTATGCGGAGCTCCTTCACAGCAAACGAGCCAAAGGTGGGCAGTGGAAACGTTACAAGGACACTCTCAAAGCCTCCCTGGTAAAGTGCGACATCACCACTGACACCTGGGAGTCCCTGGCCGAAGACTGCCCTAGGTGGAGAAAGTGCATCCGGGAGGGCGTTGAGCTCTTCGAATCTCAACGCCGCAAGCGTGAAGAGGTCAGGCGCAGGCAGCGGAAGGAGCGCGCGTGAAAACCAGTCCCACCCTCCCCCTTCCCCCGACAAATGTCTGTCCCACCTGTGACAGGGTCTGTGGCTCTCACATTGGATTGTTCAGCCACCAAAGGACTCACTTTAGGAGTGGAAGCAAGTCTTCTTCGATTCCAAGGGACTGCCTATGATGATGATGATGATATAAGCGAGACAAAGAATCTACACAATGTTCATTTCAGACACAAGTAAAGAGCAGCTAGACAGTGAAGGGCTTAATGAAACATTTTCTGCCAGCAATTTACTTTGACAGCCCATCTCTTACCCTTTTTTGACAAACACAAAGATGGCCCCAAGAATCAGGATAAGCACCGCCAGGCCTCCGGCACAGATACCCAGGATCAAACCCATTGCATCAGAACGCTGTGCAGCTTCTTGGCTTCTATGACTCTCCTTGCAAGCAGCTGCTGATAGAATAAGAAAAGTGACAAAAAGTGGACAACAATGTAGAATTGGATGCTTTTAATTCACATAGTTTTACTGAAGATCAAACTGAATATCCATTGGACTGAGTTTTATTTAGGTGTCTCTATGTCTCGATGTACAGTCTGCAGCAGGGTCTATTCTGGATTAGAGAACAGGCTGAAACTCGAGTTGTTAGTGGAAAGGTTTCATCTGCTCCAAGTCCCCTATTCCAGCATTGAACTTGCAGAAGAGTGCACTGCAAGAGATTAGTATTCATTGGTTAGGCAACCAGAACTATGTAAATTACAAAATCTATGCATTAATGGGCAAATAAGCATGAAAAAAAACAAGCATCTTAAAAACTCTTACCTTTTTCTGATCTATTACTTGAAGTCATCATTCAATAGTAATTCAATACAACAAATCTTTAAATGTATTTGAGAAATAAGCTTGGCAATCCTGCTCAGACTGCCAGAAATGTGGCAAGGCAAGACTTGCACTTGCCAGACTGCTCTGGTGCTGACCTTGACCCAAATCCTGTGATCATTGGCATAAAAGGTGCGGGTGGGACCAATGTTCCTATTAAGTCTGGCGGTCCCGTGCAGGCCGCTCACTGACTTTTAAATGGAAAAAGCCGCGCACGCGCGATAATTTGAATTGGCCGCACAGCCATTAAAGGAATCACGCACCCAAAAAGATTAGCAGGAACATTGGGTGGGGCATCTATATTATTTACAGTACTTCTGAGCATTTGCAGTAAATATTATCTATTTTCTGCAGCATGATTTTACTACACAAGGATGGCCAACAATACCTTCCTCCTATTTTGACTTGTGCAACTGAACTTTTACCATCTGTACGCTGGTTTTAGAATCAGCATCTTGGAGGCTGAACGCCAGACTAAAGCTGAGCCTAAAACTTTTTCCCCAAACATTCATAAGAACATAAGAAATAGGAGCATGGGTAGGCCATATGACCCTTCGAGCTTGTTCCATCATTCAATAAGATGGTGGCTGATCGTCCACCTCAACTCCACTTTTCTGCCCTATCCCCATCTCTGCTATATTGGTGCTTTATGAATTATTAACAGGAAGCTAGATTTTCTCCTTAGAATGTCTCCAATGCAGAAAAGGCAAAGCTAAAATATGAATGCAATTACCATTTTAACTGTGGATACAAGAGCAAGTCAAAGGCTAGGTATTCTGTGGCGACAGACTCACTTCCTGACTCCCCTCAGCCTTTCCACCATCTACAAGGAACAAGTCAGGAGTGTGATGGAATACTCTCCACTCGCCGGGAAGAGTGCCGCTCCAACAACACTCAAGAAGCTCAACACCATCCAGGACAAAGCAGCCCGCTTGATTGGTACCCCCATCTACCACCTTAAACATTCACTCCTTCCACCACCGGCGTAAGAGCAGCAGCCGGATGGGAACACCATCACCTCCAAGCTCCCCTCCAAGTCATACACCATCCTGATTTGGAAATATATCGCCATTCCTTTATCTTTGTTAGGTCAAAATCCTGGAACTCCTACTGGTACCGTGGGAGTACCTATACCAGACAGACTGCAGCAGTTCAAGAAGACGGCACACCACCACCTTCTCAAGGGCAATTCAGATGAGCAATAAATGCTGGCCTTGCCAGCGATGCCCATATCCCAAGAATGAATTTTTAAAAATGCAACACATACAGACAGTGACTCAGACTTATCCCTCCTCCTTTCCACCCATTTTGTATTCGCGGTCCGCACTCTGCCACCAGCCTTTCCCCTCCAGCTGGGAAAGTGCTCCAATCCAAGGCACGGATCTTTCCACATCAGTATACCCTGGTGCCATACGACAACCAATAAGGCAGTATTTTTATGCGTAATCATTCACTCGTCAATTTTAACGAGAAAGAAAACAAGGGCTAAAAAAAAATCAAAGGAATGCAGCCCTAACCCCAGGCCAAGCAATTGTAAAATGTAATATAGATGCCTACAGCAAAGAGACTTTCGGAAATAAGCACGTAGCTTGAAGGGTACACACAACATTTTAATCATCTGGGAATGTGGAGAAATGATTACATTTTTCCCTTCTAGGCTACCCATTTTTAAATGGTATCTTATTAAAATGGCAGAACCATTCAAAGAGGAAGCATTGGCAAATAAACCAGCGGAAACTTCATGCTTTTCTTGCTAATTTAATACATGGATTTATTCTGTGAAAAATCAGAGCCACTAATGAGTTTGTTTGACATGTTAGTATTTTATTCTTTGCGGCGGGGGGGAGAGAAGAGAAGAGCAAAAAAAAAGTTAGCAGGAAGCTTAAATGCTCCGGATTAAATTTTTGTGTAATATGGCTCATTATTTAATTGACATGTTTCTACATCAGTGTTTAGTGCCCAAAAGGAAAGCTGTTTCTATATGAAGATAATTTCACTTTAATACCTTAAAACAATTAAATGCTAATGCAACATTCAGCAACACACAGAGACACATGTAAATAGCAAAACATCGGAACACGAGCGAGCAATGACCATTGACAAATGACCTTACCTTTTTTGGCAATTAGTACGCAGTTCGTCTTTGTTTCCTGCATGTAATATATTAAAAACAAAGTTCTTGGTATATAAACTTCATTTTAGATTTGTCACTATAACTATGAATGCAAAATATGCTCATTGGCAGTCTAATATTTCTGTGTGAGTTGCACTGAGACACAGCCAAAAACTTATAGCTTAAGGTTCTAGCAAATGATTATATTCCAGTGAATAGAATATAAAGTAAATCTTTTTTCCCCCACACAGAACAACCTTAATCTTCAAATGCTACTAAACAAACAATGTGAACATATTTCAAAACATTAATCTCTTCAATTTTTCCTGTGGCCATACACTGTAATGTCAAACTCTACTTTGAAGCCAACAAGGTACAGCTATTTAATGCATGTTTTCAAAAAACTACACATCACAATTTCTTACTGCACCTCTATCACAGTTTAGAGTTGTTAGTTACTGTTACTTTCATGGGGGTTCTACTCTATTTTTTTTAAGTTCCCTGCTCCTCTCCAGTTGTATTTGACTCCTTCCATTACAACAGTGACTACACTACATTGGCTGTCAAGCACTTTGGGACATCCTGACATTGTAAAAAGCACTTTATGTTCTTCATCCATGAGCCTAGACACCAAACTGGTTCATTCATGTTTTTTCGGAAAGAAAATTTGTTGTCCTTATCCTGTCTGGCTTATATGTGACTCCAGTCCCACACCAATGCAGTTGACTCTTAACTGCCTTCTGAACAGGTCTCACAAGTTAGCCTTCCATCAGACCGCCAATTTGTAGCAGTTCAAAAAAACAAAGGCCCAGCAGTACTTCTCAGAGAAATGAGGAATGGGCAATAAACACCAACATTGCCAGCGATGCCCACATCCCAAAAATGAATTAAAAAACGCAGTGTAAAGCTCTTTGGGACGTCCTGAGGTTGTGAAAAGTGCTATATAAATCCTTTCTTTCATTTCCTGAGGTTAGGTTCCATGTGTATCAGCTTTACTTTGGTACCTCACATCAGTGGCTATTCTTTATCCATGAGCCTAGTTACCAAACTGTCAGCAGTTACAGTGTCAGCAGGTTTTTTCCACCAGTCAGGTGCATCACAGTCAAGCTTGATGAAGCTATCACCTGTTGTCTTCAGACACATGCATGCATTCCAGCAGGGAGTCACTAGATAAGTGATCAGGAGTGGAAAACTTGGCTGCTTTTTTGCTGTTTGGTCCAAGGGGTTAAGGTCAATTCTATTGCTCCAACACACATCTTGTTTGAAATCAGCACAGACCAGGGATCAAACTTGTAAATCATGTTGAACCTTTAGCTCAGTGCACAAGAATTCTGACTGTGAATTTAATGGCTCCTTTCATAAAGCCCAAATGGAAGGGATTGTGACTATTCACATATTTTGAGACAGTCCTGAAGCAGTTTCAATAGACTTGCCCTTCTAGGAGTGTCTTTTATAGCTCTTCCAGCTGCAACAGGACTCCCTCCCCAATGGCCTGGTGTATTAAGGTATAGTCTGTGTCATGTATGTAACCTTCATGTAACAACACTGCAATACTGTATATACTTGAGAAATGCACACATTGACCACAGGAGTGAACTTGTGGGAGACACTCCTCACCTGCTCATCCAGGTATATAAAGGGAGGTCCCACGCAGGGTCATCACTTCTTGGACCTGTGAATAAAGGTGCAGGTCACAGAGTGACCTTGTCCATAGAATGTGCCTCGTGTGGATTTGTGGTATTGTGTAAGGGCTTTACAGTGGCGACGAGAAACGGGAATCAACGACCCACGAGAATGGCCACCGGTAGTACAGAGGAACGGTACTGTGTTGGTGAGGACTGGGACGATTTAATTGAGAGGCTTCAGCAAAGCTTTGTCACGAAGGACTGGCTGGGAGATGCAGCGGCCGACAAGCGAAGGGCTCATCTACTGACCAACTGTGGATCTAAGACTTACGCGCTCATGAAAGACCTGCTAGCACCCGAGAAGCCGGCGGACAAAACCTTTGAAGAGCTCAGCAAGCTAATCAGTGAGCACCTCACACCGGCGAACAGCATACACATGGCCCGTCACAGATTTTATACCCACCGACGTCGGAAAGGACAGAGCATACCGGACTTCGTTGCGGAGATCCGGCGCTTGGCCAGCCTCTGTAAGTTCACAGACGCCTGCAGGGGGGAGATACTAAGGGATTTCTTTATTGAGGGCATCAGTCATGCCGGGATTTTCAGAAAGTTAATCGAGACCAAGGACTTGACCTTGGAAGCGGCGGTGTTGCTGGCTCAGACTTCTCTGGCAGGGGGGGAGGAAACCAAGAGAATATACGCGCGCAATCCTGACTCCAACGTGGCGATGGATCAGGGGATCAATATCATAAACGTGACTCGGAGCCCAGTAGGCAGGCAAGGGAAATTCGACACACCCCAGGCAGCAATAGACCCCAGAACAGGTTTTCAACACAGACAATGGCAGGCTGAACGGACATTTACGCCATCCCAGTGGATAATGCGTTCTGGGATGGGGCCATTGACACCCACTAACAGGGTGCTCAAGAGCAGTCAAAGGAACAATCAGCGAGAATGCCTAACAGTTCTTTTGTTCACAACAATGGGAATCTCAGTTCATGCTGGAGGTGTGGGGGCAGACATGTTTCTAGGATTTGCAGGTTTCAACAGTTCGCCTGCAGAAATTGTAACCTCACTGGCCATTTAGCCAGGAAGCCTGCGACCAGGCTAATTTACAAGGCGGATGGACCAGAAGAGGGGTCTGCGAGGCAGGATGACGCATGGGGAAAATCAATGGACGCTGAAGTTCAGCGGGTTCATGTGGCAAACATTCACAGCTCATATACCAAAACGTCACCTATGATGATGAAAGTCCTATTAAACGGCATCCCGGTACGCATGGAGCTGGACTTGGGGGCCAGCCAGTCACTCATGAGCGTTCAACAATTCGAAAAGCTATGGCCACTCAAAGCCAGCAGACCCAAACTAGAATGCATTGAGGCTCAATTACGGACGTACACCAAAGAAATCATTCCAGTGCTAGGCAGTGCAACGTTAGCTGTCACACACAATGGATCAGCGAACCGGCTGCCGCTCTGGATTGTCCTGGGCAATGGTCCCGCACTGTTGGGGAGGAGCTGGTTAGCTGAGATGAACTGGAAATGGGGGGATGTGCACACAGTGTCATCTGTGGAGCGAAGTTCATGCTCACAGTCCTACAGCACTTTGAGTCGCGATTCCAACCTGGCGTCGGGACTTTCAAAGGTACCAAAGTAGTGATTCGCATCACCCCGGACGCCAGACCAGTGCACCACAAAGCCAGAGCTGTGCCATATGTGATGCGGGAGAAAATTGAAAGCGAATTGGACCGTTTGCTGAGAGAGGGCATCATCTCGCCCGTTGAATTCGGCGACTGGGCGAGACCCATTGTTCCCGTCCTAAAAGCGGATGGCTCGGTCAGGATCTGTGGCGACTGAAAGGCCACTATCAACCGGGTGTCCCTACAAGACCAATATCCGCTTCCGAGAGCGGAGGATCTTTTTGCCACGCTGGCAGGTGGCAAGCTGTTCACCAAGTTGGACCTCACTTCAGCCTACATGACCCAAGAACTGGCCGACGAATCCAAACTACTGACCACAATCACCACGCACAAGGGACTGCTTGTTTACAACAGGTGCCCGTTTGGCATTCGATCCGCGGCCGCGATCTTTCAAAGAAACATGGAAAGCCTGCTCAAATCCATTCCTGGAACGATCGTATTCCAGTACGATATCCTCATCACGGGTCAGGACACCGAGCTACACCTCCACAACCTGGAAGAGGTGCTAAGCCGACTGGACCGGGTAGGCCTGCGACTCAAGAAACCTAAGTGTGTGTTTTTGGCTCCCGAAGTCGAGTTTCTGGGCAGGAGGGTTGTTGCAGACGGGATTCAGCCTACCAAATCCAAAACAGAGCCGATTCGACAAGCGCCCAGGCCCTGCAACACATCGGAGTTGCGTTCATTTCTGGGACTCTTGAACTATTTCGGGAACTTTCTGCCGAACTTAAGCACATTGCTGGAGCCGCTACACGTGCTCCTGCATAAGGGTTGCGATTGGTTTTGGGGGGACTGTCAAGAACCGGCTTTCAATCGGGCGCGTAACCTACTCTGGTCAAATAAGTTGTTGACCCTGTACAACCCCTGTAAGAAAGTGGTTCTGACATGTGATGCATCGTCCTATGGGGTTGGGTGCGTGTTGCAGCAGTACAATGCTGAGGGGCAACTCCAACCTGTGGCTTATGGCTCCAGGTTGTTCTCTCAAGCAGAATGTGGATATGGGATGGTTGAGAAGGAAGCACTCGCATGTGTCTATGGGGTGAAAAAGATGCACCAGTACCTTTTTGGCAGGAGGTTCGAATTAGAAACGGACCACAGGCCGTTAACATTCTTGTTGTCAGACAGCAATGCGTCAGCTCACATACAGCGATGGGCTCTCTCGCTGGCTGCGTATGACTACACCATCCGGCACCAGCCGGGCACTGAAAATTGCGCTGACGCACTCAGCAGGCTTCCACTGGCCACCACTGAGGGGGCAGCGGAGCAAAGCGCTGAGATGGTCATGGCCGTTGATGCCTTTGACAGCACGGGCACCCCATCACAGCCCGCCAGATCAAAATCTGGATCAACAGAGATCCCCTCCTATCTTTGATTAAGAAATGTGTCCTGACTGGGCATTGAGTGCCCGCACATGGAGCATGCCCTGAGGAGGTCAGACCGTTTCACAGACGGATGGATGAGCTCTCCATCTAAGCTGACTGCCTACTATGGGGCAGCCGGGTAGTCATGCCCCAGCGGGGCAGGGAAGCTTTCATCAGGGAACTCCACAGCGTGCACCCAGGCATCGTGCTGATGAAGGCCATTGCCCAGTCACACGTTTGGTGGCCGGGAATTGATTCAGACCTGGAACACTGTGTTCGCAGGTGCACGACCTGTGCTCAGCTGGGAAATGCCCCCAGGGAGGCCCCGCTCAGCCCGTGGCCCTGGCCCACCAGGCCATGGTCACGCATTCACGTATATTACGCGGGTCCGTTCATGGGGAAAATGTTTCTCATCGTGGTTGATGCGTACTCGAAATGGATCGAATGCATCATTTTGAATTCGTGCACGACATCCACCACTGTGGAGAGTCTCCGCGACCCACGGTTTGCCGGACACCCTTGTTAGCGATAATGGCCTATGTTTCACTAGCTACGAATTCCGGGAGTTCATGTCGGGTAATGCCATCAACCATGTCAGGACAGCACCGTTCAAGCCGGCCTCCAATGGCTGGGCGGAACGTGCAGTCCAAATCATAAAACAAGGCATGCTCAGGATTCAAGGTCCCTCCCTTCAATGCTGCCTATCGCGCCTCCTGCTGGCCTATAGGTCCCGACCGCACTCGCTCACGGGGGTCCCGCCCGCGGAGCTCCTTATAAAACGTACACTCAAAACTCGGCTGTCCCTCATTCATCCTGTCTTGTCCGACATTGTTGAAGGCAAGCGCCAGTCCCAAAATGAGTACCATGACCGTAATTCAAGGGGGAGATGTATAGAAATTGGTGACCCCGTATTTGTTCTCAATCACGCTTTGGGGCCCAAATGGCTTGAAAGGTACTGTAATGGACAAAGAGGGGAATAGAGCCATCGTGGTTAAACTTAACAATGAGCAGATATGCCGCAAGCATCTGGACCAAGTAAAAAAAAAGGTTCAGCATGGACTCTGAGGAACCTGAGGAAGATCATGAGATGGTATTCACACCACCGCCAGCGAACGAGCAACAAGAACATTCAGCAGCATGCACAGTCCCTGCGGTCAGCCCGGAATCACCACAGGGGACAGACATGCAGGCAAGGCTCAACAGCCAGAGCCCCAGCTGCGGCGCTCCACGAGGGAGTGCAGACCACCCGAAAGACTTAACCTGTGATCCCAATAAGACGTTGGGGGGGGAGGTGATGTCATGTATGTAACCTTCATGTAACAACACTGCAATACTGTACATACTTGAGAAATGCACACATTGACCACAGGGTGGTGAACTTGTGGGAGACTCTCCTCACCTGGTCATCCAGGTATATAAAGGGAGGTCCCACGCAGGGTCATCACTTCTTGGTCCTGTGAATAAAGGTGCAGGTCACATAGTGACCTTGTCCATAGAATGTGACTCGTGTGGATTTGTGGTATTGTGTAAGGACTTTACAATCTGGTTTAGAACTAAGGCACTACAATCAGTTTCGAAACACTAAAGAAGGAATATAATCAGCTAACATTCCTGCCTTGGTCACGGTCCAGTGACTCCTGTTGGAAGCTTCACATACATGGGCGTCAGATCAGAATAGTTAGGAAAAAATTCATGGCCCTTCCAATGAACTCCTGCCTCAACTCCGGTGAAAGCATGGCTGCATAGCTACCAGTTAGGTCGGAACCCGGATACATTGGCTCTCAGTTTTGCACGAGTTTCCAAGGTGCCTTGCAAGAGGGTAGAGCCTCCGCCAGCCCCAAACAAAACCAGGAGCTTTGGAGGGAATGTGGCTGGGGACAGGGACTCTCAAGCCTGGTGGTCCCACATTCCCAGTCTGCGATCAGGTCAATGAAGCATTGGTGGCCATTACACCGAGTGGAGGCAGGTAAATCAACCACGTCACTGGCAGTTGTGGGCAACACCTGACATCCAACTGCATGTAATTAGCTGTTCAGTCTGTCCCATCGACTTGTAATAGGTTGTCCGCTCTGCCCAATTGCATGTAATAGATATTTACATTGTCCCATCTGCATGTAATAGATATTTACATGGCCCCATCTGCATGTAAAAGAGATTTGCTGTCCCATCTGCATGTAATAGAGAGTTGCATTGTCCCATCTGCATGTAATAGAGAGTTACACTGTCCCATCTGCATGTAATAGAGTGTTACACTGTCCCATCTGCATGTAATAGAGTTACATTGTCCCATCTGCATGTAATAGAGAGTTACATTGTCCCATCTGCATGTAATAGAGAGTTACATTGTCCCATCTGCATGTAATAGAGAGTTACACTGTCCCTTCTGCATGTAATAGATATTTACACTGTCCCATCTGCATGTTATAGATATTTACATGGCTCCATCTGCATGTAATAGAGATTTACACTGCCCTGTTTGAGGCTATAAAATAGAAAATCAACATTGCTTGAAGCAAGTTTCTTGTTAATTTGATGTGGACATCAGAATTCAGCCCACGCATCAGGACACAATTTAATACCACATAGCTCAAACATTGACTCGTGGCAGGCTCCAGTATCCCTTGGGAACTAGATTTGATTTTGTTTTCCTAACACAAATGGACTGCGATCTCAAAGAATCTGAAATCACAAACAGGGCATAACTAGAGCGGCTAAGCTGGAATTGTTGCTATCATAGAGATGGCTATTAATAAGTCAGGACCAGTGAGGTGTGATAACACCAATTTCTCCCAACATACTGAGTCCTCACTGTGCCGCTAACCAACACTGGATGTTATGCTCATTCAGCATTATATCTGTATTTTCTCTCTTATTGCTTTTTACCACAGTTCCCTGGTGAGAAACTGAAGACTGAAGATATTCAGAAGAGAAAATGCTGGAAATACTCAACAGGTCAGGCACCGCTCCAAAAATAAGGGAGGGCAATTTTCAAAATGTTGGCCCCTCCGCGCCGACTGAGCGGTAAGTCCTTACTGACCCATGGCCACCTCTTTGAGGCGGTCACAGCTCTTATAGAAAGGGCCAATTTCGGCTCCATTCAGTTTTACTGACATACATATATTTGTTATGACCTGTAATCTACATAGCTGGCTGGGGGGTATGGAGTGATTCATTGCATGAAGGTACTGGTTAATAGATTTGTATGTATACGATAGCAGGGTGGCACAAACAGATTAAGTTTACAATTTACACGCCAACGTAAAGTTGGGCTGGGTTATGCATGTGGAATCTTTAGCACTTGGAGACCAGTCCCAGACGTGGTGCAACATTGCTCCAGTTCGAGTCACGTGGCACACATACAAGCGAATTGCAACATCCAGAAATTTACTGTTCACTTTAGTTATCTCCCAATCTTTTGATCAGATATTTTTACTATATTTTATATACATCCAGACAGATTTTCGTCTTCTTTCACTTGGGGACAGAAGATCAACTGGACGAAGGGCATGGAGGCTTGCATGGTCATGATAGAGCCTGATTTTCCATCCATCAATTTAAAGAAAGAGAAAATCGGTGGCCTCTGTTACAAGGTTGTAATCCTCCTCGCTCTATTCTCCTTCTCTGCCTAGGAATTGTCTATGTACAAGTGTAAATAGAGGAAAAGATGCCCCTTCTTTCCTTAAAAATGTTGCCCCCGCCCCAATCTTCTCTCCTTGCTGGCATACGGTGTCATGAGGTGTCAGAAGCTCTGTGGCACTTTGCTCAATTGGCCGTTTTTCATGCATGAGCCTAGACATTGAGTTCAGGTTATTGTATCATGGTGGTGGGGGGTAGTAACCACTGCTGAACCTAATCTTGTCCACACCAAACATCCATGAATACTAACTTTCCACGAGACATTGGGTTGTGAGCAGGAACAGAACGTTGGCTGTTTTTTTCCCACCTTCCATAGCATCGAGGCCAATTTTAGCATCCCATTGCTGCACTGGTTGAGATCAGCTATTTCAGCAGGGATCAGGGACTGAGCCTGGGACCTTCTTGATCTGTGTGGCTCAGTTCTACAACTGAGAGTTTGGGTAACAGTGATAAAATAGTGATGGAGTAGTTGAGGTGAATAGCATAGCTGCTTTTAAGGGGAAATTAGATAAGTACATGAGAGAGAAAGGAATAGCGGTTATGCTGATAGGGTTAGATCAGAGGTTCCTGAACTTTACTGATTGCATTCCCCCTTCCAGACCTACCAGCTTAAGTGTATCCCTACCAGCATGCAGGTTTAATATTTTAACCCCTTTAATGCCCAAGCATTGTACAAAATGTACAAATTATAATACAAATATACAACTTAGTGCGCAGTGATTGGAGGTGAGGGCTCTGTAAGTCATTGTCTGTGTATCTATGTTCTCATTAGTACATCTATATACATTAAATTAACGACTTTATAGAACAAGATCTCAAGAGTTTTAAAGCTTTGTCTGAATAGCCTATTATAAAAATGCAATAAATAAATCAAATAATTAATAAATAAAATCCACTATTAGACAATTTCTTCTGTGTATCCCCCAGAGATGTGGGGAATGCGAACCAGTTTGGGAACACCTATGTTAGATGAAGTACGAAGAGAGGAGGCTCTTGTGAAGCATAAACACTAACATGGACAGTTGGGCCGATGGCCAGTTTCTGTGCTGTAAATTCTATGTAATGTATGTAAATACACCATCTTTGTTCTCGTGGTTTATGGCATCACCTGAACCCCTGGATGCATTACTGTCATGTTACCCACTCCCCCAGCTCTGTAATGTCCTTTATTAATCACATATAATTATGAATAAGAACATGGTTTGGACAAGAAGCAGTGCTTATACAGAAGGTCCCAGAAAGATGACTGCGATGGTTTGGGCACGTTTCAAGAATGGAAACAGCTGGAATATCTTTCATGACCCTGAACACAGAGGTACATGGAACAAGGAAGACCAAGGAAGCACTGGACAGACAATGTTAAAAGTGACCTGTAATAGAAAGGGATACAAATCCAGGCTAGTTCAGAACTGACAACAGTGAAGTGAATTCATGTCGCTGCTGAGCTGACAAACGGGAATTTAGTAGTTAATTGTAATCACTGTATACTAACCCCTTTGAAGTTGCTCATAGCCTGAATGTAGATTCTGTAGCTCTTCTTAGGTTCCAGTGGTGCATTCCAGTAGCCATTGTAGGTGTTATTGTCTCCAACAGTGAAAGGCATAGGCGCTGGGAGGCTGCTGGGCGGGAGCTCTGCGCTGTAGTAGTGTGGTGAGCCTTCACTTGCAGCGTCCTCGTGTGTAACGGGGAAAGGAAAGCACTCCTGCGTTTTGGCTTCTCGCTTCACTTTATGTAGCTTGTCCTCTTCCACAACAACCTGGTAAACACTTTAAACACCAAGAACAATTGAAATTAACAATTAATTATCTTGTACGCAGCAGTTCAATTTGAAACAATTAGAATAAAAAATGCTACAACTTCATTTTATAAGATGATATGTGGAGAGACCGGAGAAACTGGCATTATTCTCCTTAGTGTCAGCTGTAGCTCACTTGGTAGCACTCTCCCCTTTGAGTCAGAAGGTTGTAGGTTCAAGTCTCACTCCAGAAATTTGAACACAAAATCTAGGCTGGCACTCCAGTGCAGTACTGAGGGAATGCTGCACTGTTGGATGTGCTGTCTTTCAGATGAGACGTTAAACCGAGCTCCCGTCTGCCCTCTCAGGTGGACGTAAAAGATTCCATGGCACTATTTCGAAGAACAGCAGGGGAATTCTCTCCAGTATCCTGGCCAATATTTACCCCTCAATCAACATCACTAAAAAACAGGTTATCTGTTAGTTACCACATTGCTACTTGTGGGAGCTTGCTGTGCGCAAATTTGCTGCCGCGGTTTCTACATTACGACAGTGAATACTCTTCAAAAGTATTTCATTGGCTGTAAAGTCCTTTGTGACGTCCTGAGATCGTTAAGGAGAGATTTAATAAAGATGTTCAAAATGATGAAGGGCTTTGATAGAGTAAATAAGAAACTGTTTCCAGTGGCAGAAGGGTCGGTAACCAGAGGACACAGATTTAAGGGGGGCTGAACGGAAGGGGGGGCTGAACGGGAGGGAAGGGGAAGGGGCTGAACTGGGGTGGGGGAGGCTGAACGGAAGGAAGGGAGGCTGAACAGGCCCCGCCGCCGACGCTGACACTGGGCCGCCACGGAGGACTTTGGGCGGACAGGCCCCCAGCGAGATGTCGGGCGGACAGGCCCCGCCGCCGATGCTGACACTGGGCCGCCACGGAGGACTTTGGGCGGACAGGCCCCCAGCGAGATGTCGGGCGGACAGGCGCCGCCGGCTGCTACGGAGGACTTTGGGCGGGTCCCGCCCCCAGTGAGATGCCGGGTGGGCGGGCCCCGCCGATGAGCTAAGATGTGTCAGGCCACTCGGCCAGGGATAGGGGCGACGTCCCTTCGGCCTGGGATAGGGTTGTCGCCCGGAGGACGCGCTGGGAGGGGCAGGAGCTACTGTGCACGTGCACAGCTGCCGGCACTGTTTTTGGCGCAGGGTTGTAGCTCCACCCCCAGCAGCTCCTGCTGCGCCTCACCAAGCTGGAAACGGGCCTACAGATATCGGAGAATCGCGAGGTAAGTATTCGGCGCAATTTTTGTTCTACAAATTAGGCGGGCCTCTCCAATGTGTGCCGTTCTAGCGGGGGTCTGAAACTTGAGCCCTTTGATTCTAGAAGATGAGTTTATGAAAAATACATTTTAAAAGGTGACGTATGTTATACTCCGACCTTTCACCTCTGGAACCTGAAATCTTCCAGTTGAAAGGGCAGTCACAATCCAATTTCAAATGGACGTGGGTCCATAATTCAGCACTAAATTAGCAACTTCATTTGGGGAGACAACAGAATAACTGATGTGAAAAGTTGAAACCGTTACTACTATGCAGCATTATTCTCATGTAGTGGCTGAGGAGCAGAGTGGAGTTATCTCCACTGTACAGGAGTCTTTTTCAACTTTGCCTTCTGGTAGGTAACCTGGCAGAACGGAGTGGTTCAATGAAATGAAAACTAGGTGGCTTCTACAATGGGCAAGTGATCCGCTCCGTCAGATTACTGCCCAATCAGTGAAGGTGAAAATGACCTCCTTACATCTCTTCATACTACATCTGACCTGGAAAATATTTGATGCTGAGAATTGGTGGCCAAAATGGGAAAATGTTCTCTTTCCCAACACTAACATCACTCAGCAAAATTCACCGAAAGAAGGACTTAGTAGGTGGGACACGTCGGCAAGAAGTTTAAGTGCACTGTGCCGCCAAGTGGCAGATGTGAGTTTACACCTAAATACCCCAAAGAGTAGATGCCAACTTAATTAATCATTTTAAACCTGAGATTGATAGATTTTTGCAAGCCAAGGGTATAAAAGGATATAGAGTCAAGGCAGATGGATGGAGTTAAGATACAGATCTGCCATGATCTTAGTAATTGGCTGAACAGGCTCAAGGGACTGAATGGCCTATCCCTGTTACTACGCTCCTAAGAGAAGAAATTGTAGCCTCTGCCTTTGCAGGTAGTATGTAAACTGCTATTGATGCTCTATTGTCTCCAGAAATACCGGCTAAAGAAACCTCTTCAGCTGGGCTTGAGGCATCTCTGGAGGCAGCAAGGTTACCTCATTTACCTTTGAGCCCTGCCACCAGCAGTAGCAACACTGCAAGGGTTAAACTAATAATGGCACTGCTCCTCTTTACTGAAGTATGAAATTGCAGGAGGCAGCGAGCAGAGACGGGATGAACCTCACACAGAGGGGGACCATCACCCATGCCAAGTCTCATGTAAAATACACTGGAAATTTCATTAAAATCAAATGATATATTTATTTGAACTCAATAACTCTGTTGGAGAATCGAATTGGGTTTGGAAAGATTTCCTTCCAGAATTTTATGTTTACCGCTCTGAGTGTATAGTTGATCAGAAATGCTGGTAGTGAATTTGACAGCTGTTCAATAGACCCATGAAAATTAAGGTTGGGTCATTTATCTTTATTAGCCGACAACAGGAAAAAGAAAAGACTTGCATTTCTATAGTGCCTTTCATGAACTCAGGACATCCCAAAGCACTTTTTGAAATGTAATCACTGTTGTAATATAGGGAAACATGGCAGCCAATTTGTGCACAACAATCCCACAAACAGCAAGAAGATAAATGACCAGATAATCTGTTTTAGTGATGTTGATTGAGGGATGCCAAGGAAGAACTCCCTTGATCTTCTCCGAAATAGTGCCATGGGATCTTTTACCTCCACATGAAAGGGAAGACACATGCTTCTCATCAGCTGCACTCCTCTGATGTAAAACTGCTCATTGCTCCCCTGGAGAATGCTTCAATCCCAGTCGCATGATACACTCCGCACCTGTGTGGCAGTTGCACTTTCACACCACTTCCATGGGCTTTCCATGGTGTGTGGGTACAGGCCAGACCTGAGTGGAAACTGTCCCCACACAGAGAAAGTGTCAGCCAGCGGCGTCATCCCAATATTGGCATTGGTGCCAATCCTTCAGATAGGTCCGAGCACTTCAGGGTGCAGTGCCAACCTATTTACCTTAACACACCATCGCCAATGTCAGACTTGCAGACAGTATGTTAAGCTCAGTGTAAATCACATCCCTGAGTTGTTGCTTTGTGTTATTTACATCAACAGACTGTGCCATCTAATCTACTCCATTTCAAACTAATCCTCTCATCTCATTCATCACATTTATTATGTGTTACTCTCTCTAATGGACTTAGTTGTTCAACTTGATCATCTTTTGATGAACTAAACAGACAAAGGATTTCTTTAAATATGTAACTCTCCTCTTTTATATAACAGCTGCTAAATGGACTGTCGTCACCTTTTAGAAGTGATACGAAGTAGGATTACAGAAATGTCCTAGGCAAAAGACTCTTATCTTAATTCCCTGCGCTCTTGAATAACATATTGTAATCTTGTTGATTTTTTTAAAATCCTGATGCAGAATTGCCAATACAGACTTCAAAGAAAGTAATTGGAGAGAGCCTCTGTGAAAATAGTTGATCGACAACATAAGCGTAAACAAAAAGATAATCCTGAAAAAAAAAAATCATCATGAAGGTGGTGGTGGAGAATTGCTCTTGTGGACATGTACAGTGAAATTGTAGACATGTTTACACGTGTTTACAGTGTTGCTCTGGACACTGACCATTGAAAATCTCCACCAAACCCCCATCCCCTCAACCTCCACAACGTATGTACACGTAGATCTTAGGACAGTGTCAAGTTATTCAACCACGAATCAGTAGCCAACACCACATGGTTCATTGTTAGCAGTCAGTTCTAATGGTCTCCACTTTTTCTTCAACAGCACATCCCAAACCTGCGAACTCTACCACCTAGAAGGACAAGAGCAGCAGATGCATGGGAACACCACCACCTCCAAGTCACACACCATCCTATCTTGGAAATATATTGCCGTTCCTTCATCGTCGTTAGGTCAAAATCCTGGAGTTCCATCCCTAACAGCACTGTGGGAGTACCTACACCACACGGACTGCAGCGATTCAAGAAGACAGCTCACCACCACCTTCTCAAGGGCAATTAGGGATGAGCAATAAATGCTGGTCTTGTCAGCGATGTCACATCCCATGAATGAATAAAAAAAAATCACATTCATTTCAAAATTCTGTTGGATCATTGGCAAACAGTTTAACTAACTAGAACCTCTACCCATATTAAGCATAACTTACTGCAATGGCTGGCAAATTCTACACAGTTGCTGTGCCCACACTATTAAATAAGGCCTCCTACTGGATTAAATATTAAGGCACAGTTATTTTTATTACAGTAACAATAGGCACTTCTATAGCGCATCAGCATAGCACTGCTGGCACCAAGGTAATGGGCCACAGAGTGTCAGGATTTGTGTTTGTGGCAATGATTTCTCCCACATATTAGCAGAGGCAATAGAGATGCATAATTCAGAAGGTGAATGAATTATTGGTCACTCATTGGTGGCATCTTGAGAGAGCCAAGACCAGACACCTGGAGGCAGGATGCCTGCCTGCCCACCCTCTCTGCTAGGGAAGTGCAGACGCATAGAACTAAATTTAAACCAAAACAAAGGCATTTACAAAAAAGATCCTGCAAGCCAGTAAGTTCAGATGCCAAGGGCCATTAGTAATTTTATTTACTTCACAGCATTGTTGCCGATGGCAACCCTGACTTTGGTGCGGGAGCTCAAAGGAAAATGAAGCAGCCCTATTGTCTTTGGAGTAGGATTGGCAAACTTCCAGGATTACCCTGGAGTTTCCAGGAATTAAAGATTAATCTCCAATGCTGCTGCAAACAACTCAGAATAAAAGTCATTGGAACATTCAAAAAAAAGTATGTTTTTTTTATTTTCTTTGAACACTTTCATTTATTAGCTATAAAAATATTGGAGATGGGGTATTAAACAAAAAAGGCTGTTTGACTGACAGTCAGGAATCGCCTGATCGGGCAACAAGGACAAACTTACGCACCCACACCAGATTCACTGGCTCCGGTTCTATTTGGCGCCTGATGGGGAATGCTGCCGGTTTGGGTATATAAATGGGGGAAGAGTGTCACCACGCCAGTATAATGCAGCTTGCCCAAAACTACAGCCAATAAAAGTTTCAACCAACATTTTGAAAAGGACATTTATCTTTGTTTTGCACAATATGCTGCTGTTGGTAGCACAGTCTTGCTGAGTGTAATATCTGATGCTGCGTGTTATGCTAATTCAATATTTTAATATTTTCTCCCTCATTGATTTTACTGAAGTCTCCCAGTGAGAAGTCAAAGACTAAAGATATTCTGCTTCCCTAACATTCATAGATCTTCATGACGGTAATCTGCATGGAGTATATGGCTCGCTGGGTGGGTATGGAGTGACAGATGGGTTCTTCCCTCTCCACAGTCTCTTACTTTCATTGCCAGGAGATCTCACCTGACTGGAGCACCTCGGCCTCGAGCAGGCTTCAGCTGGACGGTAATAGTGGTGTCTGTTTCATCCAGCGGAGAAGGCATGTCACCGTAATCGAAGGAGGGAGCTGGAGGGGTGAGAAAGTTCAGAGGTACGATCAACCATTTTAAGTTGGGACAACCCAAAGACTGATCCACAAAAGTGTCCAAAAACAATCCAGGTTCAAATATAATGGCCTGGAAATCCAGGCCTCCCCGGGTCCACACGGACCCGGGAAGGCATCGTAAAAGCCGGTTTTCAGTGCATAATGTGCATGCGCTGAAAACCGGCTTTTCCGATCTGTCAATAGCTTGACAGATTGCACGCATCTCTGGAACGAGGACATTTGCAAGGGCAAGATTGTGGGATTTACCCAGCATATGCCCTCAAAACTATTGCACCTGATAAAAGCAGGCGCATAGCCTACTTTTACAGGTGTAAGAGTTTTAAAACTTACAAAAATATAATTTAATTAAATTTTAAAAAACACATTTTATTGTTAAAAACCTTGCCCACTATGGTAAGTTTATTTTTAACCCTAATTACAAAACTTTAAAAAAAAACAGAAAAATATATATTTTTTAAGGCATTTATTAACTTTAATTTCAATTAATTTTAATTATGTGAGGTGTGTTTTTTATTTTTTATAATGGTATTTAGTGTGTTTGGTTTCTTATTCTCATTAATAGCAATGAGAACTTATAGATACGGTGTTCTGAGAAAGCTGTGGAATACTGTACGTGATTGGCTGAGCAGTTACACGTGACTGCACCTTCTGTGTGGGAACCTGGAGGATGGGAGCGCGCTTCGCAGCGCGGGAAGAGAAGGCCTCCCCACCAGAATCCCACGCTCCTCCGGGACCACCAGGTACATTCGTAGAAATGTTTCAGGTCGGAGGCATCCACCCGCGGGAAGCCTCTGACCGCAATTTCTGGGCCATTAACAGACCAAAGTGATATAGCACCAATTCCATTTAAGTATTTTGCATATTTCATGGAGATATCATAACCAGGGCTCATGGGTAATTATTGCTAAGAGTTTTCCCCTGAAAATTAGTTTGAAGAGAATGTTCGAAGGACAAGCATCCTAACCTCACAGCACACACTTGCTGAATAAGAACGGTTACCACCTGGCTGCTTTTAGACCAGATAGTAGAGTTTTTGAGTGGTCTATCTGAAAATTTATGACCCGTGAATAGATCACCAACATCTGTTTTTTAAGCGAAGAGTCGGTACAACACTAGAGTGGTTATGTGACTGGACACCTAATCCAGCATCCTGGACTAAAAATCTAGAGGACGTGAATTCAAATCCCACCAAGGTGGTTTGAGAATTTGAATTCCGAAAATCTGGAATTAAAGAAGCTGGTATCAGTAAAAGTGACCTTGAAGCTGTTGGATTGTCATAAAACCCCAACTAGTTCATTAATGTCCTTCAGGGAAGGGAGCCTGCCGTCCTTACCTGGTCTGGCCTATTTCTGACTCGATTCCCACACCTCTCGATTCTCTTGTATTCCTGTACCCAGACCACTCACTTGCCTCCCCTCTGAAATGCTCCTAAACTCCAGATCCCAACCCTATCCAATGCATTCATTTTACAAGCTGGAATTGATAGATGGGCTTTGCAGCTGGAATATAATTATTTGCTATATCCGAGGTGTATCCTTACTATAAATTCATAGTCAGTATGACTTTACATACTGTGTTGTGTTCTGTACTTCCACTTTATAACAATTGTTTTTATTTGCTCTTGGGATGTGGGCAACATGTCGGCAAAGCAGCAATTTTATTGCCCAATGTTATTGGCCTGAGAACATTAACAGTCAGTCACATACTGTGGGACAGCAATCACGGTGCACTAATTCTGATTGAAACTCTACAGGATATGCTCCAACAGTCAAACTAGGTTATCACTCTTAATTTAACCTTGCCTGAAGAACTGGGGGTAGAAATTCTGGTCTGCCCGAAACGGGACGCATCTACGGCTTTTTGGCCGCCATTACCGCCTCAATGGTTGCGGCGGCCATTTGATCAAAATTCAGTGATTTCTGGAAAAAATGGCACCAGCGGTATTGTCCGGTGGGAATCAGCAGTTTGCAGCGGCGTGGGTGGGGAGTGTGGAGCGGAGTCTGGATGGGGAAATTCACCTTCTGGTGATTTGGTGTTAACGAGCCAGCTGGTCCCTGGCCTTCTTTGCAGCTAGGCCCTGAGGAGGGAAGGCCTTTCAATGAAGGCCATGGCTGCTGCACCTGTAGCAAGGAGGGCAACCCGTTTCTCAGATGCAGGCTGTGGAGGGCAGGAGGTGAATCCTGTACCCCGATGCAGGCAGACTGACTCGGGAGGTATTTGGAAATGCATGGAGAAAGATAGCTGTGGAGGTCTCAGGAACCCCCATTCATGATCGCACCGCCACCCAATGCCGAAAAAGGATGAACGACATCTTTCATTTGTTGAGACTATCTGTTGCACCAACTGCTGACCTTCCATCTGCGAGCCTCTCCTTCATCCTTCTCTTATTTCCCACCTTTACTATATATTGACTGAAGCAGCATTTTATTGCTGAGGCCTCTATGGGCCCTGAGAAGGGAAGGCCTTTCAGTGAAGGCCAGTGATTTGCGGCGTTTTTTTTGGAGCAGGCTGCTTTTTTGGCCTAAGTTAAAAAACCACAGTTTCCCCAATCAATTTGCACCAGCGTAACTCATAAGAATTAGGAACAGGAGTAGGCCATCTAGCCCCTCGAGCCTGCTCCGCTGTTAGTTATGATTTTTTTAGGTACTTTTTTTTCAGCCAAAGGGGGCATAACCTGCCAACCGTGCCAATTCTGGCCATTTAAACAAGTTTGGCCAGCTGAGAGTTACTCCAGTTCTTCTTAGGCCAGCGTATGTGGCCTCTGCAGAAAAACCTTCTGGAGAGTTAAAGAAATCGGCGCAGGTAAGTGCAGCAGATGCCCGGACAGCAACAGCAGGAAAGGTAGGAGAGGGGGGGGAAAGAGAGGGGAATGGGGTTGGGGGGTGGGGGGAAGCCTTTCGGGTGTAGTTAGGTGCATGGACCGGAAGTGAGGAGGCCATTCCACCTGGGATAGGGGCGGGGGAGCGACCAGGAGGCCACTTGGCCTGCGTTAGGGGCGGGGGAGCGGACTTAGAGGCCCTTCAGCCTGGGATAGGGGCGGGGATTGGCATTGGCAATTTTAATAATTGGAGATAAGTTGTTGCGATATATTTTAATGTGTTTTGAAGTTGATGCAATGTATTTTAATGTGTTGCGAGCTGGCTGTATATTTCACTTTCCAGCCTCAGCCCACATTGTGTCCCTGGTTACCATGGCAACCTGATTTTTTTGCGAAGAACAGGTTAGGCTGCGCCAAAATGAGGAAATCCAATGGGAGACTTAGAACATTTTCTTTTGGCATACTTGGGCCCCCAAAAAACGGGCGTAACTCTTCAAGTACGCCAGAAAAAAACTTTGGGAAAAATTGAGCCCTATATATGTGTGTGCTCTCGCAATGGAGGCTCCCTTTTATGTCACAGCTACAGCTGCATGTCAGGGACACACACTTTTACACTCATTTCTGAAAGCTCATGACACTGCTACTCAGCAACCATTCTTTGTTTTGCAGGCCAAGGTTGTGCAGGCCAATGGAGCAAAGGAGCACTGGTGGTGATGAGGCTCAGCTTCGGATCCTTACACCTGTGGAAGTAAGGGTCAAGACGCTAGTGGGCAGACATGCTGCTTTCCCTGTGGCCTCTGGTACTGCCGATCCCACTGTGGGTAAGTGAAGGACCTCCTTTAATGCTATCTCTCCTGAAAGCGCAAGCGCCTACTGTGTCTTTCCTTCTGAAAGTATGCAAGTTGCGGCCTCCATCCATCAATTCCCTACCCCTCCCTTCACGGCAGCCCTTGTGCCATTTATCTTTGCAGATGAGAAGCCAAGAGGGAGCCAAATCGAGGGTCCTAGTGCTGGTGCGATTGGGAGGGCAAGGCAGGATGACAGCCTCGAGGGCAATGGCAGCCAAGGCCAGGGAGAGGCTGATGTTGAGACTGAGAGGCGAGGCCTGGAGGACAGCCTAGAGGGCAATGACAGCCATGATGATCCTGACTTTAGGGGCTGGAGCCTGGAGTCCACTCCATCTGTTGGCACCATATCAGATGAAGAAGAGGGGGACACTGCTGTCAGCATCGCGTCACTGCTTCCTACAGTCACACACACCAGCTCAGATACTGGGATACGCAGTCGGATCTAGTAGACATAGCAGCGGGGTCTGCCACTGGGTGTTGCACCGGAGCCTAGCGGGCTGCAGCATGGCGACGGGCATAGGGAACCTCTGGTGCCATCTCCCCGGGAGGCAAGTGCTCATGGGAATTCTGCTGAAGAGGACTCAGGTAAGTCCATCGATGTTGGGGATTATGAAAGAAGGGTGGAGGCCATTCATTCCCAGATGTTGGGGGCAGTGACAAGGGTGCCAGACAAGCTGTCGGAAGTGGTCAGGAGCGTGGAGAAGTCCGCCTCCCACACTGTCGACAGATCTGCGCACACTATGGAGCCCATCATTGCCAGTGTGCAGGCGATGGTGGATTCCCAGAGAGATCGTGCGGATCCAGCTGTGATGCCGTGACTCGTTGGTGATGTGGCAGTTGCCATTTCAGCACAGGCGCAAGTGAACGAGCGCATCAGTACTGTTTTGGAAAAGATGGCCGCAGCCCTGTAAGCTCAGAATGTTCTTATGCACTCTGGGCAACAGGCCACGGAGCATCTTAGTGCTGTCATTTCTGGTGGCTTTGAGACTGTGACTGCTTTCATTCAGTCTCAGCTGGTTGCCACCCGACACCTCAGTGTTGCCTTCGGGCGACCTTCCGGTGTGGTGCCGGAGCACCGACCTGAGCTCCCTCAGATTGGTGCCGGTGGTCGTGTGCTGCCCCCGGAGAGTGACACAGGCTTCTCGGACCAGGATCCTGATGATGTGCTCTCTCAGGATCACATTATTCCTGACCCCAGATCTGTCACTCCGCCATTGCCTCCAAGCATGGAGTTGCCTGAGCCATGGCCGACTAAACCCTCCAAGGAGGGTGTTGCCCAGTCTCCAGCCGGCCCTTCCAGGGCCAGAGCTGATTGAGGGCGTCCTAAAGGACATCAGTAGCGTCTACACAGGAAACACAGCAGCCTTCCCAGACCCATGAGGCAGCCACAGGGGAGACACTGTGGCGTAGTAGCAGGATAAGTTTGCATAAGAGGGATTATAAGGAGATGCACAAGTGTGAGAAATGATTTTGTGTATGTTTTTTACACCTTTCTTTATTATTTAATAAATCTTTATTTTGGGTTCCTCTTTCTGGGCAATTTGATGGTGGGCAATGATGTATGAAAGGACTTATTGGGATGGCCATGGAAAAGCAAAGATGAAGGGTGATGTGGGCATTAACTCATCAGAAACAAGCAGCGATGAGATGGGTCTGCATTTTCCTTGCAAGGTTGGGATGGCAACGACGCCCCCTGCGTGGCTGGTGACACGCATCCTGGTCCTCCTCCTCTTGCACCTCCTCCTCCTCCTCCTGCGCCTCCTCCTGAGATGCTACTGGTGGATCGACCTCCAGCGACTGGCCCCTCATGATTGCCAGGTTGTGAAGCGTGCAGCAGACAACCACGAATGGGGAGACCTGCTCAGGCGAGTACTGCAACACTCCACCAGAGCGGTCCAGGCAACGGAACCTCTACTCGAGGATCCCGATGCAGTGCTGAGTTATATGCACCTGGTGCCGGAATGAGAGTCGCTGTAAGCATCTTCGGCAGCAGTCCTGAGGTTGTGAAGGGGAGTGAGCAGCCAAGTGCACAGGGGATATCCCTCGTCACCAAGCAGCAATCCACAATCTTGGTTTGGGCCCGAGAACACGGTGGGCACACTGCTCTGGCACAGGATGAAGGCATCGTGGCTGCTGCCTGGATACCGGGTTTCAACTGCCATGACCTTGCGCTGGTGGTTGCACACCAGTTGGACATTGAGGGAGTGGAATCCCTTTCTGTTGATAAACATCTCAGCATGGGTTTGTGGTGCCCTCAGTGCGATGTGTGTGCAGTCGATGGGGCCTTGCACCCTGGGGAACCCTGCAATCCGCACAAATCCTGTCTACTGCTCCATCTGCTTCTCCATGTTCATCGGGAAAGAAATGTATTGCAGTCTTCTCCTGTAGAGAGCATCTGTGACTTGATGGATGTAGCGATGGGTGGAGAACTGAGAGATGTTAGGTATGTCTGCAGTTTCAGACCGGAAAGAGCCAGTCATGTAAAAGTTTAGTGCAATGGTCAGTTTGGTTTCAACGCCTCGTCCGAGGCTGCAGATCTGGGTGCAGAAGATTGCACAGCTCCCTGTGGATATCCTTCCTGAATCGGAGCCTTCGCAGACGGTAGAGCCTTCTTCCCCAAACTCTATGCTGGGCCCCTCTTTTGGTAGCTGGCTGATTGGATTCTCCCTCATCCTCTTGATGCTCCTCAGCCTCTGCTTCTGGCAAGCATCTACCTCATCGCCCACTATCATAGCGTATCTGACCCTCCTCCTCACGCCTTCCTGGCCAACCTCCAGAGAGGTCTGTGGCCATCTCCAAGCCCTTCTCTATGTGGGCAGCCTCACTTGCCCGCTGCCTCAGGGCCCGTTGCCGACGGCGCCGCATTCCTCTATGTGCCTCCCTGCCGCGCACAATGTGCACAAGGTGTTCCCCTGCTAGCATTGAGCCCATTGCATCTGCAGGCTCAACCCTCACTATGAGTCCTCTGTGGAGTGCAAATTGAGGCCCCCAGGCCAATAGTAATCACTGCCGATGTCAAAAGGGTGTGTGAGAAACTTTTCACAAGCCCGTAAAACTTTTCAAAAGTCCTAAAAAGTTTGGTCCAAATAAATGGCGATTCAACCAGCACTCTTTCACCTCCGCTGGCGGTCTCGAGCAAGCTGGCACAGTGCTCCAACACAAAAAGCTGTCGGGGGGCCCTGTCAGGCAGCAGGTTGCATTTTTTAGAGTGAATATAGGTTCCGGGATGGAGAGGCAGCTGTGCGCACTCTGATTACGTAATTAAGGCCGCATCCACAATACCGCGGCGGAAGTGGGGGGAGCAGGGCGGAAGTGAACACCGCTGCAAAACTGCCCCCTCCCCCCCAGATGACAATTTCGCTGGCGGCAGCCATTGGACCGCAAGTTGGCGACCACTCACCTCTGCTGCTTGGCCGCCGCATTCCGGCCAGAAGAGGCCTTTCCGAAAGGCTGAATTTCGGCCCCCTAGTGTGTTTGAGCTAGTAATGTAGGTAATAAAGAACATTTTCTCAGACTGCTCAACAGACTCATGTGGAAGTAGTTGTTGGGGCCTGGCGTATTTTTACCACTGCCAACTTACAAAAGCTAGGAAAGCAGTCCAACACTAGAGTAAAGCAGCACAGCCATCATCTCATTGTTGCGTTACATCGCATGCGGTATGTAATACCACCTTTCTTCGTCAAGGCTAGATTTCTGTGAAAAACTGGACCATCATAATGACATCACTTTCCAGTAAAACATCTGCCTTGTTGCTTGCATAATGTGTGTCCAGCTGTTGGAACACTTTCAGTTTCATTTCAATGTGGTTATCAACTTTTCTTTCCCAGCAGCTGTCAAATCATTAAAGTTATGATTTAATGGAGAGATGATAGTTAAAGAGCTCAGCTTTTTCAGTGCCTAACTCAACACGCTAGCTAAGATTATATAATGTTGCTGTACCCTCTGTTGGTGCTGGACTGATCCTTGAAGATTTTGTGCCAGAGATGTTTGGAATCTTCCTGGCATTTGGCTTTTGGACAAAAAACTTCCCTTTAGTTTTAGAGCCTGTTTTTAAAAGATGCGGGTTCTTGGCAGTTTATGTCTCCTTAAAGGTCTATGGAATCTGTTTCTCTTAGCTTTAACAGTCTCCATACACATTGTGGTAGCCCAGATGCCCAGCCACTAGGTGTATTTTTCATTTGCCCATCTTGCCTTCGCTGTTTTCATTTTTGCATTTGTAAGATACTTAGGAACATACAAAAAAGGAAGGCTATAGAAGACCACCGGTTCATCAAGTGTGTCCGACCCCGGCAACCTCTACCCATTAGTCTACATCAGACCCAGACATGATGCAAGGGAAACCCTAGTAGTAAAGTGCTTTGGGAACAATAGTAGTGGAGAGCTTTGACTCTTTTACATTCTGTTGAGGGTACAAAAGAGCGACAGCTAAGGGAAGCTAAAGGCAAGAAGAAAATGAAAATGAGTTAGAAATATTAAAAATAAACCATATGCCCCTTCCATAATCGGCGGCCTTGCTTTCTGTCACTATGCTTTTGCCCTCTGGCAATCTCTCCTAATTACCTCCCTCCCTTCTTTCAAAGTCACCTGTTCCTGCCATGCCTGCTACACTCACCACATGTCTTGTCTCAAATTATTCAGGCACTGTATTCCAAAATATTATTTTCTGTAGGATACATTTCTTCTTCTATTAGAAGAAAATATTCAAAAAGTTATCAGGCATTCTTGCACATAAAAAAGTAATTTTTGGTTCCGGTAGACACTAAATCAGCATGTTCGAATTGGCTTTCTGCTGCACATGATTAATAATAGTAATCATTTTGCACATTTGGATTAATTGTTCTCTAAACCAAGTTGTCCCCAGGTTGCTCACAGGGTATTGTACCTGCAGTGAATGCACAAGCTCTAAGATAATAAACAGAAAAATATCTATTCAGCCTTCTGGACATTGCCAGCTATGACATTAACCACGGACAAAATAATGGCCCAGAATTTGCTAGAGCAGGGCATCTCACGGCATGTCCCATTTGTTAGACATTTCCCTTCACCCTACAACTCAATAATCTTTTGCGCTGCAGGTTGCTGGAAGTATGTGCTGATAGCGAGGGCAACAGGGCATCTGGGACCTTGGTGAACAATGGGACCAACAGATTATCTCCTTAACCAATGAGTTGTAAGGATTGAAAAAGAAACAGAGGAACGATGGAGTAGGAGGGTGAATTAGAATCAAATCAGATATAGAAAGAGAAATACAGTTGCTGACTGTCTATATGTGGTATAGTTTCTCTGGAGTCATGAAGTGTACTTGGTTCCACATGCTAGAGTCAACATTGCAAATGGAGCGATACACGAACACTATATGCGATATTTCCCCTTCTGGCTTGAGTGTTAGGGGCCGAAATTACCCCTCCCGAAAAGGCCTCTGGCCGCCTGAAATCGGTAACCACGAAACGACGCAGAATGGCCGCCAACTCTCCGTGGAGGAGCCGACATTTTGTAAATTGCCCTACCTCAGGTTTGGAGCGGTGTCCGGGGCCGTTCCGCCTGTTTTCCCGTCGCAGCATGCACGTGCCGACCCCTTTCCGACTGGCAGGGATCCACTCGCAAAATCACTCCTCGGGAAATTGCCCCATCGAAAATTGTCCCCCGGGAGCAGTCCCACCACAAGTCGGTGGTCCTGACAGCTTTTGCTGTCGGTGCACCCTCTGTAGCTTGGCGGCCCGGCTGCTTTTAAAGGGGAGGGCGCACTGCCGCAACTCCCAAGTCGACCGACTGCCAGGTCTGCCCAATAATTATGCCCCCAGGTTTGGCCAGGCCGCCAACAGGCAGCCTGGCAACCCCTCTTGGACTCATACTGATGGAGCACGAGCGTAGCCATATACCATTTACCTACATCATCAGAATGTAGGTAGATGATTAGTGGCATCTCTTGGAGCACGCTGGAGTCTAATGCAGGGGTTGGGTCCCAGCAGCGGAGGTCGGAAGCAGCGAGGGGCGGAGGTCGGAAGCAGAGGTCGGGACTGACGAGCAGTGGAGGTCGGGAAGTCAGGATGGGCGAGGACCGGAGGTCAGAAACGGAGAGGACGGACGAGGCTTGGAGGAGCGGAGAGGTCGGAGCCCAGAGTTGGGTGGAGTAGTGTGGACAAGACCAAGGGAAGGCTCAGCACAGGCCAATAGCGAGGCTATGAGATTGTGAGGCTCACATTGCACGTCGAGAGTGAGGTCCTGTGGGAAGGAGGAAGGAAGGAGGACAGTAGGAGTATGTTTGAGTTTGTGTGTATGTATTGGCACATGCGATGGAGCCTGGTCTGCAGTCGTCTTGGATCCCCTTGTCACTGGACCAAGACCTTGCCCCATCAATCCCGTGTGGTGACTGGTGTGCAACAGCCACCCCATGTTAAAAGAATTCACGCACAGGCATCTTCCACCATTTAAAATGAGTTCATCGGTCACCTGAATATTCATTGTTAATGCGGAAGCAAGTCATCCTCGACTCCGAGGGACTGCTTATGATGATGATGATACCTTAGCAAGGGTGACAATGGTCTACCATTGTAGGTATAGAGTGTTCCCCTCAGTATGGGTAAGCTCTGCCACCATTTGTAGGACACTGACTCTCTTACAATCTGTCGAGGGAACAGAAGAACGACAGCTAAGGGAAATAAAAGGCAGGAAGAAAAAAATGAAAATGAAATAGAAATATTAAAAATAAACGACATATCCCTTCCATCATCGGCGGTCTTGCTCTGTTGCTCTTCTCTTGCCCTGTCAATCTCTCCTAATCACTTCCCTCCCTACTTTCAAAAACCTCCCAAGAACGCATTGCCTTTGAGTTTCCCACCCAACTTTTCTGCTCAACCCCTTCCTCCTGCTCTATGTCCACCTTTGTCCTTTTTCCTATAAACCACATCTCTCTGTACCTGAGGAATGCGAGTTGACTGGCAACACCGAGATCCCCACACCAATCCCACAAGGATATGGCCACTTCTTTTTATAAATCTAGGTTGCTTCTCCCCTCTTGCAGTTCAGCTAATTCTCTATTTTAGGCCATTTATACAGCTGTTCTCAGCATCAATAATCTTATCCGTGGAGGTTCTTGCCAATAAGAATTAGAGACATTAGAATAAGTAATTGCTTTAAGCCTTAAGTAGGAGTGGATTATCCGCTAATATGTACAGCACTAATACTGAGATAGAACTTAGGCATGTGGGAATGACAGCATTGTTGCCTAGTAACCCATCATAGGGGTTCGGTTTAAAATAATACTGCTTTAAACCAGTGATTTTTTTTTGTTGATAGACTTCATTAGACTGAACCATCATCTACAATATATCAAAATCCTTCTGTTTTTGTGACAAGGTCACACTTCAGGCATTCCTGTGTGACGCGCCATTAATTTCAATGGAGTACAGTTACACCTGCAAAACACACGTCCACCATTGGTGGCACTTTGGTAATCTTTCTCTTCACTTTGCATCCTGAACCCCATCCAACCTCTTCTGGCCTCCATTGCTGTCTTCACTCCAAGTCCTCAGCCTGTTCTCTGATGGTGTTTCTCATTAATTATTAAACTTGTCAAATGCAAAATGAATGTCTTGTATATCACCCCAATATTAATTAAGCAAATAATTCTGTAGCCACTTTCTCCTGCCAAATAATTAAATCCCAGGTTGCTTCTCCTGATCATCCCTTGCTTCTCACCTTACTCGCATGCTCTCACCACCTCTATAACACTTTATTCCCATTGCTCGAGTCCTCCCCACATCCTAGCTCCTCGTTATGCCTCAAACAACATCACTAAAATAGATTATCTGGTTATTTATCTCATTGCTGTTTGTGCGACCTTTCTGTGTGCAAATTGGCTGCTTCGCTTCCTACATTACAACAGTGGCTTCATTTCAAAGGCACTTCATTGGCTGTTAAGCGCTCTGGGACGTCCCAAGGTAGTGAAAGGCGCTGTATAAATGCAAGCTCTTTCTTTCTTGGCTCTGCTTCATGCTCTTCAAAAAGCTTGCCTAAAATATTGTCCATCTGTACAGCTGCTCTGCTGCCTCCCCTTCTTCTGTCCCCAGACAAAGAATATGACACAGAATCACATCAGCCCAAACAAAGATATACATCATAACAGACACATCAACTGAAAACAGACACAAACATCAATATCACAGAGATAGACATACAAAGAAGGAACTTGATTTTTTATATTGCCTTTCACCTCCTCAGGGTATCCCACTGAAATATTTTTGAATTATAGTCACTGTTATGTGGGCAAATGCATCATCCAATTTTCAAGATTCCACAAACAGGAATGAGTTAAATGACCAGATAATATATTTTAGTCGTGCCGGTTGAGGAATAAATATTGGCCAGGACAAGAGAACTCGCCTTTCTCCTTCAAATGATGCCATGGGATATTTTATATCCACCCGAGGACGCAGATTGAGCCTCAGTTTAACACCTCCCCTGGCATCTCTGACTGTACAGCTCTCCCTCAGTACTGCACTGAAGTGTCAGCCAAAATTATGTATTCAAGTCCAGGAGTGGGGCTTGAACCCATAACCTTCTGACTCAAGAGACAAGGGTGCTACCAGCTGAGCCACAGCTAACACAATAGAGTACATGCTGCCAGTGGTGAGCTTTGTCCCTTGACTACATACTTTGGGCCCAAGTTTCCACACGATGAAAAACGGGCGCCCCTCCGAGCCGGGCGCCCATTTTTCGTGCCTAAAACGGCACCTAAAAAAAAACTCGCGATTCTGGAGCGCCCTGCAGCTACTTGTCTGTTTGACGCGGCGCCCAGGGGGGCGGAGCCTACACTCGCGCCGATTTTGTAAGTGGGAGGAGGCGGGTACTATTTAAATTAGTTTTTTTCCTGCCGGCAACGCTGCGCGTGCGCGTTGGAGCGTTCGCGCATGCTCAGTGTGAAAAAAACTTTGGCACTCGGCCATTTTTGTAGTTCTTTGTAGCTGTTTAATTTTTGAACATTTTTTTAATAAAAGCACATTGCCATCAGCACATCAGCACTTGCAGCCTTCTCACTGTCTCTTGCCCCCCCCCCGCCCCCGCGGGAAGAACGGGCGCCTCCTCACCCCCCCCCCACGGGAAGAACGGGCGCCTCCTCCCCCCCCCGCGGGAAAGAACGGGCGCCTCCCCCCCCCCCCCCGCGGGAAGAACGGGCGCCTCCCCCCCCCCCCCCGCGGGAAAGAACGGGCGCCTCCTCCCCACCCCCCCGCGGGAAGAACGGGCGCCTCCTTCCCCCCCCCGCGGGAAGAACGGGCGCCTCCTTCCCCCCCCGCGGGAAAGAACGGGCGCCTCCTTCCCCCCCCCGCGGGAAGAACGGGCGCCTCCTTCCCCACCCCCCGCGGGAAAGAACGGGCGCCTCCTCCCCACCCCCCGCGGGAAAGAACGGGCGCCTCCTCCCCACCCCCCGCGGGAAAGAACGGGCGCCTCCTCCCCACCCCCCCGCGGGAAGAACGGGCGCCTCCTTCCCCCCCCCGCGGGAAGAACGGGCGCCTCCTTCCCCCCCCGCGGGAAAGAACGGGCGCCTCCTTCCCCCCCCCGCGGGAAGAACGGGCGCCTCCTTCCCCCCCCGCGGGAAAGAACGGGCGCCTCCTTCCCCCCCCCGCGGGAAGAACGGGCGCCTCCTCCCCACCCCCCGCGGGAAGAACGGGCGCCTCCTCCCTCCCCCGCGGGAAGAACGGGCGCCTCAGGCTGACTGCAGAATTCTCCGTGCCTAAAGCACTTTCAAACAAATAGGAAGATGGTTTATTTAATCTTTTCTTTGCTTATAAATGTTTATTCAGGTTGGATTTATTTGTATAATATTTGTAGAAGTATAAATAAGGATTGATTGTAGAATTTAATGACTTCCCTTCCCCCCCCCCCCCCCACCTCGTTCTGGACGCCTAATTTGTAACCTGCGCCTGATTTTTTAATGTGTAGAACAGGTTTTTTCAGTTCTACAAAAATCTTCACTTGCTCCATTCTAACTTAGTTTGGAGTACGTTTTCACTGTGGAAACTTTGAAACCAGGCGTCAGTGGCCGGACACGCCCCCTTTTGAAGAAAAAATTCTGTTCTAAAGTAGAACTGTTCTACCTGACTAGAACTGCAGAAAAAAAAATGTGGAGAATTGCAATTTCTAAGATAGTCCGTTCTCCACCAGTTGCTCCTAAAAATCAGGCGCAAATCATGTGGAAACTTGGGCCCTTTGGGTGGGTTGTATGTGCATTGCCCATAATTCTCTGTCCACAACTCCGAGCAAACCCACTATTTCCCAATACAGACGGATGAGGTTCCTTGCCAACCGTACGTACACGGAAAAGCAGCTCCTGAATATAATCTTAAAAGATAACATTAAATAAAATTGACATTTATATTGATATTTAATAATACAATTTACACAGCCTATATATAAACAGATGCAGCCAGCTTCGTATCCAACCAACAGCTACATTATTTCGTATCCAACCACCCCCAGATCATTTTTAATATATTCAATAAAATACAATGCATGAAATTATATAACTCTCTTTGTCTTGAAATGCAGAGGTATAATCTCATTCTAGCAGAAATCACAGCAAAGCCTATCAGGTGTTTGAAATATAATGTACGCAATCACACCTCCACCATTTCTCTCCTCCCTCCCACCACCCACTTTGAATTAGTTCACCAGCAGCGACGAGTAATTATACATTACTTCACCAACTTCCCCCCCACCCTCCCCAATCATCAAAATTTATATCAAGTACATACATTTGTCAATACTTTTCTTGTCTTCCAGAGAATGCTAATAACAGATGGCACGAATAAAAAGCAATTAGCATAATATGCTGGCCTTAAATTCTTCAGCGTTTCAATGGCTTTGTGACATATGGTAAACCAGTTGTCTCCAAATTGTGCAAAGACTGGGTTCACTGATATGTGTAATAGATGTGTCAATATTCTCAGTGTGTGGATTGTGTCACCGTGGACCAGTGCACAGCCATTCAGACAGTCAGTGCTGAGCTCCTCAAATGGCTCATTTGGTGAAGTTAGTGTATAACTGAGCCACACAGACCTGGAAGGTTGCATTCCTGGTCTGTGTTGAGGTAGCTGTTTTGGCAGAGGCAGCAGATCAAATGGTCTCAACATTCCAGAGCTAGAAATGAAAAAAATAGACTCCAGGGGGGATCCTGCTCTTGACTGTGATCCAGTGATATCTGTTGGATTTTGGTTGGGTACAGGGCCAGGCATGGTTGTGATGCTCATTGCCCGTGCTGTTCCATATCTCCTTTCTCTTAGATCTCAAGGATTTGATAGGATAGATAGAGAGAAATTATTTCCTCTGGTGGGAAAGTCCAGAATAAGGAGGCAAAATTTTAAAATTAGAGATAGGTTGTTCAGGGGTGATGTGAGAAAGTACTTCTTCACACAAAGGGTAGTGGAAATTGGGAACTCTCTCCCCTAAAAAGCTTTTGAGGCTGGGGGTCAATTGAAAATTTCAAAAATGAAACTGATTGATTTTTGTTAGGCAAGATTATTAAGGATTACGGAACCAAGGCGAGTGTATGGAGTTAAGAGACAGATCAGCCATGATTTAACTGAATGGCAAAACAGGCATGAGGGGCTGAATGGCCTAGTCCTGAGTCCTGGTCCTATGTTCCTTTCTGTTCTTGCTTCCAGTCAAAGGAGGTTCTAACTTCAGCACTGTTGTTGTCTTATATTGGCTGATTGTTTCCATAATTCTTTCTCCATTCTTCCTCTTCCCTCACTGAGATGGAGCATATAACACAAGGATCTAGCAGGCTGGTGTACTAGCATACCATCATAATCATAGGCAGTCCCTCAGAATCGAGAAAGACTTGCTTCCACTCTTAGCATGAGTTCTTAAGTGGCTGTACAGTCCAATATGAGAACCACAGCCTCTGTCACAGGTGGGACAGACAGTGGTTAAAGGGAAGGGTGAGCGGGGAGCCTGGTTTGCCGCATGCTCCTTCCGCTGCCTGCGCTTGATTTCTGGATGCTCTCAGCGACGATATTCGAGAAGCTCAGCGCCCTCCTGGATGCACTTCCTCCACTTAGGGCGGTCTTTGGCCAGGGACTCCCAGGTGTCAGTGGGGATGTCGCACTTTATCAGGGATTCTTTGAGGGTGTCCTTGTAACGTTTCCTCTGCCCACCTTTGGCTTGTTTGCTGTGGACGAGTTCCGAGTAGAGCGCTTGCTTTGGGAGTCTTGTGTCTGGCATGCGAACAATATGGCCTGCCCAGCGGAGCTGATCAAGTGTGGTCAGTGTTTCAATGCTGGGGATGTTGGCCTGGACGAGGACGCTAATGTTGGTGCATCTGTCCTCCCAGAGGATTTGTAGGATCTTGCGGAGACATTGTTGGTGGTATTACTCTAGTGCGTTGAAGTGTCTACTGTACATGGTCCACGTCTCTGAGCCATACAGGAGGGCGGGTATTACTACAGCCCTGTAGACCATGAGCTTGGTGACAGTTTAGAGGGCCTGGTCTTAAAACTCTCTTCCTCAGGCGGCCGAAGGCTGCACTGGCACACTGGAGCGGTGTTGGATCTTGTCGGCAATGCCTGCTCTTGTTGATAGGAGAATCCCAAGATAAGGGAGGTGGTCCACATTGTCCAGGGCCGCGATGTGGATCTTGGTGTCTGGGGGGCAGTGCTGTGCGGTGAGGTGGAGGACCTTGTCTTACTGATGTTTAGCGTAAGGCCTATGCTTTCATATGCCTCGGTAAATATGTCGACTATGTCCTGGAGTTCAGCCTCTGTGTGTGCACAGACGCAGGCATCATCTGCGTATTGTAGCTCGACGACAGAGGTTGGACTGGTCTTGGACCTGGCCTGGAGGTCCTGGCGAAAGTTGAACAGCTTCCCACTGGTTCTGTAGTTTAGTTCCACTCCAGCGGGTAGCTTGTCAACTGTGAGGTGGAGCATGGCAGCGAGGAAGATTAAGAGGGTTGGGGCGATGACACAGCCCTGCTTGACCCCGGTCCGGACGTAGATTGGTCACTCAACCAAGAAACACCAGGACTGGTTTGATGAGAATGATCAGGAGATTCAAGAGCTAATAGATTGCAAGCGCAGGGCGTTTCTGAGCCTTAAACAGCAACCAACTCGGGAGCAGCATAGTAGCATTACAGACGGCTAAAGGTTAAGGTCCAACAAAAAACCCGGGATCTAAAGAACAGGTGGTGGATGGAGAAAGCACAGGAGATACAGCAGCTGGCCGACAGCCATGATGTGCGAGGATTCTTCATCACAGTCAAGGCCACCTGCGGTCCAAACATCCAAGGCCCCACCTCGTTGATGGCCAAGAACGGGGAAACACTCATTAAGGACACCGAGGCAGTCAGGGCCCGTTGGAAGGAGCACTTCGAAGATCTCCTCAATCGAGACTCTGCCTTTGACTCGAGTGTTCGCGACTCCATTCCGCAGCATGCTATCCGCCGCCACCTCAGTGAGACCCCAACACTGCACGAGGTAGAAAAAGCCGTAAGACAGCTAAAAAAACAAGGCTACGGGAGAGGATGGAATCCCTGCTGAGGCACTGAAGTATGGTGGAGAGGCACTGCTGGCGCGAATACCAGCATACCACAGAGCCACAGGCCTCACATATAGGGGGAAATTTGAACTTGGAGAATGTTTGAGCTGAAATGGCAACAGTCAAGCTGCCCAATTGATAAATCCTCACACATTTCATCGGTGTTTGAAACTGGCAGTTTGTGCACAGAGTGGCAGTTCAAGACTGGTAAACAGAACTGCAAAGCCATGGGCAGGTTTTAGTTCACACAGGCCTCAAGAGGGCTGTCACTGTAGAAATACATCAAGTGCAAGTTTCAAACTTCCTAAACAGTTTCAAATCACTGCTGAAAAGAATGAGGCAGATAATGCAATAGTGTTAAAGTAACATCTCCCTGTAAAATAATTGAATAATATGTGTGACTCACGTCTGGCAGAAGTGTAGGCAGCAGATGTGAGACTGATGTGGATGGGAGCCCTAACCAAACTACAGTGGAGACGTTGCTAGGCATCATGACTAAGTTACGATTTCGCTACATCTGGTGTATGGAAAAGATCTCCCTGTGGCATTCATCTGGATTCGTCTTTGAAAAAAGTTTCCCCCCCATCCCCACTCACACCCTTGGGTAGAAATGAGTAAACTCAAATTGGAAGAATAAATGTACTCCAAAATGATCCATTGGACACTAGTTATGCCCGTTGCTAGGTGACAGACTTATTTGTCAATCCAGGAGAAAATCGAAGATGAAAGCACATTTCTAATTGAAGGAAAAACAACTCACACTAGCAACTATTTTCTAAATTGCAGTAAATATTATTCACACTGAACAGCAAGGCAATGTTGGGAGGTCTGCATTGTAATAAAAATTATGTTCTGATGCTCTGAGGTACTTAATTATTTTCACCTCAACACCTCTTAAGAATGCTAACTGTGATGGACGAAAGACACTTTGACATCTCAGAGACACCGTATTGGGTCTTACCGTTTCCCACCACTGGGTGGCGCCCTTTTAGATTTAGGTCAGATTGAAGAAGCCAGCCAGCATGGAGACAGTCATCCATTTTGCTGTTAAATCTTTAACTTGTTAGTTAGGAATTAGACCTCTGTTATTGTGACCCCTCCAGATCCATAGTTAAGTAAGCAATTTCTCTTTATTGCTGCTTTATCTGATTGTTCTGATGTTCCATTTTTATAATGTGAAAATATTGAATGTTTTAGCTGTTTACATAAATTTGAACATGTTAATTAAGCATTCTTGAATGTATCAGCATTTTCTTTAGCTACGTAGAATTGTGCATTATGTTTTTAACCTGCATAATTATGGTGAAACTTCTTTTTTTGTAAAGTACAGTTTACCGCGCACAGATTAAAGGATTTGGATTCTGAAGCCTTGATTTTTAGCTATATTTCTTGGTGTTGCAGTTGACGCTAGCTGGCAAGTTAGAGTATTGCTTGCCTCAAGCTACATTCTTACAACAGCCAGTAGTGAATTTACTTTGACGAACCGACAAATTACCCCTGAGTAATTTCCCAGTGGTCACTACACAGAACGATCATCATGTCAGGTGTCCCCGATACCACGCTGATTCACCTTCACGGTGAAACTCAACACCCAGAGCTCGATGAGATCTCTCCCAATACTACAGACCCTTCGAGTTGACCACACAGAGAGAGACATTCGTTTTTGAAAGCTCTCAACAATGATGTAAAAGCAGGGGGGAAAAAACTACATCAACACTGGGGGAAAACTGAACAAATTCTCGAAAACCTACAAGGTGCCCCGGATGACGAAACCACCCTTCAAATGGATTTGACTAAAGCTCGCTCTGTACTCCGGACGTACACCGAGCTATGGTCTGTGTTCAAGGACCTCTACACCCAAGACAAATGGGAACATTCAAGGAAGATGCCCAACAAACTAAATCAACCTTTCTCGAAAACTATAACCTCGCGAACAGCACCATCACTCAAACGATGGAGCGGGTCCACACTTTGGCCCTAGAATCATGCTCAAAACGTCAGCAGACAGTCGGGACACGCAGAAAGGAGCTCAAGATCATGGTCTTCAGTTCTGAGAGCCCGGGTCAAAGCTCCAGCCAATGCTGCTGCTGCAGCCGAGAACGCAGCCTATGAGGAGGCCATAGCGAAACGAACAGCTCAGTTTCTGACACTCTCACTCGTCAGCGCCAGCCTGCACACGAGCCCGATGTCTATGATGGGGACCTATCATGTTTCAGCCATGGCGCTGCTCATTTGATACCATGGTAGACCAGGCCCGGACCCAGCCACACAGAAGCTTACTTTTCTTACCAAATTCACAAAAGGGAAAGTCAAGATACTGGTGGATAGGATCCGGCACCAGTACGTTTCTGACCCTGAAACAGCCTACCAAGAAGCATGGAAAGAACTGAGAGAGATTCGGCAACAAGATAAAAATCAAAACATCCATCCTTCAAAAACTCAACAGGTTTCTTAAGTTCAAAGCAGACAAAAGCCACCAACTTCTTGAACTTGCCAATTTGTGCATGGACATTGCAGCACAGATGGACAACTTGCTTGACTTGAAGGTGCTTAATTACCCCCACCATCTTCACCCAATTCTCGACAAACTTCCTACCTACGTACACAATGCATGGAGGAAGCGTGTATCAGAGCATAAGATGGCTAATGGCAGCTGCCCTCCTTTCGCCATGCTGGCTAAATTACGGAAAGACGAAACCAGACTGCAAACGACACCAACCTTTATCCATCAAGCCAGGTCCATCATCCAAACTCGGAGAGGACAGGAACAAACAGAAGTCACAGCTCTTCTCTTCGCGTCTTGGCAACATCTACACCCACGCGGCAAGCCTCAGAGAAATGCCTCTACCATGACGGGCAAGGCCAGCATCTGTCGGAATGCATCGCTTTCAGCAGAAAGCCCATTCAAGAGATAAGCGAATTCTGCAAAGCCAAAGGCCTGTGTTTCAAGTGAGGCAACAACCACAGAATAAAAGACTGCGAGACCAAGGTGTAATGTAAGGAATGCCAAGGCACAGAGCATGCCTCCTTCATGCACGTGACGCCGAGATAGAATGGTGGGGAGACCCAGAATGAGAAGCCGGTAGATGACCACCAGGTCATAGAGGCCAACGCAAAGTGCACCAGATACTTGGCTTGCTCTTCCGCATGATCTTGTTCTAAGATTGTTCTCTGCAAAATCTACTACAGAGATAGTCCCTCGAATCTTATCCTTGGCTACATGGTGCTGGACAACCAGTCTACTGCCTGTTTTGGAGACCGTGAAATCTTTGATGCTTTAGAGCTCCCAGGTCCAGCTTTCCCATATTAGCTTTCCACCTGTGGTGGAGACAGAATCATGGCAGAAGGGAAACAAGCAAGCGGTCTGATCGTAGAAGCAGCAGATGGAAAAACAGAACAACTGCCTACCATCATCGAGAATGCCCACATCCCTGGAGAGAGAAGCAAGATCCCATGTCCTGATTTCTGCAAGGAGTTTCCCCACCTCAGGTTAGTGGCGAAAAGGATACCCGAGCCAAGAGAAGATGCAAACATCATCCTCCTCATTGGAAGAAATTGCCCAGAACCCCTCAAGATCAGGGAGTCTCGCAACTGGCCGAGAGGAACACTGTGGGCACAACGTACCGACCTAGGCTGGACAGGCTTCCGACAGGTTTGCATGAGCGGCACAAAAGGGAAAGTCCATGCCTCCGTCAACAGTACCATCCTTCAGCCACAACCAGACAATGCAGAGGCCAGCAAGAATCACATTTACATGAAAGAACCTCTCTCCACGCCTTGCCGAGACAAAATGATGAACGAATTATATGAAGAAACTCCTGAAGATAACCTGAAGGACATGTCCATCCAAGACCAACACTTCGTCAAGATCTTGACAGAAGGTGCTCACACCAACTTGGAAGGAAACTTGGAGTTCGCTCTACCCCTCAAGAACAACCAGATGACCCTTCCAAACAACGAACCCCAGGCACTCACTCCTGCCACACTCTTGACTTTGAAAACTCAGCCCTCCAGGCACCACCTGGCAACTTTGTGAAAAAAGAACTTCCCCGGAACGACTGGCCACTTGCACGTGTCACTAAGTCCAACCCCAGCGATGACGGAAGCGTACGCAAGGTGAATGTCATGTTCTGCAGCGATGACATGCGTCGCAGCTACCGGAGACCGATATTGGAACTCGTACTCATACAGAAGGCACCCGCCTCGAAGCTGTTCCCATAATAGTTTGGCTAATTAGTAAAAATTCAATGCTTGTTATTTTTAGATGGGGAGTGTGATGGACTGAGACACTTTCTGACATCTCAGAGACACCATATTGTGTCTTACCGTTTCCCGCCACTGAGTGGCGCCCTTCAAATTCGGGTCAGAGTGAAGTAGCCAGCCAGCATGGAGACAGTTATCCATTTTGCTTTAAATCTTTAACTTATTGTTAATTAGGAATTAGACCTCTGTTAATGTGACCCCTCCAGAAACACAGTTAAGTAATTTATCTTTATTACTGCTTTATTTGATTGTTCTGGGATTATTGTATTGTTCCTAATGGTGTACTGCATGAAATCTAGTGATGTTCCATTTTTTGTACACTATAGTTCACCGAGCACAGATTAAAGGATTTGGATTCTGAAGCCCTGATCTTTAGCCATATTTCTTGGTATTGCGGGTTGACGCTAACTGGCGAAATTAAGAGTTATCGCTTGCCGCAAGCTGCATTCTTACAGCAGCCAGTACATTAACTGTATGACACAATTATCATTCTCACCTTTGCAGGAACATTACCAATTAATAAATCTTGGTTTCAATTTCCAAGCACAAAAGCAATGACTATTCACAAAATGCACCAGATGCAGCATTTAATGTCTTCATAATTCAGCTTTCTTTTTATTTTTGCAGCTTTGGCTTATCTGCTGCCTTAAAAAAATGATCATTCAATGATATTTAATTATATTTCTGCTAACAACGTTCCTTTTATTATGGATGGTCGTTAACAACAGTTTGGAATAACCTTGCCTCTAAAAATCAAACACCGCTTATTTCTCAGTAAGATTGCTACCTATCTCAGCTTCAGAGTCTAGTACAGCTCTATTTCTTGCACAAACCATCCTATCCTGACTGATGCAGGGCCAAACATGACAATGCAGGAAACGACTCAGCTTGAGAAGAGTGAGCGATGGACATTCAGGGAAAGAAAGGAATAGGGAGTAGGTGATGCCATACTGAGCTTTCAAAAGCCTTAAGGTCGTCTGATTGAGAATGCAACGTTGGTGCTGAATTCAGGGTACTTTTTCCACTGTGGGATGACGCCCATTAGAAAAGTAGGTTGAAACTTTCAACCGGGTGAAAGAGGAGACTTTCTATCAGTTGGAGCTGGATTTGAAGTCAAGTCCTGGAGGCATTTGGAGAGTGTGCCAATCCACAGTAGCACTCAATCACACTACTAAACATTTTATATTATAATTCTGAGAAGGACAAATCTGTTCTCCTTATTTTAAATTCACTATTCCTTACAGCAGATGGTGCTGTCTCATCCTTCATAAGAAAATGAAGTAGAGTAAATATTCCATATGCTACTTGTCCTATTACTGTCGTATTATACTATCTGATGCGTAACATGAAGCATGGAACACAAGTTCAACATGAGCAGTTTGATAAGAAATCCGTGATTGATCTCCTGGTTTAAAGAAATATTTTTATTCAGAATATTCAATTCGCAGACTCCTTCCACAACAATTACATAGAATATTCAGCACAAAACAGGCCATTCGGCCCGACTAGTCTGTGCTGGTGTTTCTACTCCACGAGTCCCCTCCCATTCCAGCTACCTCATCCCTGCCTTTCAGCATCACTTTCTATTCCTTGTTTTCTCATGTACTTTTGAAAGCATCAACCACTTCCTCAACCATTTGCCTCAACCACTTCCAGTGGTAGCGAGTTCCACATTCTAACCAATCTCTGAGTAAATAAATTTCTGCTTATTTCCCTCTTGGATTTATAAGTAACTATCTTGTATTTATGGCCCCTAGTTTTGGATTCTCCCTGCATCTACCCTGTCCAATCCATTTTAAAGACCTCGATTCGATCTTTTTGTATGACTGGCGGTGACTTTCCATGGGATTTTCCCACATGTCCGCTGTGTCACGGCAGAAACTGTGATTGAGCGGGAAATTCCGCACCACTGCTTATAGAACAAGCTGAAAGAGAACTTCGATGGGATAAATTTAGACAAACCTAGTCATCTCCATGGTATAAAAGCAGAAAAAGTTGGAAAACACTCAGCAAGTCACGCAGCGTATGTGGAGAGAGACCTGTAGGGTTAATGTTTCAGGTTAATGACCTGCTGGGGAATGTACCCTCTAATTTCTTTTTGTTGCACGGTACCATTAAATTTGCTGTGCGCCCAACAGCTTGTGAGCGGCCTATGCAGTACCTTCCTGATTGCTGCCCGGCCGCACACATGCACAGCTTAAGGGCATCCAGAGCCAGAGCTCCCTGGATAACAAAACAGATAGAGAGTAAGATGAAGCAGAAAAAGGGGGTGTATGACAGATGTCAGGTTGAAAATACAAGAAAGACCCAGGCTGAATATAGAAAGTTCAGAGGGGAAGTGAAAAAGGAAATAAGAGAGTATGAGAACAGATTGGCAGCTAATATAAAAGGGAATTCAAAAGTCTTCGATCGGCATCTAAATAGTAAATGGGTAGTAAGAGATGTGGGGCCTATTAGGAACCAAAATGGAGACCTACGTATGGAGGCAGAGGGCATGGCTGAGGTACGAAATGAGTACTTTGCATTTGTTTTTACCAAGGAAGAAGATGCTGATGAAGTCATAGTGAAAGAGGAGGTAGTTGAGATAATGGATGGGATAAAAATTGGTAAGGAGGAGGTACTAGAAAGGCTGGCTGTACTTAAAGTAGATAAGTCACCAAGACCGATGGGATGCATGAAAGAAGTAAAGGGGAAAATCAGGGAGATACTGGCCATAATCTTCCAATCCTCCTTGGATACGGGGCTGGTGCCAGAGGACTAGAAAATTTCAAATGTTACACCCTTGTTTAAAAAAGGATGCAAGGATAAACCGAGCAACTACAGGTCAGTCAGTTTAATCTCGGTAGTGGGGAAGCTTTTAGAAACGATAATCAGGGACAAAATTAACAGTCACTTGGACAAGTGTGGATTAATTAAAGAAAGCCAGCACGGATTTGTTAAAGGCAAATCGTGTTTAACGAACTTGATTGAGATTTTTGATGAGGTAACAGAGAGGGTCGATGAGGGCAATGTGGTTGATGTAGTGTACATGGATTTCTAAAAGGCTTTTGAAAAATGCCACATAATAGGCTTGCCAGCAAAGTTGAAGCCCATGGAATAAAAAGGACGGTGGCAGCATGGATACAAAATTGGCTAAGTGATAATAAACAGAGTAGTGGTGAATGTTTGTTTTTTGGACTGGAGGAAGGTATACAGTGGTGTGCCCCAGGAGTCGGTACGAGGACCACTGCTTTTTGTCATGCATTCAACTGTCATTGTAACCCATGTATAAACTGACCTAAGTTGTACACCATGAGAACACTGACCAGTAGGTGGTGAACTTGTGGAAGACACTCTTAACCTGGACCTTCAGGGGAAGCTCCACCCAGCTTCTCCACTTCAGTGCTGGCTAATAAAGGTTACTGGTCATAGAGTGACCTTCTCTCTAGTATGGGCCTCGTGTGCATTTGTACTATATAGTAAGGACATATTACTTTTGATATATATTAATGACTTAGATTTGGGTGTACAGGGCACAATTCAAAATTTGCAGATGACACAAAACTTGGAAGTATAGTGAACAGTGAGGAGAATAGTGATAGACTTCAAGAAGACATAAACAGGATTGTGGAATGGGTGGACACGTGGCAGATGGAATTTAACCCAGAAAAGTGCAAAGTGATACATTTTAGGAGGAAGAACGAGGAGAAACATAGAAATAGAAAATAGGTGCAGGAGTAGGCCATTCGGCCCTTTGAGCCTGCACCGCCATTCAATATGATCATGGCTGATCATGCAACTTCAGTACCCCACTCCTGCTTTCTCTCCATACCCCTTGATCCCCTTAGCCGTAAGGGCCATATCTAACTCCCTCTTGAATATATCCAATGAACTGGCATCAACAACTCTCTGCGGCAGGGAATTCCGCAGGTTAACAACTCTCTGAGTGAAGAAGTTTCTCCTCATCTCAGTCCGAAATGGCTCACCCCTTATCCTAAGACTATGTCCCCTGGTTCTGGACTTCCCCAACATCGGGAACATTCTTCCCGCATTTAACCTGTCCAGTCCCATCAGAATCTTATACGTTACTATGAGATCCCCTCTCATCCTTCTAAACTCCAGCGAATAAAGGCCCAGTTGATCCAGTCTTTCCTCATATGACAGTCCAGCCATCCCTGCAATTAGTCAGGTGAACCTTCGCTGCACTCCCTCAATAGCAAGAACGTCCTTCCTCATATTAGGAGACCAAAACTGAACACAATATTCCAGGTGAGGCCTCACTAAGGCCCTGTACAACTGCAGTAAGACCTCCATGCTCCTATACTCAAATCCCCTAGCTATGAAGGCCAACATACCATTTGCCTTCTTCACTGCCTGCTGTACCTGCATGCCAACCTTCAATGACTGATGAACCACGACACCCAGGTCTCGTTGCACCTCTCCTTTTCCTAATCTGCCGCCATTCAGATAATATTCTGCCTTCGTGTTTTTGCCCCCAAAATGGATAACCTCACATTTATCCACATTATACTGCATCTGCCATGCCTTTGCCCACTCACCGAACCTGTTCAAGTCACCCTGCAGCCTCTTAGTGTCCCCCTCACAGCTCACACCGCCACACAGTTTAGTGTCATCTGCAAACTTGGAGATATTACACTCAATTCCTTCATCCAAATCGTTAATGTACATTGTAAAGAGCTGGGGTCCCAGCACTGAGCCCTGCGGCACTCCACTAGTCACTGCCTGCCATTCTGAAAAGGACCCGTTTATCCCGACTCTCTGCTTCCTGTCTGCCAACCAGTTCTCTATCCACGTCAGTACATTACCCCCAATACCATGCGCTTTGATTTTGCACACCGATCTCTTGTGTGGGACCTTGTCAAAAGTCTTTTGAAAGTCCAAACACACCACATCCACTGGTTCTGCTTTGTTCACTCTGCTAGTTACATCCTCAAAAATTTCCAGAAGATTCGTCAAGCATGATTTCCCTTTCATAAATCCATGCTGACTTGGTCCGATCCTGTCACTGCCTTCCAAATGCGCTGCTATTTCATCCTTAATGATTGATTCGAATATTTTTCCCACTACTGATGTCAGGCTAACTGGTCTATAATTACCCGTTTTCTCTCTCCCTCCTTTTTTAAAAAGTGGTGTTACATTAGCTACCCTCCAGTCCATAGGAACTGATCCAAAGTCGATAGACTGTTGGAAAATGATCACCAATGCATCCACTATTTCTGGGGCCACTTCCTTAAGTACTCTGGGATACAGACTATCAGGCCCCATGGATTTATCGGCCTTCAATCCCATCAATTTCTCTTCCTTCGTGAAGATAGAACCGAAGTATTTGTTCAATTGGTCTGCCATTTCTTTGTTCCCCATTATAAATTCACCTGAATCCAACTGCAAGGGACCTACATTTCTTTTCACTAATCTTTTTCTCTTAACATATTTATAAAAGCTTTTGCAGTCAGTTTTTATATTCCCTGCAAGCTTCCTCTCGTACTCTATTTACCCCCTCTTAATTAAACCCTATGTCTTCCTCTGTTGAATTCTAAATTTCTCCCAGTCCTCAGGCTTGTTACTTTTTTTAGCCAATTTATATGCCTCTTCCTTGGTTTTAACACTATCCTTAATTTTCCTTGTTAGCCACGGTTGAGCCACTTTCCCCGTTTTATTTTTACTCCAGACAGGGATGTACAATTGCCGAAGTTCATCCATGTGATCTTTAAATGTCTGCCATTGCTTATCCACCGTCAACCCTTTAAGTATCCTTTGCCAGTCTATTCTAGCCAATTCACGCCTTATACCGTCGAAGTTACCTTTCCTTAAGTTCAGGACCCTAGTTTCCGAATTAACTGTGTCACTCTCCACCTTAATAAAGAATTCTACCATATTATGGTCACTTTTTTCCCAAAGGGGCCTCGCACAGCAAGATTGCTAATTAGTCCCTTCTCATTACACATCACCCCGTCTAAGATGGCCAGCTCTCTAGTTGGTTCCTCGACATATTGATCTAGAAAACCATCCCAAATACACCCCAGGAAACACTCCTCCACCGCACTGCTACCAGTTTGGTTAGCCCAATCAATACTGGAGAAGCTGGGGTTGTTCTCTTTGGAGCTGTGAAGGTTGAGAGGAGATTTGATATAGGTGTTCAAAATCATGAGGGGTCTAGAAGGGTAAATAGAGAGAAACTTCCCATTAGCAGAAGGGTCAATAACCAGAGGACACAGATTTAAGGCAGAAGAACCAAAGGTGACATGAGGGAAAACTAGTTTATGGAACAAGTGGTTAGGATCTGGAATGCACTGCCTGAAAGTGTGGTGGAGGCAGATTCAAGTGTGGCTTTCAAAAGGGAATTGGGTAAGTATTTGAAGGAAAAAATGTGCAGGGCTATGGGGAAAGGGCGTGGAAGTGGGACTAGCTGAAGAGCTCTTGCCGAGAGCCAGCAAGGCTTGACGGGCCAAATGGCCTCCTTCTGTGACATTGCTGCTGAGTGTTTCCAGCATTTTCTGTTTTTATTTCAGATCTCCAGGATTCGCAACATTTTACTTCGGATCTCCATGGTGTTGGTACTGCTCACATTTTTTTTTAAAAAGATCAATTGGATCTCAGCAACTAGCTTGAATTGGGCTTGTTCATTAACTGAGTCCCAGACTTCAACTTAGTTATAATTGCTGTTAAAATTAGAATTTTTAAATTGTTTTACACTTACTTTGTTAAACTTCAGTTAAATGGGTCGAGCCATTTCAACTTGCTTCAATTTTCACATTTTGATATGCAAGTATAATGAATGATGCTTTCCTGTGTTTCTGGCAAAGGTAATGGACCAAAATTTCTTGTCAAAATAACAGTGAGGCTAATGACGCTCACCGTTATTTATGGGTAAATGGTACGGTTAAATGTGGTGAACCAAAAGTTGCTGTTCAAGTTGCGGCACTCCACCATTAGCTTCACGAGAATGGCACCTTGCTGCCTGCCTCAACATTGAACTGCACTGAATGGCGTGAAGTTGCTGTATTTTTGCGGTAGATACGAACTAAACTCGCCACAGAAAGTTAAGTCTTGTCATTTCAAGTCTAAGTACCCTTTTAAAGATGTGATAAGTGTTAATTATTGCCAATCAACATTTCTGGCACTGAAAATTAACAATTCCGGAGTCTCATTCCTTCAGGTTTTAATTGTTGATGATTTTAAAAATTAACTTTTCCTTTCTGTCTCTTTATTCTCTCTTTTAATCCAATCTTTCTTTCCCTCTCTCTATTTCTCTTTCTGTACCTGATTTGACATTGAATTCAACCACTCTAATTTACACTTCCTTTTCTGTCGTTCCTCAGTTTATTTCACAACTCTTCAATCTGATTGGTTTGGGAGATACATAGTTGGTTGCCCAGTTCCCAAATGCCCGGTTTCCCTCGCTGCAACATTATCAGCATGCTCTTTCAGCAACTTGACACTCAAAAAATTAAAAAATCTAAACGTGCAAAGGCATGTCTAACTAACGACAAATGCTGTCAGATGCCCAGCTACAGCAAAATCTCGGCCTATTATACTTGGATTGGACTAGGTCCTGATAACTACATGACAGATGATACCACATGTCCTGAGCATCCCTGATTATAATCACTCAACCACTGGTGGCCGTGCCTTCTGTTGCCTAGGCCCCAAGCTCTGGAACTCCCTGCCTAAACCTCTTCGTCTCTCTACCTCTCTTTCCTCCTTCAAGACGCTCCTTAAAACATACCTCGTCACCTGCACTAATTTCTACTTATGCGGCTCGATGTCAAACTTTTAGCACATAATACTCCTGTGAAGCGCCTTGGGACGTTTCACTATGTTAAAGGCACTATATAAGTTATTGTTGTCTAGCAAGAACTAATCAGAATGCAATTTGGAATACCTTATGCATGCAAACACAAAACATTTTTTTTAATGAGAGGAAATAGGGCATTTATGTGATTTGCTCATCATGAAGCCGTACACTTCAAAAGTCATGTTCTGAGGGGATCATGAACCCTAGAAGTTACACCCTGCAAGGTTCTATCTCACATAATTCTATCCACAATGTACAATGAATCAACTGAAACATTTCAGGAGGAGTAAGAGCAGAAAAATGGAGAAGGAAAAAATTGTAACTATTCCCCAATTAATATTTGCCAGTTGTCTGTAAATTATGGACATTAAATTAATCTCACGGTGCAGTTGATGAATATATTTGACTGGAACTTGGCTCTCATGGTTTAGGAAGTCACCTGATGCCTTTGATTGTATTACTATTTTCACATCCAATCAATTTTACTTCAGATTTTGCTTGGATTACCAAGGTGAAAGGGCCTTGGCCCATAGTGCAGGATACCACCTGTAAGGAGTGAAAGAGAACCTGAGGCAAATTAGGAAATAGTGATTCGAGATCACCAAGTGTCAGTTTTAACAGCTTAAATACTGTAAGTGGAATGAAAGACTGAAGGAGGTAAGGAGCTCCACAGTTTTAAGGTACTGGGAAAGTATGAGTTAGAGGAAGAGACAGTGTAACAATTCTTGATTTCAACAGATAAGGATGTCGAAGAGAGGAAAAGATTTAAAATGTTGAATTTGGAATGTAAAGAACAAGAGGAGAGTCCAGGAGAACTGGCCAAAATAGCATTGTTGTATGAGGTAGAAAGGCTATAATGGTTGCAGAGGTTGGAGGTGAGACAGGGATTGTCTATCAGGCCCTTAAGTCTTGGGGAGATGTTTATCACATTGCAGAACTGTCTATGACAGCCCCTTCACCTATTCTGATTTTTATGCAAGATTCTCATTGTAACACAGATTCAGATTAATCCCACCTTTAAATTATCCAGCACTCTACCAATTGTGTAAGGCATCAATTGTTTATATCACACTAATTCCAACACACACCATAACCTTCCATCGGAAAAAAAATCTCACAATTAACTCATTGTCACAATGTCAGGTTGTGTCCGACTTGTGAACATCGAGTTTTGTGCCTCAGTGTGAGTTGCTACACCATTACACAGAAACCTTTAACGCAGTCTTTCCTCACTTTTCAAAGCGGATGTCAGGTAAACATAAATTTTTGGTTACACTCAACTGTAAAACTATGGAACGCATCGGAAAATTTATTTTTGCAGTCGCTCGCATGTTGGCTGTCCAGTCAAGAATATTTACTGCTGCTTCATATGAGATTTGTGGATCGATTATCACAGTTACGCGGTTTGATTGGTTATTGACCAGTCATTAATTCCCTGATAATATCCTGGTAATTTAAAATTGAATTTTAGCAGGAGGACTGTTACAGTGAAAGTATCTGATAAACTGTTCACTGCTTTGTAAATACTCTTTACTGTACATTTGTAATGATTTGACAGCTTTTTCTCTTCCCATCAAGGTGCTGACTCGTGCTGTTATGTGTTCCTTTGGTGCCTGATTCAAGAGATCACTCTTGGAATGTGACAGTGAGGGGCCTCTCCTGATATCCTGCACAATAGTTAAGGAATTAATATCTAAGCTAGCTGCATTTGCCTTACTTTAGATTCATAGAAACATCGAAAATAGGTGCAGGAGTTGGCCATTCGGCCCTTCGAGCCTGCACCACCATTCAATATGATCATGGCTGATCATTCACCTCAGCAGCCCTTTCCCGCTTTCTCTCCATACCCCTTGATCCCTATAGCCGGAAGGGCCACATCTAACTCCCTCTTGAATATATCCAATAAATTGGCATCAACAACTCTCTGCGGCAGGGAATTCCACAGGTTTTACAACTCTTTGAGTGAAGAAGTTTCTCCTCATCTTAGTCCTAAATGGCCTACCCCTTATCCTAAGACTGTGTCCCCTGGTTCTGGACTTCCCCAACATCAGGAACATTTTTCCCGCATCTAACCTGTCCCGTCCCGTCAGAATCTTATACGTTTCTATAAGATCCCCTCTCATCCTTCTAAACTCCAGTGTGTAAAGGCCCAGTTGATCCAGTCTCTCCTCATATGTCAGTCCAGCCATCCCTAGAATCAGTCTGGTGAACCTTTGCTGCACTCCGTCAATAGCAAGAACGTCGTTCCTCAGATTAGGAGACCAAAACTGAACACAATATTCCAGTTGAGGCCTCACCAAGGCACTATACAATTGCAGTAATATCTCCGTGCTCCTATACTCAAATCCCTTAGCTATGAAGGCCAACATGCCATTTGCCTTCTTCACCGCCTGCTGTACCTGCATGCCAACTTTCAATGACTGATGAACCATGACACCCAGGTCTCGTTGCACCTCCCCTTTTCCTAATCTGCCGCCATTCAGATAATATTCTGCTTTTGTGTTTTTGCCACCAAAGTGGATAACCTCACATTTATCCACATTATACTGCATCTGCCATGCATTTACCCACTCACCTAACCTGTCCAAATCACCCTGCAGCCTCTTAGCATCCTCCTCACAGCTCACACCGCCACCCAGTTTAGTGTCATCTGCAAACTTGGAGATATTACCCTCAATTCCTTCATCCAAATCATTAATGTATATTGTGAAGAGCTGGGGTCTCATCACTGAGCCCTGCGGTACTCCACTAGTTACTGCCTCCCATTCCGAAAAGGACCCGTTTATCCCGACTCTCTGCTTTCTGCCTGCCAACCAATTCTCTATCCATGCTTGTACATTACCCCCAATACCATATGCCTTGATCTTGTACACCAATCTCTTATGTGGTACTTTGTCAAAGGCCTTTTGAAAGTCCAAATACACCACATCCACTGGTTCTCCCTTGTCCACTTTACTAGTTACATCCTCAAAAAATTCCAGAAGATTGGTCAAGCATGATTTCCCTTTCATAAATCCATGCTGACTTGGACCAATCCTGTCACCGCTTTCCAAATGCGCTGCTATTTCATCCTTAATAATAGATTCCAACATTTTCCCCACTACTGATGTCAGGCTAACCGGTCTATAATTACCCATTTTCTCTTTCCTTCCTTTTTCAAAAAGTGGTGTTACATTAGCTACCCCCCAGTCCATAGGAACTGATCCAGAGTCGATAGACTGTTGGAAAATGATCACCAATGCATCCACTATTTCTATGGCCACTTGCTTAAGTACTCTGGGATGCAGACCATCAGGCCCCGGGGATTTATCGGCCTTCAATCCCATCAATTTCTCTAACACAATTTCCCACCTAATAAAGATATCCTTCAGATCCTCCTTCTCACTTGACCCTCGGTCCCCTAGTACATCCGAAAGGTCATTTGTGTCTTCCTTCGTGAAGACAGAACCAAAGTATTTGTTCAATTGGTCTGCCATTTCTTTGTTCCCCATTATTAATTCACCTGAGTCCGACTGCAAGGGACCTACGTTTGTTTTCACCAATCTTTTTCTCTTCACATATCTTATAGAAGCTTTTGCAGTCAGTTTTTATGTTCCCGGCAAGCTTCCTCTCCTACTCTATGTTCCCCTCCTAATTAAACCCTTTGTCCTCCTCTGCTGAATTCTAAATTTCTCCCAGTCCTCAGGTTTGCTACTTTTTCTGGCCAATTTATATGCCTCGTCCTTGGATCTAACACTATCCTTAATTTCCCTTGTTAGCCACAGTTGAGCCACCTTCCCTGTTTTATTTTTACTCCAGACAGAGATGTACAATTGTTGAAGTTCATCCATGTGATCTATAAATGTTTGCCATTGCCTATCCACCATCAACCCTAAGTATCATTTGCCAGTCTATTCTAGCCAATTCACTCGTCATGCCATCGAAGTTAGCTTTCCTTAAGTTTAAGACCCTAGTTTCTGAATTAACTGTGTCACTCTCAATCTTAATAAAGAATTCTACGATATTATGGTCACTCTTCCCCAAGGGGCCTCGCACAACAAGATTGCTAATTAGTTCCTTCTCATTACACATCACCCAGTCTAGGATGGCCAACTTTCTAGTTGGTTCCTCCACATATTGGTCTAGAAAACCATCCCTAATACAGTCCAGGATATCCTTCTCTACCGCATTGCTACCAGTTTGGTTAACCCAATCTATATGTAAATTAAAGTCGCCCATGATAACTGCTGTACCTTTATTGCACACATCCCTTATTTCTTGTTTTATGCTTTCCCCAATCTCACTACTACTGTTTGGTGGCCTGTACACAACTCCCACTAGTGTTTTCTGCCCTTTGGTATTCCGCAGCTCCACCCATACCGATTCCACATCATCCAAGCCAATGTCCTTCCTTACTATTGCATTAATTTCTTCTTTGACCAGCAACGCCACCCCGCCTCCTTTTCCTCTCTGTCTATCCTTCCTAAATGTTGAATACCCCTGGATGTTGAGTTCCCAGCCTTGGTCACCCTGGAGCCATGTCTCTGTGATGCCAATTACATCGTATCCATTAACTGCTATCTGCGCAGTTAATTCGTCCACCTTATTCCGAATACTCCTCGCATTGAGGCACAGAGCCTTCAGGCTTGTCCCTTTAACACACCTTGTCCTTTTAGAATTTTGCTGTAACATGGCCCTTTTTATTTTTTGCCTTGGGATTCTCTGCCCTCCACTTTTACTATTCTCCTTTCTATCTTTTGCCAATGTCTCCCTTTTATTTCCCTCTGCCTCCCTGCATAGGTTCCCATCCCCCTGCCATATTAGTTTAACTCCTCCCCAAAAGCACTAGCAAACACTCCCCCTAGGACATTGGTTCCGGTCCTGCCCAGGTGTAGACTGTCTGGTTTGTACTGGTCCCACCTCCCCCAGAACCGGTTCCAATGCCCCAGGAATTTGAATCGCTCCCTTCTGCACCACTCCTCAAGCCACGTATTCATCTGAGCTATCCTGCGACTCCTACTCTGACTAGCACGTGGCACTGGTAGCAATCCTGAGATTACTACTTTTGAGGTCCTACTTTTTAATTTAGCTCCTAGCTCCCTAAATTCGTCTCATAGGACCTCATCCCGTTTTCTACCTATATCGTTGGTATATGTGTACCACGACAACTGGCTGTTTCATCCTTCCTTTTCAGAATGCCCTGGACCCACTCCGAGACATCCTTGCCCCTTGCACCAGGGAGGCAACATACCATCTGGAGTCTCGGTTGCGGCCGCAGAAACGCCTAGCTATTCCCCTTACAATCAAATCCCCTATCACTATAGCTCTCTCACTCTTTTTCCTGCCCTCCTGTGTAGCAGAGCCCCCCAACGGTGCCATGAACTTAGTAATTCTCTTTGCTAAAGTTGTCATTCCTAACAGTAAGGATAGGGTATATTTATATTTTTATTTTTGTTAGTTAACATCCCAATCACACAAAGGGCCCGAAATTCAGTACCGCTGGATAGCTGGTGCTCCCCACCCCGCCCACCTTTTTGTGGCCATTAGCGCCGACATTTTTAAGTGGTTGGGCCACCCCATATTCAGCTCCAAAAGTGAACAAATGGGTTCCAGTGCTAACGAACCTTTCCAAAGTGGATTTTTCAGTAGTGTGGCTGTCTCAATTTGAACGTCATCACCACTGAGAAATTCAGCATGCAGGTGAGGATTTCTAATGAGCCAGCTGCTCGCTGACCTTTTTAAAAGGCAGCACGGCCCTGAGCGGGGAAGGAGGTTGGAAGGATGGCTGGTGTAAGAGGTGCAAGGAGAGCCAACAGGTTCACTGATATGGAGCTGGAGACACTGATGGACGGTGTGGAGGACAGAAGAAGAATACTGTTTCCTGATGTGGGGAGCCCTGGCAGACAGGCAGTACATAATGCATGGAAGGAGATTGCAGGGGAGGTGTCAGGCACCTCCATATATGTGAGGAGGGTGCTGGCAAGTCTGCACCCGGCCCTTCCAGGGTGACGATGGGTCGACGGTTCCTAGCTCTGGGGCAACGGAGATCCTCCTCCTCATCCTGCACCACCTCCTCCCCTCCTCCTCCTGCGCCTCCTCTTCCTCCTCAGGTGGTACTGCTGGCTCGACCTCCAGTGGCTGTCCTCTCATGGTGGCCAGGTTGTGCAGCATGCAGCAGATTATGGAAACCCGTTGAGAGTACTGCAATGTGCCACCAGAGTGGTCCAGGCACCGGAACCTCTGCTTAAGGATGCCTATGCACTGCTCAATGATGCACCTGGTGACACAATGTGCGTCATTGTATGCAGGCTCTGGCGCTGTCCTCGAGTTCTGCAGAGGAGTGAGCAGCCAAGTGGACAGGGGATATCCCTTGTCCCCAAGCAGCCAACAGCAATCCTGATTCGGGCCAGTGAAGATGGTGGGCACACTGGTCTGATGCAGAATGAACGAATCATGGCTGCTGCCTCCCTTGCCCGCTGCCTGTCTGCACGGTGCTGATGGAGATGCCTTCTCCTACATGCTGCCCTGCTTCTGAGCAGGTGTCGGCCTCCCAACACTCCTCCCATCCCCAGGGTGAACCCTGCCAAGCAGGTCTCTGCAGCCCACAGGCCTCCACTAAAGAATCAGACCTGAAAGTTGTACAAAAGTACAGGGGTATGTGCAAACCTCTGAGCAGCACTCAGCAAATTCAATGGAGCCAAAACAATGAATAAATCAATATGAAAAGATAAATACTGCGAATGCTGGAAAAGGTAATAAAAACACTAATAATGAATAAAACTATATCAAAAGATAAATAATGCGGATGCTGGAAAATGAAATAAAAACAATAAGTAATAAAACTAATTTACCTACCAAAGGGCCCCAGCTGTGTCACGTTTGAGCACCGCATCGAAAACCTCGCGGGGGCCCTGCCAAGAAAAATCACACCTTTTCCTCGGTGAATTTCGCTGTCCTGGTGGCTTTCCAGCAGCTTGCACGCTGCTTCCCTATCCGCTGGAAACTCACCTTTACAGCGGCTTCACCGTGCCGTTTGCGGTGGAAATGAACACCGCTCAAATCCTCCCCGAGCTGAATATGGCTCGGGGAGGGAAAAGTACCCGACCACGGCGGCCGATTGATTTTTTGATTGACCGCCCAAATTCCGCGGTAGCCGTCCCTTCGGGGACGGTGAATTTCAGGCCCAAAGTCTCATAACAGGTCAACGGGAAAACCTAAATTACAAAATACATGCCAAATCATAATCACATGCTCAGTTCTGTATATCTCCTACTGAACAGGCAAATCATTTTTAATCAGGTTTATCTTTCAACCCACTGCTTATTATGCAACCACTAAAAATAATTTGTGACCGTGTTAGAATATTGTGCTGATGGGGTTAGATGAAGAGGGGTAGGTGGAATCTCATGTGGAGCATAAACACTGGCATGGACCAGTTGGGCTGAATAGCCTGATTCTGTGCTGTACATTCTATGTAATTTTATTTGAAATCCTTGATGACAAAGAGACATCGAGACTTCAGGAGAGTTCCTGTAATTAGAATACATCTCGAGTTATAGGAGGTAGTTGGGCCGGGAGTCATAAGTGTTATCAGTTACTGCAGGCTCCTGGAATTTGCTTGATTGTCTTTGAGGGCCAGAGTAAAATTCCCCAGTTTTTCCGAAATTGACCGAAGGCTTTTCTTTCACATGTTTAGAATTTCCTTGGCTGTTCTATTGCACGACTTTCTAACATCGTTTCCCACAACGCGTTCAAGACTATTTCAAAGAGAGTATAAGGTGATTACTGTAGTTATTGCATTAGACCACTTACCAGATATGTTTGTGGTGATCTCAGTAAGGCCCTTCTGGCCAAATCCTTTGCCAGTGGATGCCCTGACCGAGAAGCGATAAGTGGTACCCGGTTCCAAATTTGCAAACACGTGGTAGGTCTCATTTCTGGATTTGGACAGTGTTTTCTGTGGGCCAGGCACAATCATTGCCGGGTCGGAGGATTCGATGCATTGGTAGCTTACCTGATAACAGAGAGAACATTATTTGAGCAATTGGATGCATAGAATACACAGCGCACCTATTTTTCTCTCTTTACATGGTTTAATGCGCATCATATAGTACATCACGTACACTTCATAGCACCCAACTTAGTATACAAAATGTTTAGGGAGGAATTCTCGCCATCTTTTAAAAATTAAAGGTATCCAGATATAGCCATTGATTACTGCCACACCTTTCCTCCATCAACTTGAGCGGGGGAACAGCTTCACTGATGCTGCCAGTCCATCAGTACCTTGGCCAACTGCCAATTCTTCACTTGAGGGCGATGAGTGGCATAAACACAATAATCAAGTCTCATGTTGTCCTCGCCTGATATCTCCATATTCAGACTTTCCCACGAGTCACAAACCAAAAGGGATTATTCGATCCAGCGCTGAGTTCACTGATCTCAGTGAGGGAACCAACTGGGGTCCGCCACAATCCTGATCTGGGGAGAGGAACAATCAGCCAAGGTTCCTGCTCTTGATCGCTATCTAGCGAGCCCTGCTGGAAAGTGTGTGTATGCATGCAGATGTCAGGTGAGGACCTTGCTCTGATGTTGTCACAAGATGAACTGCCGACATCATTCATCACACTAAGAATGGTATATGGGTGTGGTACTGGAGGGAAACTGGTGCCCTGTAACCACACCCAACATGAGTCAGTGCCCTCAGGAGAAGAGGGGAGAAGCCTGGAGTAAAAACATGTTTCCTAAAGAAATTTCAATTGATTTTAGAAATGTTGAATAATAAATACTTGAAATGTTGTTTGTGATAAATAGATTAATAAAATTCCTTCAGCCCTTAGTTTATATAATGTGCAGTCAGAAAACTACACTTAATACATGAAGAACACACTTCCAAACTCATTAATTTACCATAAAATGCTCTGCAGGTTGATTTCAGATCACAGAACTCACTAAGCCCGAGTGTGTATGCCAGCCCAGCTCATTGATGGTTAAATATTTAATAAACTACTGCAATCAATTATGCATTTGTTTACAGCACAATTGCTAACATGAAGGAATGCTCTCAACGTGTAGCTGCCACAGATACTGTTTGCTGTAAGGTTTCGTGAAAGGTCAGCAATCAGCGATGGAGAACCAGAAGTCATCAGACCAAGAGAGAGAAAGACAGAGGAGAGGAAAGAAGGAGAGAGAGGTAAAGAGAAAGAAATGTGTATGAGAGGGGTTGGGGGCTGCTGATGTAAGGCTAAACATGGGAAAGTGAGAACGAATGGTAGAGCATGTATACAATCAGAATGATTATTAGTGATGTGCTCAAAATATAGGTGGGATTTCATTTGCAAAACATGCTGCTGGAGCTTTGCAAGATGAATAGTCTCCATTTTCACTATCTTACATGGGCATCTTTCATCACCATCAAAGCCATTTAGAAACTATTCGTTATGAACTGGCTAATATTGATTGGTTCACACATGACCTTGCAAGAAATCAATTGGTCAGTGTTAGTCACGTTTCATTAATAAATTTAACATCTTAAAATGAGATTAGTACAATATGTGCCATGGCTGTAAATGATATAGAATCTACAGCACAGAAACAGACCATTCGGCCCATCTGGCCTATGCTATTGTTTACACACCACAGATGGCCTCCTCCCACTCTAATTACCTCTTCCCACCCTACCCATATATCCCTCTATTCCTTTCTCCCTCATATATGCATCAAGCCTTCACCTTAAATACATCAATGCTATCTGATTCAAACATTCCACGTGGCAGCGAGTTTCACATTCTCACCACACACTCTGAAAAGTAAATTCCACCCAAATTCTTTATTTAATCTGTTTGTGACTGTGGATGATGGGTAAATAGTGATTAAAGGTGGCAGGACTGGAAAAAGCAATGATATGTGAGGCCAAGTAACTCTCCACAAACGGATGGGCAAAGCACCCCTTTCCACTTACATATACCTACTGACCTGGTTCAGAGCATCACTGGTGGTGGCGTGAGAACAATTGAAGCTTAGCCCAGAAAAACAAAGAGGGCTGAGAAGAAAATGCAGGGATTCAAATCCTCAACTTTAAAAGTGAGAGAAGGGCATCAGTCAGAAAACGTGATAAAGGGGAGGATTTGAAGTCAGAGCAGGTTTCGGGCACAAAACTGTCCCGGCGAGTTAATACCCCAACCTGCCAGAGACAGCAGGATGTCAAGCCGATTTTAATCACCAGGCTTCATTTAAATACTAATACAAAAGGAAAATACCGCGAATGCAGTTCTGATGAAAGGTCATTGACCTGAAACGTTAACTCTGTTTCTCTCTCCGCAGATGCTGAATATTACCAACATTTTCTATTTCATTTAAATACTGCCGGCCCACATCCTGCCTGCAACAAAGGATGTAGAATGGCTACCAGCAGGGGATGATCAGACTGCCCTTGGTGGTCTGCCAGCATCCCGTGGCGATGAAGGGGTTTCAGGACAATCTTGCAGTAGGCAAAGGTGGGGAGGGGGTGTGGTAGGGAGAGATTCTGCAAATTTCCTTGTGGGACCCGGAGAGGCACTCCTGCTCCTCCGGGCTCCACAGTGGAAATGTTCTGACGTTATGTGGAGAGCCTCTTCATCTTTCCCACCAGCTGTTGACCTGCTTCTGCTTGGCAGGAAAACGGCATCAGGGTCTTAGTGACATAATACAACCCAATTTGCATAAATTCAGGAAGCTCCCGCCTGTTTAGGCAGCCGCCTCATCTGCCTGCAAACCCACACACACCCACTTCTCTAATCCAAGAACCCCCCCCCACCCCCAAAACCCCTTTCCCACCACTTACATGGAAGTGGCAACCAATTGCACACAGCAAGGGCCCACAAACAGAAATAAGACACATGGCCAGATAATCAGTTGTTTTTTAAGTGACGTAGGTTGAGGGATAAATATTGTTCAAGGACACCCCTGCTCTTCTTCAAAATAATACCATGGGATCTTTTACGTCCACCTGAAAGGGCAGGCAGGGCTTGGGTTTAATGTCTTATCCCAAAGATGGACAAACTTTGTCTGCTTCAGAAAAAAGTTCAGTTTAGCAAGTTTCACCCTCTGTGATGGCTCATAGTCCTCAGTGCAAGATCCTGAGGCCCATGGGTGTGATAAATAACTTACTGTATGATGGATATACAACCTACCACTCTACAATAGGCGAGAGGATTAATTAGCAATCTCGTTGTGCGAGGCCCTTTGGGGAAGAGTGACCATAATATGGTGGAATTCTGCATTAGGATGGAGAATGAAACAGTTAATTCAGAGACCATGGTCCAGAACTTAAAGAAGGGAAACTTTGAAGGTATGAGGCGTGAATTGGCTAGGATAGATTGGCGAATGATACTGAAGGGGTTGACTGTGGATGGGCAATGGCAGACATTTAGAGACCGCATGGATGAACTACAACAATTGTACATTCCTGTCTGTCGTAAAAATAAAAAAGGGAAGGTGGCTCAACCGTGGCTATCAAGGGAAATCAGGGATAGCATTAAAGCCAAGGAAGTGGCATACAAATTGGCCAGAAATAGCAGAGAACCCGGGGACTGGGAGAAATTTAGAACTCAGCAGAGGAGGACAAAGGGTTTGATTAGGGCAGGGAAAATGGAGTACGAGAAGAAGCTTGCAGGGAACATTAAGACGGATTGCAAAAGTTTCTATAGATATGTAAAGAGAAAAAGGTTAGTAAAGACAAACGTAGGTCCCCTGCAGTCAGAATCAGGGGAAGTCATAACGGGGAACAAAGAAATGGCGGACCAATTGAACAAGTACTTTGGTTCGGTATTCACTGAGGAGGACACAAACAATCTTCCGGATATAAAAGGGGTCGGAGGGTCTAGTAAGGAGGAGGGTCTAGTAAGGAGGAGGAACTGAGGGAAATCCTTATTAGTCGGGAAATTGTGTTGGGGAAATTGATGGGATTGAAGGCCGATAAATCCCCAGGGCCTGATGGACTGCATCCCAGAGTACTTAAGGAGGTGGCCTTGGAAATAGTGGATGCATTGACAGTCATTTTCCAACATTCCATTGACTCTGGATCAGTTCCTATGGAGTGGAGGGTAGCCAATGTAACCCCACTTTTTAAAAAAGGAGGGAGAGAGAAAACAGGGAATTACAGACCGGTCAGCCTGACATCGGTAGTGGGTAAAATGATGGAATCAATTATTAAGGATGTGATCGCAGTGCATTTGGAAAGAGGTAATATGATAGGTCCAAGTCAGCATGGATTTGTGAAAGGGAAATCATGCTTGACAAATCTTCTGGAATTTTTTGAGGATGTTTCCAGTAGAGTGGACAAGGGAGAACCAGTCGATGTGGTATATTTGGACTTTCAGAAGGCTTTCGACAAGGTCCCACACAAGAGATTAATGTGCAAAGTTAAAGCACATGGGATTGGGGGTAGTGTGCTGACATGGATTGAGAACTGGTTGTCAGACAGGAAGCAAAGAGTAGGAGTAAATGGGGACTTTTCAGAATGGCAGGCAGTGACTAGTGGGGTACCGCAAGGTTCTGTGCTGGGGCCCCAGCTGTTTACACTGTACATTAATGATTTAGACGAGGGGATTAAATGTAGTATCTCCAAATTTGCGGATGACACTAAGTTGGGTGGCAGTGTGAGCTGCAAGGAGGATTCTATGAGGCTGCAGAGCGACTTGGATAGGTTAGGTGAGTGGGCAAATGCATGGCAGATGAAGTATAATGTGGATAAATGTGAGGTTATCCACTTTGGTGGTAAAAACAGAGAGACAGACTATTATCTGAATGGTGACAGATTAGGAAAAGGAGAGGTGCAACGAGACCTGGGTGTCATGGTACATCAGTCATTGAAGGTTGGCATGCAGGTACAGCAGGCGGTTAAGAAAGCAAATGGCATGTTGGCCTTCATAGCGAGGGGATTTGAGTACAAGGGCAGGGAGGTGTTGCTACAATTGTACAGGGCCTTGGTGAGGCCACACCTGGAGTATTGTGTACAGTTTTGGTCTCCTAACCTGAGGAAGGACATTCTTGCTATTGAGGGAGTGCAGCGAAGGTTCACCAGACTGATTCCCGGGATGGCGGGACTGACCTATCAAGAAAGACTGGATCAACTGGGCTTGTATTCACTGGAGTTCAGAAGAATGAGAGGGGACCTCATAGAAACGTTTAAAATTCTGACGGGGTTAGACAGGTTAGATGCAGGAAGAATGTTCCCAATGTTGGGGAAGTCCAGAACCAGGGGACACAGTCTAAGGATAAGGGGGAAGCCATTTAGGACTGAGATGAGGAGGAATTTCTTCACCCAGAGAGTGGTGAACCTGTGGAATTCTCTACCACAGAAAGTTGTTGAGGCCAATTCACTAAATATATTCAAAAAGGAGTTAGATGAAGTCCTTACTACAAGGGGAATCAAGGGGTATGGTGAGAAAGCAGGAATGGGGTACTGAAGTTGCATGTTCAGCCATGAACTCATTGAATGGCGGTGCAGGCTAGAAGGGCCGAATGGCCTACTCCTGCACCTATTTTCTATGTTTCTATGTTTCTAATACTCAGTAATAGCTCATCAATACCCAGTTCTTACTGGAATTAGAATTTCTCTGCTCACTTTCACCACCAGCCACAGATTAAGCTTTAATAGCCAAGCCACTCATGGAGCACATGGTATCTCACCTTGGGCCGGGGTAGGGGGATGTTAATATAGTGGTAAAGCCAGTCTTAGTCACAAAGAAGCACAACTCTTGCCATTTTGTTACAGAGTGGAATGGGCAGTGACTATGGAGATGTCTACACCTCAGGCTGAAAGAGGAAAACTTGTGGGAATGGGCAACCAAGGGGGAGGGTAACATTTAATTGGCGAAACTTGAGTGATATTCAATGGTGGTGCTTGTGACAGAAATAAATGAGCACCAGTGTTCTCACTCAGTCGGGCATTAAAGGGGGCAGCACTGTGGCACACCCACTGGACACCCAACTGGGTACACAGGTCCACAGTTCACCATTCCACCGAGCTGCTGATCATAGCTGTACTGTTGAGAGAAGGCCAGGCCCACAGTGGGAGAGCAAAACCAAAGGGCTATTACCATGGTTACTCCTATGGATTCCTATCTGGTGGCTTGGAGAGAGGCTGGACACCAGCTGGAGGTAGGTCACCTGGAGAAGCTGAGAGGAGAGTAAGAACACAAACCATCCCCACACCCTACATACATTCACTAATTGTTCTCTTGACTGGATGTGATTGGGAGATTCTTTGATTACCTTTTAGAATATATTTGATTATATTATCCCATTTGTAACTACTGACCTTCAGATCTCACTACAACAAGCTATTTATCACAATAATTACCTCATACTGTGTGATAACACCATTAGGCTCCAGTGGTTCATCCCATTTCAAAAATATCATGTCGTCCAGGGGTGTTCCACTAATGGATTCTGCCAGAATTCCACCAGGTACTGAGGAAGATGAACAAACATCACACGTTACATTCTTGATAAATATTATTATATGTATAAGGTAACAAGTGAATCGTCTTCCATCTATTGATATATAATTAAAAGTCTTGTATTTGGCAGGTATCCCTCGCGTGCGAAAAATTTACGTCACCTTGAAGCTGCCACATTACAGAGAATTACATAGAATCTATAGCACAGAAACAGGTCATTAGGCCCAACTGGTTTATGTCGACATTTATGCTCCACATGAGGCTCCTCCCGTCCCTCCTCATCTAAATCTGTCAGCATATCAGCATATCCTTTTATTCCTTTCTCCCTCATGTGTTTATCTAGCTTCCCCTTAAATGCATCTATGCTTTCCGACTCAACTACTTCTTGTGATAGCGAGTTGCATATTCTTACCATTCTTTGGGTAAAGAAGTTTCTCCTGAATTCCCTATTGGATTTATTGGTGTCGATTGTATATTTATAGCTCCTGGTTTTGGTCTCCCCACAAGTGGTAACATCTTCTCTATGTCTACCCTATCAAACCCTTTCATAATCTTAAAGATCTATGCAAAGTGTATGTCACGTTTTCACTGATTATATCAAACATCAAAATACAATTCATAGCCAATCACAAAGACATTGTTAATACATGCACAGTGCAAACTAACGGAATTTCTCTTCGAAAGAGCGAACACAGACTCGATGGGCCGAATGGCCTCTTTCTGTGCTGTGCAGTTCTATGATTCTATAACACATCCTATAGCAACTGGTGAATATCACACTGATTTTGACATTTACTTGTCTGAGATGCTGGACAGATATAACCAGCATTTCAACAACAGCTTCCCAGCTATGACAAGTACATAATACCCAACTGACAGCATGTACTTAGAGTGCTTGACAGCATAGATGCTGAGTGTTTCCCTTGGGTGGGGAGTCTAGAACTAGGGGTCGTGGTCTCAAGATAAAGGGGTCATCCATTTAGGATTGAGAGGAGAAGAAATTTCTTCACTCAGAGGGTTGTGAATCTTCGTAATTCTCTACCCCAGAGGGCTGTGGATGCTCAGTCATTAAGTATATTCAAGACTGAGATTGATAGATTTTTGGGCACTCAGGGAATCAAGGGATATGGGGAAAGGGTGAAAAGATAGAGTTGATGTGAAAGTTCAACCATGATTTTATTGAATGGCAGAGTAGGCTCGAGGGGCCGTCTGGCCTATTCCTGCTTCTATTTCTTATGTTCTTATGTACCAGAATTAATTCTGTGATCACTAACTCTATAGTGGGCGCTTCAGAAGTATTTGTTTTTGGGACTGGCTAGAAGGATTCTCCAGTACAATACATTCCTTCTTTCCTATGTACCTTTTTTTTCCAGATGCAGGTCTTGTTTCACCGTTAAATTAGCAAAACTATTGGTAATTGTGGGAAAAATTGTTTGCTTTTTTCCCAATGATCTGTTACTTCAGTCATGACTCTGTTTGATGTTAATGGTAAAATTTCTACAGTCGGGATTCATTATATTTTCAGTTATATCTCATTACTTAATGCAGCCTTGGGGCTTAGTTCATTGCACTCAAGTTTGAAGCTAAAGCTTTGTCTTCAAAGTCCCTGCTTTGGTCTGTCTTCACTTCCCTCCGGTCTCACATCATCTTTGTTGACCTTGTTTCTTTTAAATGCAGTTTTAATCGCTCCTGATGATGAAATAATCTAAAGGTCTGTTTTTCTGTGTCATTCAAGCTTCAAAGGCTAATCTCACCCTGCCATCAAATAATGGGCTTCATAAATAGAGGTATAAGTACAAAAGTGTGGAAATTATGATGAACCTGTGTAAAACACTGGTTCAGCCCCAACTGGAGTACTGTGTCCAATTCTGGGCACCACACTTTAGGAAGAAGGCCTTAGAGAGGGTGCAGAAAGGATTTATGAGAATGATTCCAGGAATGAGGAACTTCAGTTACGTTGATAGACTGGAGAAGCTGGAGTCGTTCTCCTTGGAGCAGGGACGATTGAGAGGAGATTTGATAGAGGTGTTCAAAATCATGAGGGGTCTGGTTAAAGTAGATAGAGAGATACTGTTCCCATTGGCAGAAGAGTCGAGAACCAGAGGACACAGATTTAAGGTGATTGGCAAAAGAACCAAAGGCGACGCAAGAAAAAACCTTTTTACACAGCGAATGGTTAAGATTTGGAATGCACTGCCTGAAAGGGTGGTGAAGGCAGACTCAATCTTATCTTTCAAAAGGGAGTTGGATAAGTATCTGAAGGAAAAACAATTGCAGGGCTACAGGAAAACGGCAGGGGGATGGGATAAGCTGAGAGTCGGCACGGGCTCGATGGGCCGAATGGCTTTCTTCCGTGCTGTAACCATTCTATGATTCTGTAATACTTGTTTTCTATAAAAACGTTAAAATATAGCTGAAATAAAAGACAGAAAATGCTGGAAACACTCAGTAGGTCAGGGAGCATCTGTGGAGCTTGGAAGGTAATGTTATTGTTTCAGGTTAATGACCTTTCTTCAGGACATTGACCTGAAATGTTAACCCCACTTTTCACTCTCCACAGATGCTACCTGACCTGCTTAGTGTTTCCAGTATTTTCTGTTTTTATTTGTTACAACTTAATCTTTCCTGACTATCTGCATTGAACACGCATTCAATGTTAAACTGATACAACAGTCATGTTGATCTGTTTACTGAGTGGTTATTTTCCCAGGCAACAGGGTTATCACTGAAGTATCAGCTTCCTGGGTTGCATCACCTTGAATAGCTTCTAATGAGTTCAATTCAACACCACCACAAGCAAATTAAACCAGCATTCAAAGTCAGTGAAGGTCGCAGTGTAATATCTGCACACTAGAGGTCACTCATATAACATACATCAAACCTCACAGCTCCGGTTATTCATACAGATAGACCAATGGTCAGTAATGTATCTCTAACCTTCCAAAACTGTGAATGTTTTCAAGTAGAAGTGTTAGCAACAGTTACAGGTTGACAACATTAAAGATTGGCACACTATGGAGGTGGTGTTGAGTGTGACAGAAAATTGGTCATAACACTGGGCTCACTTGCATGTCTGTGGAGACGCCAAATCTGGATCACAGCCAAGATGACCTTCTTCCACTGCCAGAACAGTGCCCACTTAACTATTGCCTCACCCCGGCCTACTGCTGAAACTAATCCACACCTTCACCATTTCATGGATTGATTTATTCAGTACTCTCTTCAGCAGCTTCGCTCCTTCTATAAACTTCTGTTAATCCAGAACTCTCCAGCTCATGTTTTTTCCAGTAGGGTCCTGCATACCCATCACCCCTATCTTTTCCAAGCTTCATTAGCTCTCTATGCCCCTGTGACACCAACTTCAAGTAATTCATCCTCCTCTACAAATTCTTCTATAGCCTTGCTTCAAAATCATCTCGTTGATTGTGTCTTCAGATGACCCTCCATACTAAATGTCTTCATTTCTCATACCAGTGTCCATATCATTGCTATTTTAAGCATTATTTTACATGAAGAACACGATAGATATAAGTATCTGTTGCCGGATGTCAGATGAGGACATGATTGGGCTGAACTGGGATGCCCTCTGCGATTAACTAGTTTGCCAATCCTCTCTGCTTGGCTCACAAATGAAGAATACCCACTTGGTTGAAGCAGGTCAGAGGGCTGCCAATGCATCTCAAAATGTACTTCAGTGTGACATCAGTATCTTTGGGAGAGGAGGGAAGATCATTGGAGGGACAAAGTATGGAACATCTTTTATGAATCAAATCATTATAAAGACTCATTATTTTTAACATACCTTTGTTTCCTTCTGTTGATTTTGAAAAAAAATTTCCTCAAGGGCGATACAATGGAAAACATGTACACGATACATCTGCGATGTGAAATAGTTGGACGTAGGTTCAAGCATATAATTTTCTCTCAGGCCAATTCACAATCTCAATGGGGTAAGATAGGGAGACATCAAGGGGGTGCTGGGGGAACATAATTAGTAAGGTCGCCATGCATGGTGACATTGTGTCCTGGCCAATATTTATCCCTCAATCAACATTACTTAAACAGATTATCTGGTCATTATCACATTGCTGTGGGAGTTTGCTGTGCGCAATTTGGATGTGCGTTTCCTACATTAAAACATGACTACACTTCAAAAATAACCTTCCGGAAATACTAGGGGACCGAGGGTCTAGTGAGAAGGAGGAACTGAAGGATATCCTTATTAGGCAGGAAATTGTGTTAGGGAAAGTGATGGGATTGAAGGCTGATAAATCCCCGGGGCCTGATAGTCTGCATTCCAGAGTACTTAAGGAAGTGGCCATAGAAATAGTGGATGCATTGGTGATCATTTTCCAACAGTCTACCGACTCTGGATCAGTTCCTATGCACTGGAGGGCAGCTAATGTAACACCACTGTTTAAAAAAGGAGGGAGAGAGAAAACGGGTAATTATAGACCGGTTAGCCTGACATCAGCAGTGCGGAAAATGTTGGAATCAATTATTAAAGATGAAATAGCAGCGCATTTGGAAAGCAGTAGCAGGATTGGTCCAAGTCAGCATGGATTTATGAAAGGGAAATCATGCTTGACAAATCTTCTGGAATTTTTGAGGATGTAACTAATAGAGTGGACAAGGGAGAACCAGTGGATGTGGTGTATTTGGACTTTCAAAAGGCTTTTGACAAGGTCTCATACAAGAGATTGGTGTGCAAAATCAAAGCACATGGTGCTGGAGGTAATGTACTGACGTGGATAAAGAACTGGTTGGCAGACAGGAAACAGAGAGTCGGGATAAACGGGTCCTTTTCAAAATGGCAGTGCCGCAGGGCTCAGTGCTGGGACCCCAGCTCTTTACAATATACATTAATGATTTAGATGAAGGAATTAAGTGTAATATCTCCAAGTTTGCAGATGACACTAAACTGGGTGGCGGGGGGTGTGAGCTGTGAGGAGGACGCTGAAAGGCTGCAAGGTGACTTGGACAGGTTAGAAATGCATGGCAGATGCAGTATAATGTGGATAAATGTGAGGTTATCCACTTTGAGGGCAAAAACACGAAGGCAAAATATTATCTCAATGGCGGCAGATTAGGAAATGGGGAGGTGCAACGAGACCTGGGTGTCATGGTTCATTATTGAAAGTTGGCATGCAGGTACAGCAGGCGGTGAAGAAGGCAAATGGTATGTTGGCCTTCATAGCTAGGGGATTTGAGTACAGGAGCAGGGAGGTCTTACTGCAGCTGGACAGGCCTCACCTCGAAATTGTGTTCAGTTTTGGTTTCCTAATCTGAGGAAGGATGTTCTTGCAATTGAGGGAGTGCAGCGAAGGTTCACCAGACTGATTCCCGGGATGGCGGGACTGACATATGAGGAGAGACTGGATCAACTGGCCCTTTATATACTGGAGTTTAGAAGGATGAGGGGGGATCTCATAGAAACATTTAAGATTCTGACGGGACTGGACAGGTTAGATGCGGGAAGAATGTTCCCGATGTTGGGGAAGTCCAGAACCAGGGGACACTGTTTTAGGATAAGGGGTAGGCCATTTAGGACTGAGATGAGAAGAAACTTCTTCACTCAGAGAGTTGTTAATCTGTGGAATTCCCTACCGAGAGAGTTGTTGATGCCAGTTCATTGGATATATTCAAGAGGGAGTTATATATGGCCCTTACGGCTAAAGGGATCAAGGGGTATGGAGAGAAAGCAGGAAAGGGGTACTGAGGGAATGATCAGCCATGATCTTATTGAATAGTGGTGCAGGCTCGAAGGGTCGAATGGCCCACTCCTGCACCTATTTTCTATGTTTCTATGTTACTTCATTGGCTGTAAAGTGCTTTGGGCCATCCAGTGGTCGTGAAAGGCGCAAGTCTTTCTTTCATTGCATATATTTCCTGAATGTTTTCCCTGGTGTTCTTTCTGAACATGTTCACGAGTTTACTAGAACTACCCAACAGAGGAAATCCTTATGACCCCATTGATGATAACACTATACCTAGCGATCACAGTAATATCCACACAGGAATGGAGGGAAAATCAGAGGCTTTGTCACTATATGGCACTTTCACACGCCAACTATAATTAGTGTTGGCAACACTGGTTGGACATATTCTGGGAGGTTTCATCACATGACCACCCACATCGAAGTACCATGCCCCCGTGTTCCCGTCACTGGTCATCTGATATGTCCATCTTCACAGCGCACCACTTTCTCACGCCAAATGGAAAGTGAACAGGCTCAGCTCTTCGGAAAAATGAACCTGACTGGATGATTCTTGATTGTCTATAGAAAAACTTTTTTCCCCCATCTCCAATTTAAAAAAAAAACACCCCTTCTTCAATATAGAAAGGAAGGGCACTTTCAACCATCTGTCCCGCTCTACAGATTACAGTTTAAGCTGCCTGATATTTTCTTTATAAATTCTTCTGGCTTCTCCTTAAGACAGTGCACTTCAACCCATCGATTATTTTATTTTCTATCAAAAATAATCAGCACAACGCCTGCTGAGAATAATAAAATGTCAATTGAAACTGGCAACCTCATTAGCAAAATACTCTAGTCAGTTGTCATTAAGTTCAAATGAGTCCAGCATTTGGATTTAACCAGAATTGAATTGTTCCACATCACTTACACTAAATATTCCCAAGGTAACCTTTTCGGATGCTGAACTCTTGAAGAGATCTTTGATCCTACACAGAATTTTTTTTCACTAGCTCTACATTTACAAATTCTTTCTTCTGTCTCAGAATTTTCATCAGATAAATACCATTGGCTACAGACATTGATTGTATCTGTTTACAGGAGATTGGCCATAGATTCAGCTAACAACCCTTCCATATCATAAAACTTTAAAGAGATTGGTCATTGAAATATACCATTACTTTCCTTTTCCCATCCTATGCCTCAACTTCCTTTGTTCCTCCCCTGACGATGCTGGGATTTGTTTTCACAGTTCATTCAAAATAAAAAATAACCAAAAAATGGGGTACAAATGGAAACTGTGCAGAGCAAAGAGTATGACAAAGGCAATGAATCTGGGAAATGCAATCAGCTAGAAAAAGGTCCCTTTAGTCCCTGCGGCATAGCTTTGATTCCTGCCTGATCTGATAGGATGAATGCCTCTTCTCTCTATCAGCCATGATTTGCAATTAGTACTAGCAGTCTCAACAAAATCCCTGGGAGGCATGGATCCATCATACAAAATTGGCACTAAAATTCAATCTCACTCAGATAAATGCTAAGGATCGGTGTGGGAATTGAAAATGTCACACTGGTGCGAGTACCAAGGCTGGGGTTGGAGTATACTGTAAGTAAAATTGCACTGTACCTATCCTTTGACCCTAAAAGGCAGTGTGCCCACAGGACAGCAGGAGAAGGAAAATAAATTACTGATTCACCATTAATTATATGTATTTTGGGACAATAGTACAGCTACTGAGAAAATAATGCATGGGACATAGGATGGAACTGTCTGACCCACCACATCCCACCCAGACATTCACCCATCTTGCTTAATCTAACCTGATTATACATCTGGCACATCTCAAGTGATTTTCTAGATGTGTAATGATGGGTTTCTGTGCAGCTATGAAAAATAGTGAACGCTGTATGCTCCAGTGGAACACGTGTTTAAACCATTGCTCAGAAGAACTGACTGACTCTGCGGTGTATTAATATCCATCTGATCTGCACAATGTATAGTGATACAGAGCTCAATTAAAATTTCCATAGGGTTCCCCCTATCTCCCATCATAACTTCTGCAGAAGATTGGTAGAAATCCCAAAGAAACAGTCTTTTACCCACACAAATATTCGAGGCGTATATACTTAGGAGACAGATTATGTTGCTACCTATCGCTGATGTGCAACATTTTTCAAGCCTGATATTACCACAAAATCACAGGCATACACCCTAATTTCATAAGAACCAGAGTTAAATGATCATAATTTCATCGGGCTCGAGAATCTTCTTGTAATACAAAACAATTCTCTGTAATTAACAAACTGCAACAAGAGATAGAATTTCCATGGGGGCTCCCAGATCACGCGCCATAACTTTGACAGAAATCTCGGAGAGTTGGTGCGAACAGCTGGTTTGGTCGTTCTACCACCGAAGCTACAGGAGGAAAGCAGAAGAACCCTGCGGAATCTCCAGGCGTCAATAAACACAGGGCTCTGAAAGCTACGATTTCTTGGATGGAAGTTTGTTAGTGGGTTGTTAATTCTGGGGAAAAACACGTGTTCTCAGATTTAAAAGTTTTAAAGTATCTAATTTTTGATCATTCATTACTGATAACAAAAATACGATTACAAATAGAAACATAGAAAATAGGTGCAGGAGTAGGCCATTCGGCCCCTCGAGCCTGCACCACTATTCAATATCATGGCTGATCATTTTTGTAACTTTAGTACCTCATTCCTGCTTTCTCTCCATACCCCTTGATCCCTTTAGCCGTAAGTGCCACATCCAGCTCCCTTTTGAATATATCTAACGAACTGCCCTCAACAACTTTCTGTGGTCGAGAATTCCACAGGTTTACAATTCTCTGAGTGAAGAAGTTTCTCCTCATCTCGGTCCTAAATGGCTTACCCCTTACCCTTAGACTGTGATCCCTGGTTCTGGACTTCCCCAATATCGGGAACATTCTTCCTACATCCAATCCCGTCAGAATTTTATATGTTTCTATGAGATCCCCTCTCGTTCTTCTAAATTCCAGTGAATATAAGTCTAGTCGATCCAGTCTTTCTTCATATATCAGTCATATTTGTGTTAATTTTTTTAAACAAGTATTTTTGTTAAAGATAGGATAGGTTTGGATGAAGAAGACTTTTGGGTCCATTTGCGATCATTCTTTCTGAATATCAAATGTTATCATCCTCCCATTATAATTTTAACATCCACTGAACAGGCAGATGGACCTTCAGTTTAGCATCTCATCCAAAGCATGGCATGTCTGACAATGCAGCAGCCAATCGATACTGCACTAGTGGCTCAGCCTAGGTTATCTGCTCAAGTGGCCTTGAAGCCAAAGCTTTCTGGCTGAACATTGAAGCTGCTACTAACTGAACCAAACTGAAATGATGCACCAATTTTATATCGCCATTGCACCTTTTTCTCACACACTTTTTATTGCACTTCAGATGTTACTTCCCAGCTTTGTTGTGTCTTGAAATATTTCTTCATATGAGTGGATATTCTCAAACAGAGCAAAACTACTTTTTATTTTTATTCCATACTAACTTTAACTATCTTGTTGATACTTAAGAACATAAAAGAGGCAGGCAATCTGCTCCGTGCAACAACTAAATGATTGGTCAATGCAAAGTGGCGGCTCAGGGAATTAGAAGATGCACTCGGATCTTTCTCATCTGCTTTGGGAAGGAGTTAACCAGGCTTCAGTGAGATCCAGTTCCATGATTATAAACTGATTATGTTAGGAATTAAAAGTTTCACTAATGTTAATCAGCTACAAGATAGTGAAAGCATTCAATAGTTAACATTCCAACAAGCTGAATCTCACCAGTTAGCAGTCTGCTTTTTTAACTAATTCTTAAACTAACAGCTTGTCTCACTGCCTGCTGATTTGAATTCAGCTCTTGTCTTGGCGCTACACGTGATGGGCAGCCTTTGCCCAGCTTAGCTGTAAAAATACAATACTGCATTAGGGTGCTCCTTCAGAACTGTTCACATCCAATTATCGGAACCAGTCCAGAGAAAAATTAGATCAGATACTTAAGCATTCAGATAACTCCATCTGTAATTATAAAGTTTAAAATGTTCCAGAGATACTGAGACTTAAAAAAAAAATCAAAAGGATAAGATCTATAAGATATAGGCTTCCAGTAGTAGAAATCCAATCCATTTATCGTGGACCTCCGGCTTCAATTCTCTTGCTTGTTCATAACAAAATAGAAAATAAATTATGACAAAATCGACAGGAGATATGGACCGAGGTCGCCACTGTCATATTTGATCACTTTTACCTTTCTTGTTATCAATTTAATTGAATTGTCTAAACATAATTCTCTTCATTTTACCACAGCCTTGGTTACAACATGCATGCTTGTGGCTCCCTCACGAGCTCAAAATCCATACTAAACATTTTATTTGTAACACCTTTCAATAACATTTTTCTATCTTGTTATGAACAAGCAAGAGAATTGAAGCCAGAGGTCCACGATAAATGGATTGGATTTCTACTACTGAGAAACCTCTATCTTATAGATCTTATCCTTTTGATTTTTTTTTTTAAGTCTCAGTATCTCTGGAACATTTTAAACTCTATAATTACAGACGGGTTTATCTGAATGCTTAAGTATCTGATCTAATTTTTCTCTGGACTGGTTCCAATAATTGGATGTGAACAGTTCTGTAAGTCATAGCAACATTGTTATTTGAGACAGTGTTATGGAGAGAATCCGTAAGTTAGCTTTGAAGAGGAGGTGCTGGACTTGTCACCTGAGCAATTTTGAGTTCAGAATTATGAAGGGTTTTTGTAGAGTAGCTAGAGAGAAACTGTTTCCTCTGGCAGGAGAGTCAATAACCTGAGGGCACAGATTTAAGATAATTGGCAAAAGAACCAAGGGGGAGATGAGGAGATATTTTTACGCAGCAAGTTATGGTTCATTCCTGAGATGAAGGGGTTTTCTTATGAAGAAAGATTGAGCAGGTCGGGGCTATACTTATTGTGGAGTTTAGAAGAATGAGAGGTGATCTTATTGAAACACATAAGATAGCAGGGGCTCAACAAGGTAGATGCAGAGCGGATGTTTCTACTCATGAGGGAATCTAGAACTAGGGGACAGATTTTTGAACCTAAGGGGTCAAGGGTTATGGGGAGCAGGCGGGGAACTGGAGTTAAGGCCAAGATCAGATCAGCCATGATCTTATTGAATGGCGGAGCAAGCTCGAGGGGCCAAATGGCCTACACTTGCTCCTAGTTCTTATGTACTTGTCTGGAATGCACTGCCTGAAAGGCTGATGGAAGCAGATTCAATTGTAACTTTCAAAAGGGAATTGGCTTTATAGTTGAAAAGGAAAAACTTTCAAGGCTATGGGGAATGAGCAGAGAGTGAGACTAATTGGTAGCTCTTTAAAAGAGCCGGCACAGGCACAATGAATCAAATAGCCTCCTTCTGTGCTGTATTATTCTATATATTATACTGGTACCTAGCATGCAAACCAAGACCTAGCTCTGTCAAGCCCATGTGGTGGCTGGTGTGCAACAGTCACCACATGTTAAAAAAATCTATGCACATGCATCTCCCACCCTTCAGGATGTTGTTCAGGACTTGGATCCTTCATTGAAACACCTGTGACCTCATTCTTTTTTGGCATGGAAGCAAGTCATCCTCATTTTGAGGGACTGCCTATTATGATGATGATGATGAGCAAGCACTGCACAGGACTTAGATAAGTTAAGAATTAACTTGAAAGTTCCTCAACTTTTTTTCCTCTTCAGTCTTCATAAAACCTTTGGAGCATATTTTATTCCATCTGTCTAGGAAGGGCTATAGGAAAAGAGCAGGTGAGTGGGACTAATTGGATAGCTCTTTCAAACTGCAGGCACAGGCACTATGGGCCAAATGGCCTCCTTTTGTGCTGTAAGATTCTATGAAACGTTGCAGTACAGAGCCTAGCACAACTCTCCTGTGGTTTAGGCAAGAAAATGTGGAATTGCAGATAATGAGAGACAGACTAAATATACTAAGATGGAGGCTGGTTATTTTTTGAAGCCAAGAATGGGTTAACATTGTGGACTGGCGATGTAGCAATAAACAAACAGTAATTGCTGATGGTGGAAAATCTCCCTAAGGGTTGCAATAGTTGCTATTATTGAGTTGCAATGCATTAAAATGAACGCTGAGATCATTATGAGACAATCAGGGCCAGTTTTAGGAAAAGAATAACCCTCAGCATAGTGGGAATGCAATCAATACATTCCACAGAGTAAGACATTTGTGAAAGAATTGTTTTTGTGATTAAAATGCTTATTAGTTTTCACTGTGAGACACGGGAACAGGCACAATGCACAATGGTTGCTGTTAGCAAACAGAAACTATTATCGCTGATACCTTCCCTGCATTGCCACTAACATTGCTTTGCATTCCCATTACAGGCCGACATAGGGATTAAACATAAAGGGATTTGTAAACTTAACAAGAAATGCAGCTGCTGGCAAGCTAGCATTTAATTATCTTGGCCGTTATGAATAAATAATCAACCATCGAGTTACGTGAATCAAATGTCCCATTTACTTTTCAGAAAAGAAAATTGTGACTGTCAAATAGAAGAGTCAGTGGAAACGTTTGCAAAATAAAATCAGCAGGCTGACAGATATAAGGGACATTTGCAAAGGAATTGGCAAGGAGTGCAACTGTTATTTCCGTACAGAAATGGTTCTCCTGGGAGATGATGGCTGAGATGACCAAGATCTATGTGAGGCCCCAGATTCTTTATCATTTTTATTGTGCGAGCCTAGTGGCTCGAGTCTGCTGCGTATTTCAGCCAAGGAAATGTTGCATTGATCCCACTCAGATGTTTATAAATATTTCTGAAATGCGCCATCTTTACACAAACTTCTGATTGCGAATGGCTCTCCACGCTCATCACACTGGGCTCTCAACAAGGATTTATGAGCAGCGTGATTCAGGAGTTTCAGTACCCAAGCACAATGTCACAGAATACTAGGATCGGGGTGGGGGGGGGGGCTCTGCATTTGATTTCTGACTTCCTGATCTCTTGAGAGGAACCGTGGAAGGGTGGGGGAAATGAATCAGTGAGCAGAGTGAAGTTAAAGTCAGTGGGATGGATATTGTATGGGTAGTGATGGTAGCAGTGGTGGTGTGAGGGCTGGATGAGGGTAATCTGCACTTGCCTGGTTCCAGTCTTACCTATCTAATCGTAGCCACAGAATCAATGCAACGGTTTCTTTTCCTGCTCTGCAACGTTATGTCTGGTGTCCCCCCAAGGATCTATCCTTGGCCCCCTCCTATTTCTCACCTACATATGTTGCCCCTTGGCGATATCATCCGAAAACACAGTTTCAGTTTCCCCATGTATGCTGATGACACCCGGCTCTAACTCAATACCACTTCTCTCGACCCCTCCATGGTCTCTCAATTGTCAGACTGCTTGTCCGACATCCAGTTCTGGATGAGATGAGCAGAAATTTTCTCCAATTAAATATTGGGAAGATCGAAGCCATTGTTTTCGGTCCCCGCCACAAACCCCATTCCACCCCTCTCCCCAACTTCTGTCTGAGGTTGAACCAGACTGTTCGCAACCTTGGTATTTTACCCTGCTTGTTCGACATTTTAAAGAGGGAGGGTGATCAGCCAGTTGTCGTGGTGCATATAGGTACCAACGATATAGGTAAAAAACGGGATGAGGTCCCACAAGACGAATTTAGGGAGCAAGGAGCTAAATTAAAAAGTAGGACCTCAAAAGTAGTAATCTCAGGATTGCTACCAGTGCCACGTGCTAGTCAGAGTAGGAATCGCAGGATAGCTCAGATGAATACGTGGCTTGAGGAGTGGTGCAGAAGGGAGGGATTCAAATTCCTGGGACATTGCAGCCGGTTCTAGGGGAGGTGGGACCAGTACAAATCGGACGGTCTGCACCTGGACAGGACCGGATCCGATGTCCTAGGGGAGTGTTTGCTAGTGCTGTTGGGGAGGGGTTAAACTAATATGGCAGTGGGATGGGAACCTATGCAGGGAGACAGAGGGAAGTAGAATGGGGGCAGAAGCAAAAGATAGAAAGAAGAAAAGTAAAAGTGGAGGCAGAGAAACCCAAGGCAAAAAGCAAAATGGGCCACATTACAGCCAATTTCTAAAGGGGCAAAGTGTGTTAATAAGACAAGCCTGAAGGCTCTGTGCCTCAATGCGAGGAGTATTCGGAATAAGGTGGACGAATTAACTGCACAGATAGCAGTTAACGGATATGACGTAATTGGCATCACGGAGACATGGCTCCAGGGTGACCAAGGCTGGGAACTCAACATCCAGGGGTATTCAATATTTAGGAAGGACAGACAGAAAGGAAAAGGAGGTGGGGTAGCGTTGCTGGTGAAAGAGGAAATTAATGCAATAGTAAGGAAGGACATTAGCTTGGATGATGTGGTGTGGGTGGAGCTACAGAATACCAAACGGCAGAAAACGCTAGTGTGAGTTGTGTACAGACCACTAAACAGTAGTAGTGAGGTTGGGGACAACATCAAACAAGAAATTAGGGATGCGAGCAATAAAGATACAGCAGTTATCGTGGGCGACTTTAATCTACATATTGATTGGGCCAACCAAAGTGGTAGCAATGCAGTGGAGGAGGATTTCCTGGGGTGTATTAGAGATGGTTTCCCAGACCAATATGCCGAGGAACCAACTAGAGGGCTGGCCATCCTCGACTGGGTGATGTGTAATGAGAAAGGACTAATTAACAATCTTGTTGTGCGAGGCCCCTTGGGGAAGAGTGACCATAATATAGTAGAATTCTTTATTAAGATGGAGAGTGAGTGACACAGTTAATTCAGAGACTAGGGTCCTGAACTTAAGGATAGGTAACTTTAATGGTATGAAACGTGAATTGGCTAGAATAGACTGGCGAGTGATACTTAAAGGGCTGATGGTGGATAGGCAATGGCAAACATTTAAAGATCACATGAATGAACTTCAACAATTGTACATCCCTGTCTGGAGTAAAAATAAAACGGGGAAGGTGGCTCAGCCGTGGCTAACAAGGGAAATTAAGGATAGTGTTAAATCCAAGGAAACATAGAAAATAGGTGCAGGAGAAGGCCTTTCGGCCCTTCAAGCCTGCACCACCATTCAATAAGATCATGGCTGATCATTCACCTCAGTACCCCTTTCCTGCTTTCTCTTCATACCCCTTGATCCCTTTAGCCGTAAGGGCCATATCTAACTCCCTCTTGAATATATCCAACGAACTGGCATCAACAACTCTCTGCGGGAGGGAATTCCACAGGTTAGCAACTCTGAGTGAAGAAGTTTCTTCTCATCTCAGTCCTAAATGGCTTACCCCTTATTCTATGTCCCCGGGTCCTGGACTTACCCAACATCAGGAACATTCTTCCTGCATCTAACCTGTCCAGTCCCGTCAGAATGTTATGTGTTTCTATCAGATCTCCTCTCATCCTTCTAAAGTCCAGTGAATACAGGCCCAGTCGACCAGTCTCTCCTCATACGTCAGTCCAGCCGTCCCGGGAATCAGTCTGGTGAACCTTCGCTGCACTCCCTCAATAGCAAAAAGTCCTTCATCAGATTAGGAGACCAAAACTGAACACAATATTCCAGGTGAGGCCTCACTAAGGCCCTGTACAAGTGCAGTAAGACCTCCCTGCACCTATACACAAATCCCCTAGCTATGAAGGCCAACATACCATTTGCCGCCTTCATCGCCTGCTGTACCTGCATGCCAACTTTCAATAGGAAGAGGCAAATAAATTGGCCAGAAAAAGCAGCAAACCTGAGGACTGGGAGAACTTTGTAATACAGCAGAGGAGGACAAAGGGTTGAATTAGGAGGGGGAAAATAGAGTATGAGAGGAAGCTTGCTGGCAGCATAAAAACTGACTGCAAAAGCTTCTATAGATATGTGAAGAGAAAAAGATTAGTGAAAACAAATGTAGGTCCCTTGCAGTCAGATTCAGGTGAATTTATAATGGGGAACAAAGAAATGGCGGACCAGTTAAACAAATACTTTGGTTCTGTCTTCACAAAGGAAGACACGAATATCCTTCCAGAAATATTTGGGGACTGAGGGTCTAGCGGGAAGGAGAAACTGAAGGAAATCCTTATTAGGTGGGAAATTGTGTTAGGGAAATTGATGGGATTGAAGGCCGATAAATCCCTGGGGCCTGATAGTCTGCATCCCAGAGTACTTAAGGAAGTAGCCCTAGAAATAGTGGATGCATTGGTGATCATTTTCCAACAGTCTATCGACTCTGGATCAGTTCCAATGGACTGGAGGGTAGCTAATGTAACACCCCTTCTTAAGAAAGGAGGTAAAGAGAAAACGGGTAATTATAGACCGGTGAGCCTGACATCAGTAGTGACGAAAATGTTGGAATCAATTATTAAAGATAAAATAGCAGCACATTTGGAAAGCAATGACGGGATCAGTCCAAGTCAGCATGGATTTATGAAAGGGAAATCCTGCTTGACAAATCTTCGAGAATATGTTGAGGATGTAACTGGTAGAGTGGACAAGGGAGAACCAGTGGATATGGTGTATTTGGACTTTCAAAAGGCTTTTGACAAGGTCCCACACAAGAGATTGGTGTGCAAAGTTAAAGCACATGGTATTGGGGGTAATGTACTGATGTGGATAGAGAACTGGTTGGCAGACAGGAAGCAGAGAGTCGGGATAAACGGGTTCTTTTCAGAATGGCAGGCAGTGACTAGTGGGGTGCCGCAGGGCTCAGTGCTGGGACCCAAGCTATTTACAATATACATTAATGATTTGGAAGAGGGAATTGAGTGTAATATCTCCAAGTTTGCAGATGACACTAAGCTGGGTGGCGGTGTGAGCTGCAGGGTGACTTGGACAGGTTAGGTTAGGTGAGTGGGCAAACGTGTGGCAGATGCAGTATAATGTGGATAAATGTAAGGTTATCCACTTTGGTGGCAAAAACACGAAACATAGAAACGTAGAAAATAGGTGCAGGAGTAGGCCATTCGGCCCTTCGAGCCTGCACCGCCATTCAATAAGATCATAGCTGATCATTCCCTCAGTACCCCTTTCCTGCTTTCTCTCCATACCCCTTCATCCCCTTAGCCGTAAGGGCCATACCTAACTCCCTCTTGAATATATCCGATGAACTGGGATCAACAACTCTCTGCGGTAGGGAATTCCACAGGTTAACAACTCTCTGAGTGAAGAAGTTTCTCCTCATCTCAGTCCTAAATGGCTTACCCCTTATCCTAAGATTATGTCCCCTGGTTCTGGACTTCCCCAACGTCGGGAACATTCTTCCCGCATCTAACCTGTCCAGTCCCATCAGAATCTTATACGTTTCTACGTGATCCCCTCTCATCCTTCTAAACTCCAGCGAATAAAGGCCCAGTTGATCCAGTCTGTCCTCATATGACAGTCCAGCCATCCCTGGAATCAGTCTGGTGAACCTTCGCTGCACTCCCTCAATAGCAAGAATGTCCTTCCTCAGATTAGGAGACCAAAACTGAACACAATATTCCAGGTGAAGCCTCACTAAGGCCCTGTACAACTGCAGTAAGACCTCCCTGCTCCTATACTCAAATCCCCTTGTTATGAAGGCCAACATACCATTTGCCTTCTTCACCGCCTGCTGTACCTGCATGCCCACTTTCAGTGACTGATGAACCATGACACCCAGGTCTCGTTGCACCTCCCCTTTTCCTAATCTGCCGCCATCCAGATAATATTCTGCCTTCGTGTTTTTGCCCCCAAAATGGATAACCTCACTCTTATCCACATTATACTGCATCTGCCATGCATTTACCCATTCACCTAACCTGTCCAAGTCACCCTGCAGCCTCTCGGCGTCCTCCTCACAGCTCACACCGCCACGCAGTTTAGTGTCATCCGCAAACTTGGAGCTATTACACTCAATTCCTTCATCTAAATCGTTAATGTATATTGTAAAGAGCTGGGGTCCCAGCACTGAGCCCTGCGGCACTCCACTGGTCACTGCCTGCCATTCTGAAAAGAACCCGTTTATCCCGACTCTCTGCTTCCTGTCTGCCAACCAGTTCTCTATCCACGTCAGTACATTACCCCCAATACCATGCGCTTTGATTTTGCACTCCAATCTCTTGTGCGGGACCATGTCAAAAGCCTTTTGAAAGTCCAAATACACCACATCCACTGGTTCTCCCTTGTCCACTCTGCTAGTTACGCCCTCAAAAAATTCCAGAAGATTCGTCAAGCATGATTTCCCGTTCATAAATCCATGCTGACTTGGTCCGATCCTGTCACTGCTTTCCAAATGCTTTGCTATTTCATCCTTAATGATTGATTCCAACATTTTCCCCACGACTGATGTCAGGCTAACCGGTTAATAATTACACATTTTCTCTCTCCCATCTTTTTTAAAAAGTGGTGTTACATAAACTACCCTCCAGTCCATAGGAACCGATCCAGAGTCGATAGACTGTTGGAAAATGATCACCAATGCATCCACTATTTCTGTGGCCACTTGCTTAAGTACTCTGGGATGCAGACTGTCAGACCCCGGGGATTTATCGGCCTTCAATCCCATCAATTTCCCGAACACAATTTCCACCTAATAAGGATATCCTTCAGTTCCTCCTTCTCACTGGACCTACTGTCCCCGAGTACAATCGGAAGTTTATTTGTGTCTTCCTTCGTGAAGACAGAACCAAAGTATTTGTTCAATTGGTCTGCCATTTCTTTGTTTCCCATTATAAATTCACCTGAATCCGACCGCAAGGGACCTACGTTTGTCTTCAGTAATCTTTTTCTCTTCACATATTTATAGAAGCTTTTGCAGTCACTTTTTATGTTCCCTGCAAGCTTCCTCTCGTACTCTATTTTTCCCCTCTTAATTAAACCCTTAGTTTTCCTCTGTTGAATTCTAAATTTCTCCCAGTCCTCAGGTTTGTTACTTTTTCTAGCCAAATTATATGCCTCTTCCTTGCTTTAACACGATCCTTAATTTCCCTTGTTAGCCATGGTTGAGCCACCTTCCCCATTTTATTTTTACTCCAGACAGGGACAATTGCTGAAGTTCATCCATGTGATCTTTAAATGTTTGCCATTGCTTATCCACCGTCAACCCTTTAAGTATCCTTTGCCAGTCTATTCTAGCCAATTCACGCCTCATACCGTCGAAGTTACCTTTCCTTAAGTTCAGGACCCTAGTTTCCGAATTAACTGTGTCACTCTCCATCTTAATAAAGAATTCTACCATATTATGTTCACTCTTCCCCAAGGGGCCTCGCACAAGATTGCTAATTAGTCCCTTCTCATTACACATCACCCAGTCTAGGATGGCCAGCTCTCTCGTTGGTTCCTCGACATATTGATCTAGAAAACCATCCCTAATACACTCCAGGAAATCCTCCTCCACCGCATTGCTACCAGTTTGGTTTACTCAATCAATATGTAGATTAAAGTTGTCCATGATAACTGCTGTACCTTTTTTGCACGCATCCTTAACTTCTTGTTTGATGCTGCCCCAACCTCACTACGACTGTTTGGTGGTCTGTACACAATCCCCACTAGCATTTTCTGCCCTTTGGAATTCCGCAGCTCCACCCATACCAATTCCACATCATCCAGGCTAATGTCCCTCGTTACTATTGCATTAATTTCTTTAACCAGCAACGCCACCCCGCCTCCTTTTCTTTTCTGTCTATCCTTCCTAAATGCTGAATACCCTTGGATGTTGAGTTCCCAGCCTTGGTCACCCTGCAGCCATGTCTCCGTGATGCCAATTACATCATACCCATTAACTGCTATCTGCGCAGTTAATTTGTCCACCTTATTCCGAATACTCCTCGCATTGAGGCACAGAGCCTTCAGGCTTGTCTTTTTAACACACTTTGCCCCTTTAGAATTTTGCTATAATGTGGCCCTTTTTGTTTTTTGCTTTGGGTTTCTCCGCCCTCCACTTTTACTATTCTTTTTTCTATCTTTTGCTTCTGACTCCATTTTATTTTCCTCTGTCTCCCTGCATCGGTTCCCATCCCCCTGCCATATTAGTTTCTATGTTTCTATGAGATCCCCTCTCATCTTCTAAACTCCAGTGAATACAGGCCCAGTCGATCCAGTCTCTCCTCATATGTCAGTCCTGCCATCCTGGAAATCAGTCTGCTGAACCTTCGCTGCACTCCCTCAATATTTCTATGAAGGCAGAATATTATCTGAATGGCGGCAGATTAGGAAAAGTGGAGGTGCAACGAGACCTGGGTGTCATGGTACATCAGTCATTGAAAGTTGGCATGCAGGCGCAGCAGGCGGTGAAGAAGGCAAATGGTATGTTGGCCTTCATAGCTAGGGGATTTGAGTATAGGAGCAGGGAGGTCTTACTGCAGTTGTACAGGGCCTTGGTGAGGCCTCACCTGGAATATTGTGTTCAGTTTTAGTCTCCTAATCTAAGGAAGGACGTTCTTGCTATTGAGGGAGTGCAGCGAAGGTTCACCAGACTGATTCCTGGGATGGCAGGACTGACATATGAGGAGAGACTGGATCGACTGGGCCTGTATTCACTGGAGTTTAGAAGGATGAGAGGGGATCTCATAGAAACATATAAAATTCTGACGGGACCGGACAGGTTAGATGCAGGAAGAATGTTCCCGATGTTGCGGAAGTCCAGGACCCGGGAACATAGTCTAAGGATAAGCGGTAAGCCATTTAGGACTGAGATGAGGAGAAACTTCTTCACTCAGAGTTGTTAACCTGTGGAATTCCCTACCGCAGAGAGTTGTTGATGCCAGTTCATTAGATATATTCAAGAGGGAGTTGGATATGGCACTTACAGCTAAAGGGATCAAGGGGTACGGAGAGAAAGCAGGAAAGGGGTACTGAGGTGAATGATCAGCCATGATCTTATTGAATGGTGGTGCAGGCTCGAAGGGCCGAATGGCCTACTCCTGCACCTATTTTATATGTTTCTACGTTTCTATGAAATTAGCTTTTGACCACATATCTACAGCATTGCTAAGACCACCTATTTCCGCCTCTGTAACATCGCCCGTCTCTGCCCTTGCCTAAGCTCATCTGCTGCTGATGCCTTCATCCATGCCTTTGTTACCTCTACATTTGACTATTCCAACGCATTCCTGGCTGGCTTCCCACATTCTACCCTACGTAAACTAGAAGTGATCAAAAAACTCGGCTGCCAATGTCTTAACTCGCACCAAGTCCTGCTCACCCATCACCCCTGTGTTCGCTGATCTACATTGGCGTCCAGTTAAGCAACGCCTCGATTTCAAAATTCTCATCCTTCTTTTCAAATCCCTCCATGGTCTTGCCCCTCCCTATCTGTAATCTCCTCTCGCCCCACAATCTCCCCACCCGCTCCCGAGATAGCTTCACTCCTCGAATTCTGCCCTCCTGAACATCGCTGATTAGAATCGCTCAACCATTGGTGGCCGTGCCTTCTGTTGGCTAGGTTCCAAGCTCTGGAGCTCCCTGCCTAAACCTCTCCGCCTCTCTACCTCTTGTTGCTTCTTAAAACATACCCTTTTGAACAAGCTTTTGGTCACCTGCTCTAATTTCGACTTATGCAGCTAGATGTCAAATTTTTAATTTCGTAATACTCGTGAAGTGCCTTGAAACGCTTCATTATATTAAAGGCATTTTATAAATACAAGTAGTTGTTGTTGTAATGGTGTAGAGGTCATACCAGCACCATGCATTTTTATAGCACCTTCAACATCGTAAAACGTTAAACCATAAGGCAGGCTCGATGGACCAGCTGGTCTTTCACTACCCTTTTATATTTGGATGCCCATATGGAGCAAGGTAAAAGCATGCGGAGAGACATATTTTTCAGAGTTTAGCAGTATAGATTGAGCGTCCGAAATCCAGAAACCTCGGGACCAAGGCTGTTCCGGATTCTGGGTATTGACGGATTTTGGAATGTCTTTGCCTGGGCCGAGGTAGGTGGGGTCTGGCAGCCGGAGTAATGGGGCGAGGTCGGCCCGCCGAGGTAAGAGGGAGAGGGAGGGAGAAGGGGCGGAGTCCGGGCCGGGGCAAAGTTGGGCCAGGGCGAGGTCTGGCTGCCGAGGGCCGGGGCAGGCGACGTCGCGGCGAAGTCGGGCCAGAGGTCGGGCCGCCGAGGGCCGGGGCCAGCTCGGGCCGCAAAGGGCCGGGCAGAGGTCGGGCCGCCCGCCAGGGGCCGGGCCGCCAAGGGCCGGCAGAGATTGGGCGGCTAAGGGCCGCCCGCCGGGGCCGGCGCGAGGTCGGGCCGTCAAGGGCCGGGGTGAGATAGGGCCGGGGCGAGGTTGGGCCGCCGAGAGCCGGGGCGGGTGAAGTCGGGCCGCCAAGGCGGGGGGGTCTGGATTTTAGAACATTTTCCGGTTTCCAGACAACCCCGCCACGGATCGGCCCGGTGTTCAGATTCCAGAACATTCCGAATTTTGGAACTCTGGATTTCGGACGCTCAACCTGTATCCGTAACCTGAATTCGAGGGCAAGAGGCATCTTGTAGTTTGGGAATGAGCTGAAACAGAACGTTTCAGATTTCTTATCAAGGCTGGCACTGAGTGAGTGAGCCGAGATTATTATGAAGGCTTAAAATAAACTACATATAATTTTGCTCCAGAGCTTCATGACTTACTCGAGCAAAATTAGGTGTGTGAATGCAATATTCAAGGTATGGCCTGACCAGAAACTGATGTAGCTCCAGCATGATGGCTTCAGGCGTACAATAAATTGACTTGACAATACAACAGCATTCTGTTTGTTTTATTGATTGCTGGTCTGCAATGACTGGACCTGGTAAGTGTTGAATCTATTAATGCTCTCAAGTTTCTTCTCAGCTCCCTCCCAGCTACTTCAATGGCATTCATTGAACACATATTGTTCCCATTTTATTTCTTCCAGTGTTTAAGACCTTGGTGGAGAAATTGGGTTACGCCTTGTTTGCGGGTGGTAACCAGGTCGGAGCAGGACTTCTTGCACCCGGCGCAGATGTCCCGCCCTGGCTGCGAAATTCGTGTTACCGCCCCTAACAGGAAGTGGTGCGTAATGACGTGTGCTCCACTTCTGTTGGGGTGGTGTCCGGGTCGCTACGCAGGCGGGATCGGCAACACCATGCGGAGACGCATTTCAACGTTCCTCTCCTTCCGCTAAAGGGGAGGGCCGCTGCAAACTCTGCAGTCCCTTTGATGGCTTCCACTGGGCCACCGGAGCTGCGCGGTGCCATGGCCGTAGCCTGACACCCAAATGGAGTGCCGGGATGCACGATTGCAGCCCAGGCCATGCAACAGTGATGTAGCAAAGGCCGACCAGTGAGTCGGCTGAAGAAAAAAAGCGCTAGGCAATTTCTGCTGCGGGACGGAAAGGGGTCGCCGAACACGGCGATGACGTCAGAGATGAGGGGGCCCGGGGGCGCTACCATGTCCGTACCTCCACTAACTCCCGGGCAATTTTGCACCCCCCCTCCCCCCCACCACACCGGGCGAAAATAGTTTTGCATTTCATTAGCGCCTCCGAGGCGCAGAACAGGGCAATTTTGAACTGCCATGGCTCTGGCCATTTGTCTTCTTTGATCTCGATCTTTCTGTATTTCTTTGGCTGCTTCATCAGACCCGACTCTCTCACATTAGTTTTGTATCATTTGTGAACAAGTCTAAATTCCATTATGTTTCTGCATCCAGTTGCATGCACTTCTTCAATACTGCTGTGGGATCTTTACATTCCATCTGAACAGGCAAGACTAGATTTTGATCCAATGCTTTATCTGAAGGACAGAGCCTCCGATAATGCAGCACTCCCTCAGTCCTGCAGCCTAGAATATATGCTCAAGTCCTGGGGGTCAATTTTATCTCCCATTGAGTTTCCAGCGAGGAACCATGGGGGTCAATTAGATTCCTGTCTGCGCGCAACAGGATGACACCACAGCAATTGTAACCACTGGGCCTGGTTACCATATCGCCAGTCCACTTCCCGCCCTGCTGGCCTGATAGCTTCCCCTGCTCAGGCTCGAGTTAAAATAACTTCAGGGTCCGATTGAAGAAGGACCCCACCAGCTTTGAACGGCTGTCTTTGTCACCTGTTCGGAAGAGGAGGTTAAAATTGGACATGGAGAGATATCGGCAGCTTTCTGGCAGGTACGTAACCTAGAGCATTTTAACTGCTCACCCGGTTTCCACCGGCAAGTAGGGTTCAAATCCCATCCCCGGTGTGGGGTTTGACCTAGATGTGAGAGTGCTGACTTGAACCAGGCAGACAAATTATATTGGCCTTGAAATTGCAGTCGGAGGCTTGCCGCCTGCATACATCTCTGAACCACAAGAAAACTACGTACTTATCTTGTGCCTCTGGAGCTTCGGACTCTTGCGGTTCTGGGCCTGCAGGCATATGCCGGCAAATGGCCCAAGCATCCCTAGGATCACGTGGGCCAGGCCAACCAATGACAATGAGGGATTCTTCTTATGCTTATGGAGATTCCATTTATGAACGGAATCCCCATTAGCATCATAGAAATCATCTAATAAAATTTCACAACACTGAAATAAAAATAAATGATCACATGTTCAAAACTAATTAAAAATACCCTTTAATTAAAGATTTAAAATAAAAAATGCATTTTTTGAAAAATACATTTCAACATTTTTAAACAGGACAAAAATAACCTCAGCTAATTTTAAATGTAAGTGAATGTTTAAATCATGTAAAAAAAATATTATTTTAAAATTTATTTTAACTTACACTGGTAAAAGAAGGCGTAAGGATTTTGTGGCTATTCATTGGGCAATAGTTAGGCAAATAGCCCTACTCTGCGCCTGCGAAAGTGAATTTACAGATGTGTAGGATCGCATGCGTAAACCCGGAACTTGCGGTGCCATTCACAGCACTTACTGTAAATTCCGGGTCATTAAGCCTGCAGCATCGCTTTGAAAAATTGCAGCTGGCAAAGAGTGAATACATAACTGTCATTTATCATTGGAATTCAGATGATAACGCTCACACTATTCAACCTCTACCCTCAGAACTTATGCCACCTGAACCCCTACAGTATTTTACGCTATTACTCACTCCCAATCAGACTAAAATATTACAAATTGACAGAAGGAACAATTCATCTTATGGCAACACCATAACGTTGTGTCTCTTTCAGCTTTGTTGATGTATTTATGTTGCGGAACCACTTCAAGTAGAAGCTGTCATGTAAAACACTGAAGCTTAGAGGCTGTGGAATTTGCTCTGCTTATATTGCTGGGATGGTTCCATGGTACCAGCAGCAACACAACAACAAACACACAGACACGATTTGGGATTTTCTGCTTCTGGACCTTCTCTGATGGCTGAAATGATGTAAAAACCGCATTGTTGGACTCCATAAGTGGTTGCGTTGCCAACCCTCCAGGATTGACTGGGAGACTCCAGGAATTGAAGATTAATTTTCAAGACAGAGAGAAAAATCATTGTGCATTAAAATCTCCATGCCTGTATAAAATTGTCATTCTGCATTTATACCCTCCCACCAGTCGGGGCGCTTGCAGCGTGACCACTGGTGAGAGTGTGTAATTAAAGTGACTAGTTGACACAGGCCATTTCCATTTTAAATATAGACTCAGGGATTCATAATAGAAATATAAAAGGAAGGGCTGAACGTATGGCTCCACCACCATAACGTTGCTGGTATTGCGATGGAAATTCCGTTTACACACTTTCGTGGCATTCCTGCTTCACTTCCAGAAACTTTATGATGGTGAAGTGGGAGGAGCTCCGAGGAAGTCCCTGTCTATGACTTTAAAATAATGACTGAATTAAATCTGTGCTCCCTGTCGATTTATCCCTTGTCTTCTAACCCAGCTTCGCCTGAAGGATGCACTTGGCCTCAACTTTGCATGTGTAACTCCAGGAGAGCTCGTAAAATGATATCAAGAATTTAAATTGTTTCTCCAATTTACTCTATTCGTGATTTTTCCTCATTTTCTTTCTGTGAGTGGGCACTCACTTCTGATGCAAGGAACCTATTACTGCCTAGAGGTTGGGCAGATAAGATTATGCAATGGGATGCTTCATGAATATACAATATTGGGATGTACAGTACTATGGAATTAAGCTTGTCTCTACCAATTTTCCCTACCCCGGGGTGAGAAGCTCTCTATGGTGGAGCCTCCCAGTGTGGCTGACTCTGATTAAATATCAAAGCACTTAATTATTTTTCTTTAAATTAAAAAAAACGCTGACTTTGTCAATTTAGTTGCTGGACGTGCCAATGTTGAAGTATGCCTGAGAGGATTCACTAAACATTCAGAAAATCAATTTATTCAATTTCACATGAAATTTGTCATGACAATAAAATCAATTTGTAAAATGGCATATGCTCTCAACTTCCAAACGTGGCTCATGTCAGAGTTGTTGGCTTGCTTCCATCCTAGTTTTCACATCTGTACAAATCAACTTGCTTAAAGGCCCCATGAAGAATGGTAAAGTTGCTTCATGTAGCTCCATTTCACTTCAGTTCACTCTGGGTTTGAGCCATGCCCTACTTGCACAGCAGCAGGTCCAACAAGAAAAGGCCCAAATTAACAGCCTGAATGCACAATAATGACATTGATGCACTCACATCACGCTTTACAACATAAGAACTTTAGAACTTTTAGTAGTGGGAAAAGGCCTTTATGCTCAACATCTTGTTAGATCAGCACTCCACCCCCTTCTCACCATATCTCTCAATAACTTTTATTTCCAGAAACACATCTCAATCCCTTTCTATGGGCTTAATTTTAGCCATGACTTGCTCCAATTTTTTTGGAGTAAGTTGGTTTTTCTGGTGTAAGTTAAAAAGCGCCATTTTCCCCAAGCAACTTGCTCCAGAGTACGATTTTTTTTAGTTCAGTTTTTTTTTCCCAAAAGCGGGTGTTCCCAGCCACTTATGCCAGTTTTGGTCATTTAAGCAATTCTGGCCAGCTAAAAGTTACTCCAAATCTATTTAGGTCAGCGTATGTAGCCAGCTCTAAAAAGCCTTGCGGGCAATTAAGAAATCGGCGCAGGCAAGTAAGGACCTGCACCCAAGCACCAAACATTGCAAATAAAAGTTAAATAACTCAATAAAAATAAAGAACTCAGGTAAACAATTGAATAACAAATAAATAATTGTAGTAAATCCTACCATGAATTGAACTCGGCCGGGGAAGGCAGCGGGCCGGCCTGTACGGGAGGCCATTCGGCCTGGGAAAAGGGCGGCCGGCAAAGACGCATCGGAAGGCTGAAGGGTGGGGGCAGGGGGAAGGAAAGGCTGGCTGGGCTTGGCAGAAACGCGGAAAAGTATCGGGAGGCTGAAGGGGGGACAACTCAATTCTCTAATACAAAACAGAAGATTCGCTGGATCTGATAAACAATGAGCTGCAATGTTGCATTTTGATTCTGTCTGGGGGAGGTAGGCAGCGATTGTTGTTGTGCTTATTGATTTTCATAACTTCTCCACTAACAGCAGCCCGATTCTACTGCGCATGCGCGGTCAGTTGAAACCGCAGCTCTCTCACGCACCCACTGACCCGATTCTACTGCGCATGCGCGATCATTGCAATCCCGATCCTACTGTGCATGTCCAGTGTAGTGCAGGATGCTGGCTCTGCCCACAGACCCAGTCGCCACGCCACGCCAGCAGCTAGAAGACCTGGGACAGTGGCCAAAATCGGCCCAAAGATTTTTGCTGCACTTCCATGCGTGGAAAACTGCCGCACCTCTGGTAAGTACGCCAGAAATCGCTAGTGGCCAAAATTGAGCCCATAGTCTCCATTTCAATCATCTTTTCTGATAATGCATTCAACAAATGTATTCATTATCCTTAGAACCAAAAGGTCTGCCTGACTTCCTTTCGTAATCCTAATTTCCTAATTTTTAAACTGGTATTCTCCATGTTGAACAATTTGCTTGCATTAATTCACTTTATTTATTTTTTTTAAATCATCTCAAAATCTTTTCTTTTACCGAGAAACCAAGCTCAACTTCGGAACCTTGCTTTATGACTTAAATTCCTGATACCTATCCTAGATATGTTTCTAGATCTATCATGTCAGAGGAATCAAAAACCATGAAATGTATGAGATTTTTAGTGGCGGGATTAGATTGCTTTTTTGGGAAATGGAAAGGGGAACATCAGTCGAATCTTGCTCTTTCCATGTTTTGTAGATATTTCCAATACTACTGTTGGCTATGATTCTGCCACCTTGTAAATGACGGTGCATGTCATTTAAGCTAGAGGTCATAAGGATAGCTATAGACTAAGATGATCATGCACTGTGTGGTATGTGGATCGTTCTTGAATTCCTGATGGAGGTCAATGTTTGCTGTCTTTGGAGGGCAGCCAGTCAGGGTTAAATAATGGAGGTGTGAGGATGAATGAGTAGCCTTGAGTCTTGGTCTTTGAGGATTAATGAGTATTTATGCAGAACTTTTCCTCAATCAATTAAATCGGTGAGCTATAGTCCATGATCGGGTAGATTACACATGATCTGTGAAAGGAATGAGCCATTAAACTAAGGACACATCTCCCTTTTCAGGTGAATGTAAAAGATTCCATGGCATTGTTTGAAGAAGGGCAGGGATGTTCTCCCAGTATCCTGGCCAATATTCATCCCTCAATCAACACCATGGGATCTTGCTGTGTGCATAGTGACTATCTTGACTGCCTGTAAGACAAGTGACTATACTTCAAAAGCAACTGTTCACCTGCGAAGGACTTTGGGCTATCCAAGGACATGACAGGTGCTTATACAAATGCAATTGCTTTCTTTCTTTCCTTTTTTCTGTAAACCCGAACAATCTAGATTACACACTATTAAATTAAAATTCACTTTTTATCATTACCTCCAGCAGTAGTGAGTATTTAATTCCCAATTCATCTGGCGTTTTCAGCATGTTCACCTTGAGCTTCTCCTGCACATCTTGTAGTGTCAGCTTGGCTCAGTAAATAACACAATCGCCTCCCAGTCAGAAGACTGCAAGCCCCGGACTTGAGCACATAAACTAGACACACAAGTGTTGTACTGAGGGATGCTGTGTTGGCACAGAATCATAGAAATTTTTGGCACAGGAGACGGCCATTCGACCCATTGTGTCCGTGCCAGGCAAAAAAGAGATATCCAGCCTAATCCCACTCTCCAGCTCTTAGTTCGTAGTCTTGTAGGTGACGGCACTTCAAGTACATATCCAAGTTCTTTTTAAATGTGATGAGTGTTTCTGCCTCTACCACCCTTTCAGGCAGTGAGTTCCAGACTCCCACCACCCTCTGGGAAATAAGGTTCTCCTCAACTCCTCTCTAATCCTTCTACCAATTAATTTAAATCTATGCCCCCTGGTTATTAACTTCTCTGCTAGGGGAAATAAGTCCTTCCTATTCACTCTATTTAGGTCCTTCATAATTTTATACACCTCAATCAAGGCTCTCCTCAGCCTTCTCTATTTCAGCCTATCCAATCTTTCCTCATAGCTAAAATTCTCCAGCCCAGGCAACATCCTCGTAAATCTCCTCTGTACCCTCTCTAGTGTAATCACATCTTTTCTGTCATGTGGTGACCAGAACTGCACACAGTACTCTCGCTGTGGCCTAACTATTGTTTTATACAGTTCAAGCATAACCTCCCTGCTCTTATATTCTATGCCTCTGCTAACAAAGGAAAGTGTCCTGTATGCTTTCTTAACTACCTTATCTACCTGTCCTGCTACATTCAGGGATCTGTGGACATGCACGCCAAGGTCCCTCTGTTCCTCTACACTTCTCAGTATCCTGCTATTTAATGCATATTCCCTTGCCTTGTTAGCTCCTTTCCCACCAAATGCATTACCTCACACTTCGCTGGATTGAAGTCCATTTGCCACTGTTCTGCCCACCTGACCAGTCCATTGATATCTTCCTGCAGTCTACAGCTTTCTTCTTCATTATCAACCACACGGACAATTTTTGTATCATCTGCAAACTTCTTAATCATGCCCCCTACATTGAAATCTAACTCATTCATGTATACCACAAAAAGCAAGGGACCTAGTACTGAGGCCTGCGGAACCCCACTGGAAACAGCTTTTCAGTCACAAAAACATCTGTCGACCATTACCCATTGCTTCTTCCTGAGCCAATTTTGGATCCAACTTGCCACTTTCCCTTGGATCCCAAGGGCTTTTTCTTTTCTGACCAGGCTGCCATGTGGGGCCTTGCTAAAATCTATGTAGGTGACATCAAATGCATTACCTTCATCAATCCTCCTTGTTACCTCCTCAAGAAATGCAATCTAGTTAGTCACACACGAAAGTCCCTTAACAAATCCATGCCGACTGTCCTTGACTAATCCGTGCCTTTCTAAATGATAATACCGTCCCTCAGAATTTTTCCAACAATTTGCCCTGTAATTACTCGGTCTATCCCTTTCTCCCTTTTTAAACATAGGTGCCATCCTATGAATGAGCATTTAAACTGAGACCCCATCTGACTGTTCAATGGTTTAGGTGGATGTTAAAGATCCCATGGCATTATTTAAACAAGAGCAGGGAGTTTTCAATATCACCCCAAATAGATTAACTGGTCATTAATCCCATTACTGTTTATGGGATGCTCACTGCAGTGATGCACTCTGTAAAACTTTTTAAGATTCACCAATGTGATAAGATACTATATAAATATGCAAAAATTTTAAAAACTGGAGTAGCATTAATAACCGGTAAAAAAATTATACTGACCGATATCTAAAGATCAATGTGATCTCACTATCGTTAAGCAATATCGCCATCTTTATTTACTGCAGGGTGTAGCATAGGAGGTTCAGGGAGTGAAATCGGGCATTTCTCTTCAAAAGTGTCAAAGTAACTTGTACATCAAGCGCTTTTGATATATTTTTGTGATAGAGAGCTAAATAATGTCAATCTTTATTTTTTACGTAAAATGTCGTAAGGTTTAAAACCTGTCAGAAGTCTGTCACATGTTAACTGATAACTTTCTGTTGTGACTTTGTTCTTAAAATGGCATGAAAAATAAAATACGAGAATTGACTATACTGCTTGGGAGTAATGCAGTTGTGTCTCAGTCTCAAACCCCACGCAGTCTTGAAAGGGTGACTAGCCATTTACACTTATGCGAAATACTAAATGACAGATTTGTTTTCTAGATCTGACATGGTCTGCACAACAACAATGGAAACACAACCAAACATATCTCACAGTGAAACAAATGTCAAGAGTGAGATCTAATGGTTGATATTTGTGTACAGATCTGTCATTCTGCTGTCCATTCAGATACTCTATTGTGGCTAACAAAGACAGCAAAAAAACCTTTGACAGCAGAATGTGTGTTTGTCAGACAAGGGCATCGTGAACAAGTACATTCCAGCAGAAGTCATTGGTTAGCGACCAGGAAAAGGCAACCTGCCTAATTTGTTATTTCTTCTCCCTAGTCTTGGGGACACAGAGGCCAAAATATAATGCCCCCTACCACTGCCCTGGCTGAGATCAGCTAACTCAACACCAATTAGGGATCACACCTAGGACCTTCCTTGACTGTATGGTTGAGGACCAGATGGTGTATTATTTACCCACTTATTTTACGTAATTAAACCCAAATGAGGCATCATTTGCATGAAATCTACTTTTATTGAGGCAGTTTATTGTTCAATCACACGACCCAAAGACTAAATCAGAAAATAGTGAAAGGATAAAGTTTTTGCATTTCAATTATTCATCATAATAACAAAAAGCAAACAAAAATTCTGTAATTTTGAATAGCGCCACAATACTGGCTTGTGAAGTGCTTTGTTGCTTAATGAGATACTATATCACTGAATATTCTGTAACAAGAACTTAAAGGAAAGATTTATAATGGAGTTTTTTCTGAAGGTCAATGCTTCCTACACTAATGAGATTAATCATGGTATCCCACTTTCTGGTGGCAACTTTCTGGAATATCAATTTGAATTCTGTTTCAAAACAAATTGAGGGAATTTATCTGAAAATCTATAAGATAAATTGAAAGCTTGGCCAGTTTATGAATTGTTGAAGTCCAGAAGTTTCTATAGCTGAGACATTAACACTGCCCATAAAATGGATGGCATTCCTCTATCTGCTATTTCAACTGATATTAACTGTTTCATTTCAAGGGGTTCACAATTCACACTCCTGACTTGTGAGGAACCAACTGACTTGTGGTAAGACAAAGAATTAATTTATCAGGTTTGCTGGAATTGGCACCTTTGCTTTTATGCTAAATGATGCCTCTTATTTACAAAACTCTGCAGTTTCCCTTCCGTCATTGTGGGCTAACAGATTGAGGTAGCCAGACTAATAGGTGCAAATTTGTGGGACACCTATGCATGGAATATACCTGTACATCTTCCAGTTGTTCAAGTCAAGATCTCAGTGGACCAGAAGGGGAAGTAGTAAGAGTGAAGAATGAAGCCTTCATGATGCTAATTCACTTGAAAAGCCCATTTACCATTTAGAACCATTTCCAGCCCATTTTCCCATCAATCTGGTTCAGGTTTTTGCTCAGCTTGCTGAAGGAAAAAGCAACAGCCAGGTTTAAATGGAATGGGGAGAAAAAAAAAGAAAGAATGCTCTTACCGTCCTCATCTGTCTGAAAGATAAGTTCTTTGTTCTCTTTTCTTCCTTCAGAGTTGGTTAGAATCAGCTTGACATAGATGTTTTTGTAAGGCAGGAGATTCTTAATGGTGAGCCGAGAGACCTTTGGTTCAGCTAGCTGGCAATCTCTGAACGTCTGATTGTGTCCGGCTCCGAAGGTGTAGTGGTAGCAGACAGTGACAGAGTAAGTGTGGCAGCGCGTGATGTTGTATCCCAGTGGCTCCCACTGCAGCGTGATCTGTCTCGACTCGATCTCAGAGGTGGTGAGGCCCTTGGGTGCCCGCATGGGTTCTGTGATTAAAAATAATGGTACTGAATATCAACCCTAGGCAAAAATCCACAAATCGATTAATATGCATAAACCACTTGTCGTCAAGAATTTTATTTTATTCATATCAACTTTAATGAAATAGCGATGCTTTGTGATGACAGAATCAGCTACAAAATATAAAATGTTACATATTTGACATTTTGAGAATATTCAGAGTATAGAGGTGCTTTATGACTCTATAAGGTTCCCTTAATTACTAAACACTCAATTGATGTTTAGAAGTTGTACCAAGAAAGAACTTGCTTTTATGTACCACGTTTGTTACCCTCAGCACTTCGCAGTCAATGGCTTTGATATTAACCCCCTCACAATGGGCAGAGAAGAGAGGCGGGTTTAAAAGTGAATTGTGCGGCCCCAACTCCAACTTGGTGTGCACTTTTTTGCAGGTATCGCGGCATTGGTGTGTCCCACTGTAGAGAGGCGAAACGCTTATTAACACATTTAAAATTGGGCTCCTACAGTGCAACATGGAACCTAATTTGAAGTTAACTGCTGCTGTATGGGTTTCCCCTCAGGTTGGGAAATTTGACAGTGAAAGGGAGGCGGGAGCTACTGATTCCACAAGTTAAGTGGCTGCTTCATCATTCCTTGTGGGCCAGGAGGCGCTGGGGTGCTCCATCCGGTCCACCTCAAGGAAGCCTTCGGACTCCGCCAGCCCCGTTCTTCAGCCTCCCACGGCCTTTCAACCTCCAGCTCCCTCCCGATTTCCGACCATCCTCCCCACTCTAAATTTCTGACCAGAGCTTCCTCTCACCCCTCATGATTGCCAGGTACCATCCCCAAGTCTCCTGCAACTGATGTTCCCTCTCGCCCGCCGGCCAGGCTGTCCATTTGGCCAGCTGTCAGGTGGGAGGTGGAGCTACAAGATGTTAATGAGCTCCTACTATTGAGATCGGCAGGATCTCCGCATCCCTGGTCTTGTCAGGTCCTTGGGCCGTATTCGCCTCACCCGCACCCTCCCCGTAAATATCGGGGCTCATTAATTACTTTTGAAGAGTAGTCAATTATAGGTGTATGTTGAAAGCTACCAGGAAGACTCAATATTCAAAGGGTCAATGTGTATACAGGCATCTCAGCCACTATTTTGTGGACTGTGCTTGGGAGAATTAGTCACAGATTGTCCTACAAAAGGTACTGCCCAATGCTCCCAAATCAATTTATTGAAGTAGGGTTTTATGGAAATTATGTAATAAATTCTATAGAATCCTGATTTGACGGATTACCTTTTAGTATTCATGGAAAAGTACATAAAATAGACACACACAAACTGTCAGTTCCAAAATCTTATAAGTGGAAGGTTTTGAGTTTTTCCAAACCATACATCCATTAGGAACATAGGGCCCAAGTTTCGGCCTCAGTTGCTCCTGATTTTTTGGAGCAACTGGTGTAGAACGGAGTATCTTAGAAATTCAAATTCTCGGCATTTAGTTTGCTCCAGTTCTAGTCAGTTAGAACAGTTTCACTTTGGAACAGAATTTTTTTTTCAAAAGGGGGCATGTCCGGCCACTTACGCCTGTTTTCAAAGTTTCGGCAGTGAAAACTTACTCCATACTAGCTTAGAATAGAGTAAGTGAAGATTTTTATACGTTCGAAAAAACCTTGTCTACACTTTAGAAAATCAGGCGTAGGTTACAAATTAGGCGTAGGGAATGGGGGGGGGGGGGGTTTAAAGGGAAGTTTACAAACATTAAACACTTCAGTTTTACAAATAAAGAGCCATCATCAATAATAAATGATAAATACATCAATAAATCAATCAAAAAAAATTAATAAAAAATAAATAAAAAATTAAAAAATCAATAAATAAAACATTTTCTATTTACCGACTGCAGCACCGGGAGTCCTTCAACAGCGTGCTGGGACGGTCCCCCCCAGTGTGTCTCTGTCAGTGTCTCTATCTGTCTGTGTGTGTGTCTCCCACACTCTGTCTGTCAGTGTTTGTGTTTCTGACAGCGAGGGGAGGGGGAGAAGGGAGGTGGGTGGGGGAGGGAGAGAAGGGAGGTGGGGGGGAGGGAGAGAAGGGAGGTGGGGGGGAGGGGGAGAAGGGAGGTGGGGGGGAGGGGGAGAAGGGAGGTGGGGGGGAGGGGGAGAAGGGGAGAAGGGGGGAGGGGGAGAAGGGAGGTGGGGGGAGGGGGAGAAGGGGGGAGGGGGAGAAGGGGAGAAGGGGTGGGAGAGGGGGGAGAGGGGAGGGAAGGGGGGAGAGGGGAGGGAAGGGGGGGGAGAGGGGAGGGAAGGGGGGGGAGAGGGGAGGGAAGGGGGGGGGAGAGGGGAGGGAAGGGGGGGGAGAGGGGAGGGAAGAGAGGGAAGGAGAGAGGAGGGAGAGAGGAGGGAGAGAGGAGGGAGAGAGGAGGGAGAGAGGAGGGAGGGAGGGACGGAGAGAGGAGGGAGGAAAGAGGGAAGGAGAGAGGAGCGAGGGAAGGAGAGAGGAGGGAGGGAGGGAAGGAGAGAGGGGGGGAGGGAGGGAAGGAGAGAGGGGGGAGGAAGGGAAGGAAGGAGAGGGGGGTGGGGAGGGAGAGAAGGAGGCTGAACGGCCGGGCCCAAGACCTCGGGCTAGATTTACAGGTAGGTGGCGTCGGGTCGGGTCTCGGGGGGGGGGGGGGGGGCGGGGGTGAGTCGCGGTGGTCGGGTCACCGGGGGGGGGGGAAGGGGGAGTCGAGTCGGGTCGGGTCGGGTGGGAGGAGCCTTATTCACGCAGCCCCAGTGAGAGCATTCGGCCAGGGCTAGGGGCTGCGTGCTTTGGGCCCCTCCCACACAGTTTTGGGCGCCTGAAGCTACTGCACATGCGCGCCCACTGTAGTGTGCATGTGCAGAGGTCCCGGCACTGTTTTCGGCGCAGGGACCTGGCTCCGCCCCCAACAGCTCGTGCTGCGCTGCGCCCGGCTGCAGAAGACTTGCAGAGAGCCGGAGAATTGGGAAGTTTTTTTTAGGCGCACTTTCTGGCGTGAAAAACGGGCATCCAGGTCCGGGCTGCGCCGTTTTAGGCGCGTCCAGAAACTTGGGCCCATAGTCACTCATTTTGACCACTTTACTTGCTTCCTAGTATTGGAATATGTAAGGCACAAAAGCAAGCTTGTTGGTCATTGCAGCAGGCACAGAACCTCAACAATTGCTAATAATAGAGGTGAATACAACTATTGGATCTCAATTCGTCCACACATTCTATCTAAAGCAGCAGTCTAATGTGTACGTGGCTTTTCCTGTGGGGTAATTGGAAAACTTGGAGAAGTTTCTAACATGCGCAGAAACAATATGCGACCAGTGGAAAATCTAACTCCGAGACGAAGGAATGTCCACCCTTAATGCTCAACATCATTGGACTCATTCTAATGAGCACCAAGCTGAAACCCTAAACCAAATCAAGTGGAAGAAGAGGTATTCAGACCCCGTTAATTGTTCTGGATTTGAATTTGGGTCTTAGAGTTAATAGGGATAGTGTTCTTTTTAAATCAAAGTCTCTGGCATCCTTTTGGTTTGATACACCAATCTTTGAAATTGATTGTTACTTTCTAATAGTATTTTCAGACAGAAACCCACTGTGAGGATTCTTTCATTTTTTCTAGAATGATAGACTGAGTTCCACACACACAATCAGCATATAACCCAGGTTGTCTCCGTTATTTAAACAGAATGGAGGGAGGAAGACACTCACAGCTGAATGGAGTACTGGAGTACCGTGGGACTAATATGAAATCAAAGGCTAAAGACTCTAGCCGAGTGCAACCATCAAGAGTATAATCCAGTGGAAATTGGACAGTTTATATTCTGCATGAATAGCATAGAAGTGTGACCTAAAAATTTCCTTGTCAGCCAGCTTTCACACAAAGCATCCCATTTTAGCATTAGTGTGTGCAGTGTCTTTCCAACATGTATTTACTTTTCTTTTGATTTACAAATCAGTAAGAAAACAAGAAGTCCAGTAAAGTTGCTTTTCTGTCGCTTCAACTTAATGGGCTCAATTTTCCCCAAAGCATTTTTTTGGCATACTTGAAGAGTTACGCCCGATTTTTGGGAGCCTAAATACGGCAAAAAAAAAATATTCTAAGTTTCCCCTATGGATTTCTTCATTTTGGCGTGGCATAACCCGATCTTTAATTTTGGGGGTGGAGTCTTGATCTGCGCCAAAAAGATCGGGCTGTCATGGTAACCAGGGACACAATGCGAGCTGAGGCTGCAAAGTGAAGCATACAGCCAACCTCCAACACTTTAAAAGAATTGAAAAACACATAGCAGCAACTTACCTCCACCCAAAAGGCCTGCCGGGCCAGTCCCCTTCTCGGTCCCCATTATCCCGGTCCGTCCCTCTGTGTGTGTGTGTGTGTGTGTGTGTGTGTGAACCAGGGACCGAGAATGGGACCAGACAGCCTTTAGGCGGGGTTGGAGGTAAGTTGCTGCTATGTGTTTTTCAATTCTTCTAATGTGTCCGGGCATCTCCTGTGCCGATTTCCTTAACTATCCGGAAGGTTTTTCTGCAGAGGCCACATACGCTAGCCTAAGCACAACTGGAGTAGCACTCAGCTGGCCAAACTTCCCTAAATGGGCAGAATTGGGATAAGGTGGCTGGTTACGCCCCCTTTGGCTGAACAAAAAACTGACCTAAAAAAATCGTAACTGAGTTACACTGGTGCAAATTGATTGGGGAAACTCGTTTTTCAACTGTGGCCAAAAAGAGCAGCCTGCTCCAAAAAAACGGCGCAAATCACTGGGGAAAATTGAGCCCTATAGAATCTTGTCTTCAGCATTTCAATGTAGGATGTTAACAGGGAAGCTCAAGGTGTCTGCTTCACACTAGTGGGGTCATGATATTCAAATTCACCAGTCATGCTGCTGTCCAACCAGGAATCACGGGAAACACTAAGGCAACTGTGGTTTTGGCCCTCCCACATATTTACCTGAAACTGGCCCATTTTACCTCTTGAATAGGCTGCAATGCACTATTGCAAATAATGTTCTAAATCACTCAAATCAGCCACAAGTAGGATTGCCAACTCTCCAGGATTGCAAGACTAACCTCCAGGACACTGCTATGAGCAACCCTGGAGAAAAACTATAAGGCCAATAGAAAATTGTGCTTTTCTTTTATTTTCTTTGATTGCTTTTGTTTACTAGTTATAAAATATTGGACATGGGAAAAAAGGCCGCCTGACTGACAGTCAAGAATCATCCAATCGGGTAGTGAAGAGCCTGTTCACATTCCGATAGGCGGAACACCGCGAGTATTGACATTTTGGGTGACCTATGGCAGAAGTGTGGGGGCAGGCGGTTGGAGGCAAGAGGTCATGTGATGACACCACGAGGAATATGTCCAGCCAAATATGGCAACCCGAGCCACAAGATAATTTTTAAGGGAAAGGATGTAAATATCAGTTTCATAAAGAAAGGAAAGGACATGTGAAGTTTATTTCAAAAAGACACTGATTTTTTAAAAATAATCAAAAAGGTTTGGCATGTTAAATTGACAGAGAAATGGCAGGTGAAGGCAAATTGCAAGTTAAGGGAGAATTACTGGAGATGTGCGTGCATGCGGGCATGTGCGTGCACATGCGTGTGCGTGATGGGGGTAGGGAAAAGAGCTACAGATTTAGACAGTCTGTGACACAGCAACGCCACTTCAGAATGATTCTCACGGGCCAGTGATGAACTTTGTGAAAGATGCTGCTAGATTTGGTCTTTGTACAGAAAATACAATTGCCAGCCCTCTCCACTAACAGATTGACAGGAATGTTACAAATGGGAGTTTGTGGCCTGTTTGCCCTAATGCTCCTAGGTGAAGAGAGGGTGTGTGAAGAATGGACGTTGCAATGGAAGAGGGAGACTGACTGCAGAACAACTTCTCTGATGTTACCAGAATGGCAGGTAAAGAATGAGCCTTCAGTCCAAGTGTTTGCTTCAATAAGGGGAAGATTATTGACACTGACCTTCAGCCTAAGCTGTGCGAGATGCATTCAATATAATTAACACAGAGTCTTCCAATCTCTTGAAGCCAGGTAGCTTTACTGAAGATGATTGAGAGATAGAGAAGTAGAAATTAATTGGTGCCTGCTTATTGGCACGGAAGTGGACCTCAGGCTTCATCTAAATCATCTGGGCGAGCTGTTAGTGCCTGACTCGCCTCTATAGGCAGCTCACCCTTCTGCATGAATTAATTTCGGGACATGTGCCTCAGGTAAATGTTGGGAGTGCGGGGAGGACAGCGGGAGATAGGCCGATTGCGGCTCACAGCAGCCATCAGGGGCCCCTCAGTTACATATGCAAGAGGACTGACACCCTTTTTAGGGGCCGCTGGGGACACCTGAAAAATAGTTGAACGGCTTTCAGGCATTCTTGTGGTGCAGGACCTTCATCTCCTGAAATTGGGCCTTATTGCGCCCATTTTACACCTGTAAAACAGGCACAACGAGGTCCAATGTCTATCCCACAATATTTAAATCACAACTCTGACGGAAATTTAAGACTTGCTACATGTGTCCAGTTCTCAGTTAATCCACTGGAGCACTATACAACAGTGAATAGCAGTTTCAGTTTCCTGTCCTACCAAAAGCACTGCTGAGAAGAGTAATGACAGGTGCAAGATTAGACACTGTGAAATGGTGGAGTGATGATTTCTGCAGTCAGTATATCTACAAACCATTCTGTTCCATGCAGATAATTGACCGCTACAGGTGAGAGGAGCATTCGATTTGATAAGGAGGCAAAAACCTATCAACTCTACTCCAGTGATGCATATTGAGCATCGGCTGATTACAGAGGGACATTCACAGTGCTCGTGAACAGGTGCCATGCCTGAATTATCTTGCTTTTCCTGCTGAAAGAGAAGATGTGACGAAAGATGTATGAAACAAAGGGTGTGGCATAATGTTTACTGAACTTGGACACTACCATAGGAACTGTTGTAAAGATTATTTTATCTCAGTTATTATAGCAAGGTTGGGCTCAATTTTGGCTAGGAGTTGCTCCAGTTTTTTTTTTGAGTAACTTGGATTTTCTGGCGTAACTTAAAAATCCCCATTTTCCCCAATCAATTTGCATCAGCATAACTGAGTTAGTTACGATTTTTTTGGGTTCGTTTTTTTTTCTCAAAAGGGGGCATTACCAGCCACCTACGCCAGTTCTGCCCATTTAGGCAACTTTGGCCAGCTAATAGTTACTCCATTTATACTTAGGCCAGCATATGTGGCCACTTCAGAAAACCCTTGCGGTTAAAGAAATCGGTAGGTACATCGGAGGCCATAGGGCCTGCAAAAGGGGCGGGAAACGGAGAGGACCTGCATGCACCTAAACCACCAAGCCTTACAAACCATCAAACCTTGCAAACAAAAAGTACTAAGAATTCAATAAGGAATAAAAAATTGAAGTAAGTCCTACCTTCATCTTTAAACTTGGCTCGGGAAGACAGCGGGCCGGCCGGTGTGGAAGGCCACTCGGCCAGGGCTAGGGGCGGGCAGGAGAACTGATAGTGCTCCTGCCTGCCACCCAGTCTTTTCACCCCCACCACTATACCTGGGAGTCCAATTCCAAGTGTTGATCACGCACTGTGCGAAGAACTTTGATTGGAGCCTAAAAGTTATCTTTTACCAGTTTGAACCCGTGTCCCCTCGTCTTATGTTTCCAATTTATTTTAAAGTAATATTCTGGATTTACATTTTCTATTATTTATAATCTTGTATAATCTTGCTAAGATCACCAAGTTGAAAAGCCTGTTTCTCAAGTGTTTCCTCACAACTCAGACCCGACACTAAAGATCAACCTCATAACTCTTCTCTGCCTGCCCCTAGCCAAACAAAGGAGGCAGAATAAATGCAGATAACTTTACCTGAAGGAGCCCTACTGAGAGAGACCTACTGTTGTTGCAGACTCGCAGTGCTACTGCTCATGCACAGACATCACCAACAGACTCCACTGCTCATGTGCAGCCATCCCGGCACATTTTCCAGCGCAGAACGCTGACTCTACACCCGACTCGATTGACCACGCTGCGCGACTACAGTGAAGAGGCTGGACAGCGGCCAAAGTGGCAACAACATTTTTCGGTGCACCTCGGAACGTAGATAAGCGGCTCGACTCTGGTAAGTACGCCTAAAAACGGGCTCGGCCAAAATTGAGACCGTTATGTCTTCGGCATTCCATTATTTTGCTATAGCAGTAGTAAATACAGAACCAGTCCATAGGAGAGAGACCCCATGTCCAGCAAGAAACAGCAAAGGCCTGAGTGAATTTAATACTAGCTGTATTGTAAGAGAAGGTGGTTGCATGAATGCATCTTATTTATTGAAAAACCTCAGTGAAGGGCCAAGACCCATAATGCAGGAATCTATCACGATTGAAAAGCGTAGAAGAGATAAATCAAGAATAAAGTCGATTATGGAGATTCTGAACAGCAATTTGGAAGTTAACAGTGAAAAAAATAAAGATATGGGGAAAACTCTCAGTAATGTATCCTGGAAAATGCCCAAAACATTGCTAAATTGTTTACATTTTTTATTACGTTGGTAATCTACATATCATTTAAGTACATAAACTACAGCTTGAGTCATGTTTGCCGACACAGCAACAGTCACTTAATCACAAAGTATGTGAAGCACTTTGAGATGTTTTAAAGCGAGGCGACAAGGTAGTTATAATGGAAATCTTCCTTTTTCTTGAGGTACCCAGAGAGAACAGGATAAAGCAAGTCATAACTCAAACAAGACTGCATTTGGCACCTCATTGCTGTGAGGTGCCAACCTTTGAAGATTGAGTTGCTGTGGTATTAGGTAGGGCATGAACCTATTTATCTATCAATCAGTCATTCTGTGCAGGGGTACATTGGTGTCTTTGAACATTCAGGGGGAGAAATTCAGCACGTTAGTGCTCCCAGTTAGCAGCTGGTGGGGATACTAATGGGGTGTTCAGGCAGTAGCGCCGCGGTGGGGCAAATCCCGCGCCGCACACAAATTCACCAGCCCCGTAGCGCCGGTGATAACAGTTAGAGCCTCAGCACCTTTCGCCATGCAGATCGTGACGTCATTGAGCATACAACGCTTGCTGGGCGCCCAATCTGCAAACTTCAGTAGCGTCCCCTGCCTTAGCGCCTCGCGGGATGGGGCGGTAAATGCTCTTTTTGGATGTTACACCAAGCGTCCAAGTTTTAGCCCGGCCGGTAAATTCGGCTCATGGTTTGCGGCGGCACAAAAACATACTGTCCCGCCATCTAGTTTCACTGAGATCAAGACATCAATCATCGTGCAACGCTCCGCTAATGCCCAGAATGCAAAATTCGTCCCAAATAGCTCATTTATCGCTCGCCCCAGGAAACATCTGAAAAACCAGGCATTCCCAGGGTGCAGCAGGCAATGTAGGATCCTCAAATGGAGCAATGAGGATCCTACAGCGCAGGTCTCATTGACTGCAATGGTTGTGCACATCATGCTGCGTGAAGCTCCGACTTGCAAACGGCACTTTTATCTGCCATTACAGTGCCCTGACAAGGTGAGTGATAACTTTAATGGGGGCATTACTAGTTCGTCAGCGTATCATGCTCCATGCTATTGCCAGACAGCGTTAAGCTAGAAAAAGGGCTCTTGACCATGTCAACCCACGGATGAGGAGAGGCCGAAGACATCTGGGGAGGAGGGCTTAACACCCACGGATTTACAGGCACCAATGCTCATACCTCCAGCTCTCTGAGGAGCAGTGTGCAAGAAAGCTGCGCTTCCGAAAGGAAGTGCTGACAGAGATATCCCAGCTCCTACAGGTAGACCGATGCCTGCACCGCTCTGGAGGCAGCCTTCAATACTCCCCTCAACAGGTATCCAAATTCATTGTGGTATGTTGCATAACTTGGCCATCATGAGGGATCAGGCATTGCCAGTGGGGATTGCATGCCCACCTCAGGAGGAGAACGACAAAGCGGAGCCTGGCAAGGCCCCCATTGGATAGCCATACCATCCATGGAGGAGGCAGTGTGGAGATGCTGCTGGACCAAAAGTCGCACGTCGCCAGTTCGTAATGGATTGGCTCTCCTAAATGGAGGAAACTGAGGGATTGAGCTAATATTGGACATGTTATGTGCCCCCATAAAAGGCACATCTCCAATGAACGTTGAAATGATGCACAAGACACCAATGGCAAATGATGAATCATAAATTTTACTGCAACAAAATCACAAAAACTTCCCCCAAAATAAAACCATACAAATATACTACGTTATGTTGCAGGGCACTAAACAACAACGAACCTTATGCCACGATTTTTGGCTTGGGTGCACAAAGTCCATTGTATAATGCCTGATTTAATGCCCCCGATCATGGATCCTCATTTTATGCTGAATTTCCCAGTCGAGGGCACAAACCTTTTTCAGGCGGTATCTTTACCGCCCCGCCGTAATTAACGCCTGACATCGGGAAAGCCGAAAATCCAGCCCTTAGCATTTGGAATAAATAATAAATAGCAACCACACTTAAAGTCATCCAATAATTGCCTTTGGCATTAAACTGAGCAGGACTCAAAGGAGGATCGCTAAATTGTTGTCCGGACCAACGTTGGAAAATCGTTAAGCGTGTTCAATGATACTGTAATAGTGAAGGGGTTAAAGATCCCTGATTTATTGAATCGAGAGGTTCTAAAAACCAAGTATGCGAGGTTAGCTCTTTTAAAAGTATTGATTAATCTAACAAAATTAGCTGTCGGCTAATTTTGGCTTCAAGCCTAACTCTGAAACTTGTTTAACTTTGAATGTGGGTTGAGGAATGACTAATTCAGCAATTTCTTTTTGCCACCACCTGAAGCCTCAAACTAAGATTTCTGTGAAAGCATTCAGAGGAACAAAGAATAATCAGCAAGTAACCTTGTTGCTTAGTTTTACTAAAATATTTGATTATATTGATGAAGTTTCAATTCTGAGCAAGTGGTGGGGAGGGATGGAGAACAGTTTCATCTCGTGTGTAGCTGTTAGCAACATCAGAAATTCACAGGAAATTTTTTCTATGATCAGTATTTCTAACAAAATGTTAATTTTCTTTTCAGAACATATAGTGACTCGAGGGAAAGTGAGGGGCGGGGCGGGGTGGGGAGAGGAGGGGTGTTGATTTCAACAGTTCATTTCCCACACATCTGCAGCAGTATAGCACTTTAATGTCAAAAAATGTCCGAAGGAGTTTCACAGAGGTTTAAGGAAAAATGGATGTCAAGCCAAAGGAGAAATTACCAAAAGCATGGTTTTAAGGAGGGTCTTAAAGGAGGAGAGTGTCATGTATTCAACTGTCATTGTAATCCATGTATAAACTGACCTAAGTTGTACACCATGAGAACACTGACCACTAGGTGGTGAACTTGTGGGAGACACTCCTAACCTGGACTTTCAGGTATAAAAGGGGAAGCTCCACCCAACTTCATCACTTCACTGCTGGCTAATAAAGGTTACTGGTCACAGAGTGACCTTCTCTCTAGTATGGGCCTCGTGTGCATTTGTACTGTATAGTAAGGACATAATATTGGCGATGAGAAACTGGGATTTACACAACCTGAGCATGGCCACGAACAGCACAAACGAGAGGTACTGTGTTGATGATGATTGGGACAATTTTATTGAGAGACTACAGCAAAGTTTCATCATTAAGGAATGGCTGGGACAGGATTCGGCCGACAAACGCAGGGCTCATCTCCTGACGGTTTGTGGATCCAGGACGTACTCCCTGATGAAGGACCTTCTAGCGCCAGAGAAGCCGGCGGACAAGATTTTTGAAGAGCTCAGTAAGTTGATCAGGGAACACTTTAAACCGGCGAGCAGCATGCACATGGCGAGACACCGGTTTTACATGCACCGGCGGTGAGAAGGGCAAAGCGTTCCAGACTTCGTGGCAGATCTCCGGCGACTGGTGAGCCTATGTAAGTTCCCAGATGCATGCAGAGTGGAGATGCTGCGAGACTTTTTTTATTGAGGGCATCGAGCACGCTGGGGTTTTCAGGAAACTGATTGAGACCAAAGACTTGACCCTGGAAACGGCAGCTTTGATGGCTCAGACATTTATCTCAGGGGAGCAAAAGACCAGAATGATGTTTGACAAAAATCTTAGTTTAAATGCAGCAAATGGACAGCGAGTCAACATTGTTAACGCAGCACACGCTTCTCCAGGCAGACAGGGGCAATCGGACATGCCCGAACATGTAGTCGAACCCAAAGGGGGAATTCAACAGAGCCAATGGCTAGCTGAACAGCGATTCATGCCAGCGCAAGGGACAATGCGGCCAGTAATGGGGCCATCAACACCTGTCAATGGTGCGTTTAAGGACAGTTACAGAGACAGTCAGAGATGATCGACTGGTAATGGACCTTTTGTTTTCAACAACGGCTCATGTTGGAGGTGTGGAGGCAAACACACAGCCAGAGCTTGCAGGTATCAGCAATATACCTGCAGAAACTGCAACGTCAGCGGTCACTTGGCGCATATTTGCGGGAAGTCTGCAGCCAGGTTGATGTACGAGGAGGACGGGCCCGATGTAAGCCCTACGAGGCCAGATGGACACTGGGGGAAATCGCTGGAAGCTGAAGTTCAGCGAGTTCATGTGGAGCACATATACGTTCATACACCAGGACGCCACCAATAATGATGAAAGTGCTCCTCAATGGCATCCCAGTATCAATGGAGCTAGACACGGGGGCCAGCCAGTCCCTGATGAGTATCAAACAGTTCGACAAGTTGATACTCATCAGGGACTGGCTGGCCCCTGTGGGCGTCCAAGGCCAGGAGGCCAAAATTATTGCCGATTGACGCACAGCTACGGACATATACAAAGGAGATCATTCCGGTGCTAGGCAGCGCCACGGTAGTCGTGACCCACAAAGATTCGGAGAACAGGTTACCACTCTGGATTGTCCCGGGGATGGTCCCGCACTGTTGGGGAGGAGTTGGCTTGCTGTCATGAACTGGAAATGGGGCGATGTCAATGCAATTTCTTCTGTGGAGCGAATATCATGCTCACAGGTCCTGGGCAAATTTGACTCACTATTTCAAACCGGCTTTGGCACTTTCATGGGGACCAAGGTAGTGATTCACATAAACCCAGAAGCCAAGCCAGTACACCACAAGGCCAGAGCGGTGCCGTACGTGATGCAGGTAAAGATAGAATATGAATTGGACCGCCTGCTGAGGGAAGGCATCATCTCTCCAGTCGAATTCAGTGACTGGGCGAGCTCGATTGTGCCGGTGCTCAAGGCGGATGGGTCGGTCAGGATATGTGGTGATTACAAGGCCACCATCAATCGGGTGTCACTCCAAGACCAGTACCCACTACCGAGAGCAGAGGACCTCTTTGCGACGCTATCCGGTGGCAAACCTTTTTCAAAATTGGATCTGACCTCAGCTTACATGACCCAGGAGCTGGTGAGTGAGTCGAAGAAGCTGACCACCATCACGACACACAAGGGGTTGTTTGAGTACAACAGATGTCCGTTCGGGATTCGCTCGGCCGCCGCGATCTTTCAACGAAACATGGAAAGTCTACTCAAGTCGATTCCAAGGACGGTGGTTTTTCAAGACGACATCCTCATCACGGGTTGCGATACTGAAGAACACCTCCACAACCTGGAGGAGGTGCTACGCTGACTGGACCGGGTAGGTCTGCAACTGAAAAAGGCGAAGTGCGTCTTCCTAGCTCCAGAGGTAGAATTCCTGGGATGAGGGTAGCAGCAGACGAGATCAGACCTACTGCGTCCAAAACGGAAGCGATCCAGAGAGCACCCAGACCCTGTAACACGACGGAGCTGCGTTCGTTCCTGGGGCTCCTGAACTATTTTGGTAACTTTCTTCCAAAATTGAGCACACTGTTAGAGCCGCTACACATGCTCCTATGCAAAGGTCGCGAATGGGTCTGGAGGGACAGCCAGGGAAGGGTTTTGATAGAGCACGCAATTTGTTATGCTCCAACAATCTGTTAACGCTATATGACCCATGTAAGAAACTTGTTTTAACATGTGATGCGTCGTCTTATGGGGTCGGGTGTGTGTTGCAGCATGTTAATGCCAAGGGTCAGTTACAGCCGGTAGTTTATGCCTCCAGAAGTCTGTCCCAGGCAGAAAGGGGCTACGGGATGGTAGAAAAGGAAGCTCTTGCATATGCATATGCAATAAAAAAAAATGCACCAGTACCTGTTTGGCAGGAAATTTGAGCTGGAGACAGATCACAAACCTCTGATGTCCCTTTTGGCCAACAACAAGGCCATAAATGCAAATGCGTCGGCCCGCAGACTGAGGTGGGCACTCACGTTAGCTGCCTATGACTAAACAAGTCAGCACAGACCGGGCACTGAAAACTGCGCCGATGCACTCAGCAGGCTCCCACTGGCCATCACCGAGGGGGCAACCGAGCATGCTGCTGAGATGGTCATGGCTGTTGAAGCTTTCGAAAGCAAAGGCTCACCCGTGACCGCCATCAGATCAAAGTCTGGACAAATAGAGACCCGCTACTGTCTTTAGTCAAGAAATATGTCCTGAATGGGGACTGGGTAGCCACGTACGGGGCATGCCCTGAGGAATTTAAACTATTTCACAGGCGCAAGGATGAACTCTTAATTCAGGCCGATTGCATACTATGGGGAAACCGATCAGTCATGCCCCAGATGGGCAGAGAGGCGTTCATCCGAGAACTGCACAATGAGCACCCGGGCATTGTCATGATGAAGGCAATTGCCAGGTCACACGTTTGGTGGCCAGGGATAGATGTAGATCTGGAACTTTGTGTTCGCAGGTGCAACACGTGTGCCCAGCTGGGCAATGCGTCCAGGGAAGCCCCCCTTAGCCCCTGGTCCTGGCCCGCCAAGCCATGGTCACACATCCATGTGGACTACGCAGGTCCTTTCATGGGAAAAATGTTTTTGGTTGTAGTAGACTAGACGCCTACTCCAAATGGATCGGGTGTGACATTCTCAATTCAAGCACATCCTCTGCCACGGTAGAAAGTCTGCGGGCATTGTTCGCCGCCCATGGTCTACCGGACGTCTTGTTCAGCGACAATGGCCCGTGCTTTACAAGCATTGAATTCCAGGACTTCATGGCAGGAAATGGTATCAACCATGTCAGAACGGCACCGTTCAAACCGGCCTCAAACGGCCAGGCGGAATGAGCAGTGCAGATAATCAAACAGAGGATGCTCAGAATCCAAGGGGGTTCCCTACAAAGCTACTTATCACGCCTCCTGTTGGCCAATAGATCGAGACCACACTTGCTCACAGGGGTTCTACCCGCAGAGCTGCTAATGAAAAGGATGCTCAAAACCAGGTTATCCCTTATACACCCTACCTTGAAAGGAAATTGTTGAGAGCAGGCACCGGTCACAATGTGACGACCATGACGGGAATGCGAGGGCGCGAAGTATTGATGTCAATTACCCTGTCTTTGTCCTCAACTAGGCTGCAGGGCCCAAATGGCTTGTAGGCACTGTGATTGCCAAAGAGGGGAATGAGATTCTGGTAATTAAACTTACCAATGGACAAATCTGCCGCAAACATGTGGATCAAACAAAAAGGAGGTTCAGCAACCCCATAGAAGAAGCAGAGGAAGAACACGATGTAGAGTTCACTCCACCACAGGTGACTGAACATCGGAGTCAAGTGGAGGAGAGCCTAGTCACTGTGGGCAGTCCGGACAGGCCTGAGGCACCGCAAACAGCAGACACTCAGGCCAGCGCCCAACAACCGGAGCCCCAACTCAGGCGCTCTACAAGGGAGCGTAAACCACCGGAGAGACTTAACATGATCCCAATAAGACCTTTGGGGGGAGGTGATGTCATGTATTCAACTGTCATTGTAATCCATGTATAAACTGACCTAAGTTGTACACCGTGGGAACACTGACCACTAGGTGGTGAACTTGTGGGAGACACTTCTAACCTGGACTTTCAGGTATAAAATGGGAAGCTCCACCCATCTTCATCACTTCAGTGCTGGCTAATAAAGGTTACTGGTCACAAAGTGACCTTCTCTCTAGAATGGGCCTCGTGTGCATTTGTACTGTATAGTAAGGACATAATAGAGAGGAAGGTGGAAATGTGGAGGGGTTTAAGAGAAGGAATTCCAGAGCATGGGGCCTGGGTGGCTGAAGAGACTGCCACCAATAATAGAGCAAAGAAAGGGGAGAATTCACATAAGGCCAGAGTGAAGGAATGGAGAAGTTGAGGTGGAGGTTGTCGGGCTGGAAGAGATTTTAAGAGACGGAGTGTGGCAAAGCCATAAGGAGATTAAAACAGGAGTATGAGAATTTTAAATCTGAGGTGTCAGGGATCAGGAGCCAATCAATGTTCCCCTTAATTTTTTGGGGGGTGCACGGCCCCATTAAGGGGCTGAGAGATCCAATCACAGTTTCGCACATACGTGAAATTTAACATTGAAAAAGCCTGTCCCGGGCTGCGCAGGACCAGCAGAGAGGTGCGCGGCTGCGCAGCTTAGAGCGAACGTTGGAGCCAATATGGGTCAGTGAGGACAGGGCAGGACTTGATGTAGGACAGGGTAAAGGCAGCAGAGTTTTTGTTGAGTTGAAGTTTACAGATGGGAAGGAGGCAAGGACCAGATTGGAACAGTCGAGTCTGGAGGTGATAAAGTCATGGATAAGGCTTTCAGCAGTGGTGGGAGCGGCGCTGAGCAATATTACAGAGATGGATGTGGGCAGTATTTGTGATGGAGAGGAAATAGGCTTGGAAGCTCAGCTCAGAGTCTAATTCAATGGTGGGCAAAATACGGCTCACCAAGTCGTTCTTTTTGGCCTGCTGGACGAGACAGAAATAGAACACGAGCCAAAGCTTGAGCTGCACAATAGTCAATTTCACTTCTCGTGTATCAGAGATGGATCTGAACTGCAGCCAGGGAACACACAGTAATACTTAATTCATTTTATCAATTCGCAAAAATGATTCTCCCTGGCCCGATCTTAAAAGGTTCAGTGCCACGATTCTGGGCCCCAATGGTGGACCACTGTACCCAGAATGCACTGCCCTATCCATTTTAGAGTTGAGTCATGGCTGCTCACCTCCATGACTCTTTTACCGAAGATACAGGCACTTTGTCTTTCTTCTCCTCCTACCCAGAGTATGACAACTGGGGGGTTTTCATCACCATCTGAGACACAGGAATGGATCCCGGAGCACAAGGATTCCAGATAATGGCATGCTATTATAGATACTGCGCATGCCTCATTGCTTATAGAGTAGTGTGTTTGTCTGCCATCATTTTTGTGGTAAATATTGTTTCTGTCATAATGGAGGGCACTTCATTTCAACCTTGTAGCTGGAAGAGCATGATGTGGCTTTATTTCTGCTCGCTGGGTCAGTGTACATGCTAATTGGAACTTCAGTTGAGTCTGGACTGTGTTGGGGCTGATGAAGGGTTTTGCACACTAAAACATTGAGAATAGGTACAAAGGTAGCCTTGAAATCAGATAGCAAAATAAGGAACAATGGATACCTGCATGGGGTGCTGGAAATAACATGGCAAATGGCCAGCCACATAGTCAAACATATAACTCCTGGATGTTTCAAAGACATACAAATGTAGCTGGTTAGTTTCAAAAGCGCTTACTCAGAGTGCCAATTATTTGGGCTGGAGGGCCACTTAACAATATTGCACGCGCAGTATCGCTTGCAGCGGCAGGAGCCTGCGGGGGACCTCACAATTAGTGCGCAACCATGCGGCTGTGCACCTTAGGGAAAGCAGCCCTCAACAGCACATCAAAACTTGTTAAGAGGCTCTTCAGCCCAAATAATTGCCCACATCTCGTCCAATTGGACAGTGAGGTTGCGGAAAAAACGGTTCAATCCGAGACAGTGGTCGGTGAGGGGGATAGAGGGTGGTGAGGAAACAGAGTTTGTGGCGGGAGCCGAAGACAGTGGCTTCAGTCAGTTTAGTGTTCCCTCAGTACAACACTAGAGTGTCAGCCGAGATTTTGTGCTCAAAGTCTCTGGTTGAGTGGTGTTTGAGGAGGAAGGTGTGGTTGACGATGGGAAAGGCTGCAGAGGTTGATGAGGGATTTTTTTTTTTTTAAATCGTCCATAGGGTGCTGGCATCACTGGCAAGGTCAGCCTTTATTGCCCATCCCCAAGTGCCCTCGAGAAGGTGGTGGTGAGCCGCCTTCTTGAACCACACTGCGGTCACTGACATGGAGAATGATATTTGTGACTTTGTTTCGGGCCATTTCGGTGCTATTGCTGGGGTGGAAACCTGCATGGGTTTGTGAGGCAGTACGTTCAATTTCTTTGGGGAGGAGATGTGGCTAGGGTTTGCAAGGACAGAGGGGGACTTTTTTTAGGAAGGCTGATGATACCGGCTTTGAGAGAGGGGGACAGTACCTGAGGTGAGGCAATACTTTGTATCAGCTAGCATGGGGACCAGGAAGAGAAAATGGGTGGTCAGCAGGTTTGGAGAAATGAAGTCAAGGAAGTAGGAGGTGGGTCTCAAAGATAAGATGAGTTCAGAGAGGCCATGAGGGGAGAGTTACGAGAGAGAGTTGTGGATTTAGGGCTAGGGCAGGGGGATCCTGGGGGGGAAGGTTTGGCTTCGGAGCAAGGAGAAGCAGCAGAAGCAGCTGAATGGATGGTCTTGCACTTTTTGAAGGTGAGGCTGGAGGGTGCAGGGGAGAGTGCTTTAAGGAGATAGCTGTTGGTGGTGAAAAGAGCTATCTTTGCTCTCTGGGATGATCCAGGAGTAGTGGGAAGTTTTTTGCCAGAGGAGAATGAGGCCCGATAATGTTGGATGTGCTCCAGCCAGATCGAGTGATGGATGGCTAAACCTGATACCCTTAAATCAGCATTCCTTGAACTTAAAGGAGCAAAAAGGGGAGCCATGCATAGGGGAACAACCAGGATGGGAGAAAGTCACAGTTTGCTGGAGACAAGGGCATCAAAGTGAGATAATAAGAGAGTGGATAAGTAAACTGACAGCTGCAGAAGTATCATGGCCAATGGAGAGCCAAAGAATATGCAGTTGGGAATTTGAAAGTGCAGCTATAAGTCATTTGGATGAGTTTTTTTTGCCAGGGGCAGATTCAGAAGGAAGTGAGGTTTTGAAGGGGGTAAGGGAGATGTAGGTGGTGAGGGATACAAAGAAGCATTCAGAAATGGCCATGTCAATGATTGAGACCATGGGAGATACCATGGGAGATAGCATGGTAGAGGAGGTGGCCGTGAATATGGGACAGGACAGGTTTAATATCTTATGCAAAAGACAACAATGTAGCATTTTCTTAGTACTGCATTGAAGCATCAGATTGTGGGGTGAAGTCTGTAGGAGGGCTTAAATCGACAACCTTCCGACTCAGAGCTAAGTGCCAGCAGCTGAGCCAAGCTATCCATTATTTAACATTATATTAGCCACAAAGTGGAACTTTCATCTAAAAAGGAACAATTTGAGCAGTAAACATGAACTTAAACGAAATGCCAGCTTCAGAATGAATCTGTCTACACGGCAACTCATCGCTCTATAGACACTGCTTAACAAATTTAAATCTGATTGTTCCTGACAATACCATCTTCAGAACACAATAATGTTAGAAAATTCTAAATTCAGCGAACAGGATAAGAACATAAGAAATAGGAGCAGGAGTAGGCCATTTGGTCCCTCGAGCCTACTCCACCATTCAATAAAATCATGGCTGATCTGATCTTGGCCTCAACTCCACTTTCCTGCCCGCTCCCAATAACCCTCGACTCTCCTGTAGTTCAAAAATCAGTCTATCTCCACCTTAAATATATTCAATGACCCAACCTCCACAGCTCTCTGGGGTAGAGAATTCCAAAGATTCACGATCCTCAGAGAAGAAATTCCTCCTCAACTCCGTTTTAAATGGGTGACCCATTATTCTGAAATTATGTCCCCGAGTTCTAGCTTCCCCCACGAGGGAAAACATCTTCTCTGCATCTACCCTGTCAAGCCCCCTCAGAAACTTATATGTTTCAATAGGATCACCTCTCATTCTTCTAAACTCCAATGAGTATAGGCCCAACCTGCTCAACCTTTCTTCATAAGACAATCCTTTCATTTCAGGAATCAATCTAGTGAACCTTCGTTGCACCGCCTCCAAGACAAGTATATCCTTTCTTAGATAAGGAGACCAAAACTGTGCACAGCACTCCAGGTGTGGTCTCACCAAAGCCCTGTACAATTGCAGCAAGACTTCTTTACTCTTGTACTCCACCCCCTTGCAATAAAGGCTAACATACCATTTGCCTTCCTAACTGCTTGCTATACCTGCATATTAACCATCTGTGTTTTGTATACTTGCACACCCAAATCCTTCTGAACACCAATTCCAAAGTGAATAACCTCACATTTCCCCACATTATACTCCACCTTCTTGTCCACTCACTTATACTGTTCATATCCCATTGCATACTCTGTGTCCTCCTCACAGCTTACTTTCCCACTTAACTTTGTATCGTCAGCAAACTTAGATACATTACTCGGTCTCTTCATCCAAGTCACAAATATAGATTGTAAATAGCTGAGGTCCCAGCAATCATCATAGAAATTTACAGCACGGAAGGAGGCCATTTCGACCCATCGTGTCCGCGCCAGTCAACCAAGAGCTATCCAGCCTAATCCCACTTTCCAGCTCTTGGTCCGTAGCCCTGTAGGCACTTTAAGTGCACATCCAAGTATCTTTTAAATGTGGTGAGGGTTTCTGCCTCTACCACCATTTCAGGCAGTGAGTTCCAGACCCCTACCTTGTGATCCTTGTGGCACCCCATTAATAACAGCCTGCCAACCTGAAAATGACTGGTTTATTCCTACTCTCTATTTTCTGTCCTTTAACCTATTCATGCTAATATATTACGCCCAACCGCCCTTCTCTTGTGTAACAACCTTCCGTGTGATTTGGACTAACCATTTCCTAACTTCTGCCATTACCATTTCAATTTGGCCCATCATCCCTTTTGTCTCTCGAATCTCTCCAGCCTTCCAACCGATCACAAAGCTTCCCTTTTGTTCTTTCTTCCCCTCCCCCTTTCAGTGCTTCTTAAGAATTGTTCTTTTCGAACATTCGCCAGTTCTGACGAAAGATCACCGACCTGAAACGTTAACTTTGTTTATCTCTCCACAGATGCTGTTGATCCACTGAGATTTCTAGCTTTTTCGGTTTTTATTTCAGATTCCAGCATCTGCAGTATTTTACTTTTGTAATCTTTCATGTGATACACTCTCCTAGGATCCCTCCTGTAATGAGGTCTGGAGCTGAATGGTTCTGGTGGAATCCATATTGAGCATCGGTGAGCAGGTTATTGGTGAGTAAGTGCCGCTTGATAGCACTGTCGACGACACCGTCCATCATTTTTCTGATAATTGAGAGTAGACTGATGGGACGGTAATTGACCGGATTGGATTGTCCTGCTTTTTGTGGACAGGACATACCTGGGCAGTTTTCCACATTGTTGTGTAGATGCCAGTTTTTTTAGCTGTAATGGAACAGCTTGGCTAGAGGCGCGGCTAGTTCTGGAGCACAAGTCTTCAGCACAACAGCCGGGATGTTGTCGGGGCCCATAGTCTTTGCTGTATCCAGTGCACTCAGCTGCTTCTTGATATCACGTGAAGCGAATCGAATTGGCCGAAGACTGGCTTCTGTGATGGTGGGGACCTCAGATGGAGGCCGATATGGCTGAAGATGGTTGCAAACGCTTCAGCCTTGTCTTTTTGCACTTGCGTGCTGGGTTCCACCATCATTGAGTATGGGGATATTCATGGAGTCTCTTCCTCCCATTAGTTGCTTAACTGTCCATCACCATCCACGACTGTATGTGGCAGGACTGCAGAGCTTTGATCTGATCCATTGATTGTGGAATCGATTAGCTCTGTTTATAACATGCTGCTGAGCATGCATATAGTCCTGTGTTGCAATTTCCCCAGGTTGGTACCTTATTTTTAGGTGCGCCTGGTGCTGCTCCTGGCATACTCTTCTGCACTCCTCATTGAACCAGGGTTGGTCTCCTGGCTTGATGGTAATGGTAGAGTGAGGGATATACCAGGCCATAAGGTTACAGATTGTGATGGAATACAATTCCACTGCTGCTGATGGCCCACAGCACTTCATGGATGCCCAGTTTTGAGCTGCTAGATCCGTTCTGAATCTATCCCATTTAGCACGCTGGTAATGCCACACAAGACGATGAAGGATGTCTTCAGTATGAAGACGGGACTTCGTTTCCACAATGACTGTGCAGTGATCACTGCTACCAATGCTGTCACAGACAGATGCATCTGCGACAGGTAGATTACTGAAGACGAGATCATGTAGATTTTTCCCTTGTGTTGGTTCTCTCACCACCTGCTGTAGGCCCAGTCTGATAGATATGTCCTTCAGGACTTGGCTAGCTCAGGCAGTAGTGGTACTACCGAGCCACTCTTAGTGATGGACATTGAAGTGTCCCACCCAGAGTAAATATTGAGGCACATTTGAGATCACCAGTAATTTTGAGAGAAAAAATTTAAGAAAAATCAATTTTTGTAAACTTAAGATGTAAATTAAAAATTAAGGAACTATGAAGAATCTGTTTCTTTATCGATAGTGATGTCAGAAAATACCTATGAATGCGCTTCAAAACTACACAGTTAATTAAAGTGCGAACAAATCTCTTTGGAGTGGGACCAGGAGTCTGAACTCTATTCAGCCGAAAAATTTGTAGCAGATTACTTTTCAAATTGGTTTCAAAATTGGTCTGTTTTAGAATAAGTATAACGCAGCTTTGAAATCATAGGAGTGCCAGGCCAGGAAACCTCATTGTAAACAGGTATTGGAACTCCTTTCAATGGTGTCCTGGTAGCTGTAGCAACTAAAGGCAGCCACCAGAGGTAGAACTATTGTGCACAAAAAGCTACCTCCGACTAAATGACATGAGATCACTCACTCATTAAATCAGACACCTGCTACTGACGGCAATTATGGTAATTAATTAAACATTTCCACACATTTGATGAACGCCCTCTTCTGCCACAAAATACGGAACCTTTTAAAAAAGTTTCACATTCAACGCCAAGAAGGATACATAGAATTATATAGAATGTAGAGCATAGAAACAGGCCATTCAACCCGACAGGTCTATGCCAAATTTATGCACTACGTGAGCCTCCTCCCACCCCTATTCATCTAACCCTATCAGCATAACTTTCTCCCTCGTGTGTTTATCAAGATTCCTCTTAAATGCAACTTTTCGGCTCAACTACTCTTTATGGTAGCGGGTTCCAGATCTTAACCCATCTCTGGGTACAGAAGTTTCTCCTGAATTCCTTGGGCCCCAAATACTCCTTCCAGGTGAAAGTGATTTACTTGTACTTCTTTCAATTTAGTATACTGTATATGCTGCTCATGATGTGGTCTCCTCCACATTGGGGAGACCAAGCGCAGAATAGGTAACCGCTTTGCAGAACACCTCCGTTCAATCCGTAAGTGTGACCCTGAGCTTCCGGTTGCCTGTTACTTTAATTCCCCGCTCCAGTCCCACTCTGATATCTCCGTCCTCGGCCTTCTGCACTGTTCCAATGAAGTTCAACGCAAGCTCGAGGAACAGCACTTCCTCTTTCGTTTAGGCACTTTACAGCCTTCTGGACACAACATCGAGTTCAACAATTTCAGAGCAAACCTCTCTTAATCTTTGGCTCCCTTCCCCGCCCCCCACCCCCCCCATATCTTATGGGTTTTTTTCTCTTTGTCTCCAATGACAGCTGGCCATTATTCCCCCATTCACACCCTATTTAAACTAATCTTTTTCTAACTCCTGCCATTACCATTTCGATTCAGCCCATCATCCCTTTTGTCTCGCTAACCTATCCTGTCTTCTATCCTCTCTTCCACTCTCCCTTTCAGTGCTTCTTAAGAATGTGTTCTTTTCGAACATTCGCTAGTTCTGACGAAGGATCATCGACCTGAAACTTTAACTCTGTTTTTCTCTCCACAGATGCTGCCTGACCCGCTAAGATTTCCAGCATTTTCTGTTTTTATTTCAGATTCCAGCATCTGCAGTATTTTGCTTTTATACTCCTGAATTCCTTAGTGGATTTAATAGTGGCCATCTTATCTATATGGCCCCTAGTTTTGGTCTCCCCCACAAGTGGAAACATGTTTTCTACATCTACCTTATCAAACCTTTTCATAATCTAAAGACCTCTATCAGGTCAGATAGGGAAAACCTCTCCGTTCATCATCCTTGTATATCTTTTTTGCACCTTCACCAATGCCTCTATATCCTTTATTGCACAACACTCACCTAATATGTCAACCTCTGTCGTCGAGCTACAGTACGCGGATGACGCCTGCGTCTGCGCACATACAGAAGCTGAACTCCAGGACCTAGTCGACGTATTTATTGAGGCGTACAAAAGCATGGGCCTTACGCTAAACATCCGTAAAACAAAGATCCTCCAGCAGCTTGTTCTCGTCGCACAGCACTGCCCCCCCAGTCATCAAGATCCACGGCGCAGCCCTGGACAATGTAGACCATTTCTCATACCTCAAGAGCAGACATTGTCGACGAGATTCAACACCGCATCCAGTGCGCCAGTGCAGCCTTCGGCCGCCTGAGAAAGAGTGTTTGAAGACCAGGCCTTCAAAACTGCCACCAAGCTCATGGTCTACAGGGCTGTAGTAATACCCGCCCTCCTGTATGGCTCAGAGACATGAACCATGTACAGTAGACACATCAAGTTGCTGGAGAAAACATAGAAAAAAACATAGAAAATAGATGCAGGAATAGGCCATTCGGCCCTTCGAGCCTGCACCACCATTCGATAAGATCATGGCTGATCATTCACCTCAGTACCCTTTCCTGCTTTATCTCCATACCCCTTGATCCCTTTAGCCGTAAGGGCCATCTATAACTCCCTCTTGAATATATCCAATGAACTGGCATCAACAACTCTCTGCGGCAGGGAATTCCACAGGTTAACAACTCTCTGAGTGAAGAAGTTTCTCCTCATCTCAGTCCTAAATGGCCTACCCCTTATCCTAAGACGGTGTCCCCTGGTTCTGGACTTCCCCAACATTGGGAACATTCTTCCTGCATCTAACCAGTCCAGTCTCGTCAGAATTTTATATGTTTCTATGAGATACCCCCTCATCCTTCTAAACTCCAGTGAATACAGGCCCAGTCAATCCAGTCTCTCTTCATATGTCAGTCCTGCCATCCCGGGAATCAGTCTGGTGAACCTTCACTGCACTCCCTCAATAGCAAGAACGTCCTTCCTCAGATTAGGAGATCAAAACAGAACACAATATTCCAGGTGAGGCCTCACTAAGGCCTAGTTCTACCTATGTCGTGGTTCCTACGTGGACCACGACAACTGGATCTTCCCTTTCCCAATCCATGTTCTTCTCCAGCCGCGAAAAGATGTCCTTAATCCAGGCACTGGAGCAGCAACACAATCTTTGGAACTCCCAGTCATGGCTGTAGGGAACAGTATCTATCCCTCTGACTATACTGTCCCCAATCACGACTACATTCCCTTTCACTCCCTCCACTTGAATGGTGTCCTGGACCATGGTGCAATGGTCAGCTTGCTCATCCATCCTGCAGGCTTTCCCCTCATCCACACAGGCAACAAGAACCTTATGCCCATTAGATAAGGGCAAATGCTGAGGCTCCTCCTGCACTGCACCTCGGGTCCTCTTATCTGCCTGAGTTGCTGTCATAGCTCCTATCTCTGACCACTGAGCAGACCTGCACCACTACCTAACCTAAGGGGTGTGACTGCCTCCTGGTGGCAGGTACTGGTGCAATCAAAAGTTTCCAGGTAACACTCCCCCTCCCTGATGCCCCACAATGTCTGCACTCAGACTCCAGCTCAAAAACTCTGAGCTGAAGTTCAAGATGCAGGCACTTACTGCAAATGCAGTTGCCCGGGATCACAATGCTCTCCATAAACTCCCACATGTGCAGTTGCGGCACACCATCTGCACTGCCATCCTATATGACCTTGTTTTATTTAATTAACTTTCATTAATTTTCTATTTAAGTAACTTAGTTTAGTTTAGTTTCTTGACTACTTACTTGATCTAGATTAAATTATGGGTAATGAAATTAAATATCTACCTGTAACACAAGTAGTGGAGGCAAAAAACAGCAGCTCCTATCCCCTCTTCTCCGAATTCCCACTCTTTCCAAATTCCCAAATAAAACACTCTGTTTAACTGCACTCCATTTAATACCGCTCTGTACATCTCCCAAGTCCGCAAAGGACTTCTACTACCGAAAAAGACAAAGGCAGCAGCACATGAGATCACCATCTGAAAAGTCTCCTCCAAGTCACACAACATCCTGACTTGGAAATATATCGCCGTTCCTTCATTGTCGCCAAGTCAAATCCTGGAACTCCCTCCCAAACAGCACTGTGGGAGTGCCTTGCTAAATGCTAGCTGTTATGTATGTAAACCTGTAATTACCATGTCTAACCACCAGAGGGCTTATCCCCTGGCGTCCCAAGGGATCCCACAATGCCTTGGGAGCACCTGTATATAAGGAAGCCTCACAATCTGGAGAGGCACTCTGAGATCTGTAATAAAGGACTACGGTCACACTTACTTTGAGCTTGCAGTATCTAGTCTGACTCCTTATTCAAGACATAACAACTGGCGACGAGATTCAGATGACGAACCCCAACGCAACAATGCAGAGAACTGTGGGCATCCTGAAGAAATTTTCAGAGGGAAATGACTGGGAAACCTTTGTGGAGCGACTTGACCAATTCTTCCTGGACAACGAGCTGGAAGGAGAAGCGAACGCTGCCAAACGAAGGGCGATCCTCCTCACCGTTTGCGGGGCATCAATTAATGGCCTCTTGAAAAACCTGCTTTCTCCAGCGAAACCCATAGACAAGTCGTACGATGAGTTGTGCACATTGGTCCGGGAGCATCTAAACCCGAAGGAAAGCGTTCTGATGGCAAGGTATCGGTTCTACACGTACAAGAGGTCTGAAGGCCAGGAAGTGGCGAGCTACGTCGCCGAGCTAAGGCGCTTTGCAGGACATTGTGAATTTGAAGGACATTTGGAGCATATGCTCAGGGACTTCTTTGTACTTGGCATTGGCCATGAAGTAATACTTCACAAACTTTTGACTGTAGAGACCCCAATCTTGAATAAAGCCATAGCGATAGCCCAGGCGTTTATCTCCACCAGTGATAATACCAAACAAATTTCCCAGCACACTAGTCTGCTGCAAGTACTGTGAACAAAGTAACGTTGTTTTCGAATCGAAATGTATATGGCAGGACTTACACGCCTGTAGATGCACGTCCGCAGATGACTCAGAGTCCGCCATCAAGGGTGGTGAATACAAGGCCATTAACAGCTTGTTGGCGCTGCGGGGGCAATCATCGTTTCCATTCATGCCGCTTCAAAGGATACGTTTGCAAAGGCTGTGGAACAATAGGACACCTCCAATGTATGTGCAGGCGAACTGCAAACCCTGCTAATCCTACAAACCACCAGGTTGCAGAGGAGGACAGATCCACAGTAGATCATGACGAACCAGAGCCTCAGACCGAGGAGGCATAGAAACATAGAAAATAGGTGCAGGAGTAGGCCATTCGGCCCCTCGAGCCTGCACCACCATTCAATAAGATCATGGCTGATCATTCACGTCAGTACCCCTTTCCTGCTTTCTCTCCATACCCCTTGATCCCTTTAGCCGCAAGGGCCATATCAAACTCCCTCTTGAATATATCCAATGAACTGGCATCAACAACTCTCTGCGGCAGGGAATTGCACAGGTTAACAACTCTGAGTGAAGAAGTTTCTCCTCATCTCAGTCCTAAACGGCCTACCCTTATCCAAAGACTGTGTCCCCTGGTTCTGGACTTCCCCAACATCGGGAACATTCTTCCTGCATCTAACCTGTCCCGTCCCGTCAGAATCTTATACATTTCTATGAGATTCCCTTTCATCCTTCTAAACTCCAGTGTATAAAGTCCTAGTTGATCCAGTCTCTCCTCATATGTCAATCCAGCCATCTCTGGAATCAGTCTGGTGAACCTTCGCTGCACTGCCTCAATAGCAAGAACGTCCTTCCTCAGATTAGGAGACCAAAACTGAACACAATATTCCAGGTGAGGCCTCACCAAGGCCCTGTACAATTGCAGTAAGACCTCCCTGCTCCTATACTCAAATCCCCTAGCTATGAAGGCCAACATGCCATTTGCCTTCTTCACCGCCTGCTGTACCTGCATGCCAGAGGTATATGGGGTGCACACACGTACCACAAAGTGTCCCCCGATAATGCTGAAGGTTGAATTAAATGGACTCCCGGTGTCCATGGAACTGGACACGAGCGCAAGCCAGTCCATAATGAGCAAAAAGACTTTCGATAAGTCGTGGTGCAATAAGGCTTCAAGGCCAGTCCTGACTCCCATTCATACCAAACTTAGAACGTACACAAAGGAACTGATTCTCATAATTGGCAACGCTACCGTAAAGGTCTCCTATGATGGAGTGGTGCACGAGTTACCAGTCTGGGTGGTATCAGGTGATGGCCCCACGCTGTTCGGCAGGAGCTGGCTGGGAAAGATACGCTGGAACTGGGACGACGTCCGAGCGCTTTCGTCCATCGACGACACCTCATGTGCCCAGGTCCTAAGCAAGTTCCCCTCGCTGTTCAAACCAGGCATCGGGAAGTTCCAAGGAGCAACAGTGCAGATCCATTTGATTCCGGGGGGGCGACTCATCCATCTCAAGGCGAGAGCGGTACCTTACATGATGAGAGAGAGGGTGGAGATCGAGCTGGACAGGCTGCAACAAGAGGGCATCATTTCGCCGATCGAATTCAACGAGTGGGCCAGTCCAATTGTTCCAGTCCTCAAGAGAGACAGTACCGTCGGTTACTTTGTAATCACCACAGATTCGATCAATCGTTTCTCGCTGCAGGATCAATACCCGCTACCAAAGGCAGATGACCTATTTGCGACGCTGACGGGAGGGAAAATGTTCACGAAGCTGGACTTGACCTCGGCCTACATGACGCAGGAGCTGGAGGAATCTTCGCAAGGCTTCACCTGCATCAACATACACAAAGATCTCTTCGTTTACAACAGATGCCTATTTGGGATTCGATCAGCCATGGCGATATTCCAGAGGAACATGGAAAGCTTGCTGAAGTCGGTCCCGCGCACCATGGTCTTCCAGGACGACATCTTGGTTAAGAAATACCACCAACGATGCCTCCGCAAGATCCTACAAATCCCCTGAGAGGACAGACGCACCAACATTAGCGTCCTCGACCAGGCCAACATTCCCAGCATTGAAGCACTGACCACACCTGATCAGCTCCACTGGGCAGGCCACATCGTTCGCATACCAGACACGAGACTCCCAAAGCAAGCACTCTACTTGGAACTCCTTCACGACAAATGAGCCAAAGGTGGGCAGAGGAAATGTTACAAGGACACCCTCAAAGCCTCCCTGAAAAAGTGCAACATCTCCACTGACACCTGGGAGTCCCTGGCCAAAGACCCCCCTCAATGGAGGAAGTGCATCCGGGAGGGTGCCGAGCACCCCGAGTCTCATCGTCGAGAGCATGCAGAAATCAAGCGCAGGCAGCAGAAAGAGCATGCAGCAAACCTGTCCCACCCACCCTTTCTCTCAACGACTATCTGTCCCACCTGTGACAGGGACTGTGGTTCTCGTATTGGACTGTTTAGCCACCTAAGAACTCATTTTTAAGAGTGGAAGCAAGTCTTCCTCGATTCCGAGAGACTGCCTATAATGATGATGATGATGATGAATATGCTGTCATATTGTCACCAATGCTGCATTACCTGGACTTTGGAGTGCAGGATATGTTGGCACACCAATGTTCAGTCCCACATTGGTCTATCACCACCCTACAGTACAGAATGATTGCAGCAAGGTATGGGATTGATTTACCATACAGATTATATATCGAATTTCTGAACTTAGCTGGATTGTCTGGAAACTCCTGTTGAGGGAAAATTGGAAGTGTTTGAATGCTCCTGTACACTTCCAAGTGGCTTGTTTGCCTAAATTACAACAGTGAATACACTTCAAAAAGTAATTCATAGGATTGAGGCACTTTGGAATGCCCGAGTGAAGTGATAAGGCACTATATAAATGGAGAGCAGCAGAGGCAAGACACTAGGAGGGAGAAATACCCCAGCGCCCCGTTTAGCTGTGGTAACCCAGTCGGGGAGGAACTTCCTGCACCCGGCGAAGAAGTCCTGCCCCAGCCGCTAAATTGGGTTACTGCCCCTTACAGGAAGTGAAGCGCAATGCCGCGTGCTCCACTTCCTGTTGGGGCGGTATCCGGGGCGCTACTCGGGCAGGATCAGCTTCTTCGTGTAACGCGAAAGCGTTTCAACGCCCCTCCCCTTCGTTAAAGGGGAGAGTCGCTGCGCATTCTGCAGGGCCCCTGATGGCCTCCACTGGGCCACCAGGGCGGCGTGGTGCCATGGCCGCACTGCGGCAGCCAAACGGAGTGCCGGGCTGCACAATGGCAGCCCGGATCACGCCACGGAGCAGCAAGACTTGCCAACCGGTGAGTCAATCAAAATGACAAAATGGCGGCGCATGGCACAGCGCACCTCCCCTTTAATTTCTGCCCCAGGAGCTGAGGTCGGCCCGATTTGCGGCCCACGAGGCTGGCACCGACATCACTCATGGCAGCCTCGTGGATCGCTGGCCAATTTCCGCTGCGGGGCGGAACGGGGCTGCCGCAGATTGCAATTACATCATCGTTGGTTCTGGACTTCCCCAACATCGGGAACAATCTACCCACATCTAACCTGTCCCGTCCCGTCAGAATCTTGTATGTTTCTATGAGGTCCCCTCTCATCCTTTTAAACTCCAATGTATAAAGACCCAGTTGATCCAGTCTCTCCTCATATGTCAGTCCAGCAGAAGAAGAGACAGAGAGAGAGAGGGAGCTCAGAGGGACTGAAGGTGTGTGTGGCTGTGGTGTGTGCTTGTTTGGCTGATGTGGGAGGCACGAGGAAGATTCACCAGCAGCAAAAAACCTACTAAGCACCAAGAACATAGTTGGCACCGAGTTTTTGTCCGACAAATAAGATATAACATGGAAGGGATGGTGGAGGCCCTGGAGCTGTTAGCCAGGAACACTGGTGGCAGAGGGCTCCCAGTGGTCCCGGAGCGCAGCACTGCACCCCAAGGTGCTGCACCCCCATTGCCAACCACACGAGAGCCAGCAGCAACATCTTGCTTCTGGCTCAGAGCACGTTTCCACCTCGTGCCCGTCCTCTCCCTTATCCGTCCAAGCAGCATTTCGGCCATCATCTCCCCCCCCCACCCCCTTGCCCAATGAAACATCGCCTGAGGAGCTCCTCGGCCAGGTGGCTTGGAGTCATGAGGGGAAGGGGTAGAGGTGGGAGGAGAAGCGGGGGAGCAGGGGGGAGAAAGTTTTTTTTTACAGAAATACTGATGATTTCAGACAAATGTTTGGTTTAAATGTTTTTTATTTAATAAAACCTTGTTGCGCATTGGCTGAGATAGCTGCACTGTTACACGCTGGTGATTCCTTATCATGAAAGGGTATAATGACACTTTACTTCAATCAACTTAAACTTTAACTGTCACCAAGGTGATCCCCACAACTGATGTATCACCTGCACACCCAGCACTGTGTCAGCTTTGTAAATAACACCAACGTTCTTCCAGGCAAAGCGATCATTGATGAGCTTAAGACGTAAGGCTCTTGCAGCTATCGTGCCACCACAGGCCCTTTCATGTGGTCTACAGGGGGGCGAGGGCATGGTTTCAGCGTCAGCCTGATTGTCTGGGCCGATGTCAGCGTCCGCCTCCTCGTCCTCCTCTTCCTCTCTCTGGTGAGGTGGACTATCAGACTCATCAGGCAATTCTTGTCCCCTCCTGATAGCCAAGTTATGCAGCATGGAGCACACCACCACGAATTGAGCTACCTGCTCAGGGTGGTATTGGAGGTCGCCTCCTGAGTGGTCCAGGCAACTAAAACACTCCAATGATTTTCTCCAGGATATTGCAAGTGGCTCTGTGGCTCTCGTTGTATCACCTCTCGGCTTTGGTGTGAGTGTCATGTAGGGGGGGTCATCAGCCAGGTGGCGAGGCCATATCCTTTGTCACCAAGCATGCAGCATTGACCTTGTGGCTGATTGTTAAACAAGTTAGATGCAGTGTTCTCACGCAGGAAATTGAGCATTCACTGCCAGTATAATTTGTTGGTGGTCAACAAAGAGTTGGACATTCAGGGAGTGGAATCCCTTGTGGTTCCTGAAAACCTCTGCATCCTCAAAAAGGTGCCCGCATCGCGATGTGCGTACAGTCTATTGCTCCCTGCGCCTTTGGGAAGTTTGCAATTCTGGAGACTCCTAGAGCCCTCTCATTCTGTGCCTCCCTAGTCATAGGGAAGCTGATCAAGTCCCTCCTGCGTGCGTACAGGGCTTCAGTGACCTGTCTAATGCAGCAATGTATGGCATGCTGAGAAAGTCGGCAAATGTTGCCAGCTGTGGCCTGAAAAGAACCCGATGCGTAGAACGACAGTGTCGCGGTGACTTTGACCTCGACAGACAGTGCAGTACTGATGGTGCTGGCAGGCTGCAGATCTCCCCTTATCAGCTGGTAACCTCAGTGATAACCTCTTTGTGGAAGCGCAGTCTCCGAAGGCAGGTGGTGTCGAGCAAGTCGAGGTAAGAATGCTTCTCCCTGTACTTGCGGGGAGTGTAACGTCTGGTCCTCCTCATCAGTCTGGCACGACTTACATTGGGCACATAATGCTGTGGAGCGTACCTTCGGCGATCTCGAGTCTGCTGCATGTAATTGGTCATCAAGAGAGGGTGAGAAAGGGCAGGCCCCATTGAAGTAGCTCTCTGTTTTCCACCGATTGGTCACAAACAATGAATGTCCCAATCGGTCACAGCATGGTCAAGATGTTTGTACAGATGTTCACATCAACTCCAATGACCTCCAGAGTACATCCGACCTCCCCCGAGGTTGAAGCACAGCAGCCTTTTAAAGGATGCGACATGTGATGTAGAACATGGCGTCCATAACGCTGTGATTAGTTCCGGTTAGTTCCACTTTTTCTGGGTGGTTTTTTGGGCGAGCGATATTGTGGGTGATATGTGTGCGAGGTGGTGAAAGTGACACTGGGCAATCTCATGGCCGCTAGTTTCGGTAAATATGCTCTTTACGACAAAAAAAAAGTGGGCGGGCGGTATTATTGAATCTTGGCGTTAAATCAGTGCAGAAATTAACGCTGGCCGATATTATGGGTGTTGATTTCGCCCATTCTGATGATTCCGCCCAAAAAAAGTGGGCGGGTGGTATTATTTTTCCCCAGCGTTAAACACATGGGGAAAGTAACACTCGGTGATAAGTTTCTGAAAAAAGCCCGTCAGTTTCCATTTTGTGGCGAAATGGGCGGTATCTGGGCGTTATACGTCATTTCAGTGGTAAAATAGGCATTAAGTGGGCATTAAGCGTGCAAAAAAAGTGGAGGTTCCAGCCCATAGTCCCCTAGTTTTCATTTCACCTATAAATGAAAATATCCTCTCTGCATCCACTTTGTCGAGCCCCCTCATTATCTTGTAAGTTTCAATAAGATCAACTCTCATTCTTCTGAATTCAAATGAGTATAGGCCCAACCTGCTCAATCTATCTTCATAAGTCAATCCCCTCATCTCCGAAATCAGCCGAGTGAACCTTTTCTGCACAGTTGTAGCAGGACTTGTCTGCTTTTATACTCTATCCCCCTTGCAATAAAGGCCAACATTCCATTTGTCTTCCTGATTTCTTGCTGTACCTGCATATTAACTTTTTGTGTTTCATGCACAAAGACCTCCAGGGTCTCTCTGTACTGCAGCATTTTGCAATTTTTCTTCATTTAAATTAGAATTTGGTTTTCTATTATTTCTGCCTAAGTGGATAACCTCACAGTTTCCCACATGATACTCCATTTGCCAAATGTTTGCCCACTCACTTAGCCTGTCTTTATCCCTTTGCAGATTTTTTGTGTCCTCCTCACAATTTGCTTTCCTACTCATCTTGTATCATCAGCAAACTTGGCTACATTACACTCGGTCCCTTCATCCAAGTCATTAATATAGATTGTAAATAGTTGAGGACCCAGCACCGATCCCTGCGGCACCCCACTAGTCAGTGTTTTCCAACTGTAAAATGACCCATTTAGCCCGATTCTTTGTTTTCTTTTAGTTAGCCAACTCTCTTATCCATGCTAATATATTACCCCCAACCCCGTGAGCTTTTATCTTGTGCAGTAATCTCTTATGTGGCACCTTATCGAATGCCTTCTGGAAAACCGAATACACCACATCCAGTGGTCCCCCTTATCCACCCTGCTCGGTATATCTTCAAACAACTCCAGCAAATTTGTCAAACATAATTTCACTTTCATAAAACCATGCTGACTCTGCTTGATTGAATCATGCTTTTCCAAATATCCCGCTACTGCTTCCTTAATAAGGGAGCAGCGTGCGGTGGCCCGGCCCGGAAATCGGCGTGGTCCCGGCCTGCAAGACCATCAGCAGGCTGGGGCCATTAGAGGGAGCAGCGTGCGGTGGCATACTACTGTAGGGAGCAGCGCGTGCTGCTGCAGGAGGGCGACAGCTGCGGAGGGCGACTGGATTTGACGTCGCCCAAATCCAGGTCACTGATTACAATGTGGGCAGGTACAGCAGGAGCGACGAGGTCAGGGCGAATAAACGGCAAGAGTTCGTAGAGGGATGCGATTGGGGCCCAGCAGACGCGTGAGTTTGGGGCCCAGGGGCAGCACGGGCCAGCCCACACTGTGATATGTGTGTGCACTAGGTCTGTGCAGCAGCGCTGGTCTCCAGTCGTCCTGAGTAACCCTTGCCACTGGACCAAGACCTAGCTCTGTCAAGCCCGTGTGGTGGCTGGTGTGCAACGGCCACCACAGGCAGCTTCCACCCTTCAAGGTGTAGTTCGGGATCTGGAATATTACGTCCTTCATTGAAACACCTGTGAACTCATCCCTTTTCGGCATTGAAGCAAGTCATCTTCGTTTCGGGGGACTGCCTATGATGATGATGAATAATGGACTCCAGCATTTTCCCAATATAAATGCAAGCTTTTCTTTCTCATTAGATGCTGTCAGTTCTGTCCAGAAATCAGTTATTTCTTTTGCTACCCTTTCATATGACAAGGAACAAGTGTTGAAACTGAAGGGTTTGAACTGATATCGACTTTCCTGCCAGATATGTCAGCATCGATATCTTCAGTGGGCACTTCATTGTGATTGAATGACTTATTTTAGGGAACCTCTCAGTAAATAAAGACTGTGTAAACACATTTCTTGAAACATTCTTTGTGAAGTTTGATTTGGTTAGATTTCAATCTTCTCATTTCAATCTGGATATAAGCTCCTTGGTACACAATTTCCCAGTGAGTAGATTTTCTCCGGAAATTAGGACATCCAACGAAGCCTTGCCTGTCTGCAAGAAGTTGTCTGACTCTGCACAAATGAATTTCTTGACATTCTTTTGATAATTAAGACTTTCTCTTTATTCTACCCAGTTTGCCCTAGGTGAGCTAGATTTTACATTCCACTTGATGTTCTGTCAGAAAAATATCTTCCTTGTGAGTTATGTCATTGTGCAAAGGATCGCGGGTCCAAACTTCTGACTCTGGATTTCACTTGGTTCCAAACCTTTTCAACTTGATTTCTGGATTTCTCTACTTGCATTCATATAGCACCTTTCATGACTTCAGGACATCCCAAAGAGCTTTACAGCCAATAAAGCATTTTTTTTTAAAAAAAAGGGTAGTCACTGTTGTAATGTAGGAAACACAGCAGCTAATTTATGCACAGAAAGCCCCCACAAAAAATCAATGATATAATGGCCAGATAATCTGTTTTGGCAATGTTTGTTGCGGAATATTGACCAGGATACCAGATAGAATTACCCTGCTCTTCTTCGAAATAGTGCCATGTGATCTTTTACATCCACCTGAGGGGGCAGACGGGGCCTCGGTTTAACGTCTCATCCAAAAGACGGCACCTCTGACAATGCAGCACTCCCTCAGTACTACACTGGAGTGTCAGCCCTGAATTGTGCTCAAGTCTCTGAAGTGGGACTCGGGTCTCTGGACAGGTTCTTTTCTTAACCCGTGGTGCAGCTTAGAGCCTTCAGCTTTATTTTTTGACACACTTCGAGGTTTATCTTGGCAAGTCTGATGTCCTTGTCCTCATTGCCCTTTCTCTTCGCTTTCCCTTAAAAGGACAAAATTCAGCAGACATGGAGTTCGGCTTCATGGTCAGATTTAATGAAGGCTTGCAAAATTTGTTCCTGCTCAACTCGAACTCGAGACTTCATAACTATTTTTTTTATAACAATTGTTATTGAATTTTTGACGGGCTTGCATAGGCAGTACATGATAAACACATTAAATATTAACATTTCACATCACTCTGAATCAAACTGTAAGATTTTGTGGTTTAATCATCATCATCATCATAGGCAGTCCCTCAGAATCGGGAACGACTTGCTTCCACTCCTGAAGTGAGTTCTTTGGTGGCTGAACAGACCAATATGAGAGCCACAGACTCTGTCACAGGTGGGACAGATAGTCGTTGAGGGAAGGGGTGGGTTGGACCGGTATGCCACACGCTCTTTCCGCTGCCTGCGCTTGATTTCTGCATGCTTTCAGCGTTGAGACTCGAGGTGCTCAGCGCCCTCTCGGATGCACTTCCTCCACTTAGGGCGGTCCAGGGACTCCCAGTTGTCAGTGGGGATGTCGCACTCAGGGAGGCTTTGAGGGTGTCCTTGTAACATTTCCACTGCCCACCTTTGACTTCTTTGCTGTGAAGGAGCTCCGAGTAGAGCACTTGCTTTATGGTTCTGTGGTTTAATACAAGGATATTGTCTGTCTATTGTATCCAGTCTCTAAAAGGGACAATAGGAACTGGAGCATTTAAATTGCCTTGTCATCTAACGCAAGGCTAGGGAAATGAGGTGTGAGGTTCTGTGTGAAATACCTACGTGCACAAGCCTGGTTTTCATTGAGAAGGCAGACATAAGAACATAAGATATAGGAGCAGGAGTAGCCATTCAGCCCTTTAAGCCTGCTCTGCCATTCAATAAGGCCTTGGCTGATCTTCTATCTCAAATCCACCATCCCGCACTATCCCCATATCCCTTGATTCCGTTAGTATCCAAAAATCTATCGATCTCTGTCTTGAATATACTCAGCGACTGAGCATCCATAGCTCTCTGGGGTAGAGAATTACAAAGATTTGCAACCCTTTGAGTGAAGAAATTTCTCCTCATCTCAGTCCTAAATGGCTGACCCATTATTTTGAGACTGTGACCCCTGGTTCTAAACTCCCCACGCCAGGGGAAACATCCTCCCAGAATCTGCCCCATCAAGCCCCTTAAAAATGTTATATGTTTCAATGAGATCACATTTCATTCTTCTAAACTCTGGAGAAAAATTCCAGGCCGAGTCTATTCAACCTCTCCTCATAGGACAGTCTAGTAAACCTACGTTGCATTCCCTTCTAAGGCAAATATATCCTTCCTTAGGCAAGAAAATCAAAACTGAAACAGGTGTAATCTCATAAAGGTCCTATACAATTGCAGCAAGACTTCTTTACTCTTATACTCGAATCCCTTTGTAATAAAGGCTAACATAACATTTACCTTTCTAATTGCTTGATGTATAGTATAGTATTAGGCAGTCCCTCCTATTGAGGATGACCCGCTTCCACACTAAAAAAGGGATGAGTTCACAGGTGTTTCAATGAGGGACCTGATATTCCAGGTCCCGAACTACATATTGAAGGGTGGAAGATGCCTGTGCATGGATTCTTTTAACGTGGGGTGGCCGTTGCACACCAGTCACCACACGGGCTTGACAGAGCTAGGTCTTGATCCATTGGCAAGGGTTAACCAAAATGACTGGAGACCAAGCTCTGCTGCACGGACCTAGTGCGCACACATGCTTCTACCATCCATAAATCGCAGTGTGGGCTGGCCCGTGCTGCCCCGGGCCCTCGCCTCTTCTGGGCCCCGAACCGTCGCCTCTCCTGGGCCCCGATTACGACGCTCCTGGGCCCCGATTAAAAATGGAGCAGTCAGTAACAGGACATCAATTCGTCTCCTCTTATCTTGGAGACATCAAATATCGAAATATCAAAATATTAAACTCCAGCCTAGTGAAGGGTTATCAGCAGAAACAAACACCAACTAACAGAATGAACACAATTCAGTAAGGATGTGAACAACAGCAGCAATAACAACAGAATCCAACCCCTGCAGCCACTTGTGAACTCGCTGGTGTGTCAGCAGGGCAAATGACTGAGTGAATCCCTTCCCACACACTGAGAAGGTGAACGGCCTTCTCCCCAGTGTGAACTCACTGGTGTGTCAGCAGGTTGGATGACTGAGTGAATCCCTTCCCACACAGAGCAGGAGAATGGTCTCTCCCCAGTGTGAACTCGCTGGTGTGTCAGCAGGCTGGATGAGTGAGTGAATCCCTTCCCACACGTGGAGCAGGTGAACGGCCTCTCCCCAGTGTGAAGTCGCTGGTGTGTCAGCAGGCTGGATGAGTGAGTGAATCCCTTCCCACACAGAGCAGGTGAATGGTCTCTCCCCAGTGCCTGCATGTTAACTGTCTTGTGATTCAGGTCCCTCTGAATATCAACATTTCCCAGTCTCTCACCATTTAACAAATATTCCACTTTTCTATTTTTCCTACCAATGTGAATAACTTCACACTTCTCTACATTATATTCCATCTGCCACATTCTTGCCCAATCACTTAACCTATCTAAATTATTTTGCAGCCTCCTTGCATCCTCCACCTAGCTTTGTATCGTCAGCAAACTTGGATACATTATACTCAGTCCCCTCATCTAAGTCATTGATATTAATTGTAAACAGCTGAGACCCAACCACTGATCCTTGCGGTACTCCACTAGTTACAGCGTGCCAACCCGAAAATGACCTTTTATTCCTACTTTCTGTTTTCTGTCCTTTAACCAATCCTCAATCCATGCTAATCTATTACTCCCACTCCCATGAGCCTTAATTTTATGTGATAACCTCATGTGGCACCTATGGAATGCTTTTTGAAAATCCAAATACACATCATCCACTGGTTTCCCCTTATCTATCCGAGCAGTTGCAACCAAGGTTCCTGCTAAGGTGCGCGCGGCCGCACAGTAATCTACAAGGACATGCACAGGTCTCTCACCGCATTTACATAGTAAATACAGCGCATGCGCAGAAATTTAAAAGGGTCATGCATTGAAAGAAGCTATGCAGAACAAAGTGCAGCTTACAGGGAACATTGGTTACAACCTCAAAAATCACCAACAGACTTGTCAAACATGATTTCCCTTTCATAAATCCACATTGATTCTGCACAATCAAACTATGATTTTCTAAGTGCCCTGTTATCACGTCCCTAATAATAGACTCTTAGCATCTTGCAGACGACTGATATCAGGCTAACTGCCATATAGTTCTCGGTTTTCTCTCTCTCTCTCTCCTCTCTTGAAAAGCGGGGTAATGTTTGCTACGTTGCAATCCACGGGGAACCGTTCTAGAATCTAGAGAATTGCAGAATATCAAAACCAATGCATCGACTATCTCTGTAGCCATCGGTTTTAAAACCCTAGTATGTAGGCCATCAGATCCAGGGAATTTGTCGGCTTTTAGTCCCATTAATTTCTCCAGTACTAATCCTTTACTAATACTAATTTTGTTAAGATGCTGATTCTCTAAGTGGCTTCTTTGCTTATGAAGTGTAGGACCTTGCAATATTGAACTCTGGTCCTTTCATCATCGTCTGCTTTTATTTTACAGTCAGTGGTGTATAAATCTATTCCCATTCAAATGAATGATCATATTCCTGGCCCAGGATCTAGGGCACCTTGGATTACACAAAAGCACCACTAGTTCCCCTGCTTTCAATTCCCATTGCTAGGCCTGTGATATGTAATTTTTTGTAGCAGCATCTATCTTTGAGATCATCGAGTTGTATGCCCTTTCGTCCTACCTGTCAAGCTGTCACCTCCAATTTACCCACTCTTCTGTCAAGATTCAATGTGCATTATCTTTATAGCAGCTCTGGCACGAAGACAGAATATTATCTGAATGACGGCAGATTAGGAAAGACGGGTGGTGCAACGAGACCTGGGCGTCATGGTTCATCAGTCATTGAAAGTTGGCATGCAGGTACAGCAGGCGGTGAAGAAGGCAAATGGTATGTTGGCCTTCATAGCTAGGGGTTTTGATTAGAGGAGCAAGGAGGTCTTACTGCAGTTGTACAGGGCCTTGGTGAGGCCTCACCTGGAATATTGTGTTCAGTTTTGGTCTCCTGTGACTACATAGGCCAATGGGAACTGCTGCAGCACATTGCCCATCCTTTTTTTTCAGGAGAAGGTGACGATAGTCAGCTGGAGTTATTTGTGCCAATTCTAGTCACAATAGAATACCCCGAGTTGCCCAGTTTTGAAGTGTTTGCAGTGAGGTTTTAAAATAGTTTATCTTGATCCACAAAAAAATTGCCAGTTAAAATGAGGGTCTGAGAGTACAAAGTTGGTGGCCAGCCCTGACATCAGGGTCCCATGCAAACCTCCTTCTGGCACTCAATCCTTCCTGGGGATCTACTACGATAACAGTAAATTCACAAATTTGAGATTCTGAGCAAAACCGGTTACGAATAGCAAGCAGCATAGCAAGTCTTGACTTCAATATGGTGTGAATCCAGAAAGAGGAAGCGCTTATAGAAAAGCTTAGAGTTTACCAAGAACAAGAGACCATGTTTATAGACACAATGGCGATATCAGTAAGAAAGAGCAAGACCAGAAAGGTTGAAATAGAAAGATTTGGAGATTAGAGATGAGAAAAGTTTTGTCAGATGATAAGCTTTTCCTGATAAACACACATAGCTACAAATACTTACATTTCTGCACATTTGTCAGTATTTTTTTTAAAAAGGTAGATGAATCTGAGCCTGAAGCAGTCTTACTTTTAAATATTCACTTTGGGCTATGAGTACAGTGCACCATTTCTCTTTAGTATTGCTTGTGGCATCCTGCAGACACCGTCAGCGCAGGATGTTGCAATGAAGCCTGTTAAACATCACCCATTTTGGTTTAAAATCTGACCTATTTTGATATGTTGCAGCTCCGTACATTTAAAATGGGTTAGTTATCATTCTCAATCATTGTGGTCATAAATCTCACTCCTGATATTCTGCCAATGTTGACAGCTCTGCTGCTAATTGGCATAACCTGGCCACCTGAATCACGACTCTCCTGGTCCAAAGGACCCAATGTGATGAGTGACACATGTCCACCTTGTCACAACTGCCAGTTCTCCTGCTTCATTATGAAGCTCTGAAAGCAACGAAAACAGTATAGAGGAGCTTTTGTAGTGAATCTAAGTTTGACAAATACGCCTCAACAAACAAAATGACTGATGTGCCTTGATCATCAAGGAGACAAGCTCCAGCACTCCATCAGGCACCTACTACTAATATCAATAATGACAATGATCGAACATTCGCCAAGCTGTCAAAATAAACTATCTGTCTGAAGTATTTTTTAATACCTATTCACACTGAAATAGGATCAGGATTTATGGTTGCAATATACAGGTGTGCATGGCTACGCTATTGACAGTGTCCATTCAGCTTTCTAGACCCTAACTGTTGGAATTCCCTCCCTCAACCTTAAACCTACCTCTTTGACCTAATAACTGCAAATAAGCAATTAACTTAACATATTTGGAAGGCCTAAAGAACCTGACACATCACTCTGTATCATACTAACAATTACTTCAGTTAGTTACAGTTAGTACCGGATGGTTATATAGTAATACCATACAAAAAAAGGTGACTGATAAATCATAAGCACCCGAACAAACTTGGCTTTCAGTACTGTATTAAAATAGCACAGCCTTAGCTACCTCAGTCATGAGAGATTACCTGACCTTGTGCAGTAATATAATGGACCTGAAATTGAGGTTGGAGACTTTCCACGGGCGAATGCCTCCGTTCCGCAAGAAAAATCCGCACCTACCTGGTTTCTTGCAGTTCTGGGCATACCATCATCATAGGTAAGTCCCTCGGAGTCGAGGAAGACTTGCTTCCACTCTAAAAATGAGTTCTTAGGTGACTGAACAGTCCAATACAAGAACCACAGTCCCTGTCACAGGTGGGACAGACAGTCATTGAGGGAAAGGTGGTTGGGACTGGTTTGCCCACACGCTCTTTCCGCTGCCTGCGCTTGGTTTCTGCATGCTCTCGGCGATGAGACTTGAGGTGCTCAGCGCCCTCCTGGATGCACTTCCTCCACTTAGGACAGTCTTTGACCAGGGACTTCCAGTGGGAATGTTGCATTTTATCAAGGAGGCTTTGAGGGTGTCCTTGAAACGTTTCCTCTGCCTACCTTTGGCTCGTTTGCCGTGAAGGAGTTCCGAGTAGAGCGCTTGCTTTGGGAGTCACGTGTCAGGCATGTGAACAATGTGGCCTGCCCAGCGGAGTTGATCGAGTGTGGTCAGTGCTTCAATGCTGGGGATGTTGGCCTGGTCGAGGATGCTAATGTTGGAGTGTCTATCCTCCCAGGGGATTTGCAGGATCTTGCGGCGACATCATTGGTGGTATTTCTCCAGCGACTTGAAGTGTCTACTGTACATGGTCCATGTCTCTGAGCCATACAGGAGGGCGGGTATTACTACAGCCTTGTAGATTATGAGCTTGGTGGCAGATTTGAGGGCTTCGTCTTCGAACACTCTTTTTCTCAGGCGGCCGAAGGCACACTGGAGGCGGTGTTGAATCCCGTCGTCAATGTCTGCCTGTGTAAAGGCCCATGTATCCTGGGGCGCACGGGCGCACACGGTTCACAAGCGTCTCTGGGATCACATGGGCCGGCCCAACCAAGCAAAAAGGGGGATTCCCATTATGCTTATGGGGATTCCATTTATGAATGACATAAAAAACACTTTCACACAACCTAAACAAAAATAAATCACTACATGTTTAAAATTAATAATTTAATGATTTTTGAATATTTAAATGATTTAAAAAATATATTTTAATATTTATTTTCACCCTTACGCTGATAAAAAAAAAAATGGCCCTACACCTGCTTTTACCAGGCATTAGGGTTTTGTGAGCATTCTCTGGGCGGTACTTGGGCAAATAGCCCAATTCTTCACCAGCGAATGTCCATTTCCTGCACAGGCGGATGATCTGTCATGCTGAAACTTGACAGATCGCAAGTTCCGGGTTTTCATGCATGCGCAGTGTGGAAACCCGGAACTTGCGGGGCATTTATGACCGTGTATGCTATAGGCCTTGTAAAATCCAGGCTATGAAGATTTAGCTCAAAATCTAAAACAAACTCAACCAACTTAGAATTATTTTTAAAAGTTATGATTTTTTACAGTTTTCCCTGCAGGAGCACACCAGTAAACACACTGTACATACGGGGAAATTTTGCTTTTGTTTCCCATCCATTCAACGCAGCCGTGGCACAGTATCGTGGCAAACATTTGCACAAATCCATGGTTTGCCGACACTCTGCCAGACTGCTGGAAGCAATTAACTGATAGGGAGGCCATTTAATTTTTAATCTTTATTTTGTGTTGGGTATAATTTCAATCCATCTGTTTCAAGAGTTGTGTCCAGTGACATTACGCAAAAGGCATCTGTTTGTCAAAGATGTCTGAGCGACTCCAATGCTTTGTCGGTCTTGAAAGGGGCAAATCAACCAAAAATGGGCATTGCTGTGTGGTTTACAGGTGTGGGCAGCAGAAGCATCTATTTCGTCACAGTTGAGAGCCTTAGGCAGTCTTTAAAAGACTATCCATCAAAGGCCTCCATTATCAGCATTCCAATGGGTGTCTATATGTTTTCCTGTCAGGATTGAGAGGATTTGAATCTCTAATGGTCTTTTGAGGCAAGGCTGCTCTTTCTGCTGCACAATTTTTAGGAGGGAGGTGGGGGGCAAAGAGACTATAAAATCAGGTCATCTAAATTTCAGTGAATCGAAACCTATGGTAAAATCAGTCAAGGTTATCGAATCACTGACGGCATTAACAAAATGATTAGTTTCGGCTTATGCTGAGTAAGTTGCTACATTAGGCGCTTCATTTTTTTTGGCCTGAGATTTAATTGCCTGCCGATTTAATTAATGGGCCTCGATTAACTTAAATTACTGTTTGCTTTAACCTGCACAATCAATTTTTGGGTTCATTTAGATAAAATTATACAGTACATACTAAAACTGCAGTTGATCATGAATTTTCAGGAAAACGCATTTCATCTACACCTTACTTGCTGCTGTAAATTAGCCTGCAGCCCATGCAAGGTGCTCACACACATTTAGAGATAGTTCCAGAAATCTGATTAACTGCTTGTATATTGAAATATTTCAGCAAATCAAATTTAATGATTCACGCACCAATAGGCACAGACGAATTGAGTTTGCAAATGATTTTTTTGTTGGTATTACAGTGAGAGTGTGTTTTTAAAGTGATGTCTAAATTTGCTCTGCCCACATGAAAGGACTCAAGGACTTGATATGTTGAGTAAGTCAGCTTTTCATAGACTAGCTTGATATACATTTTCCAGATGCTCAAACAGACTTACAATGTATTACACACTACAGAATGAAGCAAGGAGGCCATGTGACCCATCAAGTTTGTTTCTTAAAAGGGGTTTTGATAGGGATCATATAATACTGCAGATAAAGGTAAATGGGCTGCCTGAAAGGGTGGTGGAAGGAGATTCAAGAGTAATTTTCAAAATGGAATTGGATATATACCTGAAGAGAGAAATTTGCAGGGTTATGGGCAAAGAGCAGGAGTGTGGGACTAATTAGATAGTTCTTTCAAAGAGCCAACACAAGTACCATGGGCCGAACGGTCTCCTTCTGTGCTGTAAAATTCTAATGCCTAGAAATACGTGTTCACCACAAAAGGAGTTAACAATCGCTGAATATAGCCGCAATGCTAAGGAGAATAAATTATCTGGGGGGCTGGAGATTGTTGGCGCAGCCCTAACCTTACATGTGATGCCCTGCTGGTGGTGTTATTTGAGACCTCGAGACAAAGTTCCTGTCCTGAAATGGCATTCCAGCTTCGCGCAGTCTCTGGGAGCGAGGCTATGGAGCCTTAAAAATTGGAAAAACTGCTTCAGCACTAACACAAATGTCTCAGCAAGCCAGGGAAAGGGCACCCAGAGTCTCGCACGCAGCAATCCAGCTTTGTGCAGGGGGTCAACATTGCAAGACTGGCCCTCTACCCACAGGGGCTAGCAGACTCTCTACAAAGAATGATGTGGGACTACATCACCAAGTCTGTCACTGCCAGCAATGTTGCTGCCACCACGTGGCTCCAGTGCCCAAAGAAGCTTCATGACCTTAGACCACTGGCCAAGGTTAGTGAATGCATCTTTAAAATCCGTCTCCTACCAACTGCACCACTAGCCTCAAGCACTGCTTAATGCACGATCCCCACCATCAAACACTCAACTACCAACAATCTGCACCAATCACGAGGCACATCTCCCATTCCTAGCCTCACCTCAGCCCCTTGTAGGAGACTGTGCAGGCCATTCTTGGCAGGCCATAGCCAGCATGGGACTGAAAGGATACAAGATGCTGGTATCCTAATATGTTATCCTCCTTCTTGCATGCGCCTCTTGCTTTCCTGCCTTCCTGTCACCACAACTTCATCCTTGTGCCTTCCGCATTTGTCACACCCAAGAAATGCAGCCTTCCCAGCCAGTGGTTGACCAAGAAGAGGGAAAGAAGAGTGAAGAAGAACATAAGAATTAGGAGCATTCAGCCCCTTGAGCCTGCTCCGCCATTCAATAAGATCATACGAACATAACAATTAGGAGCTGGAGTCAGTCATTCGGCCCCTCGAGCCTGCTCCGCCATTCAATGAGATCATGGCCGATCTTCTATCCCAACACTTTCCTGCACTATCCCCATATCTCTTAATATCCAAAAATCTACTGATCTCTGGCTCCGAAATTAGTGGCCTTACTGCCCACTGCCACCGAGTTTTGCCACCGGTCTCCTCTCTATGCCAATTTCCACTCAGGCTGTAGCTGGTGGGAGGGGAGTAGTGCAAGTGTCCGCTCGCCCACCGAGCTGCCAGTTTGGTGCAGGTGGGAGGACCGCTGCGTGGAGGCAGGTCTAACCCTGACGGTAAGTATCAAGACCTGCAAAAAAAGGTTACTGAACATTTTTAAGATTTTTTTTTAAAACAGTGTCTTATGGGCTCCCCTGAAGGTATTCCAGTGTTTCTGTTAACCCCCTTTAAAATTTTGGTGACGATTTTCATTTTCAGGTCTTCCACGCTCCCTGGGCCCGACTCCATCCTCAGCGGCACTTGAGCGGCAATCGCATTTGCCACCGAGATTGAGAGCTCCTGCCCGCTGCCGTCCAGATTGACGGCGTAAGCCATTTTTTGTCGGCCGGGCAGTACTGCCACCTCTTTTAGAGGAATCTTCCTGTCAAAGTACCGCCCAGTCTCTCGGCAGCCATCGACAGTCCTTTGGGCGGTCCTTGGCCTTCACCAATTTCGGGCACTCTATCTTGAATATACTCAAAGATTCAGGGGCCGAAATTGGTGAAAGCCAAGGGCCGCCTAAGTGCCGCCGATGACCGCCGAGATACCTGATAGTACTTTGGGCGGGAGTTTTGGCAAAAAGGTCCTTGAAAGGGCGCCCGGCGGCAAAAGAGGGACTTATACCATCAATCTGGATGGCAGCGGACGGGAACTCCCAATCTTGGCAGCAAAGGCTCTTGCCGCCCAAATGCCGCCGAGGATGGTGTCGGGCCCACGGAGGGTCAAAGAGCTGAAAAGAAAAATCAATGCAAAAAAACACGAACACCTTCAGGGGACCCCATGCAGGTAAGTCGCTGTCAGAAAAATGTTTTAAAAATGATCACTAACCTTTTTTTCCAGGTCTTCATACCTACCGTCGGGGATAGACCAGCCTCCATGCAGTGCTCCTTCCCCGTTCTGGCGCCGACTCCAGCCCGCACCAATCTGGCATCTCGGCGGGCGGGAAGTCACATGTGCCACCTGGCCACCCGCTGACGTCAGCGGGTGGTTCTCCCTTCCCGCCTGCTCCAGCCCAAATGCAAACTGGCACAGAGCGGAACCCGAAGAGGAATATCGGTGGATCTGGGCAGCAGTCGGTGATAAGGCCATCAATTTCGGCCCCTGCGCCTCCACAGCTCTCTGGGGTAGAGAATTCCAAAGATTCACCACCCTCTGAGTGAAGAAGTTTCTCCTCACCTCAGTCCTACATGGCCGACCCCTTATTCTGAGACTGTGACCCCTGGTTCTAGACTCCCCAGCCAGAGGAAACATTCCCCCTGCATCTATCCTGTCTAGCCCTGTAAGAATTTTGTATGTTTCAATGCGATCACCTAAACTCTAGTGAATATTGGGCTAGTCTGCTCAATTTCTCCTCATACGACAATCCCCCCATTTCAGGAATCAGTCTGGTGAACCTTCGTTGCACTCTCTCTATGGCAAGTATATCCTTCCTTGGGTAAGGAAACCAAAACTGTACACAATACTCCAGGTGCGATCTCACCAGGGCCCTATATAATTGCAATAAGATATCTTTACTCTTATACTCAAATCCTCTTGTAATAAACATTGAAACACAGAAAAAAGGTGCAGGAGTAGGCCATTAAGCCCTTCGAGCCTGCACCACCATTCAATAAGATCATGGCTGATCATCATACCCCTTGATCCTTTTAGCCATAAGGGCCATATCTAACTCCCTCTTGAATATATCCAATGAACTGGCATCAACAACTCTCTGCGGTAGGGAATTCCACAGGTTAACAACTCTCTGAGTGAAGAAGTTTCTCCTCATCTCAGTCCTAAATGGCCTACCCCTTATCCTTAGACTGTGCCCCCGGTTCTGGACTTCCCCAACATCGGGAACATTCTTCCTGCATCTAACCTGTCCAGTCCCGTCAGAATTTTATATGTTTCGATGAGATCCTCTCTCATCCTTCTAAACTCCAGTGAATACAGGCCCAGTCGATCCAGTCTCTCCACATATGTCAATCCTACCATCCCAGGAATCAGTCTGGTGAACCTTCGCTGCACTCCCTCAATAGCAAGAACGTCCTTCCTCAGGCGGCCAAAACTGAACACAATATTCCAGCTGAGGCCTCACCAAGGCCCTGTACAACTGCAGTAAGACCTCCCTGCTCCGATACTCAAATCCCCTAGCTATGAAGGCTAACATATCATTTGCCTTCTTCACCGCCTGCTGTACCTGCATGTCCACTTTCAATGACTGATGTACCATGACACCCAGGTCTCGTTGCACCTCCCCTTTTCCTAACCTGCCACCATTCAGATAATATTCTGCCTTTGTGTTTTTGCCCCCAAAGTGGATAACCTCACATTTATCCACATTGTACTGCATGTGCCATGCATTTGCCCACTCACCGAAACTGTCCAAGTCACCCTGCAGCCTCTTAGCGTCCTCCTCACAGCTCACACCGCCACCCAGGTTAGTGTCATCTGCAAACTTGGAGATATTACACTCAATTCCTTCATTCAAATCATTAATGTATATTGTAAATAGCTGGGGTCTCAGCACTGAGCCCTGCGGCACCCCATAGTCACTGCCTGCCATTCTGAAAAGGACCTGTTTATCCCGACTCTCTGCTTCCTGTCTGCCAACCAGTTCTCGATCCACGTCAGTACATTACCCCCAATACTAATATGCTTTAACTTTGCACATCAATCTCTTGTGTGGGACCTTGTCAAAAGTCTTTTGAAAGTCCAAATACACTACATCTACTGGTTCTCCCTTGCCCACTCTACTAGCTACGTCCTCAAAAAATTTTAGAAGATTTGTCAAGCATGATTTCCCTTTCATAAATCCATGTTGACTTGGACCGATCCTGCCACTGCTTTCCAAATGTGCTGTTATTTCATCTTTAATCATTGATTCCAACATTTTCCCCACTACTGATGTCAGGCTAATTGGTCTATAATTACCCGTTTTCTCTCTCCCTCCTTTTTTAAAAAAAGTGGTGTCACATTAGCTACCCTCCAGTCCATAGGAACTGATCCAGAGTCGATAGACTGTTGGAAAATGATCACCAATGCATCCACTATTTCTAGGGCCACTTCCTTAAGTACTCTGGGACGCAGACTATCAGGCCCCGGGGATTTATCGGCCTTCAATCCCATCAATTTCCCTAACACAATTTCCCGCCTAATAAGGATATCTTTCAGTTCCTCCTTTTCACGAGACACTCAGTCCCCTAGTACTTCCGGAACGTTATTTGTGTCTTCCTTCGTGAAGACAGAACCAAAGTATTTGTTCAATTGGTCTGCCATTTCTTTGTTCCCCATTATAAATTCACCTGAATCTGAATGCAAGGCCAACATACCATTTGCTTTCTTAATTGCTTGCTTTTCCTGCATGTTAACTTTCAGTGATTCATGTACAAGGACGCCGACACTCCAAGCCACTAGATCCTCAAGGTTGACCAGCAAGGCCATTTGCAGTGTCCCCCACTGAAAGTCAGCAGCCTTCCACCAGCCATGCTGCAGCCATTGGAGTAGCACTGCATGACATCCTTAGAATAGGCAAAGGCATACACAAGACAGTCACTAAGGGAATGCATAAGTGGGATAAGTTGATTTCTTGATGTCATTTTCGATGAATAGATGTATAAAGTTGGATTGGAAGGTTTGCTTTGTGGTGGCTGTTATTACAGCATTGTGGCCAAGAGGACGCTGTGATGGTCAGTAACAGAGGGAAGGTATGGTGTGGGGCTCATATGGAAGGGGGATTGGGGTTGTGGTCACAGGTACCGCAGGCGCATGATTCCTTTCTGGATATCACAGCCAGAAAGGGACTATCTGGTTCTGCTTCCTCCTCTTTGTTTCTTCTTCTGTGTCTTCCTCTTCCCTCTGTGAGTGGATGTTATAATCTGAAATGACAGCATAAATGCTGCATGCTGGAAATACTCAGCTGGTCATCGACCTGAAATGTTAACTCTGTTTCTCTCCACAGATGCTGCCTGACCCGCTGAGATTTCCAGCATTTTCTGTTTTTATTTCAGATTCCAGCATCTGCAGTATTTTGCTTCTGCAAAGATTCTCCTTGCCGACCAAAGGTAAAACCAGCAAAACTCCAGAAGAACTTTCTTATTTATACACGACTTCCACTGGCTCCTTGGTGCCCAGCATATCAATTTCAAAATTGTTGTCCTCAATTTCAAATCCCTCTGTAAACACTTCCAACATTGTGCCCTTCACCAGAGCCTTCTGCTAGCACATCCCTCTGGAAAACTCCTCCTGTAAATCCAGCAAGGAATCCAGGAGAAATTTTACGAAGAGAGTGGTTAGAATGTGTAACTCGCAATTACATGGAGTAGTTGAAGCAAATAACATAGATGCATTTAAGGGGAAGCTAGATAAGTACATGACAGAGAAAGGAATATGTTAACAAGGTGAAATGAAGGAGGATGCTTGTGTGGAGCATAAACACCGACATAGACCTGTTGAGCTGAATGGCCTGTTTTGGTGCTGTAAATTTTATGCAATTGTATGTAATTCTTGGCTTTGTCTCTTTGCTACCTCCTTCAAAAGCTTCATCAAAATTTACCTCTTCAACCAAGCTTTCATTTACCTCACCTGACTTCTTCCACAGTTAAGCACCTCAAGGTATTTAGTTACACAGTATTAGTTGCTTTGAATTGGGTCTGTGATGGATCCATTGGTAAGGATCACGGCTTGCATGTCGTCATGGAACAGGCGGAGTATGACGTACTTTTGGGGGCATCCGAAACGGAGGACGCTCCATAGACCTTCGCGGTTGACAGTCCAAATAGTCCGCATGCCAGACACGAGGCTCGCAAAGCAAGCGCTCTACTCGGAACTCGTCCACGGCAAACAAGCCAAAGGCGGGCAGAGGAAACGTTACAAGGACACCCTCAAAGCCTCCCTGATAAAATGCGACATACCCTCGCCCTAAGTGGAGGAAGTGCATTCGGGAGGGCACTAAGCTCCTCGAGTATTGTCGCCGAGAGCATGCAGAAATCAAGCGCAGGCAGCGGAAGGAGCGTGCGGCAACCCAGGCTCCCTGCCCACCCTTTCCCTCAACGACTATCTGTCCGACCTGTGACAGAAACTGTGGTTCTCGTATTGGACTGTACAGCCACCTAAGAACTCATGCTAAGAGTGGAAGCAAGTCTTCCTCGATTCTGAGGGACTGCCTATGACGATGATGATTAGTTGCTTTGTCTGGAATTTACTTCTCATATCTGCCACTCTCGGGAGTTGGGGGAGATTGCTTTTAATCTCAAGTCTTGCTTCAGGTTTGTTTAATTCTATACTCATGATCTGTGCTCACAGTCCATGTTTAAACTCGTATCTACATTTCTTCCAAAATTCCATAGATTCTTCCAAAATTCCATTGATTCTAGAATGGTTCCAGAAGATTGGAAGGTAGCTAATGCAATCCCACGATTTAAGAAAGGAAGGAGAGAGAAAACTGGAAACTACAGACCAGTTAGCCTGACATCGTTAGCAGGGAAAATGCTAGAATCTATTAACGATGTGGTAACAGGGTACTTAGAAAAGAATAATAGTATTGGGAAGAGTCAACACAGGTTTATGAAAGGGAAATCATGTTTGACAATTCTGTTAAGAGTTATTTGAGGTTGTAACTGTCATGTATCTTACATTATTATATATAACTGTATCTCAACATGCTATACATGACTGTAATAAGATATGACCTGTAACCACCAGCATACCTTACCACCAGGGGTGCACTTGCAAGAGACAGGTATATAAGGACAGGTCTCAGGCAAGTGCAGCATTCCAGAGCTGTGAAATAAAGGTGCAGGTCCAGAGTGACCTTGACTTCACTACATGCCTCGTGTGAATCTGTACTGAGGGGACAGGACTTTACAGTGTCGACGAGTTACGGGATTACAGAATCCACAGAATGGCGAACAACGGATCAGATGAAAAGTACAATGCGGGAGACAATTGGGAGGACTTTATAGAAAGGCTCCAGCAAAGCTTTGTAACCAAAGACTGGTTAGGCGACGATAAGGCAGGCAAGAGAAGAGCCCATCTCTTGACCAGCTGTGGCTCGAAAACATACACTTTAATGAAGGATCTGTTGGCACCCGAGAAACCAGCAAGCAAGTCGTTTGAAGAATTGAGCACACTAGTAAGAAACCACCTGAAGCCAGCGAGCAGCCTACACATGGCCAGACACAGGTTCTACAACTACAGACGCTGTGTGGGCCAGAGCATACCCGACTTCGTGGCAGAACTTTGGAGGTTGGCTAGTTTATGTGAGTTCTCCGATGAACTGAGGAGAGAAATGCTGAGAGACTTTTTCATTGAAGGAATAGGCCACGCAGGCATATTCTGAAAGCTCATAGAGACCAAGAACCTGACCTTAAAGGCAGCAGCACTGGTTGCACAGACATTCTTGGTAGGGGAAGAAGAAACGCGGTTGATTAACAATGCAGGTACGACAACTAACGAAATATCGGAACAAGAAGTTCACAGCACTAAACAAGCTGCTACCCCCACACACAGACAAAACCGGGAGAACAGGCTCTCAACAGCAGGCAGAAGCCATCAAGGGCCACAGGAACGGCCGTTCACACCTCATCAACCCACAATGTGAGCAATCAACTACAAACTGAGAGAAGCTCAAGAGAGACCAGCCAGATGCAGCTCGTTCTTTGGGAACACTTTGAACAATGGAACAGGTCTGTGCTGGAGGTGTGGGGGTGGGCACTCGTCACGGGGATGTCGATTTCAGCAGGCTGTTTGCAGAAATTGTGAAAATACAGGGCATTTGGCCCGCATGTGCAAAAAAACGGCAGCTCGGCTGGTATACGAATTGGATGGGTCGGAAAGTGGACCAGAAGATGGTGGGGACAGTACCTGGGACACCGATGTACAGCGGGTCAATACGATCAATGGCCGCTGCTTCTACAACAGGACGCCTCCTATAATGATGAGGGTCCTACGCAATGGGATATCTGTCAACATAGAGCTGGATACGGGAGCGAGTCAATCTCTCATGGGCACTCAACAATTTGAACAACTGTGGCCGCATAAAAGAGACAGACCAAAACTCACAAGGGTCGACACCAAACTAAGGACCGATACCAAAGAAATCGTACCAGTCCTCGGCAGCGCCATGCTCTCTGTCACACACAAAGGGACAGTGAACCGACTTTCCCTGTGGATTGTCCCCGGAGACCCCCCAGCACTGCTGGGGAGAAGCTGGCTGGTAAAACTAAACTGGAAATGGGATGATGTCCATGCCATGTCATTAGAGGAACGGACCTCCTGCTCAACAGTTATAAAGCGATTTGAACATCTCTTTCAGCCAGGTGTGGGCACCTTCAAAGGGGCCAAAGTCAAAATCTACATCACACAGGATGCTAGACTGGTCCATCACAAGGCCACAACTGTACCCTATATGTGATGAGGGAAAAGATTGAACACGAACTAGACAGGCTTCTGCGGGAAGGCATTATATCACCTGTGGAATTTAGCGACTGGGCAAGTCCCATCGTCCCAGTCATGAAGCCTGATGGATCCGTACGAATCTGTGGGGACTACAAATCTACCATAAACAGAGTCTCCCTACAGGACCAGTACCCGCTGCCCAGAGCGGAGGACCTATTTGCCACATTGGCTGGAGGTAAACTTTTCTCAAAATTAGACCTCACATCTGCGTATATGACACAAGAATTGACCGAGGAATCCAAGCTACTCACCACCATCAACACACATTGAGGCCTTTTCATGTACAATCGATGCCCATTCGGCATCAGGTCGGCAGCTGCCATATTCCAGCGCAACATGGAGAGTCTGCTCAAGTCCATCCCGGGGACGGTTGTATTTCAAGACGACATACTTATCATGGGCAGGGACACCGACTCCCATCTCCGTAATTTGGAGGAAGTACTAAAGCGGTTGGATCGGGTAGGCCTACGAGTCAAGAAATCCAAATGCCTGTTTCTCGCACCCGAGGTTGAATTTTTGGGCAGAAGGATTGCCGCTGATGGAATCCGCCCAACAGAGTCCAAAACAGAAGCAATTCGCCTGGCACCCAGGCCCCGGAATGTCTCAGAACTGCACGCCTTTCTCGGGCTACTCAATTACTTTGGGAACCTAATGCAGAACTGAAGCATGCTGCTGGAGCCTCTCCATGTGTCACTCAGGAAGGAGTGCGATTGGTTTTGGGGGGACGCCCAGGAACGCGCCTTCAATAAGGCACGCAACCTTCTGTGTTCCAACAGCGTTTTGACTTTCTTTGATCTAGATAAAAAGCTAGTTCTCACATGCGATGCGTCAGCATATGGGGTCGGGTGTATTTTGCAACATGTCAATAGTGCGGGCAAATTACAACCCATAGCTTATGCCTCCAGGTCACTTTCGCGGGCGGAGCACGGGTACGGAATGGTAGAGAAGGAGGCGCTCGCGTGCGTGTACGGTGTCAAAAAGATGCACCAATACCTTTTCGGGGCCAAGTTCGCGTTAGAAACCAACCAAAAGCCCCACATGTCCCTCCTATCCGAGAGCAAGGCAATAAACGCCAACGCCTCAGCGCGAATTCAACGGTGGGCACTCATGCTGGCGTCCTACGACTATACCATAAGGCACAGACCAGGCACAGACAAATGTGCCGACGCACTCAGCAGGCTACTCCTGACGACCACGGAAGGGCCTGATGAACAGGACTGTGAGATAGTCATGGCAATCAATGCCTTTGAGTCCACAGGTTCGTCCATGACGGCTCGCCAAATCAGAGCCTGGACGGCCAGCGACCCCACGTTATCCCTAGTAAAAAGATGTGTCCTAACCGGTGACTGGGCAGAGGCTCGCGATGCCTGCCCCGAGGAATTAAAACCCTTTCACAGGCGCATGCATGAGCTATCACTACAAGCAGACTGCCTGATGTGGGGCAGCCGAGTAGTCATGCCTCTCCGAGGCAGAGAGACATTTGTCCGGGAGCTCCACCGCGAGCACCCGGGGATCGTTATCATGAAGGCCATAGCCAGATCCCACGTCTGGTGGCCTGGTATTGACGCGGACTTGGCTCTGCGTCCGAAGGTGCACCATTTGTGCCCAACTCAGCAATGCCCCCAGGGAGGCTCCACTGAGCCCCTGGCCCTGGCCTACTAAACCGTGGTCGCGGGTGCACGTAGACTATGCGGGCCCATTCATGGGCAAAATGTTCCTCGTAGTTGTAGATGCATTTTCAAAGTGGATCGAATGCACCATTTTAAACTCGAGCACAACCTCCACCACTGTGGAGAGCCTCGCAACCATGTTTGCAACGCACGGAATCCCTGACATATTGGTCAGTGACAATGGTCCGTGCTTCACCAGCGCAGAATTCCAAGACTTTATAATTGACCACGGCATAAATCACGTCAAGACGGCACCGTTCAAGCCGGCCTCCAACGGCCAGGCGGAGAGAGCAGTGCAAATCATTAAACAAGGCATGCTTAAAATCCAAGGTCCCACACTGCAGGGTCGTCTGTCGCTACTGCTGCTGGCATACAGATCTCGTCCGCACTCATTGACTGGGATCCCCCCCGCGCAACTGTTGATGAAAAAGACTTTAAAACCAAGGCTCTCATTAATCCTCCCAGACATGCACGAAATTGTTGAGGCAAAGCGCCGTAAACTGACTGAGTACCATGACAGAAATTCGAGGGGGAGATGGAATGAGATAGGGGACAAAGTGTTTGTACTAAACTATGGCAGGGGTCCCAAATGATTTGCAGGGACAGTAATGGGCAAGGAAGGAAACAGGCTACTGGTAGTACAAATGGACAATGGCAAAACCTGCTGGAGGCATGTAGACCAAGTCAAAAGCAGATTTACCAACAACACTGCGGAACCAGAGGCACACTACAATGTGGAACTCGCACCGCACCTGGTGGACAGACAGAGGGAACAACCTGAGGAAAGGGCAATCCCAACAGACAGCCCAGGCGAGTCAACAACAATCACACCAATCAAAACAGACAGCCCAGGCGAGATACCAGCAACCAAGCCGAAGAAAAACAGACACCAAGGCAAACAACTGAACCACAACTCAGACGCTCCACGCGAGAGCGTAGACCACCTGAGACTGAACCTATAAAGACAATAAGACCTTGGGGGAGGGTGATGTCATGTATCTTACATTATTATATATAACTGTATCCTAACATGCTATACATGACTGTAATAAGATTATGCCCTGTAACCACCAGCATACCTTACCACCAGGGGGGCACTTGCAAGAGAGAGGTATATAAGGAGAGGTCTCAGGCAAGTGCAGCATTCCAGAGCTGTGAAATAAAGGTGCAGGTGCAGAGTGACCTTGACTTCACTATATGCCTCGTGTGAATCTGTACTGAAGGGACAGGACTTTACAGTAACCAACAGAACAGATAAGGGGGGAGAGGGGGGGAACCAGTGAATGTGGTGTATTTGGATTTTCAGAAGGCTTCGATAAGGTGCCACACAAGAGGTTATTGAACAAAATTAGGGCTCATGGGATTGTGGGTAATATATTAGCATGGATTGAGGATTGGTTAATGGACAGAAAACAGAGAGTAGGAATAAACATGTCATTTTCAGGTTGGCAGACTGTAACTAGTGGGGTGAAGCAAGGATCAGTATTTGGGGTCCCAGCTATTTACAATCCATATCAATGATTTGGATGAGGGGACCAAATGTAATATATCTAAGTTTGCTGATGATACAAAGCTCGGTGGGAATATAAGTTGTGAGGAGGATGCAATGATACTTCAAGGGGATATAGACAGGCTAAGTGATTGGGCAAGAGCATGGCAAATGGAATATAATGGGGAGAAATGTGAAGTTATCCACTTTGGTAGGAAAAATAGAAAAGCAGAGTATTTTTAAATGGTGAGAGATTGGGAAATGTTGGTGTTCAGAGGACTTGCTCACGAATCACTGAAAGTTAGCAAGCAATTAAGAAAGCAAATGGTATGTTGGCCTTTATTACATGAGGATTTGAGTATAAGAGTAAAGACGCCTTATTGCAATTATATAGCGCCCTGGTGAGACGGCACCTGGAGAATTGTGTACAGTTTTGATCTCCTTACCTAAGGAAGGATATACTTGCTATTGAGGGAGTGCAACAAAGACTGATTTCTGGGATGAGGGGATTGTCCTATGAGGAGAGATTGAGTAGACTAGGTTTATATTCTCTCGAGTTTAGAAGAGTAAGAGGTGATCTCATTGAAACATACAAAACACTTACAGGGCTTGACAGGGTAGATGCAGGGAGCATGTTTCCTCTGGCTGAGGAGTCTAAAATCAGGGGTCACAGTATCAGAATAAGGGGTCAGTCATGTAGGACTGTGATGAGGAAAAATTTCTTCACTCAGAGGGTGGTGAATCTTTGGAATTCTCTACACCAGAGGGCTGTGGAGATTCAGTATTCAAGACAGAGACAGATAGATTTTTGGATATTAAGGGAATCAAGGGATATCGGGATAGTGCAGGAAAGTGGAGTTGAGGTGGAAGATCAGCCATGATCTCATTGAATGGCGGAGCAGGTTTGAGGGGCCGAATGGCCTACAACTGCTTCTAATTCTTATGTTCTTATGTACATTTACAATGCCTCTCAGCATTTAAACAAAAATCTCAATCATGTGTCCTCTCTTCACTATAATAAAAACAAGTTCAATCCTGTGAGTGTTTTTAATAATTTAGTCCAGGCCCCATTGCTCTTCTCTGAACTGTTTCCAGTGCACCACTGTCCTTTAGAAGTAGGGTGGCATAAACTGAGTAGAAGATCTCAAATACAACGCCAATGATGATTTATATAATGTTTGAATAAATTGTTTGAGTTATAGTCAAAATGTTGAGACACATCCCAGTCCATGATTATCTTTGTTGATAACAGATTTAAATTTACCGGATACTTTCAGCAAAAGGTCATCCCCTAATTCTCTATGCTACCTAACCCAAGGACATGAAAGCCAATTGTAACTTCTCTACCACCCAGGCTGAGATCAGAATGCTAAATATTTTAAAATCCTGGATACTCACGAGTGAAAATATATAAAAGGGAAGCATGGAAACAGTCCCTCTGTTATCATAATGTTTCTAGTGTGTTTACGATTTTCTTCAGTTGGGCAAAGCTGAAGATCCAATAGTTTGTCCCCTGTGTATCAAACAGTTTTGACTACTCCTACATGATTTAGGTCAGTCTAGACAGGTCCGATTTCATCAGGCATGACTCTAATGGGTGTGTTGAAGATATAATTTAGATTAATCCTGTCAGTCAAACATACTGTACTACCCGATAAATTTCATATACCAAGTAGGGAAGTCCTTTCGTGATATGTCCCTTCAGTTTCCCCACTTTTATTCACAAGAAATGTTATCCCGATATGGATGTAGAGAAAAAGGAAAAAGGATCCTTTTCTGATTCACTATAGACATTCAGATTTTCACAAGTGAAAAATTGTAAGTTTGTTTGTAATACAAGAACGCATTCTCATATCTTCGCCTCCAAATGAGAAATAGCACACAATGTGATAACATCTACTCATCATTAAACTGCTCTCTGTTGACAGTCTTTATCTGCAAATGCAAGCCACATCCATCGTATAAAATTCAAAGTATGATTTATGCTCCCCATTGTATGACTTACAAGCTGAAGTTCAAGTATAATTTTGATGTTTGTCCTTCTGTGCAAACCATACTTTTTGGCTTAGTCCTCATCTGGATATTAAAAGCCGAGGTGACAGTTCTTGTTCCACTCTCAGGATATGAACACCTAGTTCAAAGGATTAGAAAAAAATTTTCTAATTCTTTGATGATTTTATCAGCTCAAAGCATGAAACTGGTTATAAAAGTTCATTATAGTTTCTTAGTGTTAATAAAAAGTGAAATATTCTTAGAGATTTCCTTTTTGTGTGTTTTTAAAAAAAATTTATTTCTCAAGAATAAATCAGCTGCATCCAGCCATACAAACCAGATGATCCTAGTTTTGATTACCAATTTGTATTGAGTTAGATGGTTCAGTCAGGTAGCTAGCTAGCCACTAAATGGCCAGTCAGACACTGAGGGGCTACCTTTAACCTAACTCGCCAGGCAGGAAACCCATGGGATCGAGTGGATCGCTGGTTGTACATCCCGCTCACCAATATTTTACTCTCGACTCATTTCAATGGAGTAAAATCCGGCGGGCGTAAAACCATTATTCCACCATATCCCGTCAGTTTCCCGATGGGTGGGTTAGGATAAAGGACGCGACTGCTGCCAACGAAATAAAGTAATTGCGCATGCACAGTTCCAATGGTTTTTTGGTTGTTCTCGCCGGACTTCATTGGCAGCAGTCACTCGGATATATTAATATGGTTTTGTTCATGAAATAAATCATTTTTGTAATTTTTAGAAGTAAAGATACTCCTGGTTTCCAGTAATTTCCAACGCATTTCTGGTCACCAATGAGGTGATTTGATGGGTGGGATCCAGCTTGGCTCCGGGTTCTTCACATGTAGCTGGTGTGCTTGAGAAGCGAAAGCACCTGGAGTTTGTCAACATGTGAGCATCCACCAAGCTTTAAATTTAAGTAATAAGAGACATGGTTGATGATGGTTTAATGTTAAATATTACTAACAAGAGAGTGGGTGGGGAAAAGAGATTGATGCTGCTAAACTGAGACGAGAAAGAAAATTAACATTTATACCCTGCCAAACTGAGCCGAAAATAAAATTAAAATTAAAATTTGAATTGGTGTTTCGATCGGCTTATTTTGAATTTCTATCAACTTATGTTGAATTGGTGTTTCTTGTGATGAATTGGTGTTTCTATCGAATTTATGAAAGTTATTGTGCAGAATGCTTCTGCACAGCTTCCGGTTCGTTGGCAGCAGTTACTCTGTAGGTTAAGCTTAGCCGCCCGCCAGCGCCCTGGTCCTGGGCAAAGGAACTTTAGCACGGATTCCTTTTTACGACTCCTTGCTTCTGCTGGTAGGTGCTCAGTGTAACTGTTGGCTGAGAATAGGTTCAAGCTCACAGTAGGAATCACTGCCTGGGCTCAGACATAAATAATGTCCACTTGGGAAAGGTATCAAAGAGCTGCTGACACCTGTGAAACTGCACACTCGCATGAGTCAGTGCCTTTATGACAGAAAATTGACAAGGAAAATGAAAAATGTTCTGAAAATATTGCACTCTCATCTTCACATTGGGCTACAATAGGACGGTCCAAAGCCACCTGGGTAATATTCCCTATCATAGAATCATAAAATAGTTACAGCACAGAAAGAGGTCGACTCTCAGCTAAGTCCCACTCCCCTGCCCTTTCCCCATAGCCCTGCAATTTTTTTTTCCTTCAGATACTTATCTAACTCCCTTTTGATAGATAAGAATCAGTCTGCCTCCACCACCCTTTCAGGCAGTGCATTCCAGATCCCAACCACTCACTGCGTAAAAAGGTTTTTTCTTACATCGCCTTTGGTTTTTTACCAATTTGTGTCCTCTGGTTCACAACCCTTCTGCCAATGGGAACAGTTTCTCTCTATGCACTCTGTCCAGACCCTTCATGATTTTGAACACCTCTATTAAATCTCCTCCAATCTTCTCTGTTCCAAGGAGAACAATCCCAGCTTCTCCAGTCTATCATTGTAACTGAAGTCCTTCATTTCTGGAATCATTCTCGTAAATCTTTTTTGACCCTTCTTTAAGGCCTTCACATCCTTCCTAAAGTGTGATGCTGAGAATTGGACACAGTACTCCAGTTGGGGCCGAACCAGTGTTTTATACAGGTTCATCATAATTTCCACACTTTTGTACTCTATACATCTATTCATGAAGCCCACGATCCCGTAAGCCTTTTAACTGCTTTCTCTACTTGCCCTGCCTCCTTCAACAATTTGTGCACACATACATCCAAGTGCCTCTGTTCGTGCACCTCCCTTGAGGATTGTACCATTTAGTTTATATGTCCTCTCCTCATTCTTTCTACCAAAATGTATCACTTCACACTTTTCTGCGTTAAATTTCAGTTGCCACATGCCATTTTACCAGCCTGTCTATATATTCCTGAAGTCTAACACGCTCCACCTCACTGCTCACTATACTTCAAAGTTTTGTGTCATCTGCAAATTTTGAAATTGTGCCCTGTTGCACCTATGTTCAAGTCATTAATATGTATCAAGAAAAACAGTGGTCCTAGAACCGACTCCTGGGGCACAGCACTGTATACCTTCCTCCAGTTCAAAAAACAACCGTTCACCATTACTCTTGTTTCCTGTCACTTAACCAATTTCGTACCCATGCTGCCACTGTCCCTTTTATTCCATGGGCTTCAACTTTGCTGGCAAGCCTATTATGTCGCACATTGTTGAACGCCCTTTGGAAATCCATTAAACTTCGTCAACCTCATTATGCTCATCAACCCTCTCTGTTACCTCATCAAAAAACTCGATCAAGTTGGTTAAACACAATTTTCCCTTAACAAATCCATGCTGGCTTTCCTTAATTAATCCACACCTATCCAAGTGACTGTTAATTTTGTCCCTGTTTATTGTTTCTAAAAGCTTCCCCACTGCCGAGGTTAAACTGACTGGCCTGTAGTTGCTGGGTTTATCTTTATACCCTTTTCTAAACAATGGTGTAACATTTGCAAATCTCCAGTCCTCTGGCACCACCCCCATATCTGCGGAGGATTGGAATATTATGGCCCGTACCTCTGCGATTTCCATTCTCAATTCCCTCAGCATTCTAGGATGCATACCATCCGCAGTTGGTGATTTATCTACTTTAAGTACAGCTAGTCTTTCTAATACCTCCAGCAATTTTTATCCTATCAAGTGTCTTCACTACCTCCTCCTTCACTATGTCTATGGTAGCATCCTCTTCCTTGGTGAAGACAGGTGAAAAGTACTTGTTTAGTACCTCAGCCATACCTTCTGCCTCCATGCATAGGTCTCCTTTTTGGTCCCGAATCGGCCCTACCCTTCCTCTTACTACCCTTTTACTATTTATATGCCTAAAGACGACTTTTGGATGACCTTTTATGTTAGCTGCCATTCAATTCTCATACCCTCTCTTTGTCCCTCTTATTTTCATGTTCACTTCTCCTCTGACATTTCTATATATAGCCTGATTTTCAGATCTATTTGCAACCCGACATCTGCCATATGCGTTCTTTTTCTGCTTCATCATATTCTCTATCCGTTTTGTCATCTCGGGAGCCCTGACTTTATAGAAACATAGAAAATAGGTGCAGGATTAGGCTGTTCGGCCCTTCGAGCCTGCACCACCATTCGACAAGATCATGGCTGTTCATTCCATCAGTACCCCTTTCCTGCTTTCTCTCCATAACCCTTGATCCCTTTAGCCGTAAGCACCATATCAAACTCCCTCTTGAATATATCCAATGAACTGGCATCAACAACTCTCTGCGGTAGGGAATTCCACAGGTTAACAACTCTGAGTGAAGAAGTTTCTCCTCATCTCAGTCCTGGGCCTACCTCTTACCCTAAAGACTGTGTCCCCTGGTTCTGGACTTCCGAACATCGGGAACAATCTTCCCACATCGAACCTGTCCAGTCCCGTCAGAATCTTATATGTTTCTATGAGATCCCCTCTCATCCTTCTAAACTCTAGTGTATAAAGGCCCAGCTGATCCAATCTCTCCTCATATGTCAGCCCAGCCATCCCGGGAATCAGTCTGGTGAAGCTTCGCTGCACTCCCTCAATAGCAAGAACGTCCTTCCTCAGATTAGGAGACCAAAACTGAACACAATATTCCAGCTGAGGTCTCACCAAGGCCCTGTACAACTGCAGTAAGACCTCCCTGCTCCTATACTCAAATCCCCTAGCTATGAAGGCCAACATATCATTTGTTTTCTTCACCGCCTGCTGTACCTGCATGCCAACTTTCAATGACTAATGAACCATGATACCCAGGTCTCGTTTCACCTCCCTTTTCCTAGTCTGCTGCCATTCAGATAATATTCTACCCGCGTGTTTCTGCCCCAAAAGTGGATAACCTCACATTTATCCACATTATATTGCATCTGCCATGCATTTGCCCACTCCCCTAACCTGTCCAAGTCACCCTGTAGCCTCCTAGCGTCCTCTCCACAGCTCACACTGCCACCCAGTTTAGTGTCATCTGCAAGCTTGGAGATACTACACTCAATTCCTTCATCTAAATCATTAATGTATATTGTAAAGAGCTGGGGTCCCAGCACTGAGTCCTGCGGCACTCCACTAGTCACTGCCTGCCATTCTGAAAAGGACCCGTTTATCCCAACTCTCTGCTTCCTGTCTGCCAACCAGTTCTCTATCCATGTCAGTACATTACCCCCAATACCATTTGCTTTGATTTTGCACACCAATCTCTTGTGTGGGACCTTGTCAAAAGCCTTTTGAAAGTTCAAATACACCACATCCACTGGTTCTCCCTTGTCCACTCTACTAGTTGCATCCTCAAAAAATTCCAGAAGATTTGTCAAGCATGATTTCCCTTTCATAAATCCATGCTGACTTGGACCGATCCTGTCACTTGCTTTCCAAATGTGCTGCTATTTCATCCTTAATAATTGATTCCAACATTTTCCCCACTACTGATGTCAGGCTAACCGGCCTATAATTACCCATTTTCTCTCTCCCTCCCTTTTTAAAAAGTGCTGTTACATTAGCTGCCCTCCAGTCCATAGGAACTGATCCAGATTCAATAGACTGTTGGAAAATGATCACTAATGCATCCACTATTTCTAGGGCCACTTCCTTAAGTACTCTGGGACGCAGACTATCAGGCCCCGGGGATTTATCGGCCTTCAATCTCATCAATTTCCCTAACACAATTTCCCGCTTAATAAGGATATCCTTCAGTTCCTCCTTTTCACTAGACCCTCAGTCCCCTAGTAATTTCAGAAGGTTATTTGTGTCTTCCTTCGTGAAGAAAGAACCAAAGTATTTGTTCAATTGGTCTGCCATTTCTTTGTTCCCCATTATAAATTCACCTGAATCTGGCTGCAATAGACCTACGTTTGTCTTCACTAATCTTTTTCTCTTCACATATATATAGAGCTTTTGCAGTCAGTTTTTATGTTCCTGGCAAGCTTCCTCTCGTACTCTATTTTCCCCCTCTTAATTAAACCCTTTGTCTTCCTCTGCTGAATTCTAAATTTCTCCCAGTCCTCAGGTTTGCTGCATTTTCTGGCCAATTTATATGCCTCTTCCTTGGATTTAACACTATCCTTAATTTCCCTTGTTAGCCACGGTTGAGCCACCTTCCCTGTTTTATTTTTACGCCCTGCCTTTCCCCCTAGTGGGAATGTACCTCAACTGAACCTGAACTATTTCTTCATTAAAGGCAGCCCATTGTTCCTTTACATTTTGCCTGACAATCTTCGATTCCAGTTAACCCGGGCCAGATCATTTCTCATTCCACTGAAATTGGCCTTCCCCCCAGTTAACCATTTTTACTCTAGATTGCTCCCTATCCTTTTCCATAGATAATGTAAACCTTTTGATACTATAATCACTGTTCCCTGAATGTTCACCTACTGACATTTGCTCCACTTGACCTACCTCATTCCCCAGAACCAGATCCAGCAATGCCTCCTTCCTCGTTGGGCCAGAAACATAATGATCAAGAAAGTTCTCCTGAACACACCAGAAATTCTTCCCTCTCTCTGCCATTTACACTATTACTATCCCAGTCTATATTAGGATAGTTGTAGTCCTCTATTATTACTAGTCTACAGTTCTTGCACTGCTCTGTAATATCTCCAAGTTTGCTCCTCCATATCTTTCCCATTATTTACTGGTCTACAGAATACAACTAGTAGTGTAATGGCACTTCTATTATTTCTTAGCTCTAGCCATATAGATTCTGTCCTTAACCCCTCCAAGATATCCTCCCTCTCCAGCACTGTAACATTCTCCTTAACCAATACTGCCATACTACCTCCTATATTTCCTGAACACCTTTTAACCAGGAATATTTTATATCCAATCCTGCCCTTTTGAGAGCCAGGTCTTAGTTATTGCCACAACATCATATTCCCATGTGGCTATTTGTGCCTGCAGCTCACTTACCTTGTTTACTTCGCATACATACACTGTAAACCCATCTTAGACCATCCTGTATTCGCTCTTAGTTTGACCTCACCTAATACCTTACAATTCTTACTTTAGTGCTCTCTGCCTCTCCCAATCCATTGAGCACTTTATTTCCCCTTTCTAATGTTGCATCCTGGTGCCCATCCCCCTGCCAAAATGGTTTAAACTCTCCCCAAAAGCAGTAGCAACCCCCGCAGTGAGGATATTGGTTCTGGCCCTGTTGAGGTGCAGCCTGTCTGGCCTGTACAGGTCTCACCTCCCCCAGAACCGCTCTCAATGCCCCAGGAATCTGAAGCCCTCCCTCCTGCACCATCTCTCCAGGCACCCATTCATCTGCTCTATCCTCCTATTTCTATACACACTCGCGTGTGGCAAGGGGTAAGCCATTTAGGACCGAGATGCGGAGGAACTTCTTCACCCAGAGAGTGGTGAACCTGTGGAATTCTCTACCACAGAAAGTTGTTGAGGCCAATTCACTAAATATATTCAAAAAGGAGTTAGATGAGGTCCTTACTGCTAGGGGGATCAAGGGGTATGGCGAGAAAGCAGGAATGGGGTACTGAAGTTGAATGTTCAGCCATGAACTCATTGAATGGCGGTGCAGGCTAGAAGGGCCGAATGGCCTACTCCTGCACCTATTTTCTATGTTTCTATGTTTCTAAGGGAAGTAATCCGTAGATTACTACCTTTGATGTCCTGTTCTTTAATCCTAGCTCCCTAAAATCTGCCTGCAGGACCTCATCCCTCTTTCTACCTATGTCATTGGTCCAATACGGACCACGACCTCTGGCTGTTCTCCCTCCCCCCTCAGAATATTCTGCAGCCGCTCAGAGACATCCTTGACCCTGGCACCAGAGAAGCAACATACCATCCTGGAGTCCAAGTGGTTTCTAGGGGGATAAATTGGATTAGACTCAAAAGCGGGCACGAGTGCAGGCAGTACGTGAAATTAACATGATTGCAGCACTGAGCCCAGTGCTAACTAAATGTGTTGCTAGTTGGCTCAGCACTCAACGGGCTGACCAATATCTTGGGAAGCCTGCTCTCTATTTTAAGGTTGCCTTCAGATTGAAGGCTGTCAGCACTTCTTAAAGGGGAGCTGCTTTTCAGAGAAGTACATCATTCTGACTGGAGCTGGAAATTAGCTATGTCTCAACAGGGCAGAGAAAGGGCACCTCGGTTCTCCGATGCAGCAATGGAGGCCATGGTGCAGGGGAGTCTCCATTGGAGGAGACAGATTTTCTACCACTGTCATTTGTTGCAGTCCTCCTTAGTTTTCACTATACCCCCAATTTGGTGTCTTCCGCAAATTTAGAACTTGTGCTTTTGATTAACTAACAGAAAACAGAGAGTTGAGATAAATGGTTCATTCACAGGTTGGCAATCAGTAAATAGTGGGGTGCTGCACGGATCAGTGCTGGGACCCCAACTATTTACAATCTATATTAACGACTTGGAAGAATGGACCGAGTGTAATGTAGTCAAGTTTGCTGATGATACAAAGATGGGAGGAAATGCAATGTGTGAGGAGGACACAAAATCTGCAAAAGGACATACAGGCTAAGTGCGTGGGCAAAAATTTGGCAGATGGAATATAATGTTGAAAAGTGTGAGATCATGCACTTTGGCAGAAAAAAATCAAAGAACAAGTTATTATTTAAATGGAGAAAAATTGCAAAGTGCTGCAGTACAGCGGGACCTGGGGGGTACTTGTGCATGATATACAAAAGGTTAGTATGTAGATACAGCAAGTGAAAGCCAATGGAATCTTGGACTTTATTGAAAAGGGGATGGAGTATAAAAGCAGGGAAGTTTTGATACAGTTATACAGGGTATTGTTGAGGCCACACCTGGAATACGGTGTACAGTTTTGGTTTCCATAGTTCCAAAAGGATATACTTGCTTTGGAGGCAGTTTAGAGAAGGTTCACTAGGTTGAGATGAGGGGGTTGACTTATGAGGAAAGGTTGAGGAGGTTGGGCCTCTACTCATTGGAGTTCAGAAGAATGAGAGATGATCTTATCGAAACGTAAAAGATTATGAGGGGGCTTGACAGAGTGGATGCAGAGAGGATGTTTCCACTGATAGGGGAGGCTAGAACTAGAGGACATGATCTTAGAATAGGGGGCCGCGCATTTAAAACTGAGATCAGGAGGAATTTCTTCTCTCAGAGGGTTGTAAATCTGTGGAATTTGCTGCCTCAGAGAGCTGTGGAAACCGGGACATTAAATAAATATAAGACAGAGATATATAGCTTCTTAACCAAGAAGGGATTAAGGAGTTATGGGGAGTGGGCAGGGAAGTGGACCTGAGTCCATGATTGGATCAGCCATGATCGTATTAAATGGCGGAGCAGGCTCGAGGGACCGTATGGCCTACTCCTGCTCCTATTTCTTATATTCTTATGATTCCAAAGCCTAAGTCGTTAATATAAATTGTAAACAATAGTAGTCCCAGCACTGATCCACCACCCACCTTCCGGCAGAGTGAATAGCTACCCTTTACTCCTACTGTCTGCTTTTTGTCTTGAAGCCGGCTAGCTATCCATTCTGCTACTTGTCCCCTGGCTCCGCATTTTCTGACCTTATTTATTAGTCTATTATGTAGTACTTTAGAAAGCCTTTTGAAAATCTAGATAAATTACATCGACTGCATTATTCTTGTCTATTCTCTCTGTTAACTCTTCAAAAAATTCAATGAGTTTAGTCAAGCAAGACTTTCCATTTTGAAATCCACGCTGACTATTCATTATTATATTTTTTTATTCATTGTTATATACGAAGTTCCTTCTCCTAGATTACAGAGCCTCTGTGACATCCCGGATGCAGCGATGGATGGTGAACTGCGAGATGTTTGCTGTGATGTCTGTTCCAGCCTGGAAGGATCCGCTGGTGAAAAAATTCAGGGCCATGATCACCTTGAGGGCTACTGACAGAACCGTCGTCATCCTGCTCTGAGGCTGCAGATCTGGTTTCAAGAGGTGGCAGAGTTCTGTGAACAACTTCTTGGTGAAGCAGAGCCGCTGAATACATTGTTCCTGGCTTAAGTGCAGGTAGGCAAAGTGCTCCCTGAAGAACCTAGGTGGGTAAGGTCTCCTGATGAGACTCCTCCTCCCCCTCCCTCTGCGAGCAGCTTGCCTTTGCTGCCTCTACTCCATCTCCCTGACATGTTGCAGTACAAGGGGGATTGCAACTAGAGCCCCCATGACTGGGAGCAAGTGGTGTAGTCAGAGGCCTTCCAATTGCAGCCAACGCCTTCCTAATGTCCAGCAGCATTCTCTGCACACTTTAACAACATTATAAATGTATTCTTGCAAGCTAGTATTTTGTGTAATTTTATAATTGTATAATTATTAGTTTGTGCTATTTTAAATTTTTATTCAAATGTTCTTTAATCTACCAAATCAGCAAAATTAAAATTCCATGGATAAAGCATCAAAGTAATAGACAAAACAGACAATGTAAAATGATAAATGAAATTTCAGGAGTAAATTAGATCAGAGGCTTTTGGACGTAAACCTGGCCGACAATTGGACTCCATACATACCAATACTTATACCATCTGACAATCTAAGTATCAGAGGAGATGGATTCTAATAGTCAAACAAGAGACAAATTTTTATGTCTCACATCATCATCATCATCATAGGCAGTCCCTTGAAGTGAGGATGACTTGCTTCCACGCCAAGAAGGAATGAATTCACAGGTATTTCAATGAAAGACCTAATATTACAGATCCCGAACTACATCTTGGAGGGTGGAAGATGCCTGTGCGTGGATTTTTTTAACGTGTGGTTGCCGTTGCACACCAGCCACCACACGGGCTTGACAGAGTTAGGTCTTGGTCCAGTGGCAAGGATTAACCGAGACGACTGGAGACCAGCTCTGCTGCACGGACCGAGCACGCACACATATAGCAGTGTAGGCTGGCCCGTGCTGCGCCTGGGCCCTCACCTCTTCTGGGCCCCGATCACTTCCTTCTACAAACTCTTGCCGCTCACAATTGAGCAACAGACTGACACAATTTAGGATTAGCTAGGCAGTGGGGGACCAGGGGCCAAGACTAAGCGCTAAGATGTTCAATCAAGACACTGTTCGTTTACTCAGGCAACTATCTTGACCAACTTTCCTACCACAACCAACATTACGAAAAGCATTATCCGTCATTCAAGTGCTGTCTGTGGGATTTTGCTGTGTGTAAATTGGCTGCTATATTGGTCTACTTAACAACAATGACTGCTTCTAAATAATTCATTGGTTGGAAATTGCTTTGGGGCTATATAAGTCTGTCTATTGCCTTGTGAAAATATTCTTATGACAGATTTGCATGTAGCTATTCAAGCTCTTTGCCATTTCATCAATAACTGTATTCCTTTAAATGAATTAGTATGTAAAAATGTAAACAACTATTCAGTGTGAAATACAATCAGAGACATCTTAGAAACACAGATTGATACAGCACAGAAGGAGACCATTCCACCTATCATGCCTATGGCAGCTCTTTGAAAGAGCTATCTAAGTAGTCCCATTTCCTGCTCTTTCTCCATTGCCATGCAATTTTTTCCTTGGCATCTGTTTAAATACAGTGGGGTAAAAATTGGCTATTGCCCCAGTTGGGGATGGTAACCTCTCCGGGTCCAAACATTCTGCACCCAGTGCAGAAGTCCCACGCCCTGGAAGAAAAATTGATGTTTCCAGCCCTCACTGGAAGTGGAGCGCAATATCATGTGGGCAAATTCCCAGGTGGTGGTAGCGTCCCCTTCCCCCCAGCAAAAACTGCCCCCGGAGTTGCTAAGGGGGCTATAAAACGGGAAGTATATATAGATGTAAGATTTCTAAAATATTGTCTAGATGTAGATAGATTACATCAAACTTACGTGGGCTCTATATATGTTGATGCGTGCAATGATAAACAGGATTTCTTTATAAAAAGATTAATATTTTTTAAAAAAATACCACTATCAATATAGTATTGATGAAATATTATATGATTCCGTGCTGAAAGCTTTTGACTCCACACATAGCAACACCGGAGTCCTTTAATTTGCTTAAGTAAGTTGATTTTATAAACCATTAACATCTTATTAAACAAACCCTCCTTTGATCTCATCTCCATATAATACCCCAAGCAGGCTGCTTGACATTTAAACATCTGCAGATGATGGCAGCTTTTGAAAATACTGCAGTGCTTAGCTGACATCTCTTCTCCCCTCCCCCCCCCCACCCATTTATTAACACAACTACGGTCCATGTGTGAAGAAGTTAACGAATGATATAGGACAGGCAATGCAAATTATCATTACAGTTTCCAAAAACAATCTGTTCATTTCTACAGCTTTGAATCACTGCTGCAAAGCTTATACCATACTTGCACAATACAACAAAATATATGGTGGGTAGGCGAGTGGAGATAGATTTATATTTGTGACCTGGTATCAATCCAGCCTAGACAGATGGAATAAAAGATTCTGCAAAGGTTTTATGAAGACTTCAGGGGGAAAAAAATGAGGCACTTTCAACTGAATTCTTGTTCTATATAAATCTTGTGCAGTGTGTAGAGGGGAAAAATATAATCAGAGGGACTTAATTAAGTAAAGTTAAAATCATAAGCAAGGTTGAAAGTAAAAACAGAAAAGACACGTGCTGCGGAATACAGGGAAACTGCTGAACTAGACATTCTGAGACTTAGCAAGGGTCGTGGCTGAGGTCAAAAGAACTCTCAAGAAGATAAAGCAGCTTATCGCAGAAAAAACAGACAGCTGGGCTAGGTTGGAGACAGTAGTTAACGAAAAATAAACTGGAAGGCTAAGATAGGTGTCACATGGAGTGATAGAAGATAATAGGAAACAAAGAAGGATTGAGACATCCCAGCTGGTCAAGGGCAGATAGGCCAGGGGCAGGGGGGGGGCGGGAGAAAAGAGTTCACAGACATAAAAATGATGCGGCACGTAACTAATCAGATAAAGGGCGCACAGGGGGATGCAACAAAACTATGTCATTGTAATTGTATTAACCAATGTAATTTTAGTAGGTAGGCGAAGACTTGTGACGCGTCAGGGAAACAACCAATGGGAAACTTCCGCGCGAAACTTCATGACCACATATCCGCAGCATAACTAAGACCATCTATTTCCATTTCCGTAACATTGCCCGTCTCCGCCCTTGCCTCAGCTCATCCACTTCTGAAGCTCTCATCCATGCCTTTGTTACCTCTGGACTTGACTATTCCAACGCACTCCTGGCTGGCCTCCCACATTCTACCCTACATAAATTAGAGGCGACACAAAACTTAGCTGCCTTTGTCCTAACTCGCACCGAGTCCCGCTCACCCATCACACCCCTGAGCTCGCTGACCTACATTGGCTCCCGGTTAAGCAAAGCCACGATTTCAAAATTCTCATCCTTGCTTTCAAATCCCTCCATGGCCTTGCCCCTCCCTATCTCTGTAATCTTCTCCAGCCCCACAATCCTCAGATGTCTGCATTCCTCTAATTCTGTCCTCTTGAGCATCCCTGATTATAATCGCTCAACCATTGGTAGCCATGCCTTCTAAACATAACATAAGAATTCGGAGCAGGAATAGGCCATTCGGCCCCTCGAGCCTGCTCTGCCATTCAATATCACGGCTGATCTTCTACCTCAACTCCACTTTCCTGCACTATGCCCGAATCCTTAGATTCCCTTAATATCCAAACATCTAGCTATCTCTGACTTGAATATATGCAAAGACTGAGCTCCCTGGGGTAGAGAATTCCAAATGATTCACCACCCCCTGAGTGAAGAAGTTTCTCCTCATCTCGGTCCTAAATGGCTGACCCCTTATTCTGAGACTGTAACCCCTTGTTCTTGACTCCCCAGCCAGAGGAAATAACTTCCCTGCATCTACCCTGTCAAGCCCTGTAAGAATTTTGTATGTTTCAATGCGATCACCTCTTATTCTTCTAAACGCTAGAAAATATAGGCCTAGACTGCTTAATCTCTCCTCATAGGACATTCCCCCCCGTCCCAGGAATCAGCCTGGTTGTCATGTATTCAATTGTCATTGTAATCCATGTATAAACTGACCTAAGTTGTACACAGTGAGAACACTGACCACTAGGTGGTAAGCTTGTGGGAGACACTCCTAACCTGGACTTTCAGGTATAAAAGGGGAAGCTCCACCCACCTTCATCACTTCAGTGCTGGCTAATAAAGGTTACTGGTCACAGAGTGACCTTCTCTCTAGTATGGGCCTCGTGTGCATTTGTACTATATAGTAAGGACATATTACTGGTGAACCTTTGTTGTACTCCCTCTAGGGCAAGTATATCCTTCCTTAGGTAAGGAGACCAAAACTGTACACAATACTCCAGGTGCGGTCTCACCAGGGCCCTATATAATTGCAGCAAGACATCTTTACTCTTATAGACAAATCCTCTTGTAATAAAGGCCAACATTCCATTTGCTTTCTTAATTGCTTGCTGTACCTGCATGTTCACTTTCAGTGATTCATGTACAAGGACACCCTCACCATTTAAAAAATACTCTGCTTTTCTATTTTTCCTACCAAAGTGGATAACTTTGCCTAGGCCATAAGCTCTGGAATTCCCTGCCTATACCTCTCCGCCTCTCTTTCCTCCATCAAGACGCTCCTTAAAATCTACTTCTTTGACCAAGCTTTTGGTCACCTGCCCTAATTTCTCCTTATGTAGCTCGGTATCAAATTTTTTGTTCCATGAAGTGCTTTGGGACGTTTCACTACATTAAATACAGTATATAAATACATGTTGTTGTTGAGGGGCTGTTATTTGACTCAGTATGCTGCAAATTTACAATTTGCACAAAAACGTGGAGAAAGGCAGATTGGAGAAAAGGTCAGATGTTACGAAGTGATCCCTTTCTACCTTCTGACAAGTGGCACAAATACTTTCATTTTAAGTTCTAGCCAAACAGAATAATGAAGAGTTTGTAGGCATCAATGAAAGCTGCCCTAACTTCAGCACTAATTGGATCTAATGCGGTATTTCTGTTACAGGGGGATATGCAGGCAGTGTGTTGCAATAGGTGATATTTTGGGGCAGGATTTGAAGCATATTGGAATTAACTAACAGCTTTGCATACATGACCTGCGAGAGTGTGATAGAGTGAAAAACATGTTTCTCTGTGCAGCCTTCTCATCTCGACAGCCACACATAACTACTGAAAAACAGAAAGCTTGGCGCTCGATGTTAGATATTTAATGCTCACTGTTGCAGAGTGGGAAGGAGGCACATAGGTTCAAGTCCCAATCTGCTCAGTTCCAATCTGCCATCTCTCCCCTCAAGGTGGAGGAAAGCTCAGAGGAGACAGTCGCACCTGCGTGGCATGAACACTTACTCACAGCTGACTAGAAGGGCATTGGTGACAACTTCTTGGTTGCGCCAACATTGTTGAAGCAGAACTTGTAATTTTTTTTAAACGGGAATTAGATAGTCGCTTGATGGAAAAAAAGGATTTTTAAAAAAGATACGAAAAGCAAGCAGGAGTGTGGGAAGAGAGTAGGTGGCTCGCGGACTGTTGCTGTCTTGTAACAAGCTATGTATGGCAAGATAGATAAAGAATGATGAATTGCAGAAGGGAAAATTCTACAATAAAGAGAGTGTTTTTAAAAAGGGCAAGGAAAGTGAGTAACATAGAAACGCACACACACAAACGTGCGCACCAAGATACAAGCATACACAGACAAACATGCACAGACAAACATACACACAGACAAACATAACACAGACATACACACAGGTACACATTCACAAACATGCACATGGACACATGCACATATCCCATGTTTAAAGTGAGTGTTGACAAAGGTGTTTTAAAAATCATCCATCCAAAGCGTGAGAAAAGAAAAGTACACAAAAGACAGACTGGCAGGTATCTCTGTATCTCTGCAAGTTGATGATGGAATAATGAAAAAATTTACTCGCCCTTTTTTTAAATATTAGCTCATGGTATTTGGGCATCACGAGCAAGGCCAGCATTTATTGCCCATCCCTAATTCGCCTTCGAGAAGGTGGTGGTGAGCCGCCTTCTTGAACGGCTGCAGTCCGCGTGGTGAAGATACTCCCATGGTGCTAACTGTTACGGAGGGAGTTCCAGGATTTTGACTCAGCGACGATGAAGGAATGGCAATATATTTCCAAGTCAGGATGGTGTGTCACTTGGAGGGGAACTTGAAGGTGATGGTGTTCTCAAATGCCTGCTGCCGTTGTCCTTCTAAGCGGTAGAGGTCACAAGTTTGGGAGGTGCTATCAAAGAAGCCTTGGCGAGTTGCTGCAGTGCATCTTGTAGATGGTACACACTGCAGTCACAGTGTGCTGGTGATAGAGGGAACGAATGTTTAAATTTTTCTGTATTAAAGCTAACCTGCAGTATCACTTTTGCAGCTAGATTCAGAAATGTTATCCCATTTCTCCAGCAATTTAACAACTTCCCTATAGTTCAGATAAGAGCAAGGTAACCATCTGGGATGCTCCAACTCTTCAAGTATTAATCACAACGTGCCCACCTCCCCAAATGCTGTGGATGTTTGCAAACATGCTGCTCTGTGCATTTTTGGGCCTCTATTCAGAACCTTTTTTTAATTCATTCATGGGACTTGAGCATCGCTGGCAAGGCCAGCATTTATTGCCCATCCATAATTGCCCTTGAGAAGGTGGTAGTGAGCCGTCTTCTTGAATCGCTGCAGTCCGAGTGGTGAAGGTGCTCCTACAGTGTTATTAAGTAGGGACCTCAAGATTTTGACCCGGCAACGATGAAGGAACGGCGTTATATTTCCAAGTCAGGATGGTGTGCGACTTGGAGGGAAACTTGGAGGTGGTGGTGTTCCCATGCGCCTGCTGCACTTGTCCTTCTAGGCGGTAGAGGTCGTGGGTTTGGGAGGTGCTGCTGAAGAAGCCTTGGCAAGTTGCTGCAGTGCATCTTGTAGATGGTACACACTGCAACCACAGTGCGCCGGTAGTGGAGGGAGTGAATGTTGAAGGTGGGGTGTCAATCGAGCGGGCTGCTTTGTCCTGGATAGTGTCGAGCTTGTTGAGTGTTGTTGGAGCTGCACTCATCCAGGCAAGTGGAGAGTATTCCGTTACACTCCTGACTTGTACCTTGTAGATGGTGGAAAGGCTTTGGGGAGACAGGATATACTGCTAAAGCCGCCTTGGTGAGTTGCTGCAGTGCATCTTGTACATACAGTACATACTGCAACCACGGGAATGTTTAAGGTGGTGGATGGCGTGTCAGTCAAGCGAGCTGTTTTGTCCTGGATTGTGTCGAGCTTCTTGAGTGTTGTTGGAGCTGCACTCATCCAGGCAAGTGGAGAGTATTCCATCACACTGACTAGTGCTTTGTAGATGGTGGAAAGGCTTTGGGGAGGCAGGCAGTGAGTCACTCGCTGCAAAATACTCAGCCTCTGACTTGCTCTTGTAGCCACAGTATTTATGTAACTGGTCAATGGTGACCCCCAGGTTGATGGTGGGGGATTTGCCAATGGTTATCCCATTGAATGTCAAGGGGAGGTGGCTAGACTCTCTCTTATTGGAGATGGTCATTGCCTGGCACTTTTGTGGCGCGAATGTTACTTGCCACTTATCAGTCTAAGCCTGAATATTGTCCAAGTTTTTCTGCATGCGGACATGGACTGATCTATCATCAATGCGTTGCGAATGGAACTGAACACTGTGCAATCATTCTCACTTCTGACCTTATGATGAACGATGGGTTATTGATGAAGATGGTTGGGCCTAGGACACTGCCCCAAGGAACTCCTGCAGCGATGTTCTGAGGAAGAAATGATTGCAATCCCTCAACCACAACCATCTTCCTTTGTGCTAGGTATGACTCCAGCCAGTGGAGAGTTTTCCCAATTCCCATTGACTTTAATTTCACTTGTGCTCCTTGATGATGCCACACTTGGTCAAATGCTGCCTTGATGTCAAGGGCAGTCACTCTCGCCTCATCTCTAGAATTCAGCCATTTTGTCTATGTTTGGACCAAAGCTATAATGAGATGTGGAGCTGAGTGGTCTTGACAGAACCCAAAACTGAGCATTGGTGAGTAGGTTATTGGTAAGTGCCGCTTAATAGCACTGTCGACAACATCTTCCATCACTTTGCTGATGATCGAGAGCAAGCTGAGGGGCGGTAATTTGCCAGAATGGATTTGTCCCACTTTTTATGTACAGGATATACCTGGGAAATTTTCCACTTAGTTTGGTAGATGCCAGTGTTGTAGCTGTACTGGAACAGTTTGGTTAGAAGCACAGCTAGTTCTGGAGCACAAGTCTTCAGCAGTGCAGTCGGGATGTTGTCAGGGATCATAGCCGCTGCTGTATCCAGTGTGTTCAGCCGTTTCTTGATATCATGTAGAGTGAATCGAATTGGCTGAAGACTGGCTTCCGTGGGCGGGGACCTCAGTAGGAGGCCGATATGGTTAATCGACTCAGCACTTCGGGCTAACTCGGCAGCCTTGTCTTTTGCACTCAAGTGCTAGACTCCGCCAGCATTGAGGATGGGGATGCTCATGGATCCTCCTCTTCCTGTTAGTTGTTTAATTGTCCATCACCATTCACGACTTGATGTGGCACGACTGCAGAGCTTTCACCTAATCCATTAGTTGTGGGATCACTTAGCTCTATCTATAGCATGCTGATTCTGCTGTTTAGCATGCATGTAGTCCTGTGTTGTAGCTTTACCGGGTTGACATCTAATTTTTATGTACGCCTAGTTTGTTTTGGGTGTGACTACTAAAGCTGACACGCAATGCAATTCCATTCCTATATACTTACATTTCCAAAGAGCAATCAGCCCTGTAAATTTATTTTTCCCTTGTCTGTGCTGTGGTGCCTGGCCTCCACTTGGCACCATAGTTGCACATTTTGAGCTCAGGAGCTCAGTGTGTGGGGGAATGTATGTTTCATGTCGCAGGATCGCAGGGTGCTGGGACAATCTACAGAATGCCTTTCACAGCAACAGTGCTCCAGAACAGGGCTCTCACGTAGGGCAGCTCCGCAAAAAAATGGCGTCCAGGTGCAGTAGAAATCAGTTGCCGAGGGACTGAATAGATATTTCCGTCTCTATTGCCTACAGATAACAATACCAAAACTACATAATGCACTGGTTTCACTGATGACCAGTCCTAAAATCTCCTTATGTGACTCTTGTCAAATTTTGTTTGATATTACTCCTGAAGCGCCTTGGGACATAAGAACATAAGAATTAGGAACAGGAGTAGGCCATCTAGCCCCTCGAGCCTGCTCCGCCATTCAATAAGATCATGGCTGATCTGGCCGTGGACTCAGCTCCACTTACCCGCCCACTCCCCATTTCCCTTAATTCCCTTATTGGTTAAAAATCTATCTGTGACTTGAATACATTCAATGAGCTAGCCTCATCTGCTTCCTTGGGCGGAGAATTCCATAGATTCACAACCCTCTGGGAGAAGAAATTCCTTCTCAACTCGGTTTTAAATTGGCTCTCCCGTATTTTGAGGCTGTGCCCCTTAGTTCTAGTCTCCCCGACCAGTGGAAACAACCTCTCTGCCTCTATCTTGTCTATCCCTTTCATTATTTTAAATGTTTCTATAAGATCACCCCTCATCCTTCTGAACTCCAACGGGTAAAAGACCCAGTCTACTCAATCTATCATCATAAGGTAACCCCCTCATCTCCGGAATCAACCTTGTGAATCGTCTCTGTACCCCCTCTAAAGCTATTATATCCTTCCTTAAGTAAGGTGACCAAAACTGCACGCAGTACTCCAGGTGCGGCCTCACCAATACCCTGTACAGTTGCAGAAGGACCTCCCTGCTTTTGTACTCCATCCCTCTCGCAATGAAGGCCAACATTCCATTTGCCTTCCTGATTACCTGCTGCACCTGCAAACTAACTTTTTGGGATTCATGCACAAGGACCCCCAGGTCCCTCTGCACCGCAGCATGTTGTAATTCCTCCCCATTCAAATAATATTCCCTTTTACTGTTTTTTTCCCCAAGGTGGATGACCTCACACTTTCCGACATTGTATTCCATCTGCCAAACCTTAGCCCATTCGCTTAACCTATCCAAATCTCTTTGCAGCCTCTCTGTGTCCTCTACATAACCCGCTTTCCCACTAATCTTTGTGTCATCTGCAAATTTTGTTACACTACACTCTGTCCCGTCTTCCAGATCATCTATGTATATTGTAAACAGTTGTGGTCCTAGCACCGATCCCTGTGGCACAGCACTAACCACTGATTTCCAACCCGAAAAGGACCCATTTATCCCGACTCTCTGCTTTCTGTTAGCCAGCCAATTCTCTATCCATGCTAATACATTTCCACTGACTCCGCGTACCTTTATCTTCTGCAGTAACCTTTTGTGTGGCACCTTATCGAATGCCTTTTGAAATTCTAAATACACCACATCCATCGGTACACCTCTATCCACCATGCTCGTTACATCCTCAAAGAATTCCAGTAAATTAGTTAAACATGATTTCCCCTTCATGAATCCATGCTGCGTCTGTTTGATTGCACTATTCCTATCTAGATGTCCCGCTATTTCTTCCTTAATGATAGTTTCAATCATTTTCACCACTACAGATGTTAAACTAACTGGCCTATAGTTACCTGCCTTTTGTCTGCCCCCTTTTTTAAACAGACATTTTACCACATTAAAGGTACTATAAAAATGCAAGTTGTTGTTGTTGCTGGTTCCAGCATTGAGTTATATTTCTGTAAGTGTTTACACTGAAGACTCTCTATTGTATTCTGGGTTGATTTACATTAGCATTAAATATCTATTCTGAGAAAAGCTTTTGATGCTGTCGCCTCAGTGTGCTTCTTTATTGGTTTATCCACCAACAGAAGGAGTCGGCTAATAGACCCAACATGCGTATCTCTCCTTTTATTAGGAGTAGTTCAACCTCACCCAAACACCTTCTTATCATGACGTTCAATTCCCCAGATCGTCAAACTTCCAATCGTCTCTTAAACCCATCTATACAACCCACTTTAATGGCTCTCCCAGAAACATATTCACATGCTATTATCCTCGGGTGAAAAGTTGCCACTTGACTTCCCTTTTTAATGCTAACTTCCTTATTTTGCGTCCTCTGATATTTGAACCTCTCACTGACCCGGACCTCTTACTCATAACAGGTACATGGCTCCATGGCACACACAACTCAGAGTAAAAGCAACATTTCATAAAATTCTTAACTCTTGTCCCTATAATTGGTACACTCCACAGAGAACCAAATTAAGGCCACTTGTCCTTTCTTGAATTCTACATGCCGATTATCCAACCTCAGACGATTTAACGGCTGAGAGCCCAAATATTCACACAAAATCCACTAGGCAGCAGCTACATGTTGGATGAATTATTGAGCAAACTAGCTTGAATGACAGAAGATGGCAACCCCATTAAACACAAGGAAATTTGAGATCATTTGAAACAAAAGCAGTTAGACACTGATAGATTAGTAATCGGTGGCACTGCCATTAAACAGATTGATTCGGTGAAATTGATGGGAGTAATTTGTTTTAAAAGATGTTAAATGGGATCCATATAACAAGGCAAATAGATAGTCGCACAAACTGTACTGGAGCTTGGACGACTCTTTGAAGGAAACTTATTTCTTGTTTACACGGCAGTGTTTGCACGCAGAGCTTGAATTACTGATCTGTCAACTGAGCAGTCATAGAAATTTACGGCATGGAAGGAGGCCATTTTGGCCCGTCGTGTCCGTGCCGGCCGACAAAGAGCTGTCCAGCCTAATCCCACTTTCCAACTCTTGGTCTGTAGCCTTGTAGGTTATGGCAATTCAAGTGCTTTTTAAATGCTATGAGGGTTTCTGTCTCTACCACCCTTTCAGGCAGTGGTTCCAGACCCCCACTACCCTCTGGGTGAAAACACTTCTCCTCAAATCCCCTCTAAATCTTCTATCAATTACTTTAATTCTATGTCCCCTGGTTATTGACCTCTCTGCTAAGGGAAATAGGTCCTTTCTATTCACCATAAGATTATACATCTCAATTAGGTCTCCCAGCCTATCCAGTCGGTTAAAACTGAATCAGTTCAGAGGAAGGTTTTAAAAATAATCTTCCCAGGCTTCTTTTACACTAAGAATTATGCGCACCAATCCCTTTCAATGTTGCCTTGTATAGAGATACAAGGCCTCTTGCATAAATGATTTCATTTGTGGCTGAAATGTGCCATACCTTAAAGATAGTGAAGCAATCATTTTCCCTACTGCTCGAACAGTTGATGTACGCTCTGCTTGTTTCTCTGCCTTGTTTCTCAAAACACGGCATGAAGTGTTTATGATATTGGTGATATTGTTCAGTCTGAATTATGTATTGCTTATTGTGACAAGATATGTTCTATATTTTGGGAATTACTGAAGGCTCGAGTAAAGTCTGTGGTTGTATATCGCCACTGAATTATCTATGCCAATATTTCGTGCCTTTCTCCTTTCCCAGAAGCACTAATTCCTGCTGGTTTATCGTTCCACAGCTGCCCGAGCTCCAGAACCTCACGCTAGTGACTGTTCTTCCTAATCCATGAGTGTTGGCAGGTCATTTAACAGTGAGAAGGGAGGGTGGGGGCGGAGAGGAGGTAACAGAAATCATTCCATTTCACATCGGCAAACTCAAATTACTCATAGTGCTCGACCTCTGGATCTCTGGCTGATTTACCTGTCCTCTGTCTCCATAGCCTGGAGAAACTGAGGCCAATTGTAGCCCTCATACTACCAATTATCTTTAACACCCGAGGCCTGGCAAGCATGCAGCAGCACTCCCTACGCGCTTTAAAAAAAACTTTTAACATGTATTGCAGCAAGCCATTACTTCAATAAAATCTAGTCCAAAAGCTTAAATGCAAACTTACCTCAAAGATGTGTGTGTCCCTTTAAGAGGTGCTTACAGTCTGCTGCACGCTGGGTTTACATGGTGAGCTTAGGATCCAGCGCTGAACTCAGCGCAAAGGTCCAAGTTCGCCATGGCGACATCGCCTCTCCCTCATTTCAATTTGCAGGGCAATGGATCTTACCGGCAGCACTACCAGGCCTGGGATGCAGGACGTCAGGGAACCTTGTCACCAGCTAGCGAAAGAGCGACGGCTGCCCTCTTAGTACAAGTTTTTGCTGGTAGCGGGTGGTGTTATGCCTTTTAATTTTTGGCTCCTAGAGGCTAATGAGAAGTATTTGCTTAACATGTCTCAAAAAATTGACACAAAGTTTTCTTTAAACCTATCGAGTTTGATGTACAGATCAACCCAAGATTGTTCTCCAGCACAGAGCACTTTTGTAAGGAGCCTCTTGTCTGGTAACAGGAAGTTGGTTAGACACTGCCCTTTCACCTTTGATTCTTGGGTTCAAACCCAGGCAGATTAGCAGGGCAAATGTCGACATGAATTGGGTTTGGGCAGTCCCAACCTGCCAAAGATGGGCCACAGTACATAAGTGCCCATAATTCAGTTGAAACTGGTTGGAATAAAAGTGGAATTCTATGCAGTAGGAGGACCCCTTCTGAAGAAGAGGTTAAGGCACACAGTGAGATTAGAGGTCTGCCGGTGCTTGATAATGGTACTGAGTTTCAAAAATGGTCCATCCCCCAGCACCAACATCCTCCAGCTTGTGATCGCAAAACTCATCCGAAAGAAAATTGAATAAAACATTGAAAAACCTCTCTTTCAGCTACAAGGCTAAAATAGTCTGAAATACAGAAATGTGACAGTGATTCTTCACAATTATTGTGGCGTGTGGGGGGGATCTCCCCAACCTTTCTTTGAAATATGCCATGGGATTTATTGTGTTCCTAACACAGATGAGACTGCACACAAGGAGGTTAAAGTAGCAGTGACCTCAGTCTTTATTAAGACACTCCAGAGTGAGGAACAGGCCTTAGGGGCCGGCGTACATACAGTGCTCCCAAGGGATGCTGGGATCCCTTGGGACGTCAGGGGATGCACTCCCTGGTGGCGGAACATGGGAGTGCATGCTTTACAGATACACAACAGGATTTTTTACATCCACCTGAGAGGGCAGACGGAGCCTCGGTTTAACATCTCATCTGAAAGCCATTGTACTGCACTGGTGCCGGCCTAGATTCTGTGCTCAAATCTCTGGAGTGGGACTTGAATCCACAACCTTCTGACTCCGAGGCAAGAATGCTACAAACTAAGACATGGCTGAAATAAATATAAAACATCACTTCGGGGAGTAGGGATGGGGGTGGGGGCTGGAGGGGGAGGGCCCGGCCAGCGTTGAACATTTGCTGCTCTGCAGCTGACACTTTCATGTCAGCACCAAATGTTTTGCCTGTAGTTAAAATTCAATATTATTATTTCTGACAGCAGACTATACACTTTTGCTGAATTTCACTCACGGCCATTTTTCTCCACCAGTTCCAGCACGGTTTAGAAAACAGATCAATTTGTTAATAATTGACTCCAGGGAATGCTCATTTTTAGAAGCAGCGTGTGACAGGAATACCTCCCTCATACTATAGAAAAGCACATCACAGTCTTACATAAAGAAACACATTTTTTTGATCAGAGATAACAAATGTGTCAAAGTTACCAACTCTTGTTTGTTTTCCTGCTATGTGGAATGAATCTCATTACACTGAAAATCTTTGTGTGTCCCACTGCACTTTGTTGAAATGTGTAGTTTGCTGAATAAAGTTATTTATTTATTTATCTTTGGTTTGTATTTTTTCCTTTTCCCTCCAGTTTTCTCCTCACTTCTCGCGAAGAATCTGGCTAAGTGCTCGGATGTGGTTTTCATTTTAACCAAGAAAAAATCCAAAGAGCTTGACAAATTTTTAATTTCAACATGTAAAGTGACATTTTGCAGCAGCACCATTACATAAAATTCTTTGATATCTCATTTCTGATGAGGTTGCCTTTGCTAGTTTTTGAGATCGTACCAAATAATTATCCAGCTGTTCATCTCTAAAATCTCTTGTGACATTGCTCACAGTAAATTGGAGGTTATGTTGTTTTATAATGAAAGGAATAGTATATCGCAATAAGGTGAGTGGTTATGTTTTGATAGTTCTAATAGATGTAAAAATGCTGCATGAGGAAGGCTATCTACTCTTAAGTTGGACCTGTGTCTAATGTCGCCTGTCCCATTAAGGCTACAAAACCCAATTGGCATAAATAGGCACATCCTGAGGTCAATGGGAGGTTAATTGCTGTTGCTCAAGGAAATCAGATTCTAGTTTGGCGAGTGCTTGTAAATGCTTGGCTACACCCTACCCGCCTCGGCAAGAGGCCCAGTTATCGTCAGGTGAAACCATCAGAAAATGGCCCTTTTTTCAGACTTTCTTTTCAAGATACTTATTGCTCATTGGTAGGTTCCCTATCTGTATAAAGGATATTCAAGCCAGTCAGGAGCAAACACTTGGTGACAATTGGCATTGTGACAAAGATGCAAGACCCAATACCTAGATTCGAAAGAAGCACGGCAATGGGTCAGGAAATCCGCAACTAGGAACTCCTAAAGCTGGTGTTCGTACAAAAGAAGCATCGTCACCAGGCTTCTTTGGCACTTTTGTACCAATGAACTTTAATAAAAATTGTAATTAAGCTATATGCTTTAATCTTGTGCCAGTAGACTTGTTGTATGACTCTCTAAATTCAGAATTTCAAATTACTCACACACTTGTATCACCAGTGACCAAGCTGTATCCACTGGTCCTTTATCCTAGCAAACTGCAACTACAGGTCCTTCATCCCAGTGCTTTACAATAGCTTGCATTTATATAGCACCTTGAATGTAGTAAAAACGTCCCAAGGCACTTCACAAGTGCATAATCAGACAAAAAATTGACACCGAGTCATAAGAGGAGACATTAGGACAGGTGATCGAACACTTGGTCGAAGAGTTGGATTTTAAGAAACATCTTAAACCAGGAGAGGTGGAGAGGCAGAGAGGTTTGGGAGGAATTTCCAGAGCTTAGGGCCTAGATGGCTGAAGGCACAGCCACCAATGGTGCGGCGAAGGAAGTGGCTGTGGACAAGAAGCCAGACTTGGAGGAATGCAAAGTTCTTGGATGGCTGCAGGGCTGAAGAAGGTTGCAGAGATAGAGAGCTCAAGACATTCTCCAGACAAAACCCAAGGTTGGACATACACTCACTAACCTAGTAAGGACATTGCAAAGCAAAAGCACATTATGTTGTGTCAAATTACTCAATTCTTTTTTAAAATAGCTTGGAAATAATTAAAGGAAAACAATGTTTGTCAATATATAGTAATACATGTGTTGTACTTTTAAACATCTTTCATGTTTCATTCCTGTGGAACACTGAGGCTGTACACCAATGGGAGTAGTGGCTGATTTTACAACATTACAAGAAAATACATTGAAAACACACTAAGGGATTGAAATGTTTGACATCCGCGTTAACTTGTTCAGATCCAATTCCTGCGTGGTGTTTTAACAATATCTTAAAACCGTTTATCTTGAGAGAGTAGTGAAAACACCTTGACTGACGCCCCGAAAATACACACAGAGCAACTTCGAACCCCGATTCTAAATATATTTAAACGTTACTCAGAGGTAGCGGAATGACAAGGTGCAAAATGATATGGAATACAAGAGGTCTCCAAATGCAATAAAAATTAATATCACAATTTTCTAATTATCTTTTGTTTGGGTGAAGTAAGCTTAAAATCAAGAGATGTTATTTGCATAAAATGACATAGAATTTACAGCACAGCAACAGGCCATTTGGCCCCTCTGGTCTATAACGGTGTTTATGCTCCATCCCATCCTACCTCATGTAACCCTATCAAGATATCCTTCTATTCCTTTCTTTCTCGTGTTTATCTAACATCCCCTTAAATGCACCTATGCTATTCGCGTCAACCACTCCATGTGGCAGCGAGTTCCACATTCTCACCACTCTCTGGACTGTTTTGCACCTGCAATTGCCACACACACACACACACACACATACGGAGTTCACAGTCTTGTCTATACTAATGGGCAATGGAGAGGTGTGGGGAGGGGAGGAGGCACTGACCAAAATCAGGCACAGACGGAGGAGGAAAGCTGGAGATAAAGGACTATTGATACACCTTCGAGCTGCATTGATTTGCCCACCAGCCTACTTTGTTGTTGGGGAAATGGCTTGCCATGTGCATCAGGGCTTTTGGGGTGGGAAACTTAAAAATTATTTTATTTACGTACATATAATTAAACTTGCAGGCAGAGATGTAATAAAAGAAAACCAGTCGTCAAATGTTCGTGGCACAACTACGTAGAAACAATCCTGTACTTTAATATCTGAGTAATTTAGTGACAAGTTGTTGTAAGATAGGTGGAGGGGTATTAAACTTGGCAGAGATATAGGAGCTGAAATTGATGGCCTTACCGCCCACTGCCGCCGACATTCCTCTGGTCGAACCGCCCAGTGCCACTTTCGTCGTGGCCTGGAGCGGGCAGGAGGGGAGAGCCGCCGGGAAGCGAACGCCAACGTCAGTAGACGGCTGATGTGCGTAAGTACACTCCCACCCATATTCATGCAGGCGGGAGTCGGCTGGAGTAAGCGGCAGGACGGCGATGGACCACTGAGTGCAGCAGCTCTGTCCTCAATGTTAAGTGTGAAGACGCTATAAAAAAGGTGACTGAAGTTTATTTAAATTATTTCTTTACAGGTACTTACCTGAATGGGGTCCCTTGAAGATCGTCAGATGTTTTTTTTGGTTTTTGATGCTTTTTATTTTTAGTTCTTTGACCCTCCCTGGGCCCGACTCCATCCTCGGTGGCACTTTGGCGACAAACGCCTCTGCCGCCGAGAATGAGAGTTCCCGCTGGCTGTCGCCCAAATTGGCAGCGTACATCACCGACCTTCGAGGGACCTGGGTGATGAATACCCTGCCCAAAGAACCGTCAGGGACCTCGGCGGCCATTGGCGGCCCTTTTGGGCGGCACTTAGGCGGGCGGAGATTTTCATCAAATTCGACCCCATAGAACCTGAAGGATTATGGAATCAGAGGTCACATACTAAAGTATGACGAGGCTTTTTATCCCTTTCTGACAGCAGTTTGCCAATTTATAAACTATTCAGTACATATTACTCTATTTCTGGAGGCTGTGCTTTTGGTTGAGCATTCAGCATCCTTATCAGATGAAATAATCTTTCAGAAGATGAAACCCAGACATATTTCAGGCAGTTAACCTCTCTTTCTTTACCCTGCTTTTTATTATATGATTTGTATTTTTTTTATCTGCCAACAGTGCCATTTCTCACTCGACCCAACATTCTCCCCTCCTCTCCTGTAGGCAGTAATTCATGTTTGGGTATGGTTCCACAGGTGCTGTCAATTATCTGCTCTCTTACACAGGTATCCATTTTCCAGGTATAAGTCGAGACAGCGAAGGACGTCACAGCTTAACCTAAACATGCCTTCGGCTGATGTTCACATGCAGACATGTTCTAGTAAGGGTTTGTATGTTCGGTACCAGACCAGGCCCCATATTTAATTACTGAACCATCAAGACAACACAAACCACAGGATTCCTCTTTCCTATCCCAATGTGTGACTAAGGTGAAGAACTCTCAATATGAATAAATTCTAAGTGATTGTATCTCCAGCTGCTGTAGTTATTTCCTACTGCCCAAATCCTTCATACCACCAACAGTTGTCCAACTTTTTCTCTTCACCTCATCTTTCACACCATGTTAACCTCCTACACAACAAGGAAAGCACTGAGAGGTGAAATCAGAAAAATATGTTTAAGAGATATTTCATTCTTCACAAACAACACCAACACCATTTGAAAATCCTAGTTCATTTGAGCAACTCAAGGTTCCCAAACAGTGCAGCACAAATAATGTCAGAGTCATTACGGCACAGAAGGAGGCCATTTGGCCCATCGAGTCCATGTCGGCTCTCAGTAGAGCAATCCAATATGTGACAGGAAATTGGGAACTACATATCAGATCATGTTAGACTGCCTATTAACCTTAGATCTAGTTACCAAACTCTTAGATCTCATGTAACTGCGCTACACTTGTATACCTAAACACAAATTGGAATTGGACATACAATGACTCATCTCTGAAATGTCACCCACACACATTTATGTACCTCCAATCCCAGCTGTCAGATTCAAACATTTGCAACAAGACAGCTGCTGGGATTGAATTGAAGATTGGATGCCCACAGCCCACATAAACAAGTAAGCTAACTCCAATTAAATATGCTCATCATGAAGTGAAAATTAACCACGGTCTACAAAAATGTTCCAGTACATTGGTGATAAAATGAAAAACATATTATAAAAATCTGACTGGTCCATTTTAAGTAATGTAGGAAACTTACATTGTTCTTAATATGTGGGCAAGATAACATGACATGGCTGACAGCTGTCAGATACCATGTCCCATCACTCCCCATACCCCAGTTTTCTCCATTCCTATTCTTTAAATGCCGAATGTGCTGGATGGTACTCCACATGAGCAGCAGTCCCATATCTTGTCCATTTACTCATTCCTGATGAGTGAGCCCAGACAGTAAGTGAGCTTCAGGTGCCTGCAGGATTACCACCAGCGAAACTGATACCATTCTCAGCTGAACTGCACGCGCATGCACACGGACAAACAAACCACACACACACAAGCAAGAAACACACAAACCACTCACACGCACAAAAATCACACGCCCATCACACAAAAAACACATGCACATACAAAAAACATACGTACACACACAAAAACCACACGCACAACACACACACTCTCTGTGATTGATTAATGATCCTTTTAAAAAGCCCAGGACTTTACCTGCTGACTTCCTGTTACTGACAATGTGGAATCTGTGTGCAGAATACTGGAAACCTCACATATAATTAAGGCACAGAAACAGCCCATTCGGCCCAACCAGTCCACGCCAGCGTTTATGCTTCACTCGAGCCTCCTCCCGTCTTTCCTCATCTAAATCTATCAGCATAACCCTCTATTCCCTTCTCCCTCATATATTTGTCTAGCCTCTCCTTAAATGCATCTATACTATTCGCTTCAACCACTCCATGTGGTAGCAAGTTCCACATTCTCACCGCTCTTTGGGTGAAGTTTCTTCTGAATTCCCTATTGGATTTCTTGGTGACCATCATGGCCTCTAGTTATGCTCTTCCCCATAAGTGGAAACATTTGCTCTGTAGTCACTCTATCAAAACCTTTCATAATTTTAAAGATCTCTATTAGCTCACCCCTCAGCCTTCTTTTTTCAAGAAAAAAAGAGAGACCCAGCCTGATCATCTTTTCCCGATATGTATACCCTCGCATTTCTGTAGAATTGTACGCAGTACTCTAAGTGTGGTCTAACCAAAGTTCAATCCAGGTTTAGCATAACTTCCCTACTTTTCAATTCAATACCTCTAGAAATAAACCCTAGTGCTTGGTTTGCTTTTTTTATGGCCTTGCAAACCAGTGTCGCAACTCCATTCTGCAAGTTTATTAATGTCCTCCTGTAATTTGTTGCAGTCCTCCTCAGTATTGACCATCCCACCTGGCGACCTAGTGCCCCTGGACGCAGGCCCAGGAAAATCTCTCCTCGAATGTCTAGAGTCGGGGTGAAGAATGGCCACTTGGGCAAGTATCAGAGGAGGATCGGTGCCCATGGGACCGCATCCCAGGAGGAGTCAGCACCTTCAGGAGAAAATAAGCAGGGAGGAAAATACAGACTGAGAACTGATGTTTCGCTCCCGCATCAGCTCAGTCTGCGGATTATTTTGGATTTACCAGCTGCTCTGAATCAGCATGCACGGTTGTACATGTTTCTAATTTGTTTACTCAGATGTTTCCCAGCTCCTGGTGCTAGTTTTAAAGCATCTGTGAAGCAAATTTATGAGTCGACTAGTGTAAATACCCTGTGGTGTACCCCCTTCAGTTCCTTCTGTAGGTAGCAAATTTAAAACTGGAGGCCTCCTTCCAAATGCTGTCTCACCCCGTCCTTTCCCCACTCTTGCCCTGCCCAATGGCGCACACATTCCCAATGAAATTCTATTGACAGGTCCGGCTGCAAGATTTCCCACTAAACATGATGTACTCTGGTTCGTCTTGAATATTTTTTACTTCACAGATAGATCTAGAAAAAATAAGCAACAGCTCTTCATTGCCGGTTCCGGCTGTTGCTCTTACTGGAGGTCATTGCTTCATTCTAAGGTCAGACTCTGTGGTGCAGGCAGGATTTACTGATTTACCGCCACAATGGGAGTTCCCACTTGAAGCACTGGGCAGATATGATCATCGACTGGGACCAGCAGTAGGCATGCCAATCCAGGAAAGTAGCAGTTTCAATCTGTTCACGCTGTCCTTGTTCTCCCCATAATGCATGTGCCAATCCTTCTCCCTCAGCTCCCTCAATTGACGCTGATGCCAGTCATAGTTCACGCTAGTACACCTCTCTCTCAGTTTATGCCATCTCCTCATCCAGGCATTCGTTACCTCCAGACTCAACTATTTCAATGCTGTCCTGGCCGGCCTCCCATCTTCCATCCTCTGTAAACTTAAGCTCATCCAAAACTCTACTGCCCATATCGTAACTCACACTAAGGCCCATTCACCCACCATCACTGTGCTTGCTGTCCCAACCTCCCTTACCCTCAACAACTATCTGTTCCACCTGTGACTGGGGCTGTGGCTCTCGTATTGGACTGTTCAGCCACCTAAGGACTCATTTTAAGAGTGGAAGCAAGTCTTCCTCCATTCTGAGGGACTGCCTATGATGATGATGATGATGACGACATTGGCTCTCGGTTCAGCATGCCTCAATTTTAAAATTCTCATCCTCGCGTTTAAATCTCCTCCAAATGTGGCCTCTTGTTCATTCCCACTTAATTCGCCCTACCACTGGTGGCTGTGCCTTCAGCTGTCTTGGCCCTAAACTCTGGAATTTTGCTCCTAAACTTCTCCCCAACCTCTTCTATAAGGTGCTCCTTAAAACCTGCCTCTTTGACCAAGCTTTTGGTCACCATGTGATAATTGCTTCTCCTTTGACTTGGTGTCAATTTTTGTCTGATTTTTCCTGTGAAATTCCTTGGGACGTTTTATTACGTTAAAGGCGCTATATAAATGCACATTGTATGCTGGAGTAAGGCAACCTTTCAGTTCATACAGACACCCTCCATCCCCTCTGCCTTCTCAGTTCTATTGGCATTCAACTCTCTCCTGCCCCCAGCACTACCCCTGACCCCTACCCACTGTTGCTCCAGGGAATGGATCACTGTTGTAGCCAGAAGTCCAGATCTTGCAAAATTATTGCAGGAATTCCCACACATTTGAGCAGGAGCAGATCACACCGGGATGTGGAGCTAATTTAAACTGCCCCAAGAGATTACAAAATGCCCGCAATCATGTACACTTGGCTCAATCACTACATTCACGGTGTTGTACCACAGACTGAAATGATTGTAAGCCACTGTTTTTCAATGGTTAGGGGAATTCAATTTCTTGTGTTATTCATACATTGTGAATGGAATTCAATCTTTGGTGTAACTGGGATACAGTAGATTCCCCTTGATGAGGATGCTTGTATTTAGAATGGCCCTTCATTTGTAAAGGGACCATAAAACTGTGTCTAATGGATAGGGAAAAATAGAAAGAAAGATAGAAAGAAAGTCTTGCATTTATATAGCGCCTTTCATGACCACCGGACATCTCAAAGCGCTTTACAGCCAATGAAGTACTTTTGAAGTGTATTCACTGTTGTAAGATCTACTGAACTTAACTTAGCAAATTAACAAACATTCATCATCATAGGCAGTCCATCGAGTCAAGGATGACTTGCTTCCACACTAAAAATGTGACTGATGAACTCATTTTAAACAGTGGAAGATGCCTGTGCATGAATTCTTTTAACATGGGGTAGCCGTTGCACACCAGCCACCACAAACATTAGTACTGCTTTGAAAGTTTAAGTTGAGATACAGATTAGAATTCATTGATGAAACTTAGTGCCCCGAAAGCAGCTCTATCGGCATCTGGAAAAAGCAAAGACCTGTTCCTGTTTCCGATAGAGACCCTGGCAGAGATTTTAACCCTGGACAGGTTTTGGTTAGGTGACTGGCGAGGCAAGTTGGAAACTCACCCACTGCTGCAGAAATAAGACCTGGGCTATTTTAATTCCTGGAACTCATTTAAATCTCACCTGATGGGAAGTAGGTGGGAAGCAAAGGAAAATCGGGCTGCCCGGAGGCCACCCATTGACACTCGGTAGGAGATGGGATTGGGTTTTAGAGGTGTCTCGCAGGGAGTCGTGTTCGGAAAGGACGGGTAGCAGGAGTCCTGAGAAGGGAAGGACTATCCCGTAATTGGAAAGAGAAACACTTTCCTTTGTCAAACAATTGCCTTTTTTGGCTCTTTTAGGGTTGATCCTCTTCTGACCTGACAGGAAAGCCACAGACGACTTTGGAACCCGGCATGCCTATATAAAGAAGGACCCCGACGATTTGGATGGGTCTCCTTGCTGCCTGCTCGGGAGAGCAGATTAGGTTCTCAGACCGCAGGATCCTGCCAGCTATCCAGCAGGAAGGTAGGGTTAAAAAATCGCCGCAAGCCCTGTGTCGGTTCTGATGAAGAGTATACAGCCGAAACATTAGCCTGCCTTTTTCTCTTTTGGGTGTTGATGGGCACACTGTATATTTCCAGAACTTTTGGCTTTTATTCCATTTTCCCTTGTTTACATTTGTTTTCCGTTCATCACTTCCTCAACCGATGAGAGTACTTGCCCAGAGTTAGATGACTCCAGATTGGTTCGCAGGCTGTCATGAAATTATGGACTCCCATTAAAATGAATGGAGCTGCTCTAGGATGGGAGTGACTTCTTTTGATCACTAGAGTGCCTCCGGAAGAAAGGAAACCCCAAATGGCAGGACCTCCCTGTGCAGCAAATTTGATCAGTGTTTAATGATCAATTTTTTATAAAAACTTTGGGGGAGTAATTTGAACGGGATGTGCTCGCTGCCCCAGACGTTCCTTCCTTTTTAAATAGGAAGGTAAAGTACAACCGCAATAAAGGCCCTTTCTAGACTGGCAAGTACAGAAACCAATAGGATCACTAGCAGGCAGATTCTACTCGTCTCCCCACCCACCTGAATCCCTGAGACCAAGAACTGCTTCAATCCATCAAATTGACACTGCTCTCAGTGCAAGCACATCAGACCAAGAAATTATAATGTATCCATGTGACCCTCTCACAAACACTGTGCTATCAAAATGTACGATGGCTTTAAAAAAATATGGATGCGATGTAAATACTTGAAAATATAACTCAATAATAAAAATGTTAATTATTTCTATTTTTTTTTAATGTAGTGATACATATGAAATTATTATTTTGTTGCATATACCTATGTTCGCAAGTTTTCATGGCAATTTTCTACGGCAAGAATTCCTCTTCTGGCCCCCATTATAATTCCATGGGGCTGATATCAGTCAATCAGAATGTGGATATTGAAGGAATCATTCCTTCAAAAGAGATGTTCTTTTCAGGCAGCATTTGCATTCAAATGAGACATTTCTCAATATTGCTTAATAGGCACAGAGTCTGACGCACAGACATCTTAACACCAAATCATTTTCTTTAACTATGTTACCTGCCACTTGCTTTAAATATTTTCCCTCTTCCTTTTTCAAAGTGTAATAAAAAAGACATTCAATTCTTTAAAAAGAGTATCGATTACATCATCAGTAGACCTTGCATGCAAGGGTTTTTGAAGCCAACAGAGCAAAGCAAACCAGAACTAAATGGGTTATTGATGAGCATTGAAAACAATTTTCTTTGTTTCCTTTTAAATAGTTTTTGCATAAAACTACCGTTTCCCCAGGAAAATATCTCACTATTTAACATATTACTGAGTAAGATTATTAGATTTTCTGAGAAAGATATTTTTCATTTATTTAATGTAAGCAGCACAAATTTTGTTGAATTGTTCCTGATGTATTACTTCACACCTGGAGTATTGTGTACAGTTTTGGTCTCCTAACTTGAGGAAGGACATTCTTGCTATTGAGGGAGTGCAGCGAAGATTCACCAGACTGATTCCCGGGATGGTGGGACTGACCTATCATGAAAGACTGGATCAACTGGGCTTGTATTCACTGGAGTTCAGAAGAATGAGAGGGGACCTCATAGAAACTTTTAAAATTCTGACGGGGTTAGACAGATTAGATGGAGGAAGAATGTTCCCAATGTTGGGGAAGTCCAGAACCAGGGGACACAGTCTAAGGATAAGGGGTAAGCCATTTAGGACCGAGATGAGGAGGAATTTCTTCACCCAGAGAGTGGTGAACCTGTGGAATTCTCTACCACAGAAAGTTGTTGAGGCCAATTCACTAAATATATTCAAAAAGGAGTTAGATGTAGTCCTTACTACTCGGGGGATCAAGGGGTATGGTGAGTAAGCAGGAATGGGGTACTGAAGTTGCATGTTCAGCCATGAACTCATTGAATGGCGGTGCAGGTTAGAAGGGCTGAATGGCCTGCTCCTGCACCTATTTTCTATGTTTCTATGTTTCATGAGTTACATCACCTCAGTTCTTTTTGAAGATTCAAACGGATGGATTTCAGAGGGCAGTTCAGCTCTTCCCTAGTTTTAAAAGGTTAAACTCCCATTCAGAGGCTCGGCATTCCAGTTCCATTGACATTAAGGCCCCAAGTTTCCACGTGATTTGCTCCTGATTTTTAGGAGCAACTGGTGTAGAACGGAGTACCTTAGAAATCGGAATTCTCCACATTTAGTTTTCTGCAGTTCTAGTCAGGTAGAACAGTTTCACTTTGGAACAGAATTTGTTTTTCAAAAGGGGGCGTGTCCGGCCACTGACGCCTGATTTCAAAGTTTCCACAGTGAAAACGTACTCCAAACTAACTTAGAATGGAGTAAGTGAAGATTTTTGTACGCATGAAAAAACCTTGTCGACACTTTAAAAAATCAGGCGCAGGTTACAAATTAGGCGTAGGGAACGAGGTGGGGGGGGGGAGGGGGGAAGGGAAGTCATTAAATCCTTAGTTATACTTATACAAATATTATACAAATAAATCCAACCTGAATAAAAATTTATAAGCAAAAAAAAGATTAAATAAACCATGTTCCTACCTGTGTGAAAGTGCTTCAGGCAGGCCTTTCAGGCAGCGGTGTGGCGTCAGTGTCTCGACGGCAGCGGCAGCAAGCAGCCTTCGAGTTGAGCTGCAGTGCTTGAGGCAGGGGTGTGGCATCAGTGTCTCGTCTCGACAGCAGCAGCAGGCAGCAAGCAGCCTTCGAGCTGAGCTGCGGTGCTTGAGGCAGGCCTTCATTCCCCGCGAAGATGCAGCACCCGGACGGACTTGAGGCCATTCGGCCATGGGATTGCAGCGGCGTCAGTGGCTGGCCGGGAGCCGAAGAATCAGGAGCGGACGTGAGGCCATTCGGCCATGGGATTGCAGCAGCGTCAGTGGCTGGCCGGGAGCCGAAGAAAGAACAGCAGCAGCCTTCGAGCTGTGAGGGGGACTGACTGAGGCCATTTGGACAGGGAGAGGCAGCCACATCGACATTGACATCTTTAAATTTGCAGAATGGGTGCACCACATATTATGCAATGGTTTGCTTCCTCATGCAAGAAATTCTTTGTTCTTGGTGGAAGTTGATCCATTGCAAAGTTGAATTGGCACTTTTATTTCTCCAAACACACAGTCCTTAATTTGCAGGCACCGGTTCTGCAAGTTTAGCAGTGAAAAGCTGAACTCACTGATTTCAGCAGGTGATTTATTCAGCAGTGCTGCTAAAAGCACTCCCTCACACACAGAAATATCAAGAAAAATAAAATACAAGCCTTTTGCAGGGGTCCAAGAAACAAATCTTCACTTTTTCTGCAATACTTTATAAAATGGCCGAGTGCCAATGTTTACTTCAGACTGCGCGTGCGCGAACGCTCCAACGCGCACGCGCAGGGTTGACGGCACCAAGAAGCCTCATTTCAATTGTACCCGCCCCCTCCTACTTACAAAATCAGCGCGAGTGGTAGGCTCCACCCCCTGTGCGCCACGCCAAGCAGACATCGAGCTCCAAGGAGCTCGAGAATACCGCACTTTTTTTCCGTCGCCGTTTTCGGCGCGAAAAACAGGTACCCAGCTCGGAGGTGCGCCTTTTTCGCCGCGTGTGGAAACTTGGGGCCTAAAACTCAATTCTCCTCCATCGGCAAGGTCAGATAGCTCTCTGATGTGCTGTGTGGTGATGCAGACTTACTGACAGGGCCAGATACGAGACAACACTTAAGACCACTTTAGGGCAGTCCCTTCTTTGGAACAGTCATGGTGCAAGTGGAACATGGGAAAGAGGAAATTCTCAAGTGGAGACTGTCCCACTGCTTTAGCCAATGGACAGAGTGTGGCAGCCGGTGGAAATAGTGGAGTTATAAAGCGGGATTTTCCATTTCTTTTCTGCCTGATTTCAGGTGGATCCCGGCCAGGCGAGGTCCTTGCGTCAGTGGCTCCTTGATGATCACCGCCACTTCTGGAAATTTCCACCAGGGGATGGTGGCAATTCAATATGGCCACCCAAAAATAAAAAAGATGTGCATTTATATAGCGCCTTTCACACCCACTGGACGTCCCAAAGTGCTTTACAGCCAGTGAAATACTTTTTGAAGTGTAGTCACTGTTGTAATGTAGGAAACGCAGCAGCCAATTTGCACACAGCAAGCTCCCACAAACAGCAATGTGATAGTGACTTGATAACCTGTTTTCGTGATGTTAATTGAGGGTTAAATATTCGACAGGACAACGGGGAGAACACCTCTGCTCTTCTTCAAAATAAATAGTGCTGTAAGATCTTTTACATCCATTTGAGAGTGCAGACGGGGCCTTGGTTCAACGTCTCATCCGAAAGATGACATCTCTGATAGTGCAGCACTCCCTCAGCACCGCACTGGAGTGTCAGCCTAGATTTTATGTGCTCAAGTCTCTGGAGTGGGACTTGAACCCACAACTTTCTGACTCAGAGACAAGAGTGCTACCAACTGAACCACAGCGAACAGACTGAGCAGGCATATTCAAAATGTGGGATAATGATAGAGTGAAAGCAAACGTCACATAGGCCTGAATTTTAGGGGGGGGGGGGGGCTCTGAACTGTCAGGAAACCCGGGAGAGCGGGAAAGCTGATTTGTATTTGAAATCTCTGTTTCCCACCCGCAGCGAGCCAGAGGGAGAGGCTGGCCTGCGGCATTATGCCGCAGAGAAGGGGGAGTTAGGGAGGGATCGAGTGGGGGCCAAAGGATGATCGAGGGACTGGGGACTCATCGAGTGGGGACTGGAGATGGTCGGGTGGCCGGTTAGGCTCATCGACTGGGGGCCGGAGATGACACGGGGATCCGGAGGAGCATGGGGAGTGGGGGAGAAAACATCGAGGGCAGCCTGAAGATTATAGCGGGAGGTGGGGGGAGGGCGACTTACCTCCTGGCTCTAACAGTCCTCGCCTTCCATTAGCTGGCGGAGTTCACGAGTCCTTCAAAACCCAATCAGCCATTGTTATATTTAAAATGATGGTTAAATCCATGGTGGCATATCAACCTCATTATAAATATCTAAATGGACAACCCTCCTCCTAGGAGCTGTCATGAGGTGCTGTGCAGGTGATGCACAGAGTTCTCGGTTAAAAAAAACAAACACAACACAGAAGCCCAAAAGTTAAAAATTGTATCCAGTGATAGAGCAGTGATGCTTTGGTATTGCACCAGTCACAAAAAAAATGAAGTTAGGTCCTGTTCCCTAAACCTTGCCTAAACTGCAGTGGCTACACCTGTGGGGATTCTCTGAACATCCCTTGTAGCCTATTTGTTTGCCTCATTTTGCAGTTAGGGGAATGAGGGGAGTTAGGGTATCGGCAAAACAAAACGCAATGAGTTTGACTGAACACCGAGAGCAAAAGTGAAAATTTTAGCACAATAAATGTCCAAGTTAATTGCTTAACAGAAATAATCAATTTCAAATTAAAATATTGTCGAGTTAATATCCAAGTATTAAACTGACTGAACAATTACATTATAATATATGATTGACCTTGACTGTAATGCAATCCTTTAAGCCACTAAAATGATAGACTGAATTTCAGGTTTAAATTGATTCATTAACTTTTAAAAAAACAAAAAGCTTGGCTTAATGAGAAATGTAGAATTATTTCTCCCTGAAGCGGGTGATAAAAGCAAGACGTTTTATACAGAAAATGCAATCACAGTGAAATGTCTTGTGGGTCAGCTTACAAGATTAAATTACTTCAGACAAAATAAGTCTCCGTTCCTTGAAGATTTATGATTTTATTAACATTGAAGTGCTTTTAAATGGCACCTCACTTTTTTTCAAAGATTAAAGCAAAATTATTTCAGCCGCTAACTACATTTGTAATCCATCGCAGTGCATATCTGGTGTATATTTATACTGCAAAGATGATTATAACCTTCTCACACCGCGATTCATTTTAAAAGTGCTTCCTTTATAAAAACATTTTTAAAAAATCACCAGCTCTCACAGAGGCTATATATTTCATTCAATTAACTTTCTTTTTTGGTTCATAATAATTGCCTGTTCTGTTGTTTACTTCTTAATACAGCTGTTCCTGGCTGTGCTTACAGACACTTCACAGTAAGTCCCTGCTGTTGACCACATTACCATGTGCAGTCATGGAAGTGGGTCACAGGTGATGAGCACAGACTGAGATTGGTTGCGCTGACCAATATGGTAGTGGGTCATTCTGGCCAGGCACAACCCAGGCTCGATTGTGTGTTGCGTTAGCTGATCTCAGACAGCGTAGCAATAAGACCACTAAAGTTGCCCCCCGTGTCTATAGTTAGTGAGAGGAAACATCAGTTGGGGTTCCCATTCTTGATAGCTATTCAGTGAGACTTGTTAGAAAGCATGCGTCTCATCAGGCATGACGGGATCAAGCTTGGCTACGATAACCTAACAGATTATTAGCATGTTCATTCCCATTGACTATTTGGGTAGCCAATGCCCATAGAACAATATCCAGAGAGCTGTTGAGGACAAGAGGGGGAGTGGGGAGTGGCAGGGAGAGAGAAGAAATCAACAGGCCTCAGGCTAGGGGTGAGATATGTAGATATTTATTTAATATTTTTGGGCAAGATCTATTTGTTTAAAAAAAAACACTTTCAGACAAGAATAAAGAGAGGCAACACATTGCCTGAGCTGATTAGCAACTGCAAGCCTCTTTAAAAGTCGACTACCTATTGCTCCCCCAGTGCCTTGCAAGTACCCACTGTAAATAAAAACTGATGTTATATGGGTTTTATGGCCCTGGGTGGAACTGGAGTGCTGATGTGACCTTCAGATTTTGCCAGTTTGCAGGCAAGACCTTTATGCCAGTGGGACTACTGGATCTTACGGTAATTAGTTGTTCATTGAGCAACCACCACTATACCAGATGACAAAGCCAATATTAGCAACAGCCCAGTGAATGCTTAACAAAGCCTACAATGTGCTACAGATCTGCTCTACTGCTCTTCTCAGTACAACACTAAACCCAAATCAAAACACCGATCACATGCTCAGCTGGCTAAGTGGAAGCAGTTGCAGAATGTGTAATCATTATAAAGAAAATTAGAATGTAAGAACTAGGAGCAGCAGTAAGCCATACAGCCCCTCGAGTCTGTTCCGCCATTCAATAAAATCATTGCTGATCTTCTACCTCAACTCCACTTTCCTGCTCTATCCCTATATCCCAAGATTCCTTTTGTATTCTCAACGACTGAGCAGCCACAGCCCTCTGGGGTAGAGAATTCCAAAGATTCAAAATCCTCCAAGTGAAGAAATTCCTCCTCATCTCAGTCCTAAATGGACAATCCCTTATCCTGACATAATGACCCCTCTGCTTCTCGACTCTACAGTCAGTGGAAAACGCCTCACTCGTTCACTTCAGGACCTATGGCTTAGACATGGAGGGAGAAGCAATCTCAGTTGGCCTATGGAGCGAAAAGGGGGAAAAAAAAGCTTTAGCCTTGTTCCTGACCCTGATCACAACTGGCTCGGCTCAGGATTCAATAGAGCTCAGCTGTGATCCCGTCTTTGGTCAAATAATCTGGCAATAGTCACTGACCATGAATGTGTTTGTTTGGTCAGTGAGTATTGCCAGATTATATGAAAATTGGTTTGGTCAACATTTTTTTGATATTCCGTAGGCTATTGCTTTGATTTGAGTGCGTGGATGAGCATACATACCAATCAAAATGACACGATAGAACAACTCTTACGATTCCAAAAAATACCCAGTGTGTTCAATGACCCTATGACATTTCTGCAGGGTTGCTCGCAGCAGTAACCTGCAGATTAATCTTCAAATCCTGGAGATTTCAGGCCAATCCTGGAGAATTGGCAACCCTACCCGCTATCCATATAGCATGCTGCCATTTCTTAATTGGGCCCATTGACCTCAGTCACCCTCCCTGAAAACCTATTCCTGCTTCTGATCATTCTGTGTGTACTTTACAAAGTATAGGTATTACAAAGTTACAAAGTAGTTACAACACAGAAACAGGTCCATGCCGGTGCTTATGCTCCATACAAGCCTCCTCCCACCCTTCTTCGTCTAACTCCATCAACATATCCTTCCATTCCTTTCTCCCTCGTGTGCTTAGCTAGTTTCCCCTTAAATGCACCTATGCTATTCACCTCAACTACTCCATGTGATAGCGAGTTCTACATTCTCACTATTCTCTAGGTAAAGAAGTTTCTCCTGAAGTAAAAAAGTTCGCCTGAAATAAAGAAGTTTCCCCATCACTGTTTGATATCTGTCCTAAACCTGTTGTTTACAGCCTTGATTCAGTGTTTCACACTGATTAGCTCTGGTGTATTAAGAACATAAGAAACATAAGAAATAGGAACAGAGTAGGCCATTTGACCCCTCGAGCCTGATCCGCCATTTAATAAGATCATGGCTGATCTGATCATGGACGATCTGATCATGGACTCAGTTTCACTTCCTTGTCGGCTCCTCAATATTGTTCTAAGTTTACTTTCTCGGTGCTATTAGCATCTTAAATTTAAACTTTGCACTGCCCTCCAATCCAGTACAGAGAGTGGACCTACTATTTAGTCTGTTAACCTGTTGCTGTTTCTTTCCTTAACAAAAAAAATCAACACTCCAAAACAAAGGTGACTTGTTCATGATATATATGGGTTATAAAGGTCTGTCGAATTACTGCCCACAATAGTTTGCTACAGCTGCTTTGAGTGACAGTGTGATTATGAGCTTGGATCATTCCGCATTACATTATTTACACATTCTTAACAGTTTTCCCACAAATAAAATCCATCAACAAGTGTTATAAAAGCTGCAGTCTTGCAGTATTTTTTTTTGAAATTCGTAGCCAATCGTTCCAATTCTTTGTCAAATCACAAACGCCAGAGGTCACCTTGCACACATCAAGGATCACTCTGCGCCAATGCTCTTAGCCAAAAGGCCTAGAGCCACTGCACCGTTCCTGGAAGTACTGCAATACCAGGTTCGTGCCATGGAGGTGGATGGGTCAGGCCCCCCACACACCTCCGTGCAGGTGGATGGGTCAAGCCACCCCACCCACCTCCTATTTCCAAAAAAGCAAGCATATACCTTCCTGATCCAGGGAGAACCACCTTGGGGTTATGGTGGTTACTACCCGGTCAGGTCAGTTACGCATGATCTTAGCCAAAAGGCGATTACCAGCCTGAAACTACTAGCTGCAGAGTCTGCAGCAAGACCAGAGTTATACTGTAGGTTGCGAATAGCACTCTGCTCACTCACTGTTCAGCGCATACGGCTGACATGCATAAGTAGAGCTCCAGCCTCCAATAGTTAATTTCTAACTTGAAGAAATAACACTTGATAAAGGCCATGTATATTGGTGCTGTACAGACAAGGAGGATCTAGGATTGATCCCCAGCCTATACTGAGTTAGCTTGATCTCAGTCAGATGGGAGTAGGGAAAAATAACTGACCTCATCGCTATCCAGTGATCCCTGCCTTGAGTATGCAGGCACGCCTGTGTATGCATATTGAATCACAACAGGATTAAGCTTCATGACAAAGCCCCAAAAGGTCAAATAGCCTTCTGACTTGCACTCTCGAGCTTCACACCACTTAGGTGAGGTCCTGAGGCACAGCCAGAAACATGGGATTGTAATGCAACATATGTTGCCTCATTCAGGACATGAGGGGAGATAAAACATGTTATTGTTATGCCATTGGCATCACTCACTCACATAGTAGACCCCAGCACACTGGGGCATCAAAAAATAATTTGCTTTCAACACTTCTGTGAAATTAGTTATAGAAATGTTAGGAGTTCAGAAAGAAAAATATGTTAGACTGACAGTCAAGAATCATCCAATCAGATAATGAAGAGCCTGTTCGCTTTGCAATTGGTCATAGGAAGGCAGTGCGCTGTGAGGATCGACATGTCAGGCAACTAATGGGGGCAGCATGGGGATGGGGCAGTTGGCAACCCAGCCAGAGTTGGCAACCCTACGGACCACACAGATGCCTGTATAAATCCCCAACTATCCATTATTGTACACAAAAGGGTTACAGACTCCATGCAAAGACAGACAGCACAAACATCATTTCCAGACATAATGATTCAATTAATTTTTACTTGAGTGGAACATGCAGTAAAGTGCACAAGGGATATGTCTTGACTGTCAAATAGATTACACACTAATACTTCTTATTGTTTCTTATAATTCTCAATTAATACTGCCCTCAGTGAACATAAAACAATTGTGCCTGCATGATAAATTTGATATAGCCCCATTAAGCAGTGCTCAGTTTAGGGAATATATTGCATGATAATGTAACACTGATGGCAGAATGTGGGCTCTCAACAGTACCTTTTACCTCAGATTTCATTTAAATTCAGCACATGGATACAGTGCAAATCAGAAGAAATCTAACTGAAACTAAATTTAAAAACCTCTCACATCCTGATGCAACCCTGAGCACAGTCAAAAACCAGGTTTATTTTGGACTGCTGGTTGTGTTAACAGGTGAATCCAACAACAACTTGCATTTATATAGTACAATGTCCCAAGCTGCTTCACAGGAGCATGATCAAAAACCAATTGACACTGAGCCACAAAAGGAGATATTAGAATCAGGTGACCAAAAGCTTGGACAAAGAGATAGATTTTAAGGAGCATCTTAAAGGAGGGGAGAGAGGTGGAGAGATTTAGGGAGCAAATTCCAGAGCTTAAGGCCGAGGCAGCTGAAGTTACGGCCGCCAATCGTGGAGCAATGAAAATTAGGGATTCACAGGAGGTCAGAATTGGAGGAGTGCAGACTTCTGGGCTGGAGGAGGTTACAGAAATAGGGAGGGGCGAGGCCATGGAGGAATTTGAAAACAGGGATGAGAATTTTTTAATTGAGGTGTTGCCGGTCTGGGAGTCAATGTTAGTCAACAAGCACAGGGTAAACAGGAGTGTGGATGAGCTCAAGTTGACGAAGGATACAAGGTGGGAGGCTGGCCGGTAGAGCATTGGAATACAAATGGAACCAGCTATTTTGACAGGTCTGCCAGCTATGTGTTGAGCACGGACCACTGGCAACAATACGGATACAGTTCTCTAAAAGATTACACTACTGCTACTGCTAGTTCTGTCCATCTCAGCCTGATCTTGCATATCTGCTACCATACAGAGGCAGACCGGGTGCAAATGCCATAGATACAATGTCCGAGTACAACAGTTCGAGGCAACAAGGCAAAAACTGCAAATGCTAGAAACTGAAATAAAAACAGAAAATGCTTCAGATACACTGCAAGGCCATCATCATCTGCATGTTTCACATATGGGTCCTTTGTCAAAACACTTTACAGAGGATCTACACCCAAAAGGTTATAGTGTCTTTTCTCTTTACAGATGCTGACTGACCTGTTGTCTATTTACCTTTGCTTCTTATTTTTCTTTCACCCTCAGTTGATCATTTGAGGAGCAATCTTTCTTAGATATCTGGAGCTTCTTCTGTTCTCTCTCTCTCTCTCTCTCATAAGAACATAAGAATTAGGAGCAGGGGAAGGCCATACGACCCTTTGAGCCTGCTCCGTCATTCAGTAAGATCATGGCTGATCTTCGATCTCAACTCCGCTTTCCCACCCGATTCCCATATCTCTTGATTCCTTAGAGTCCAAAGATCTATCTATCTCAGCCTTGAATATACTTAATGACTCAGCATCCACAGCCCTTTGAGGTAAAAAAAAATTCCAAAAGATTCACAATGCTCTGAGTAAAGAATTTCCTCCTCACCTCAATCTTACATGGCCAATCCCTTATCCTGAGACTATGCCCCCCTAGTTCTGGACTCTGTAGTCATGGGAAACAACCTTTCAGCCTCTACCTTGTCAATTCTCCTCAGATTCTTGTATGTTTCAATGAGATCACCTCACATTCTTCTAAACTCCAGGGAATATAGGCCCAATCTCTCTTTGTGTATAAAGTTGAACAAAAAAAACTCTTGTTAAATTGGGGCATTTATGATGTGGGCTCACGATTTGGAAAATCATCTCTAAATCACTAGTCTCTTAAATCACTTGTGAAATCTGCAGCCATTAAAGTGCCCAACAAATGGATGTGGTTGACAAACTGTGGCCAAAGCGTGTATTATAAAGAATGACAAGCGGGGAAAATGATGCCTCAGGCTACACAAATGATCTAAATGTGATCATTATCCTTGGCGTTAAGACATTTCTACCCATTGAGAATGATTTTTGCAACCACCTGGGGTGCAACTGAGTGCAGATACCAGGCAATCAAGCTGGCTGATACATTAACACATGCTCCAAGGCCACATTTATAGAATAATTGCCATCTTCTAATGGTTAGAATGAATATTCCAGCAAGTTTTATGCTAGAATGACAGGGACCTCAAGCTCATTAAAGCAGAGTTGCACTTAGTGCTTTATTCAGATCCCAGTCCCCTAATTGCAGTGGCAATGACAGTTCATATCTGGGTATTGGCTCATCACTACTCTGACCCTGGTTTCTAACACGGCCAATGAATTGCATCAAAATACGTGGCCACCCACACAGTTTTTCAACTGGGCACTTGGTTTTGGGGGTGGGCACTCTGGTTTTGGGGGCAGGCAGTGGAACAGCTGCAAAGTAAAAGTCTAGTTTTTTTAGTCCCTACATTTAAAAGAAAGTACTCTGCTTATACGCGAGTGGGTCGGCCTTCAACTCCATGCCTGGCTCGAGAGAACCTTAGACAGCCCTCCTCTCCTCTGCCGTGTGAGAATTTGGACTGGGCAAAAGATGGTTGCCCTGCATCAAAACCCTGGCAAATCATCGGCGCACAGTCGCTGAAATCCTGACCTTTTAAAATAAAACAAAATGGAAAAATAATTGTCTGCTGGAACGTGAAACGGAACAGGTTTCGCAGCCAGCAACATCTGTATTAGGGACTGAACAGTGATGTATGAAGGTGTCAATGCTCGTTAAACGGATAGTAAGACATATTTATTACTCCCAGCCCTCCGTTCTTCAAGTGTGTCTGATAGTGCAGCTGCTGATAGCAGCATCTTTTACACTTCATGAAGCCTGGAGACATTTAGTGTAGTCTGTGTAAAACTGTCATTAGGAAGGAGGAAAAATAAGCATGATTAATATTTGAACACTGCTCCTGACACCAGGCTTTCATTTAGCTGGCTCTGTCAAGGCACCACTTGATTCTTTTGTGAGGTGATAAATATTAATTATTCGCTATTGTTGTGACTTTCCACACGGTTAGGATTCTCAGAGATCCTGGATGCAGAAAATTAATTTTTATGTCAATCTGCCAACATGAAGGAAGCAATGTTATCAATCACAGAACACAGCTACCATTTTATTAGATGGCAGCTTGTCCATTTTTCTTAAATGCTTAACTAGGAAAGTAATTCAGTCCCTGACTTCCAGGTCTGTGAAACTTGAAATGTCAAGTAGTTTCCAATAAAGATAGACCTTGCATTTTTTAGTGCCTTTCATGTCCTCAGATTGTTGTTAAAGTCTTTCATAGCTGATGAGTTATTTTTAAACGAACAAACGAACTTGCATTTTTATTGTGCTTTTCATGATCTCAGATCGTCCCAAAGCACTTTACAGCCAATGAAGTACTTTTAAAGTGTAGTCACTGTTGTAATGTAGGAAACGTGTTAAAAAGTCAAGGATGTAGATCAAAAATAGATGTTTAAAAGTATTTCGATTAAAAGTCTAAAATGTAAGTTTTAAAAGTTCTCCCAAATTGTTTAAAAAGTTTAAAAGTTGATTAAAAGTTTAAAAATTAATTAAAAGTTGGTTAGAGTTTAAGACGTTGGGTTGAATGCTGCCGCCGCGGTCCCTTCGGCTAGTTCCACGTCCCCGGAGTCCCTTCGGCTGGTTCCACGTTCTCCCAATCTGTCAGCACAATGAACACCTGGTGCGTGACCACAGGGACAGGCGTGGGTAGGTGTGGAGTCCTTTCGGCCGGGGTGGCCTGGGACCGGTGTGGAGTCCCTTCGACCTGGGACAGAAGCGGCAGGCGCGGGGTCCCTTCGGCAACTGCAAAGCAACGTTTATTTGTTACCCGCTGGGGCTGCTCAGGACCCGCTATATGTTGTCCTGCTGGGGCTGCTGAGGGCCTTACGGGGCACAACAGGCATGATCTTTGCAGCGCAGCAGTTGCAGGAAAAATGCAAGGAGCAGCGCCAGCCCTTATACATGGCCTTTTTCGATCTTACAAAGGCCTTTGACACTGTCAACCATGAGGGTCTATGGAGCATCCTCCTCCGCTTCGGATGCCCCCAAAAATTTGTCAACATCCTTCGCCTGCTTCACGATGACATGCAGGCCGTGATCCTTACCAACGGATCCATTACAGACCCAATCCACATCCAAACCGGGGTCAAACAGGGCTGCATCATCGCTCCAACCCTCTTCTCAATCTTCCTCGCCGCCATGCTCCACCTCACAATCAACAAGCTCCCCGCTGCAGTCGAACTAAACTACAGAACCAGTGGAAAGCTGTTTAACCTGCGCCGCCTCCAGGCCAGGTCCAAGATCACCCCAACCTCTGTCATTGATGAGCAGTATGCAGACAACGCCTGCGTCTGTGCACAGAGGCTGAACTCCAGGATGTAGTCAATGTATTCACTGAGGTATGTGAAAGCATGGGTCTTACACTTAACATCCGTAAGACAAAGGTCCTCCACTAGCCTGTCACCGCCGCACAGCACTGCCCTCCAATCAAGATCCACGGCGCAACCCTGGACAACATGGACCATTTCCCATATCTCGGGAGCCTCTTATCAACAAAGGCAGACATTGATGCGGAGATTCAGCATCGCCTCCAGTGCGCCAGTGCAGCCTTCGGCCGTCTGAGGAAAAAAAATGTTTGAAGACCAGGCCCTCAAATCTACCACCAAGCTCATGGTCTACAGGGCTGTAGTAATACCCGCCCTCCTGTATGGATCTGAGGCATGGACAATATATAGAAGGCACCTCAAGTCGCTGGAGATATCTCACCAACGATGTCTCCGCAAGATCCTGCAAATCCCCTGGGAGGACAGGTGCACCAACATCAATGTCCTCAACCAGGCTAACATCCCCAGTATTGAAGCACTGACCACACTCGATCAGCTTCGCTGGGCAGGCCACATAGTTCGCATGCCAGATGAGAGACTCCCTAAGCAAATGCTTTATGCGGAGCTCCTTCATGGTAAACAAGCCAAAGGAGGACAGCGGAAACGTTATAAGGATACCCTCAAAGCCTCCCTGGTAAAGCGCGACATCACCACTGACACCTGGGAGACCCTGGCTGAAGACCGTCCGAGGTGGAGAAAGTACATCCGGGAGGGCGTTGAGCTCTTCAAGTCTCAACGCAAAGAGCATGAAGAGGCCAAGCGCAGGCAGTGGAAGGAGCGCGCGGCAAACCAGCCTCACTGACCCCTTCCCTCGACGAAAGTCTGTCCCACCTGTAACAGGGTCTGTGGCTCTCGTATCGAACTGTTCAGCCATCAAATAACTCACTTTGGGAGTGGAAGCAAGTCCTCCTCGATTCCGAGGGACTGCCTATGATGATGTAGGAAACATGGCAGCCAATTTGCGCGTAACAAGATCCCACAAACAGCAATGAGATAATGACGGGAAAATCTGTTTTAGGTGTTGGGTGAGGGATAAATATTGGCCAGGATATGGGGAAAACTTCACTGCTATTCTTCAAATAGTATGGTGGGATCTTAAAGGTGGTCACTGGTTTTGCAGGCAAACACAGAAGCCAATTGACACACAGAGGGGTCCTATAAACAGCAATTAGATAAATGACCTGGCAACCTATTTTGGTGTTATTAGCTGAGGGTTAAATGTTGACCAGGACACCGGGAAAACTCCCCTGCTCTTCTTCAAATAGTACCATGGGATCTTTTCCATCCATCTAGACAGCCAGTTAGGGCCTCGGTTTAAAATCGCATCCGAAGTGAAACCTTAGATTTAGGTGCTGAAGTCCTGGAGTGAGACTTGAACCCACGACCTTTTGATTGAAGGTTAAGCATGCTGTCAACTGAGCCTTGCTGACACCATAGTCATTAAAGCCACTATTTGTGTGAAGATTACAGGAAATATTAAAAATGCCATTTCAATGGCTATTCTGATGCCTCGGTGGGTAACTTTTTTTTTGCATCACGAACATACGAAATTGATGGGCAAGAAAAGACCAGCTGGTCCATCAAGCCTGCCCCACACTCCTGACAGCTGGAGTGTTATGACTAAACACTTAAACGCTGCAGATGCTGGAAATCTGAAATAAGAGAAAATGCTGGAAATAACATTTCATATTTCATATCGATGACATTTTGTCAGAACGGGAGAGACGGGATTTCCCTTTTGTCATTTAATCACTCCTGTCGTTCATCATACCAGACCTTCCCTTTTATTCATTCCTGCCCTCCCCCCTTTCCCTGACTCTGTACTTGTTTAAAACTAGTACATCTCTAACCATTTTCCAGTTCTGACGAAAGGCCATCGAGGTGAAACATTAACTCTGTTTCTCTCTCTATAGATGCTGCCTGACCTGCTGAATACTTCCATCATTTTCTGTTTTTATGACTAAACACATTTTCTTTCTCCTCACAGTGGAAGAACGCAGCACCAATAAGGGAAAAAATATTTTGGAAATTTCCTCGCCCACCCTCTCAGGCTATCGAAACTAGTACAGGAAATCACATGGACCTTGGAACAGTGTCAAACAGACCAGCTTGGTCCCAGATGTAATCTGGATCAGGTTTTATAAATTCTGGAAACTTTGCTGCACATGAACATATAGACTTTCATTTATTCAATAGTTTGGCTGTCTAATGCTGTTAACTTGTCAGGTAGCTAAGGAGTCTAATCCTAAATTAATCTCACCAATTTATATCAATCTCATACACACTGATCTCACCTGTCAAATTATATTCAGTAAACCAGTTACTGCTGAATTAACATGACATAATTGCACAGTCTTTCTAACCTTCATTATTCATTCTGTCAGTTAACCCTCTCTGCTAAACAATTTCCATACTCAAGATCTAAGTTTAAATGCTGCTAATTCTGATGCTGATGTTAATAAAGAAATGTTAGTTCATGACTTTATGGTCTGGCTTCTTCTTCTTTGATAATTTGGCGCAGGTTAATTAATTCACTCAGTATCCGAATGGGAGGCTGCAGTATAAATGCCAATATAATTCAAACTGGTTTCTGTAGAATGGGTTGGCAAGCCAAATATAGGCATCATTAACTCCTAAACTTCGACTGGGTGGTAAAATTCAGACGGCTCCTTGCTGAGGAGTTAAGGATTCATCAGGCACCTTTGATAAATATTTTCATCAGGGTATCAATCCCATTCTTGCATCACTTAAAGATGGCCCTGCACCAAGAAAGCATCAGCAAATTGCATGTAAATCATGGAGTTGAGACAGTAATTACAAACTATTTGCAGCACAGAAACAGGCCATTCAACCCAAAAAAGTCCATGCCAGTGTTTATATTCCACACAAGACTCCTCTCACCCCATAGCATCCATGCTATTCGCCTCAACTACTCCCTGTGGTAGCGGGTAGCACATTCTAATCACTCTGATTAAACAAGTTTCTCCTTAGTTCCCTATTGGATTTATTAGTATATATCTCAAGGCTGCATTAGAGAGAGCAGCGTGCAGCGGCCCGGCCCGGAAATTGGTGCGGTCCCGGCCTGCAAGACCATCAGCAGGCCGGGGCCATCAGAGGGAGCAGCGTGCGGTGGCATACCACTGCAGGAGGGCGACGGTTTAGAAGTCAGGTCGCTGATTGCAGTGCGGGTAGGCACGGCAGGAGGGGCGAAGGAGCGGCAAGAGTTTGAAGATGGAAGTGACCGGGACCCAGGAGAGGTGCGAGTCTGGGGCCCAGAAGAGGCGAGAGGCGAGGGTCCAGGGACAGCACGGACCAGCCCACACTGTGATATGTGTGTGCACTAGGTCCGTGCAACAGAGCAGGTCTCCAGTCGTCATGGTTATTCCTTGCCACTGGAATCAAGCCCGTGTGGTGGCTGATGTGCAACGGCTTCCACATGTTAAAAAAATCCACGCACAGGCATCTCCCACCCTTCGGGATGTAGTTCGGGATCTGGAATATTCGATCCTTCATTGAAACACCTGTGAACTCATCCCTTTTTGGTGTGGACGCAAGTCATCTTCGCTTCGAGGGGCTGCCTATAATGAAATAAAATCTTATACTTATGGCTCCTAGTTCTGGTTTCGTCTGCAAGTAGAAACATCTTCTTTACGTCTACCCTATCAAACCCTTTCATAATCTTGAAGACCTCTATCAGGTCATCCCTCAGTCTTCTCTTTTCGAGTGAAAAGAGCCCCTGCTCTAATGACGGACAGTCTGCTTCTGCTCTGCTTCAAATGACAATGGTTCCCCTTGAAGGAAGGAAGTGGAAGTACAAGCATGTCACGATCTCTGCAGCGATTATACTTCTGGAAAATTCTTAGATGGGCTATCTTGATATAACAGCTTTTTTTCAAATGATTGCACTATTAAAACGTAATTACTGCAGAGGTCTCAATGGACCAAAACCTCTCATTATCTACAGTTTAACTGCTCACCTCTCACGCAAGCTGTAATGAAACTGAGTCGCCACCCATAGGATGTGTGGCCTTTAATCTTCCATCAGAATAAACAGAAAGCAATTTTACATTCGTCATGTGGCACTGGGGCTGCAACATTCAATAGGAAACACGTGACCCCTGCTCACCCCCCTCCTCCATATGGTGTGCCTCTGGCTCGAGTTGAAGCACCAACAGGAAAGAGGCCTTTGCTTTCCATGCTGCTGCCAGTCTCTTGGGACCAACGTAAAATCGGTCTTTGGCACAGTTGGAGGCACAGAGTTCCTCTGCTTTATATTCTAACTCGGGCTATATGTTTTTCGGAGTCTGTAGCGGTCTGGTGGGGGAGGGGCATCATGAAACTCATTAATAAATTTTAACAAGTTTTAAGAAGCCACACATTTTCCCCAAGCTTTACAGAACTTCACTAACCTTATGTAACAAATACAATCTGTGAAAATTATACAAGGGTAGAAATTAGTATGCGTTGTGAATATTTGCAGGCAAACATGGGCACCAAGCACTCCAATTTAGCAATGGGATGACATGCACCCAATCTGTGCAGGCGTTGGACCTCACAAATTTAGCGGTGCAGTCATCAGGCATACGTCCTCTTGAATATGTTTATTAGAGGACCTAACGCCCCATTGAAGAAAACCTTTATAAAATGATTTATCGATGAGTGAGACAGGAGTCGAGACTGTCCAACACAGGATTCTTCAGTCATTACCAAGAAGTAAGTTGTGAAAATTAAGAGAGAAAACTCTTCTGGTGGCGTCAGTAGCAGGAAGAGTGCTCCTCTGACTTTGCATGCATCGCCACTGCTGTCGTCCGCTTCAAGCTGAGGTTGTTCTCCTTAGAGCAGAGAAGGCTAAGAGGAGATTTGATAGCGGTGTTTAAAATCAAGAAGGGCTTAGATAGAGTAAATAAAGAGAAACAGTTTCCAATAGCTGATGGGTCGATAGCGAGAGGTCACAAATTTAAGGTGATTGGCAAAAGAACCAGAGGCGACATGAGGAAAAACTTTTTTACGCAATGGGTAGTTCGGGTGGTGGATACAGATTCAATAGCAGACTTCAAAAGGAAATTGGATAAATACTAGAAGGAAAAAAACATTGCAGGGATATGGGGAAAAAGCAGGGGACCGGGACTAACTGGATTGCTCTCGAAAAAGCTGGCGCAGACTCGATGGGCCGAATGGCCTCCTCTATGCTGAATTATTCTATGATTTCCTCCTAGGACTTACCCGAGGGCTGCCGACGACAAGGCAGACAGCCATAAATTATTTTCTTCCCCGTTAGGTGAGCTGTTGGAGGACACTTTTTGTGACAACTTGTCATGGGCAAATTGGCTCCCATGTTCGCTACATTACGACAGTGCCTACACTTCAAAAGTTCTTAATTGGCTGTCAAGCACTTTGGGACATGCCTCACTCTGGAGTTACAATAAATGGGACTAAGGTCATAACAGTTCAAGTACAATACCAGACCTCGTGGAGTCATTCATAAGAGTATTAAAGACATAACAACTGGCGACGAGATTATGAACTTTCACGCAAAAATGACGACCGTTGGTGCATTATAAAAGTTCTCAGATGGTGAAGATTGGGAAGCCTTTACAGAGCGGCTCGACCAATATTTTGTCGCAAACGACCTGGTAGATGATGATCCGGCCACACTGGCGACAAGCGTAGAGCTATCCTGTTGACCAGTTGCGGGCCCGCGGTCTACGGCCTTCTCAGGGACTTGCTTGCACCAGAGAAAACAACGGCCAAGTTATACGAGGAGCTGAAAGTGCTAATTCGGAACCAACTCAAACCGAAGGAGAGCATCCTCACGGCCAGGCATCAACTTTATACACACCGCCACCCCGAGGATCAGGAAATTGCGAAGTACGCTGCCGACCTCAGGAGGCTGGCAGGACCGCGTGAATTCGGCGCATCCCTTGCCAATGCGATGCGGGATGTCTTCGGAATTGGCATCGGTCATGAGGCCCTTCTTCACAGGCTACTGTCTGCCGAAACCACAGTCACTCTGCAGAAGGCCATCTGCATCAGCCAGGCGTTCATGACCTCAAGCTGCAACTCCAGTCAGATGATGGCTCACTCTCAGGACTCAAACCCGGCAAGTACTGTAAATAGAATGGTGCCTTTCTCAGGCAGAACTGTTGAACGCAAATCTGCCCAGGGCAGAGTGTACAGGCCCCCGAGTCCTTTAACTCAGAGTACGCCGAGGGGTCCAAACGTAAGTCGAGTAGCACCATGCTAGCGTTGCGGAGGTAATCACAAGGTTCATCAGTATCGGTTCAGAGACTATGTGTGCAAAGGCTGCAGCACAAATGGCCACCTCCAGCAAATGTGCAAAAGAGCTGTGACTCACCACGTGGAAGAGGAGGCAGCAGATAGCTATGAATCCAGCACGGATTACGGGGAGATGGCTAGAGAGGCAGCATAGTCCTAGGACGAAGTGTATGGAGTATATACCTGCACCACAGATTGTCCTCCAGTGATAATGGAAGTCGAGATAAATAGCATTCCAGTCTTCATGGAAGTGGACACGGGGCGAGTCAGTCAGTAATGAGCCAGGAAGCCTTTGAGAGACTATGGAACGATCAAGCTGAATGACCCAAACTAGTCCCGGTTCAAGCAAAGCTGCGCACCTACACCAAGGAACTGATATCAGTTGTTGGTAGTGCAGATGCAAGTGTATCCCATGATGGCCCAGTGCACAATTTACCATTGTGGATTGTTTCAGGAAATGGACCAATGCTACTTGGAAGACGATGAATGGGGAAGATTCATTGGAACTGGGAAGACTTCATCCCTCCAGCGATCGACGTCCCTGTGCTCAGAGGCAGAGCAAGACCCCACCTTTGGTTGGACCAGGCACCGGAGAGCAGATCCGCGCAGCCCCTGAGGCACAGACCGCACACCACGACTGCGTGGTGATGATCCGGCCAAGACGACCCGAATGCACCTTCCCGGTTTCAGTGGCAGGACTCCTGGGGAGGAAGATTGGATCCAAGGGCGCCTTCCCAGCTTCAGTGGCAGAATCCCTGGGAAAGAAGATCGCAGCCGTCGACATCATGGACAGGGAAAAGATGGCGTACAAACCACGAGGTGCAGCGCTAATGGAGCAACGACACGTGGCTCCACGCAAGGAAGACGACTGGGGTAAAAGTAGGAAGGCCATTTTAAAGGAGGCCAGCAACCCGCCATTTTTGAATGAACTGCTTGAAATTGGTAACCAATGTAAAAGTCCAGCTGTAACGAACAAAATGTTGTTGAGTGATGTCGGGTGCAAATTGCAATCAGCCAATGTAGCGGGCGAACACCTAACGGTCGTATACAGGTCCAGCAGGCTACCCAATGCTGTAGCCTGTGTCCCCGGGACCAGAACGATGCATCATAAAGTGACCCCACAGCTGACAGAAGTAGACAAGCCACAGAGTAAACGATCCCGAGAGCAGAGGCACCGGTAGCGATACCCTGCCTCAGATCGGTTTAACATTGCAGGCACCCGATGGCATAAACCGCCATGGGCCAGAAACAGTAAACTGTGCGTATGCTCGCAGTCGGCTACCGTCGCCCACCACCCGGGTGGAAAAGGCCCAGCCCACAAACCCACTCGCCACCCTGCAATGTCCAAGAGCGAAGGGTCACCCGCAAAAGCTCCTCCGAACAGGACCTGGACCAGCCAGGATCCCAAACTAGAGAGCGCTCACAATGGTGCCCTCAAGAAAAGCGAGTCAGCAGTCCCCTGCGAACTGCTAGACAAGACGAGGTAGCCTCACCGTCGCTTAGACGAAACGCTCACTCGCTCAGACCCTCCAATGGTCAACCAGGAAGAGCAAAGCCCAGGTCACCGTCAATGTATGAGTCAATTTGCATTAAAGACTTGGGGGGAAGTGATGTTATGTATGTAGACCATGTATACTAACTGTATAGTCACATAAGGTGTGCCACCAGAGGGCACTGAGATGGGAGACCTGAGGGTCACCTGCATAGGTGTGCAGGGCCCAGTATAAAAGGCTGCCCACCATGCTTGTGCCTCACTCTGGAGTTATAATAAATGGGACTAAGGTCACAACAGCTCAAGTACAATACTAGACCTTGTGGAGTCATTCATAAGATTATTATAGACATAACACTTTATATTGGGATTTTCCAAATAAGTATCACGAAGAGAAGCAGGACGGATTTCACAAAAAATGTCTTTGCTTGGAGGATTGTTGGTGTGTGCTTGACCACAGGAATGTCTGAGACAGAAACCGGTGCATCTTTTAAAGGAAATTTGAATGAATCTTTAAAGCAGAGGAAAATAAGAGCTATGGGGAGAAAGTAGTGGTGAACAGTTGTTTTTAGGACTGGAGGAGGGTATACAGTGGTGTTCCCTAGGGGTCGGTACTGGGATTACTGCTTTTCTTGATATATATGACTTGGACTTGGGTGTGCAGGGCACAATTTCAAAATTCGCAGATGACACAAATCATGGAAGTATAGTCAACAGTGGGGATGATAGTGATAGACTTCAAGAGGACATAGACAGGCTGGTGAAATGGGTGGACATGTAGCAGATGAAATTTAACATGGAAAAGTACGAAGTGGTAGGACTTTTGATAGGAGGAACAAGAGGCGGAAATATAAACTAAAAGGTACAATCCTAAAGGAGGTGCATGAACAGAGAGAGCTCGAGGTATATGTGCACAAATCATTGAAGGTGGCAGGGCAGTTTAAAAAGCATACGGGATCCTGGGCTTCATAAATAGAGTACAAAAGCAAGCAAGTTATGATGAACCTATAGAAAACACTGGTTTGGCCTTAACTGGAGTATTGTGTCCAATTCTGGGCACTGCACTTTAGGAAGGATGTGAAGGTGGGTGCAGAAAAGATTTAAGAGAAGGGATGAGGAACTTCAGTTACGTAGATAGACTAAAGAAGCTGGGGTTGTTCTCCTTGGAGCAGAGAAGGTTGAGAGGAGATTAGATAGAGGTATTCAAAATCATGATGGGAATAGACAGAGAAGATAGAGAGAAACTGTTCTCATCGGTGGACATGCCGAGCACCAGAGGACACAGATTTAAGGTGATTGGCAAAAGAACCAAAGGCGACATGAGGGAAAACTTTTTTACGCAGCGTGTTTTTAGGATCTGGAATGCACTGCTTGAAAAGGTGGTGGAGGCAGACTCAATTGTGGCTTTCAAAAGGGAATTGAGTAAGTACCTGAAGGAAAAAAAATTGCAGGGCTACGGGGAAAGGGCAGGGGAGTCGGATTAGCTGAAGTGCTCTTGTAGAGAGCATGGGCTCAACAGGCTGAATGGCCTCCTTCTGTGCTGTAACCATTCTATGATTATATGGTCTGCAGCTTTTAGGTTATGGCACTTCAAGTGCATATCTAAGTATTCTTTAATTACGATGAGGGTTTCTGCCTCTACCACCCTTTCAGGCAATGAGTTCCAGACCCCTGCCACCCTTCTGGGTGAAAAGATTTTGCTTCCACGCCCCTCTAATCCTTCTAGCAATGACTTTAAACCTTTGGCCCCTGCTAAGAGAAATAAGTCCTTCCTATCCACTCTATCTAGAGCCCTCATAATTTTATAAACCTCAATTAAATCTCCCCTCAGCCGCCTCTATCCAAAGAAAAGAACCCCAGCCTATCCAATCTTTCCTCATAGCTAAAATTCTCCAGTCCTGGCAACATCCCTGTAAAAATCCTCTGTACACTCTCTAGTGCAATCACATTTTTCCTGTAATGTGGTGACCAGACCTGTATGCAGTAGTCCAGCTGTGGCCTAGCGAATGTTTTATACAGTTCTAGCATAACCTCCCTGTTCTCAAATTCTGCACCACAGCTAATGAAGGAAAGTATTCCCTATGCCTTCTTAACCACCTTATCTATCTGGCCTGCTATCTTCAGGGATCTGTGGACATGCCCTCCAAGGTCCCTCTGTTCCTTTACACTTCTCAGTATCATACCGTTTATTGTGTGTTCCATTGCCTTGTTAGCCCTCCCCAAATGCATTACCTCACACTTCTCCGGATTGAATTCCATTTGCCACTTTCTGCCCACCTTACCAATCCATTGATATCTTCCTGCAGTCTACACTGAAGTCTTAATCATTGATGTATACCACATAAAGCAAGGGACCTAGTATTGAGCCCTGCAGAACCCCACTGGAATCAGCTTTCCAGTCACAAAAACACTTGTCGACCATTATCCTTTGCTTCGTGCCACTGAGTCAATTTTGGATCCAACTTGCCACTTTCCCTTGGATTCCATGGGCTTTTACTTTTCTGAACAGTCTGCCATATGGCTTCTTGTCAAAAGCCTTGCTAAAATTGATGTAGACTACATCAAACGTGCTACCCTCATCGATCCTCCTTGTTACCTCTTCAAAATATTCAATCTAGTTAATCAGACACTACCTTTCCTGAACAAATCCATGCCAACTGTCCTTGATTAATCCATGCCTTTCTAAATTGTGATTAATACTAACCCTCAGAATTTTTTCCAATAATTTGCCCACCACCGAGTTTAGGCTGATTGATCTGTAATTACTCGGTCTATCCCTTTCTCCCTTTTTAAACGGATATAAAAGGGGTCAGAGGGTCTAGTAAGGAGGAGGAACTGAGGGAAATCCTTATTAGTCGGGAAATTGTGTTGGGGAAATTGATGGGATTGAAGGCCGATAAATCCCCAGGGCCTGATGGACTGCATCCCAGAGTACTTAAGGAGGTGGCCTTGGAAATAGTGGATGCATTGACAGTCATTTTCCATTTTCCAACATTCCACTGACTCTGGATCAGTTCCTATGGAGTGGAGGATAGCCAATGTAACCCCACTTTTTAAAAAAGGAGGGAGAGAGATAACAGGGAATTATTGACCGGTCAGCCTGACATCGGTAGTGGGTAAAATGATGGAATCAATTATTAAGGATGTCATAGCAGTGCATTTGGAAAGAGGTGATATGATAGGTCCAAGTCAGCATGGATTTGTGAAAGGGAAATCATGCTTGACAAATCTTCTGGAATTTTTTGAAGATGTTTCCAGTAGAGTGGACAAAGGAGAACCAGTTGACGTGGTATATTTGGACTTTCAGAAGGCTTTCGAAAAGGTCCCACACAAAGTTAAAGCACATGGGATTGGGGGTAGTGTGCTGACATGGATTGAGAACTGGTTGTCAGACAGGAAGCAAAGAGTAGGAGTAAATGGGGACTTTTCAGAATGGCAGGCAGTGACTAGTGGGGTACCGCAAGGTTCTGTGCTGGGGCCCCAGCTGTTTACACTGTACATTAATGATTTAGACGAGGGGATTAAATGTAGGATCTCCAAATTTGCGTATGACACTAAGTTGGGTGGCAATGTGAGCTGCGAGGAGGATGCTATGAGGCTGCAGAGCGACTTGGATAGGTTAGGTGAGTGGGCAAATGCATGGCAGATGAAGTATAATGTGGATAAATGTGAGGTTATCCACTTTGGTGGTAAAAACAGAGAGACAGACTATTATCTGAATGGTGACAGATTAGGAAAAGGGGAGGTGCAAAGAGACCTGGGTGTCATGGTACATCAGTCATTGAAGGTTGGCATGCAGGTTCAGCAGGCGGTTAAGAAAGCAAATGGCATGTTGGCCTTCATAGCAAGGGGATTTGAGTACAGGGGCAGGGAGGTGTTGCTACAGTTGTACAGGGCCACACCTGGAGTATTGTGTACAGTTTTGGTCTCCTAACCTGAGGAAGGACATTCTTGCTATTGAGGGAGTGCAGCGAAGGTTCACCAGACTGATTCCCGGGATGGCGGGACTGACCTATCATGAAAGACTGGATCAACTGGGCTTGTATTCACTGGAGTTCAGAGGAATGAGAGGGGACCTCATAGAAACTTTTAAAATTCTGACGGGGTTAGACAGGTTAGATGGAGGAAGAATGTTCCCAATGTTGGGGAAGTCCAGAACCAGGGGACACAGTCTAAGGATAAGGGGTAAGCCATTTAGGACCGAGATGAGGAGGAATTTCTTCACCCAGAGAGTGGTGAACCTGTGGAATTCTCTACCACAGAAAGTTGTTGAGGCCAATTCACCAAATATATTCAAAAAGGAGTTAGATGAAGTCCTTACTACTCGGGGGATCAAGGGGTATGGTGAGAAAGCAGGAATGGGGTACTGAAGTTGCATGTTCAGCCATGAACTCATTGAATGGCGGTGCAGGCTAGAAGGGCCGAATGGCCTACTCCTGCACCTATTTTCTATGTTTCTATTTTTCTATGATACAACATTAGCATTCCTCCAGTGCTGCCTGTAGCCAGAGAGGATTGGAAAATGATTGTCAGAATCTCTGCTATTTCCTCCCTTGCTTTTCTTAACAACCTGGGATACATTTCATCTCGGCCTGGCGATTTATCTACTTTCAAAGATGATAAACCCTTACTATTTCTTCTCACACTATGTTTATCTCATCTAATATTTCCACACTCCTCTCCAACTACAATGGCTGATTCATCCCACTCTTTTGGGAAGATAGATGCAAAGTATTCATTAAGAACCATATTCATGTCTTCCGCCTCCACACACAAGTTACCTTTTGGTTTCTATTAGGCCCTACTCTTTCCTTAGTTATCCTCTTGCTCTTTATGTATTTATAAAACATCAGTGGGTTTTCCTTGATTTTATTTGCTAATATTTTTTCATGCCCTTTCTTTGCTTTCCTAATTTCCTTTTAAATTTCGCCCTGCACTTTCAAAAATCCTTTAGACTTTCTGCAGTATTGAGCTGTCAGTATCTGGAAGGATGTTCACTTTGTGGCCCATCAACCGCATGTGGCCCCAAAGCCCAGACTGCGTCATCCTATCTGCGCTTCTATTTCATAGTTTGTCCTGCTTGAAAATATGAGTGCCTGGAAATTTGGAATGGGCAGTTCTTAGTGTTGTTTCATTAGTGGATAAATCTTAAACCAGAACATTAAGATCAGTTAGCATCAATGACATGAGATAGATACAAGTTAATGGGAAGATAGATTTAAAGTTTATAGGCTGCAATCTGGCACGAAGACTAGCTAGCACCAAGCCGCGATTATAAAAATGAGGGCTCGAGTATTGTAGCTCGATCTCCACAACCTCTCCCATTGCTCGCTGCCTCCCTACACCCTGATAGTGTACTGGGCTCACACAAGGAGGGACATTTAAGTATGGTATCAGATGGCTCTCAATACTCATGGGAACTATACCCTAGTGACAATTACCAGCTCCACGTCAGAAGAGGAAAAAAGGTGAGGAAATTGGAGGGGAGAAGAAAACTTTTATCTTTCTATGTCAGCTTTTTGAACAGTGAAGCTTTGAAGGTACAGTATTGTTAACAAACACAGACAAAACAGCTTTAGTGAAATGATATAATGTGGAATTGGGGAAAGACACGTATACAAAACTAGAGGAGATTTCCTAATGTGTAGATCTGCTAAATCAACAGAGACAATATGATCACATTACATTTTCAACCTTTTGTATGCAACTCCTCCGGCTCCCTTTGGCTTGTTAACCTTGGTACTGCTGGCTCCTTGGGGCATTTCATTTTTGTTTAATCTTGTTCTGGATTAGTTTCAGTCATCATTTTGTTGGGTGTGTGTTCAAACAAGTAACGTCTATTTGTAACAGTTTATTAAACATGGTGTGAAGTCTTTATCTGGTTAGTCCCAGTGGCTAAAGCCTTTGGCAGTTTTTAATCTTTTAGTGATGCACATGCATTTCATTTTCATGATCTGTTACTGTGGGCATTGAACTATTGGAGTTATTTGGTAAAGGCCGTATGAACAGTATATGGTTTCCCTCTATAGCCATTGCTCATTCTGGGACCAGTACCCTCCATAGGTTCTAGTCTCTATACAGGTGGAGTGCATCAACTACTGATGTTACACCTGCCCTGTCTGTTACGTCCTCTAGCCAAGTTCTTCTTTGCCTTCCTCATGAACTATTACATAAACTTTTTCAGATAGTAACAACTTGTGACATATTACGCATCATAACTGATCACTTCGCTCTTTTCCTGTACATGTTCGAGGACTCGTTCATTAATCATTCTTCTTTTCCAACTATGCAACGCAATAATCTTTATCCTGCTCCCCTCTTCATGTTTCCCCCTCATCCGCTTCCCATGTCAGCCGCGGCTCAGTTGGCAGCACTCTCGTCTCTGAGTCAGAAGGCTGTGGGTTCAAGTTCCACTCCAGGGACTTGAGCACAAATCTAGCCTGACACTCCAGTGCAGTACTGAGGGAATGCTGCACTGTTGGAAGTGCAGTATTTCAGATGGGACGTTAAACTGAGGCCCTATCTGCTCTCTCACCTGGACGTAAAAGATCCCATGGCACTATTTTGAAGAAGAGCAGGGTAGCTATCTCTAGTATCCTGGTCAATGTTTATCCCTCAATCAACATCACTAAAAGACAGATTATCTGGTCATTATCACCTTGCTGTTTGTGAGAGCTTGCTGTGCGCAAAATGGCTGCCACATTTCCTACATTACAACAGTGACTTCACTTTAAAAGTACAATTGGCTGTAAAGTGCTTTGGGATGTCCTGAGGTTGTGAAAGGTGCTATAAATGCAAGTCTTTCTTTTAACTGCAGTTCAAACTAATACCACCTCACCTATTGAGATCAGGGCTCAAACTTGGTACTTTGTAGCCTCATGACTTGGTGCCATGCTAGGCAGGGCCACTGGCGGGACTTCTATGTCTGTTTTTTTTTCATTCGTTCCTGGGATGTGGGCATCGCTGGCGAGGCCAGCATTTATTGCCCATCCCTAATTTCCCTTGAGTAGGTGGCAATGAGCCACCTTCTTGAACGGTTGCAGTCCATGTAGTGAAGGTACTCGCATAGTGCTGTAAGGGAGGGAGTTCCAGGATTTTGACCCAGTGACGATGAACGAACAGCGGTACATTTCCAAGTCAGAATGGTGTGTAACTTGGGAGGGGAACTTGCAGGTGGTGGTGTTCCCATGTGCCTGCTAGCCCTTTGTCCTTCTAGGTGGTAGAGGTCGTGGGTTTGGGAGATGCTATTGAAGAAGCCTTGGTGAGTTGCTGCAGTGCATCTTGTAGATGGTACACACTGCAGCCACGGTGCGCTGGTGATGGAGGCAGTGAATTTTTAAGGTGGTTAATGGGGAGCCAATCAGGAGGGCTGCTTTGTCCTGCATGGTGTCGAGCTTCTTTAGTGTTGTTGGAGCTACACTCATTCAAGCAAGTGGAGCGTATTGCATTTCGCTCCTAACCTGTGCCTTGTAGATGGTAAAAAGGCTTTGGGGTGTAAGGAGGTGAGACAATCACCGCAGAATACACAGCTTCTGACCTGCTCTTGTCGCCACAGTATTTATGTGGGTAGTCCAGTTAAGTTTCTGGTCAATGGTGATCCCCAGGATGCTAATGTTGATAGTCTGATTCCATCTGAAGACTTGCCTCTGGATATTACTACCATAGCAGGAAGCCTTGGAGGTTGATCAATAAATGATAGCAGCTCACTATGGCCCTCAATTTCCTCGTCATTTCTGCCATTGCACTGCTCTAACTTTGTTGGAAGTGTGGCAGAAATCCCGTTTAAGCTGATAGAAATTTGGGGCCGATGTGTTAACATTCAGGCATTTTCAGGCACAGTTTGTTGATGGAAATTCTCATTCCTTGCACCATCATAGGCCATTAAAATATCTAATTTAACAGGTACTTTTTAATTTGGCTTCATATAATGTCCTTTGGCTTTTGTTGAAAATACAAAGGCTAAATTTAGTTCCAATTATTTTTTCAATGTGGTCGATTACAGTTAAATGTTACACGGACTATTGACAAACTAATAAACAGGGAGAGTAGAAACAAAGGAAGGACTGACAGAGGGACACATCTCCCACCTCCAAATACTGTCACCATGCCACAACGCCACAACGACTGCGAAAAATTTTACAATTCTATCACGTTGCGGAACTTTGGAAATTCATGCTGTTTTAGATTCATGACACACAATCCTTCTGGTCCCTCAGAAATACAGCTGCTCCTTTATTGAATTCATTATGTAAATAATTATCAATCACACATAGTTGGCTGATGATTTGGACTGCACGTTAATGAATATTTTGCCCACAGGCAGTCGGCCAACTAAACCACTTACTGACATGTGGTCGACCAGTGTACAGACAATTCAAACAATTGCTTTGGATGAAGCGCAAGTATCCGTGGGATAGGGTTATGAAATATTAAAATGGAGTTTTATCCTGGTGTAAACAGTTTCCCATAAATTCCCATCCAGTGTGCAGCATTAACAGTGCTGAAATCCTACACTGCCAGCTGATATTGGTGCTATTGCCTCTAAATTGAGGAAACAAGACTCACCAACAGCGAAGAAAGCTCCTCTAAAGTCAGCACTATCATTCCCAATGGCAATGTAGACATAGGGGACAAAATTGAGCCCCACCCCAAACAGGGCACACCTACCGTTTTTGAAAGTTTTTCTCCACCCCAGTCCATGGGACGGAGATACCAGAGAAATTCACATCTTATTTTTTTGGCTCGACGCAGTGTTCGGTCAGCTGTGCGGCGGAAGTGCCCTTGCAGCGAGTCCGCTGCCCTGACCAGTCATCAGCGCCGCGCTGACCCAGATGTGCCATGTCGTGTTAACACGTCACAACGTCTCTACCCTTCAGTTAAAGGGGAGGGCCGCTGCGAACTCTGCAGCCACTTCAATGCAAACACTGGGCCACCAGGGAGGGTTTCAGCCGGGCCAGCAGCTTGGCACCCAAGCGGGGGTGCCAAGCTGCCTGGCTGAACCCACAGCCATAATTGTCAGCCTGACCTGGCAGTCAGCCATCAAAAAATACCCAACATAGCAGCACCACCTCATCTTTAAGAGCGGCTGGGTGGCCAAGCCACAGAGAGTATAGTGACAGCAAAAGCTGTCAGTGGCATCGACTGCCGGTGGGACCGCTCCTGCGGGGCAATTCTGGGAAAGGGACAATTTCCCGAGGGACAATTTCGAGAAAGAGTCCCTGCCAGTCAGTAAGAGGTCGGTGCGTGCATGCCGCGGCGGGAAAACGGGTAGGACGGTCCCGGGCACCACTCCAAAACTGAGGATGGACAATTTTCAAAATGGCAGCCCCTCCATGGAGATTTGGCGGCCATTCCGCAACGACCAGTGGCCGCCACTTTCAGGCGCCCAGATGCCTTACAGAAAGGGGTCATTTCGGCTCCATAGAGCCTTGTTTGCTGGTCACAGTGAACCTAAATGCCCAGCTGGACTGGACAAGTCAGTATATCTGCCCTGTATGAACCTTCAGTTGGCCATCAAAACATTTCTAGGGGCCAGAAGTGAAAATCCAGATTGCAATTTGAAAGCAACTCTCTTTATGGAGAAACTGCTGGGCTCCCATTTTAGTTGCAATCCATCTCAGTGTAAATCTGGTAAATTCCACAGTACTGAAAGGGTGAGGTTGAGATTGAAGCCAAGAAAGACTGAGCTTGCAGCCCCTTGCATAAGGCTACTAAAGTGGTTTTCACAGGACTTGCCTGCCCTGGTCTAGAGACCAGAAATGAAAGTCTTGATTGCAAATGTTTCATATAATGGAGCAGCATAAGTTTGCATGTACATGGCTGCATTGTATTTCTGCTGGGAATGTGGAATCTGTCCTACACTTTAAACCGCCTCAAATATTATTCAGAGAAAAGAATATAGGTATATTGTCGAGTGACAATTTTGTACATACAGGAGATTTTGTATACAGTTGAGAAAACAGTGGAAAGAGTGGGGGGCGGGCGCGGGTGTTGGACGATTTGACAGAATGTGTTAGGTTTTCTAAGATATTAAGGATTCTGGCTACATAGAAAGGGCTCTTCCAGGGTTAGGTCATTGCTCGAGTGTTGCTTTGGGAATCCAATCGTGTGAAAGAAAGTCCTTGCTAACTTGAAGCCGTACTACGCATTGGCCTCATTCTTGCCTCCTTGGAGTGCAGTCTGGATGTGTGTGTCGGAAAGGGTGGAGGGGTTGTCTAGGTCATGTACACTTTGAAGAATGTTCTCCAGCCTGGTAACCTACAGGGGGAGGGAAACAACCTCTATTTGAAGCTGGCTAGAAAACCACCATATGTGATACTCATATTGAAAAACAGATTTCAAGGTCATCTTCAAAGTACAATACCTGTCAGCCCCTAGTCCTCAGGAATGAATATGTTCCAGTCAGCAAGATCTACACCTCTTCATTTTCTTTGTTGTTCAGGCTTAACATTTCATTTATTGATTGGCACCAAACAAAGGCATCATCATTATCAGATAACTTTAAAATGTAACGGGTAAATGCCATTTGAGAATGAGATGCAGTGCAGCTGGGAGTCACACACAGCTTCAGACTAAATGTTTGTTTTTATGTTATCGAGTCTCTAGTAGTGTATGGCTTTGATTCTCCCCGCCACCCACCTACCCACCACACCGCCCCCCGACCCCCCGGCCGTTTCACGTTCAATTTTACTTGTCAAACACAAGTAACCTGTCAGCTTAACGTGACCCCTGATAATATATTTAATTGTACTTTACAGACATCTCGAGCATTAAATGAGGTTTCTGATTGTGCAATCATTCGTAGCTGTCACTTGGCTTTTCCAAACTAATAAATTAATTCCTTACACTATTAAACTCCAGAGTCCCAGAGTATTAGAGCCTTGGTGAAATAAAGAAGTCTGTGAAAGCTAGTTCCTTGCGTTGTTGAAACATTAAATCCAAGCCAGACCACCTCCTGTAGTACTGACCACATGAGGAGTAAAGGCTGCTGACCTCAAGGCCACATGGCATCCCAGAATCACTCATTTCTCCTGTGCAACCTTCAGTCTCAGCTGTCTTGCATCTGTTGTTTCTTTATCTAATATGAATTATAAAAATAAATTATGTTCAATCCAGTCGGAGAGGCATAGCATAAAGCATATTTCTACTAACTGCTGGGGCTAAGATCCAGTCTCTTTCTAGCCCTGTGTGATACATCGTTCATGTGTCAGAAATTCAGAGTTGTGGAACTTCTGGCTAAAAACATCAAAATAAGTTTGAAGAATGGTCATGGGGTGCGCAGAAAGCAAATGCAGTCAAGGTTTAAAAACAGGCATAGAAAGCAAGAGAAAAAAGTAAGCAACAATAAAATGCCTATATCTGAATGCAAGAAGTATTAGAAATAAGGTGCTTGATTCAGAGATATAAATAGCAGCTGGAAATGATGATGTTATAAGGATTACAGTAACATGGCTGACTCCAGGAGAATGGAATGAATTCAGTATACAGGGGGTACATGATATTCAGGAAGGATAACAACTACTTTTATTTATATAGCACCTTTAACGTAGTAAAAAGTCCCAAGGTACTTCACAACAGTGTTATAAGACAAAACAGATAAATTTGACATCGAGCCACATACAAAGAAATTATGGCAGATGACCAAAAGCTTGGTCGAAGAGGTAGACTTTAAGGATCGTCTTAAAGGAAGTAAGAGAGGTAGAGAGGCAGAGGTTTAGGGAAGGAGTTCCAGAGCTTAGGGCCCAAGCAGCTGAAGGCACAGCCATCGATGGTTGAGCAGTTTATAATCAGGGATGCTCAAGAGGGCAGAATTTGAGGAGTGCAGACATCTCGTGAGGTTGTGAGGCTGAAAGAGATTACCGAGATAGGGAGGGGTGAGGCCATGGAAAGATTTGTAAACAAGGATGAGAATTTTGAAATCGAGGCATTGCTTAACCGGGTCAGTGAGCACAGGGGTTATGGGTGTCCGGGATTTAGTGCGAGTTAGGACATGGGCTGCTGAGTTTTGGATGACCTTAAGTTTACATAGAGTGGAATGTGGGAGGCCAGCCACAAGTGCGTCGGAGCCATCAAGTCTAGAGCTAACAAAGGCATGGACGAGGGTTTCAGCAGCAGATGAGCTGAGGCAGGGGTGAAGGTGGGCAATGTTACGGAGGTGGAAATAGGCGGTTTTAGATGTGCCGCAGATATGTGGCTGGATAGAAAAGACAAGAGGGGAAGCAGGATGATTCTTTATGTTCACGCTAATTAAGGATGCTGATTAGATATTTCAGGGAAGATACAAAATTAAATAGTTTGGCTTAATTTTCCAAACAGACAGGATGAAGAACTCCACCACCAAGACGAACAAGAGCAGTAATGTTGATGGAACACTATCACCGCTAAGTTCCCCTCTAAGTTGCACACAGCACCTAGATGGGATATATATTACCATTTCAACTAGAGATAGTCAATAAATGACAGCCTTGCCAACGCCACCCTCACAACAAGAACAAATAAATAGGCCGCTGTTTTTGACTCTTCATCCTGTCTGTTCGGATCATCGGCATTGCTTTAAGTACCACCCGCACACAATGTCCTACTTGCACTACTCGTGCATTAGCATGCCCTACAACCATCCAAATCTGCATTGCAAACAATGGTACAAATGAACTGACCCACAAATATTGAATGCTATTAGCACATTGCTATTCTGCTGAGATTGACACCAGCTCTTGACTAATTAGCACTGACTTACACCAGGATAATGAATCTACCCCACTATGTTGAGCCCCCATCATAATATAGCAGTGAAGCCTTTGGGGACTGGTCGCTACAACATGTTTACATGTAAGACTATCTAGAAACCAGCACCAGAGGAATCGATCAAGACCATACAGCTTTAAAAAAGGGAATGAGGGATAGAATGACAGAAATCAACTGAGAAATATTACTGAAGGATACAAATTAAAACAATGAAAACCCAAACATATACCTAAAAAATAAATTTGAAACAAGAACGTAAGAAATAGGAGCAGGAATAGGCCATCTGGCCCTTCGAGCCTGCTCCGCCATTTAATAAGATCATGGCTGATCTGATCCTGGGCTCAGCTCCACTTCCCTACCCGCTCCCCAAATATATACCCACAAAATAAATTTGAAACAAACAAGCAGAAGGTGGATTAATAGATAAATTAAAATAAGAAAAAGAAAGTAATCAAAAAAGTACAAGAAAAAAGAAGGCGAAGAACTCTGAAAGAATACAGGAATTTGGTAACTTATGTTTGTATGTAAAATAGGGAGAATAGTAGAGACAGAGGATGCAGTAAAAGATCTGCCAAAGGATCAAAAAAGGTTAAAATATAGGGTAGACAAGTGAAAATGAAATTTAACAGCAATAAATGATTTAAATTTGTCAAAATATTGTACATAAATATACAATGATAAAAATTCAATTGGCAAAAAGAGAATTGGAAAGGGCCCTGACACATTGGCCGTGACTTTCCACACCTCGGCGAGTTCGAGGCGGCTGGTGTCGGTGACGAGTGATGACCCCACTGCTGCCTCCATCCCGACCTCTAAAATGAATTTCCCCAGATTGGGATTGTTAAGGCAGCCCAGCACATTTCCCGGCCAATTAGAGGAAGCGGGTCTGATGATGTCATTTGATGACGAGTCATCAGCTGGTTTTCTTAAAGGGACCATGCCCAAATTTAGTTTCGCATTTGTGCTGTCAGTGTTCTACAGCATTGAAGTGCTGCAAACATTAACAAGCACTTCACCTTAACATTGACCCCGGACCCCATGAAGTCCCATGGCTTCAGGTCAAGCATGGAAAAGGAAACTTCCTGCTGATTACCAACCACCGCCCTCCCTCAGCTGATGAATCAGTTCCTCTCCATGTTGAACACCACTTGGAAGAAGTACGGATGATAGCAAGTACAGTATGTACTCTGGGTGGGGTACTTCAATGTCCACCATCAAGAGTGGCTCGGTAGCATCACTTCTGAACGAGCTGGCCGAGTCTTGAAGGACATAGCTGCCAGACTAGGACGACAACAGGAGGCAGGTGGTGAGAGAACCAACATGAGCAAAAAACCTACTTGACCTCGTGCTCACCAATCTACCTGTCGCAGATGCATCTATCCATGACAGCATTGGTAGTAGTGACCACCACACAGTCCTTGTGGAGACGAAATCCTGTCTTCACACTGAGGACACCTTCCATCATGTTGTATGGCACTACGGCCATGCTAAATGGGATAGATTCAGAACAGATGTAGCAGCTCAATACTGGGCATTCATGACGTGCTGTGGGCCATCAGCAGCAGCAGAATTGTATTATACCACAATCTGTAACAACATGGCCTGTCATATCCCTCACTCTACCATTACCATCAAGCCAGGGGACCAACCCTGGTTCAATGAGGAGCATAAAAGAACATGCCAAGAGCAGCACCAGGCGTACCTAAAAATGAGGTGCCAACCTGAGGAAGCTGCAACACAGGACTACATGGATGCCAAACAGTGGAAGCAGCATGCTATTGACAGAGTTAAGCAATCCCACAATCAAAGGATTAGATCAAAGGTCTGGAGTCCCACCACATCCAGTCTTGAATGGTGGTGGGCAATTAAACAACAGGAGGAGGAGGCTCCATAAATATCCCCATCCTCAATGATGATGGAGCCCAGCACACGAGTGCAAAAGACAATGCTAAAGTGTTTGCAACATCTTCAGCCAAAAGTGCCGAGTGAATGATACATATCGGCCTGCTCCTGAGGTCCCCACCATCACAGAGGCCAGTCTTCAGCCAATTCGATTCACTTATGTGATATCAAGAAACAGCTGAGAGCACTGCTTGCAGCAAAGGCTATGGGCCCTGACAACATCCCGGTTGTCATGCTGAAGACTTGTACTCCAAGCTGTTCCAGTACAGCTACAACACTGGTATCTATCCGACAATGTGGAAAACTGCCCAGGTATGTCCTGTCCACAAAAAGCAGGACAAATCCAATCCGGTCAATTACCGTCCCATCAGTCTACTCTCAATTATCAGCAAAGTGGTGGAAAGTGTTGTCAACAGCGCTATCAAGCGGCACTTATTCACCAATGCTCAGTTTGGGTTCTACCAGGACCACTCAGCTCCAGACCTCATTACAGCCTTGGTCCAAACATGGGCAAAAGAGCTGAATTTCAGAGGTGAGGTGAGAGTGACTGCCCTTGACATCAAGGCAGCATCTGACTGAATGTGGCATCAAGGAGCCCGAGTAAAATTGAAGTCAGTGGGAACACTCTCCACTGGCTAGAGTCATACCTAGCACAAAGGAAGATGGTTGTAGTTGTTGGAGGACAATCATCTCAGCCCCAGGACATTGCTGCAGGATTTCCTCAGGGTAGTGTCTTGGCCCAACCATTTTTAGCTGCTTCATCGGCAACTTCCTTCCATCATAAGGTCAGAAGTGGGGATGTTAGCTGATGATTGCACAGTGTTCAGTTCCATTTGGCAACTCCTCAGATAATGAAGCAATCCATACCCACATGCAGCAAGACCTGGATGTCACTGAGGTTTGGGCTGATAAATGGCAAGTAATATTCGTGCCACACAAGTGCCATCTCCAATAAACGAGAGTCTAATCACCTCCCCTTGATATTCAACAGCATTATTGCCGAATCCCCCACCATCAACAGCCTGGGGGTCACCATTGACCAGACACTTAGCTGAACCACCCACATAAATACTGTGGCTACAAGAGGAAGTCAATGGCTTGGTATTCTGTGGTGAGTATCTCATCTCATCACTCCCAAAGCCTTTCCACCAACTACAAGGCATAAGTCAGGAGTTTGATGGAATACTCGCCTCTTGTCTGGATGTGTGCAGCTCCAACAACGCTCAAGAAGCTCAACACCATCTAGGACAAAGCAGCCCACTTGATTGGCATCCCATCCACCACCTTAAACATTCGCTTCTTCCACAACCGGAGCACTGTGGCTGCAGTATGTACCATCTACAAGATGCACTGCAGCAACTTGTGAAGGCTTCTTCGGTAGCACCTCCCAAATCCATGAGCTCTACCACCCACAAAGACAAGGGTAGCAGGCGCATGGGAACAGCATCACCTGCCAGTTCCCCTCCATGTTATACATCATCCTGACTTGGAAATATATCACTGTTCCTTCATTATCGCTGGGTCAAAATCCTTGAACTCCCTCCCTAATATCACTGTGGGAGTACCTTCACCACAATGACTGCAGTGGTTCACGAAGGTGGCTCACCTCCACCTTCTCAAAGGCAATTAGGGATGATCAATAAATGCTGGCCTTGCCAGCGACGCCCACATCCCAGGAACAAATTAAAAAAAGGCTCTCCCATAACTCCCTCCATATGCTTACAGCACACAGGAAGGCCCTCTTCCCTTCCCATAGGCGGAAGAGACCTCCCTAGGAGATTAACACAGTTTGGTTGCGTATTGCAGAGGAGAGCACAAGCAGGGATGTGGTCAGGAAGACCTGGGTGGAGTGCTGCAAACGTTTCAATGATCTCAGTAGATCATGAAGCATTAGTACAAAGCCACACTCATCCTGCTGTGCCTCTCACCACATCCCGTTCAATCTGCCTTCGCTACCCTACTCCTGCACACCATTATTCACACCAACCTACCATACACCTCCACCCATCCCTCTCTATCTATATTAGCACATCCCCATCTTACTAGCCATCCCACACACTCACTCTCATCCTAGTTCAATCATACCAGCTAGCAACAAACAAGGGTAGGCACTTGGGTGGTTTATAAAATGTTCATGCAAAGTTCCGTTAATATGGTGTCAAATATTGAAACCTTTATTTTCAGCACTTTGCGTTCTTGTACAGATTTGTGTGCACCTTTAGAAGCTTAGTGAGTTGCAGTGAATGGTGAGACATAATGGTACCCACCACAATGGTAATGTGTGTGAAAGGAATAGCTTGGGTATTGTAGGGGTGCTTTATGGTGTTCGCCTGGGGTGGTGCCAACCTGGCGTATCATGTGGCAGCCAGGGTGTACAGCATCAAGTGAAGTTCATCTGGCAATGGTGAGGCCATCCTTGGCCTCCCTGGCAGCAATGTGGTTGATTGCGGAGAAGATGTTGGTGTTGTTTTTGGTGCTGCTGGTGTGCCTGCTGAGGCTGGTGTTGGGGGTTATCATCGTGGGACCATAATTAGGGTGCCAGTGACCATAATTCAGTCAGATTCAAGTTGGTTATGGATAAGGACAAGAATAGGCCTGGAATAAAATTTCCGAATTGGGGAAAAGCTAATTTTGCTAAGTTAAGGAGTGATTTGGCCATAGAGGACTGGAAACAGCTACTTGTGGGTAAATCAGTGTTGGGGAACAGTGGGAGGCATTCAAGGAGGAGATCCAAAAGGCTCAAACCAAACATGTGCCCTTAAAGAAAAAGGTTGGGAAAAATAATTCTAGAGCCCCCTGGATGTCTAGGGACTTACAGGGGAGGATTAAGAAAAAAGGGACACTTATGTCATATACCAACGGCTAAAGACTAAAGAATCTTTAAAGGAATATAGAAAGTTAAGAGGCAAAATTAAAAAGGATATTAGGAATGCTAAGAGAGAGCACGAGAAATTCTTGGCCAGTAAAATTAAGGAAAACCCTAAGATGTTCTATAAATATATTAAGAGTAAAAGGGTAACTAAAGAAAGGATAGGGCCTATTAGAGACTATGGGGGTAATCTTTGTGTGGAGGTGGAAGGTGTTGATAGGGTTCTTAACGAATACTTTGCATCTGTTTTCACAAAGGAAAGGGGCAATGCAGATACTGCTATCGAGGAAGAGTGTGGATGAAATAAATATAGTGAGACACGAAGTATTAAGGGGTTTAACAGCTTTGAAAGTAGGTAAGTCACCAGGTCCGGATGAAATGCATCCCAGGCTGTTGAGCAAAGTAAAGTAAAAGAAGAAATAGCAGCAGCCTTGACCATCATTTTCAGTTCTCTTTGGATCTGGGCATGGTGCCGGAGGATTGGAGGACTGCTAATGTGGTACCCTTGTTTAAGAAGGGGGAAAGGGATAGACCGAGTAATTACAGGCCTGTCAGCCTAACCTCAGTGGTGGGAAAATTATTGGAAAAAATCCTGAAAGACAGGATAAATCTGCATTTGGAAAGGCAAGGATTAACTAGGAACAGTCAGCACGGATTTATTAAGGGAAGATCGTGTTTGACTAACCTGAGTGAATTTTTTGAGGAGGTAACCAAGATGGTCGAACAGGGTAGTGCGTACGATGTAGTATATATGGACTTTAGCAAGGCTTTTGATAAGGTCCCACATGGTAGACTGGTCATGAAGGTTAAAGCCCATGGGATACAGGACAAAGTGGCAAGTTGGATCCAAAATTGGCTTGGAGGTAGGAAGCAAAGGGTAATGATTGATGGATGTTTTTGTGACAGGATGTTTCCAGTGGGGTTCCGCAGGGCTCAGTACTGGGTCCCTTGCTTTTTGTAGTATATATGAACGATTTAGATTTGAATATAGGGAGAATGATTAAGAAGTTTGCAGACTAAAATTGGCTGTGTGGTTGATAATGAAGAGGAAAGTCATGGGCTGCAGGAGGATATCAATCTGCTGGTCACATGGGCAGAGCAGTGGCAAATGGAATTTAATTCAGAGAAGTGTGAGGTGATGCACTTTGGGAGGGCTAATAAGGAAAGGTATACACATTAAGCGGTAGGCCACTTAATAGTGTAGATGAACAAAGGGACCTTGGAGTGCTTGTCCACAGATCCCTGAATGTAGCAGGCCAGGTGGATAAGGTGGTTAAGAAGGCATACGGAATGCTTGCCTTTATTGGCCGAGGCATAGAATATAAGAGCAGGGAGATTATGCTTAAATTGTATATTACTTTGGTTAGGCCACAGCTGGAGTACTGCGTGTAGTTTTGATCGCCGTATTATAGGAAGGATGTGATTGCACTGGGGAGGATGATAGAAGATTTACTAGGATGCTGCCTGGAATGGAGAATCTTAATTATGAGGACAGATTGGGTAGCCTGGGTTTGTTCTCATTGGAACAGAGGAGTTTGAGAGGAGACCTCATTCAGGTGTACAAAATATTGAGGGGCCTGGACATAGTGGATAGTAAGGGTTGATTTCCATTGGTGGAGGGGTCTATTACGAAGGGGCATAGTTTTAAGGTGGTTGGTGGAAGGTTTAGAGGGGATTTGAGGGGGGACTTCTTTACGCAGAGGGTTGTGGGGATCTGGAACTTGCTGCCTGGAAGAGTGGTGGATGCAGAAACCCTCATCACTTTTAAGAAATGGTTGGATGGGCACTTAAAGTGCAGTAACCTGCAGGGTTACGGACCTAGAGCTGGTAATTGAGATTAAACTGGATGACCTTTTGTTGGATGGCGCAGATATATAATGGTAAGTACTGCAGGGAATAGAATACGGCCAGGGTGATCTCCTGGACTAGTTTCGATCGCCTGGATAGGTCAGGGAGAAATTTTCCCAGATTTTTTTCTCCCTAAATTGGCCTGGGTTTTTATTTGTTTTTTTCCTCTCCCAGGAGATCACATGGCTCCGGTGGGGTTGGAGTGTAGAATGTTTCAGTCTAAGGTGTGTCGCAGTTGTGTGAGGCGGACTGGTTGGGTTGGGTGCTCTTTGCCTTTCTGTCATTGTTCATAGGTTTATATGTAACCTTTAGGGCTGCTGATCAAGGGACGTGCGGCTCTTTGTCGGCCGGCGCGGACACGATGGGCTGAGGTGGCCTCCTTCTGCGCTGTAAATTTCTATGTTTCTACATGTTGATTGAATAGATGACAGGTAAAGTAGAGATGACAGAAGAGATCTGTCAATGATGGGAGAGATAATGAGGTCAGACTGGATGGAGATTTGTGCAAAGACTTGTAGCATGGTGAATCTGTAGTGGAAATGCAGTTGAGAGAAGCTAGTGGTTAAGGGAACATATCTTAATCAGCTGGGAGCTTTGACTTGACATTTGAAGCTGTCAACTCATCAGCTGATTCAATGGCCACTGGCCTCCTACCTCAGCTTCACAGACGAGATGTAGGCACCGCGGGAAACCGGTGGGCGACCTGTCAAATCCAAAAAGCTGGGAAAAAAACATTGATAAGTGGCTGTACACAAGCCACTAATGATTTTAATTGCCTCCCTCACCGCTGCTGTCGGGTCTGCACAGCGCTGACAGACCCGACATCAGGAAAGTCCAGTGTACGCGTTTTGAGCTCACCCGCTACCCATCCCGTCTGCTGAGTGCTAGAAAAATTCCAGCCATTATTTTCAATGACAAGACGATGTGGCAAAGCAATTTTACATAGGATTACATCGGACATACGACACAGAAACAGGCCATTCGTCCCAACCAGTCCATGCTTCACTCGAGCCTCGCATCTTTCCTCATCTAAATCAATCAACATAACCCTCTATTCCCTTCTCCCTCATATGCTTGTCTAGCCTCCCCTTAATTGCATCTATACTATTCGCTTCAACAACCCCCTGTGGTAGTGAGTTCCACATTCTCACCACTCTTTGGGTAAAGAAGTTTCTTCTGAATTCCCTATTGGATTTCTTGGTGACTATCTTATATTGATGGCTTCTAGTTATGCTCTTCCCCACAAGTATAAAATTCTCTCTGTATCCACTGTATCAAAACCTTTCATAATTTTAAAGACCTCTATTAGGTCACCCCTCAACCTTGAAAAAAGAAGAGAATTTTTTTTTCAAAAGCTAATAGAATGTTGGAATATATAGTTGCAACAGTGGAGCACAGGCCTCTGGAGATTATGCTCTGGCTTCACAATGCACTAGTTAGACAACATTTAGAGTACAGTGTTAAAATTATCATCGCTACATCAGAAAAAAATATATACAAGTATTAGAGAGCGTACAGAGAAGAACCTCACTCACCCTGAGAGTTGCCCACTCTGCTTGGATGTATTGCTGGAGGTTGCATCAAATCACCTCCCACCTCCAACTACCCCAGCCATTCAACAGCCTTTTCCCCCAACTCCAACATTTTTAGAACTAATAAATTAGTGTTCAAAGAAAATGAAAAAAAGACAGATTTTAATTTATTGCCCCTATGCTTTTTCTCCCAGGATGCTCGCAGCAGAGATTAATCTTTAATTCCTGGAGACTCCAGGACAACCCTGGAGTGTTGGCAACCCTACTCACACCAGTGTAAATAACAATGAGGAAAGATTAGAGAAGTTTGGGTACTACAAGCCTATACAGAAGGCCATTAAGGGAAGACCTTAACAAAGCATATCAAATATTAAATGATGCGGCAGAGGCAAACCCAGAATATTAATTCAAATTAAGCCAGGCAGACACGGTCAGAGGACATCAATTTAAATTAGTGAGAAGAACATTTAAAGCAGATATTAGGAAGAACTTTTTCCACTCAAAGAGAGCAACAAGTGTTTGGAATAATCTGCACGGCAGGATAGTAGAGACAAAAACTTTAGGGATGTTGAGAATGCAGCTAAATGTTATACCTGTATTGGGAGAGTTAATGTACTAGAGGAGATGGGCTTCAATGGGCTGATTGGCTTTTTCTTATGAATGCCTCAGTGCGGTTACATCCTGAATTAAGTCTTTCTAATCTCAGTATCTGTAACATCAAAAGGGTCGGTAACTAAAGGACACTGATTTTAAGACGATTGGCAAAAGAACCAGAGGTGACATGAGGAAACATTTTTTTTTACACAGCGAGTTGTTGGGGTCGAGAATGCACTACCCGAAAGGGTAGGAGAAGCAGATTCAATAGTAACTTTCAAAAGAGAATTGAATAAATGAATGTAAAAAAAAATTACAGAGCTATGAGGAAAGAGCAGGGGAGTGAGCTTAATTAGCTAACCCTACTAAAGATCCGGCACAGCCACAATGGGCCAAATGGCCTCCTTCTGTTCTGTATTCTATGATAATCATTAACCTTACGAGTACTTTATTTCCTTTGTCGATTTCAGCATGCACTTAGACTTGTACACAAGTGGTTAAATCAGTGGTCCGATCAAAATAGGAACCAAGTTATGAATTTGCGGTATGAGAGGAGGCTCAATTCATAAATTACATTCCAGTTCCTACTTGTGACAGACACAGTGGGTGTAAGCCATGGCTCAGTGGTCGCATTCTTCCCTCTGAGTCAGAAAGTAGTGGGTTCATCTGCAGCATAAATCTTGGCCAATGTTCCTCTTCAAGGGTTGGTGAGGCCAATTGTAGCACCCAAGTGCTGCCATGGCTGAAAACAGATCAGCGCAGACTGGGAATGAGACCTGGGATCCTCTGGTCAACATGATATAGCACTGCGCTGGATAGTTTCTTCATCCACCATCAGGAGAACAAGAAAGAGATTTTCAGTGTTGAGCATTGACGACTGATCTAATCGAAAACCAGGAGACAAATCTACATGAACAGTGACCTCAGAAATCTTCATCAAGGTTGCAGTCAGCAATTGAAATTTTCATTAAAACAATGAAGAGGAGCACACACACAGTGCCTCAAAGGGATTTCTACTCAGCCACAGCCACTATTGCTGCATTTTGCAGTCTCAGATAATTCCATCAGCTTTCAATTAAGTTACTCTCATGAGAATAAATGGAAGATCCTGATGCAAACTGCTATCACTTTAATGAAACCAACATCGTGTTCCTTTAGAAAAAAATGGCCCGGCCCCTTCAAAGAACTGAGTCAAGTACTGACATTTCATTTATCCCTAATGAAGTCCAATCTGTTGATCCATCCGGCAATTATATTGAAAACAATTTACTTTAAGTACCTGCTGGAAGCAAACCCTTAATATTTAACTAGTCTGCAATAGTGTGACCAGAAAAAATGGGCATTTAACATTGTAATGACACATCTATAAATAATGAAGACATTTTTAATATAAAAAGAGCTGCGATATCAATACAATAAATAATTAGCAACAAAGTTCACTAAGTCTGTGAATGCTGAGACTTATAAATGTTTGAAAAGATCGAGTAACATGATTTATTAATTTGCAATAAATACTGTCCATGAAGACATTTATGCAGTGCTGTTACATTTTGGTTCCACTGTGAAAAGTTTCTCTCTTCATGCTGAGCTCTCTAGGATTCTCATTTAGATTATTCCAAAAACTAATGAACATCAAATAATAGATATGTGTTCTGTAGCTTTATTAATGTCAGTGTCTTTGCATCATTGCAAAAGGGAAAACCGTCCTTTTAAATGTTCATTATATTGTTATTGTCAGTGTAGTTTGTTTATTAACAGTATATACATTTTGCTTTAAACGATTCATAAATATGTATTAGAAACTCAAAATTAAAGGGTATGATTTTGTAACATCCAGTATTAATGAAAAATGAATAACCAACACTAAGCAACATTGCCGAACATTTGTCTGTTCATAGTGCTGCAGCTTTAGCTTCTCTGAATGATCATTATTCAATTACAGTTTTTTAAATTCGGTTTGTAAAGGACTGTTGTGAGACTTGCTTTGTACACTTACATATTACAATAATTCGGCCTAGTTTATTACAAGAACTGAGAAGTTGTTTTGGAAATGTACTGGCCATAGAAGAAGAATATCAACACTTGAAAGACTGAGAAAGAAAAGCAGCTCAGTATCTGTGACATCGGAGACTCCGAACCATGAGTCCAGAGTACAAATTCAGACCTGAACAAACATTCAACACATCAAGCTCCTTGGGTGCTGAGACACACTGTCTCAATTGGGCGACTGTAGGAAAGACAGAGATCTTGATAGCATAGTGGTTATGTTACTGAACTAGTAATCCAGAGGCCTGGACTAATGATCCAGAGGTGTGAGTTCAAATCCCACTACGGCAGCTGGGGAATTTAAATAGTTAAAAAGTTAATTAAATAAATCTAGAATAAAAGGCTGGTATCAATAATGGTGACCATTAAACTATTGGATTGTTGTAAAAAAAAAACATCTGGTTCACGAATGTCTTCAGGAAATCTGGCTTATATGTGACTCCAGACCCACAGCAATATGGTTGTCTCTTAATTGCCCTCTAAAATGACCGAGCAAGCCACTCAGTTGTAACAAACCGCTACGAAAAGCAATAATAAGAATAAAACCAGACGGACCACCCGGCACCGGCTTTGAACACAAGCACGGCATGGCACACCCAGCCCATTCAACCCTGCAGAATCCTCCTCAGTAACATCTGAGGACTTGTGCCAAAAATGGGAGAGCTCTCCTACAGACTAGGCAAGCAACAGCCTGGCATAGTCATACTCACAAAATCATACCTATGAGACAATGTCCGAGACTCCTCCATCACCATCCCTGGGTATGTCCTGTCCCACCAGAGGTGGCAGTGTGGATATCTGAACGGAATATATGGAATTAAGGACAGTAAAGTAAACGGGATATATGAAAATGTATAAGCCATGGAAGAATAGCTGGGAGAATGTCAGATTGCAAATAGTGCAACATCAGCATAGCTAACAGTCTTTCTCAAGGTTTCAAGTCACTAATCCTGCCAATAACATCTAATTGTAACATGAAATAAATCTGCAGAATTGCAAGGTCTCAGCTAATAGTCACACCACTAGATTGGAACATTTAGAGGCAATGCTTGAGCTTTCAAGAAAAACATCTCATATAGATTGACTAATGAGTGGCTGAGTTAGACTGTCAATCCATTTGTATTTTGTTATCTGATTTCAAAACTGTATAACTGTTAACGCTTTACGATGTAACTTCACCTATCCGTAGGGAGTGTGTACGCTCTATCCAGAGAGTATATCTTCTGTCTGATAGGTCTTACTGGCCGGTAATAAAGACTGCTTTGTTCAAAGCACAAGAGGTATTCGACTCAGTAATTTTACTGAACCAGATTGAGGTAAAAGAATCCAGGAATTTACAGCAGCACAGTGGTATACAGTCGGGAGGGACTCGTCCTGGGAGTACTCAACAATGACTCCAGACCCCATGAAGTCTCATGCCTTCAGGTCACGCATTGGCAAGGAAACCTCCTGCTGATTACCACCTACCACCCTCCCTCAGCTGATGAATCAGTACTCTGCCATGATGAACACCACTTTGAATAAGCACTGAGGATGGCAAGGGCACAGAATGTACTCTCAGTGGGGGACTTCAAAGTCCAACACCAAGAGTGGCTTGGTAGCACCACGACTGACTGAGCTGGCCAAGTCCTGAAGGACATAGCTGCCAGACGGGGACTGCAACAGGCGGCAGGTGGTGAGAGAACCAACACGAGGGAAAAACCTACTTGATCTCGTCTGCACCAAACTACCCATCACAGGTGCATCTGTCCATGGCAGCATTGGTAGCAGTGACCACAACACAGTACTTGTGGAGACGAAGTCCCGTCTTCACACTGAGGACACCATTCATCGTGTTGTGTGGCACTATCATCATGCTAAATGGGATAGATTCAGATCAGATCTAGCAGCTCAGGACTGGCATCCATGAGGTGCTGCGAGGCAGCAGCAGAATTGTATTCCACCACAATCTGTAACCTCATGGCTCGGCATATCACTCAATCTATCATTACCATCAAGCCAGGGGACCAACCCTGATTCAATGAGGAGTGCAGAAGAGCCTGCCAGCAACAGCACCAGGCATACCTAAAAGTAAGGTGCCAACCTGGGGAAGCTGCAACACAGGACGACATGGATGCTAACAATCGGAAGCAGCATGCTAAACACAGAACAAAACGATCCCACAATCAATGGATCAGATCAAAGCTCTGCAGTCTTGCCACATCCAGTTGTGTATGGTGGTGGACAATTAAGCAACTAACGGGAGGAGGAGGCTGCATGAGTATTCCCATTCTCAATGATGGCAGAGTCCAGCATGCAAATGCAAAAGACAAGATGTGTTTGCAACCATCTTCAGCCAGAAGTGCCGAATGGATGATCCATATCAGCCTTCTCCTGAGGTCCCCACTATCACAGAAGCCAGTTTTCAGCCAATTCGATTCACTCCACGTGATAACAAGAAACGGCTGAGCGCACTGGATACAGCAAAGGCATGGGGCCCCGACAACAACCTGGTTGTCCTGCTGAAGACTTGTGCTCTAGAACTAGCCGCACCTTTAGCCAAGCTGTTCCAGTACAGCTACAATACTGGCATCCACCCAACAATGTGGAAAACTGCCCAGGTATGTCCTATGCACAAAAAGCAGGACAATCCAATTTGGCTAATTACTGCCCTCTCTGCTCTCAATCATCAGCAAAGTGATGGAAAGTGTCATCGAGAGTGCTATCAAGCGGCACTTGCTCACCAATAATCTGCTCACGAATGCTCAGTTAGGGTTCTGCAGGGACCACTCGGGTCCAGACCACATTACAGCCTTGGCCTAAACATGGACAAAAGAGCTGAATTCCAGAGGTGAGATGAGAGTGACTGCCCTTGACATCAAGGCAGCATCTGACTGAGTGTGGCATCAAGGAGTACTAGTAAAACTGAAGTCAATGGGAATCAAGGGGAAAACTCTTCATTGGCTGGAGTCATACCTAGCACAAAGAAAAATGGCTGAGATTGTTGGAGGTCAATCACCTCAGCCCCAGGACATCGCTGCAGGAGTTCCTTAGGGCAGTGTCCTAGGTCCAACCACCTTCAGCTGCTTCATCAAAGACCTTCCCTCCATCATAAGGTCAGAAGTGCGGATGTTCGCTGATGATTGCACAGTGTTCAGTTCCATTTGCAACTCCTCAGATAATAAAGCAGTCCATACTCGAATGCAGCAAGACCTGGATGACATCCAAACTTGGGCTGATAAATGGCAAGTAACATTCGAGCCACACACATGCCAGGCAATGATTATTTCCAACAAGCGATAGTATAACCACCGCCCCTTGACATTCAACAGCATTCCCATCACTGAATCTCCAACCATCACCATTGACCAGAACTTAACTGGACCAGCCACATAAATACCGTGGCGACAAGAGCAGGTCAGAAGCTGGCTATTCTGCGGTGAGTGTCTCACCTCCTTACACCCCAAAGCCTTTCCACCATCTACAAGGCACAAGCCACGAGTGTGATGGAATACTCTCCACTTGCCTGTTTGAGTGCAGCTCCAAGAACACTCAAGAAGCTTGACACCATCCAGGACAAAGCAGCCCACTTGATTGGCATCACATCCACCACCTTAAACATTCACTCCCTAAACCAACGGCGCACCGTGGCTGCAGTATGTAGTGTAGGTTGTTTTGTGTGCCCGGTATCTCTATGACTCTCTCTTGAGTCGACCCATGCTTTAAAACTCCCTGGTTCGGGTTGTTTCCCTTTGGACAGCAGGAGCTTTTGCCAATAGTTCCTGCCTAGCCCGTCGATTAGCGGGTAATCTCACAGAGAGAGAGACCAAGGTCAGATAGGTCTTCTCCTATGCCCGATGCGCAGCGTCCCCAGCGGGATTACTGTGTAACCCGACCGGTCTTCCGAATTATACCGCGAACCACAAGCCCCACAGCCTCCAAGTTCGGACACAAGGAGCTACTATGGATGGATTATAATTGACTCAGACAAAACGAAACGGTTCAGGTTGGTTAAAGATCAATTCCTTTTATTACACTCACAAAATGACAACCCCTACTCCCCTCGCTTATGGCTTAAGGAGTAGGTGACTGTGGACACTAGCTTAAAATCTTAGACTAAATACCCACCCTGTCAGTTACGCCGAACCAACCCCCTTCCCAGAATCTAAGCCTAGATAAAGGACTAAACCCCTCTCCTGATTTGGTCAGAACCTACACTTGGAAGCCTTCTCACACACACACACACGTTAAGCCTGTGTCTTGGACATTTGCAGTTCTTCAGCAGCCAAACACGCTGGCGGTCTTGGGGATTTCCAGAGGTGTATGCTGGATATAATTACCAGCCCTTGTCGTTGATTCAAGCGGTCCCGGTTCCGTTCAACTCTAAAGACAAAACCGTGCCTAACAGAGGTAAGCGATGAGGCCGAGAGAGTTACTTTCAGGCAGTACGACGGGCACTCACTTCGGGCATTCCTGGAGAGTTGACAGACGTGTAGCCATGTGGGGAACCCCGTTCCAGATGGTAGAAAAAGTAACCCACCGAATCCCCCAAAGTTCAGCATCTTTATACCCCGTATAATACACAAAACTGGCTGGGCGATTCCTGGTTACCATGGTCGCAGAGATGCTAGTTGGAGTTAATAGTGGAAACAAATCTTCCTCGATTCTGAGAGACTGCCTATGATGATGAGTTGGTCTTCCTGGTGACATCTCTGTCCTGGATTGGTCATCTCGATGAAAACAATAGTAGGCCATTTCTGTAAATGAGCAGCTCCCGAATTGCCAACTGTTTGTTGAGTTCTTGACTGCTCCTTCATTGAAAGAATCCAGAGGTGTTACATTTGGCCTGCAAACCTCATTGTCCATCCAGACATACTGGCTCCATGGACAAAAGGTGTTTTTCCACAAATCATACAAAGTTCGAAACGAAAACATAGAAACATAGAAAATAGGTGCAGGAGTAGGCCATATGGCCCTTCAAGCCTGCACCACCATTCAATAAGATCATGGCTGATCATTCACCTCAGTACCCCTTTCCTGCTTTCTCTCTGTACTCCTTGATCCCTTTAGCCATAAGGGCCATATTTAACTCCCTCTTGGATATATCTAATGAACTGGCATCAACAACTCCACAGGTTGAGAATTCCACAGGTTAACAACTCTCTGAGTGAAGAAGTTTCTCTTTATCTCAGTCCTAAATGGCTTACCCCTTATCCTTAAGACTGTAACCCCTGGTTCTGGATTTCCCCAACATCGGGAACATTCATCCTGCATCTAACCTGTCCAGTCCCATCAGAATTTAATATGTTTCCATGAGATCCCTTCTCATTCTTCTAAAGTCCAATGAATACAGGTCCAGTCCATCCAGTTTCTCCTCATATGTCAGTCCTGTCGTCCCGGGAATTAGTCTGGTGAACCTTCGCTGCACTCCCTCAATAGCAAGAACGTCCTTCCTCAGATTAGGAGACCAAAACTGAACACAATGGGGCCAAGGTTCAGCCTGAGTTGCTCCTGTTTTTTGGGAGCAACTGGTTTAGAATGGAGTATCTTAGAAATTGCAATTCTCGCATTTAGTTTGCTCCAGTTCTCGTCAATTAGAACAGTTTCAGTTTGGAATAGATCTTTTTTCAAAAGGGGGCGTGTCCGGTCACTTACACCCATTTTGAAAGTTTAGGCAGTGAAAACATACTCCAAACTAACTTAGAATGGAGTAAATAGATTTTTGTACGCTCAGAAAAACCTTGTCTACACTTAGAAAATCAGGCGCAGGTTACAAATCAGGCGTAGGGAATGGGGGGTGGGGGGGGTTTAAAGAGAAGTTTACAAACATTGAACACTTCAGTTTTACAAATAAAGAGCCATCATCAATAATAAATGATAAATACATCAATAAATCAACCAATAAATCAATCAAAAAAATTAATTAAAAAATTAAAACAATTTAAAAAATCAATAAATAAAACATTTTCTACTTACCGACTGCAGCACCGGGAGTCCTCTAACAGCGTGCTGGGACGGCCCCCCCAGTGTGTCTCGGTCAGTGTCTCTATCTCTCTGTCTGTCTGTGTGTGTATCTCTCACTCTCTGTCTGTCAGTGTCTGTGTTTCTGACAGCGAGGGGAGGGGGGTGGGGGAGGTGGAGAAGGAGGGTGGGGGGGGGGAAGGGAGAGGGAGGAAGGAGGAGGAGGAGGGAGGAGGAGGGAGGAGGAGGGAGGAGAAGGGGGAGGGGAGGGAGGGAAGGAAGGAGGGGGAGGGAGGGAAGGAAGGAGGGGGAGGGAGGGAGTGAAGGAGAGAGGAGGGAGGGAGGGAGGGAGGAAAGGAGGAAGGAGAGAGGAGGGAGGGAGGGAAGGAGGGAGGGAGGGAAGGAGAGAGGAGGGAGGGAGGGAGGGAGGGAGGGAGGGAGGGAAGGAGGGAGGGAGGGAAGGAGAGAGGAAAGAGGGAGGGAGAAAGGGAAGGAGAGAGGAGGGAGGGAGGGAGAAAGGGAAGGAGAGAGGAGGGAGGGAGGGAGGGCGGGAAGGAGAGAGGAGGGAGGGAGGGCGGGAAGGAGAGGGGAGGGAGAGAGGGAGGAAGGAGAGGGGAGGGAGGGAAGGAGAGGAGAGGGGAGGGAGGGAGAGAAGGAGGCTGAATGGCCGGGCCCAAGACTTCGGGCTGGATTTACAGGTAGGTGGTGTCGGGTCTCGGGTCTGGTGGGTGTGGGGTCGCGGAGGTCGGGGGGGGGGGAAGAGTCGTGGAGGTCGCGGGGGGGGGGGGAAGAGTCGCGGAGGTTGAGGGGGGGGGGAAAGAGAGAGTCGCGGAGGTCGTGTCGGGGGAGTCGGGTCACCCGGGGGGGGGGGGTGAAGCAGAGGTCGGGTCACCGGGGCGGGGGGGAAGCGGAGGTCGGGGGGGGGGAAGAGCGGAGGTTGGGTCGGGTCGGGGGGGGGGGGGGGGGCGCGGAGGGTCGGGTCACCGGAGGGGGGAGTGGAGTGGAGGTCAGGTCGCTGGGGGGGGGCGGAGGTCGGGTGGCCGGGGGGGGGGGGAAAGCGGAGGTCGGGTCGCCCGGGAGAGGGGGGGGGGGGGGGGGAAGGGGGGGGGGAAGGGGGAGGGGGGGGAGGGGGGGGAGCGGAGGTCGGGTCGCCAGGGGGAGAGCGGGGGGTCGGGTCGGGTAGGGTGGGAGGAGCCTTATTCACGCAGCCCCAGTGAGGCCATTCAGCCAGGGCTCGGGGCTGCATGCTTCGGGTCCCTCCCACAGTTTTGGGCGCTACTGCATATGCGCACCCTCTGTAGCGCGCATGTGCAGAGGTCCCGGCACTGTTTTCAGCGCAGGGACCTGGCTCCGCCCCCCCACAGCTCATGCTGCGCCGCGCCCAGCTCCAGAGGGCCTGCAGGGAGCTGGAGAATAGGTGAGTTTTTTTTAGGCGCACTTTGTGGCGTGAAAAACGGGCCTCCAGGTCCGGGCTGCGCCGTTTTAGGCGCGGCCTGAAACTTGGGTCCATAATTCCAGGTGAGGCCTCACCAAGGCCCTGTACAACTGCAGTAAGACCTCCCTGCTTGTATACTCAAATCCCCTAGCTATGAAGGCCAACATACCATTTGCCTTCTTCACCGCCTGCTGTACCTGCATGCCAACTTTCAACGACTGATGTATTATGACACCCAGGTCTCGTTGCACCTCCCCTTTTCCTAATCTGCCGCCATTCAGATAATATTCTGCCACCAAAGTGGATAATCTCACATTTATCCACATTATACTGCATCTGCCATGCATTTGCACATTCACCTAACCTGTCCAAGTCACCCTGCAGCCTCCTAGCATCCTCCTCACAGCTCACACTGCCACCCAGCTTAGTGTCATCTGCAAGCTTGGAGATATTACACTCAATTCCTTCATCTAAATCATTGATGTATATTGTAAATAGCTGGGGTCCAAGAATTGAGCCCTGCGGCACCCCACTAGTCACTGCCTGCCATTCTGAAAAGGACCCGTTTATCCCGACTCTCTGCTTCCTGTCTGCCAACCAGTTCTCTATCCACGTCAGTACATTACCCCCAATACCATGTGCTTTAATATTGCACAACAATCTCTTGAGTGGGACCTTGTCAAAAGCTTTTTTAAAGTCCAAATACACCACATCCACTGGTTATCCCTTGTTCACTGTACTAGTTATATCCTCAAAAAATTCTAGAAGATTTGTCAAGCATGATTTCCCTTTCATAAATCCATGCTGACTTGTACCGATCCCGTCACTGCTTTCCAAATGTGCTGCTATTTCATCTTTAATAATTGATTTCAACATTTTCCCCACTACCGATGTCAGATTAACCGGTCTATAATTCCCCGTTTTCTTTCTCCCTCCTTTTTAAAAAAATGGTGTTACATTAGCTGCCCTCCAGTCCATAGGAACTGATCCAGAGTCGATAGACTGTTGGAAAATGATCACCAATGCATCCACTATTTCTAGGGCCACTTCCTTAGGCCTCTGCCTTTCATGATGTCAGCGCTGAGACTGGTCCTATGGCAACCCAAAAGACAGACAAGCTCCTGCTACTTCACAGATACCAAAAATCAGTCCTTTTTAAAGTCCAAATGTCCATTTAGAAACGCAGTCCATGTGCGTCTCCATTTTAAAAGGGTACAGATCCATTTTAAAAGTAAAAAAATCCTTCCAGCCCATACACACACTGATGTTGGCACTGGCCAAATCCTACAGTATCATCTACAAGAATCACCTCCCAAACCCGTGACCTCGACCACCTAGAAGGACAAGAACAGCAGGCAGGAGGGAACACCTGCAAGTTCCCCTCCAAGTCACACACCATCCTGACTTGGAAATATATCGCCATTCCTTCATCGTCGCTGGGTCAAAATCCTGGGACTCCCTCCCTAACAGCACTGTGGGAGTACCTTCACCACACGGACTGCAGCGGTTCAAGAACGTGGCTCACCACCACCTTCTCAAGGGCAATTAGGGATAGGCAATAAATGCCGGCCTTGCCAGTGACACCCACATCCCATGAACGAATAAAAAAACGTTCCATCTTCTCACATCACTCAAGCATGGATTCGGGAAGTCAGCTAAAAAATGACATCCAGTGGAGATATCCAGAGCTCGACCATCGACACATCCCAACAAAACAGGTTGTGACGGATGGGAGGGAGTGAGGGTTGTGGAAGGAGGTGAGGGAAAAGCAGGTTAAATGGGAGGCAAAATTGAAATGTATTTAAAATGAGAACACGCAATGAACATTTATGGTCACTCTCGAATTTTGGCAGGCGGGGGGCTCAGATGGCACAAATCCCAGACCCACACTAGTGCTTATATCAACATATCCAATATCAATGAGCAAAAGTCGCCTGTGATATAAGTGGTTTCTTTGAAAAGTGATGCAAGTCACTGTTCTTGTTGCATGACGTCACTTATCTATCCATTTAATTACAGCAAATGTTTCTCATTCCTCATCTCAGAACATACTATGATCACTTATTTAAGTCACCTTCATTCCCATCACCATTTACTTAAAATGTTAGATAAGTGATGACATCACTGATGGCTTGCGTTTCTGTGAAAAGTTGCACCCATTAAATTGTTCTCATTTTCAAAGAACAAACATTTATATAGAGCCATTCATGAAATCTGGGCATCTCAAAGCATTTTGATGCCAATTAAGTAATTTTGAATTGTAACTGGCATTGTAATGTAGAAACACCAGTGACATAGAGCAGGGACTTTACCTGTAATTCTTTGCAAGAAAATAATGTCATAGAAATGCAGATGGCTCCCCTAATGGTCTCAGAGGATAAATACATCACCCTGTGCGGCAATGAGCTACATGGGCCAGGAAGTCCCAGGTTTGATTCCAGCAAGTGCAGAGAGTTAGCTCATGTTAGTTAACTAGGAATTGGATATATACTTGAAAATTAACAGGGCTATAGGGAATGAGCAGAGGAGTGGAACTAATTGGATAGTTCTTTCAAAGAGCCAGCAGCGGCCCGATGGGCCAAATGGCCTCCTTCTGTGCTGTCTGATTCTATAATTCAATGAATTCATGTGGGGTACAGAAGGGATGGTTGAATTGGCAGCAGCTAGGAAATGAGAAACAAAAATCAGCCAAAGTGCCTGCATCTCACTGTTTGTCCCGATTGGCTGACATAACTGTAGCGGAGGATCTTTTACCCAATTTTCCGAGGTTTCTGCCGAATTTATGGTGACCGATCTGGAGAAATCCTGAGGAAATTCCCAATGCTAATCCTGATCATTATCCAGTGATCCTGCTGGAAATTGTGTGCGTGCACGTGGGTCTGTTTGTGTGCGTGCTTCTGTGACAGTTTGTCAGTGTGCGTGTCTGCATCCATGTGTGTCAGGGTGTGTGTGTGTGTGTGTGTGTGTGTGTGTGTGTGTGTATATCTGTCTGTGTGACTGTGATGCCCTCTACAATTGAATTGCCTGCTGAAACTCACTTTCTAAGCCGAGTGAGAATCAGGGTACCAGAGGCCTATCTGAGGATGAGGGGGAGGAGAGAATTGGAAAATAAAGCTTAAAAATGCATGTGTGTGTTGGTGTGTGAAGCCCTCCACATTTGCCTAAACTAAAAGCAAAAAAGCCCATCGAAGTAGGGGACTAAGAAAATAATGAGAAATATTCACAATAACTAAGCATAATAAACAAATTCATTTGTTTGAGCTGTTTGAGTCCTTTGAAGTGTCTGTTGAACTTACTATTTTTTCATCTTTCAAGTAGCACTGTTTCTGTGAAGTGCAGACATTTTCCTTGTCACTTAGACAGTAGCAGCTTTACACAGGAGGTGAAAAGAAAGCAAAGAAAACTATTGAGGTGAAGGGGTTATCATATGAAGTAAGGTTGAGCAGGTTGGGCCCATACTCATTGGAGTTTAGAAGAATGAGAGGGGGATCTTCTTGAAATGTATAAGATTCTGAAGGAGCTTGATATGGTAGATGCAGAGAGGATTTTTTTCCCTCGTGGGCTAATCTAGAACTAGGGGGCATAGACTCAGAATAAGGGGTTGTCCAGTTAAAATGGAAATGAGAAAAAATTTCTTCTTTCAGAGGGTTGTGAATCTTTGGAATTCTCTACCTCAGAGAGCTGTGGAGGCTGGGTCATTGAATGTATTTAAGGTGGAGATAGACAGATTTTTGAAAGATAATGGAGTCAAGGGCTATGGGGTGCAGGTGGGGAAGTGGAATTGAGGCCAGGATCAGATCAGCCATGATATTGAATGGCGGAGCAGGCCCGAGGGGCCAAATGACCTAATCTTGCTCCTATTTCATATGTTCTTATGTAAAACAGGATCAAAAGTGAGATTTCAAAGGGTTGCTTTCTGAGAGAGGCCAATTTAAAGTAAAGCAGTTCACTCATCCCAAGGATCAGTACTGGGTTTAGACTCTCCGGTGTACTTCTAAAGATTGCAGCTGGAGTTCCCACCACACAAAAATCAAACATTATTCTGTCGGAGTTGCAAAACAGAAATGAATCACAATGCAAAGTTGAGGGCAGATAAAAGAGTGCAATACTTGTGCTAATAAACAACTCTAAAACTGCAGTGTCCCATTGTTGCTACAATTCCACCCTCGACACACAGGCACACAAGCAGCTTACTCAACATATCTGTCTCCCCCTGAAGCATCCTTGCGGAACCATACCGCACAGAAGGTGGCGATTCGGCCCATCGTGTCTGTGTCGGCTCCTTGAAAGAGCTATCCAATTAATCCCACTCCTCTACTCTTGACCTGTAGCCATGCAAATGTTTTCTTTTCAAGTGACTATCCAATTTCCTTTTGAAAGCTGCGACTGAATCTGCTTCCACCACCCTGTCAGGCAGTGCATTCCAGATCAGAACAACTCTGCTATGATTTTTTTTGATTTTTTTTTTTTTACAGTCGAGGTCAATGGCAGGAATGTACAGTCTGAAGTAGTCACACTTTCCAACTTTTGGTTTTGGATCATGGTAATTACAGAGCTAAGAGACTGAGAGGAGAGGACAGCAATCTGATTATAACATCAGCATTGCTGAAATTCTCCGACACTGAAAACATCTCAATATCTCGATGTTAACAAACACTGAAGAAGGAAATGTTTGAAAGTTAGGTTGCTTTATTGGTTCTATATGCCTGGAAGAAGGATGACCATTTTGTTTGGTAACCTAGCAACTTAATAACGCTGAACGGTAGAGAGAGAAATTAAACCCTGCTGCGTGCAATAGACTCCCCAATACCGACTAACAGAAACAGCCGGGATTGTACAGATCGCTCAAGATCTAAAATAGAAACGATTAATGTTTCGAGTGTGACCCATTGTCCGAACTGGATCAGATGGAGGGCCATAGCCAAAGCCATTACGCAACTTCTGTTTTCTGATGATATAAATGTTCTGCTGCAAATGTTCAGCATGTTCTATTTTTCACTTCACTTATAGCTTCGTTTTTTACCTTAACAATATTATCTGCCTTTCCTTCATTGCAATAACTGCATCGTTTATACCTGAACCTGAGGATTTAAAGTATCCACAGAGTTAATTAGCATTCCTACACATGTGGCAACATTTGAAGCTGGATTTCTCTTCACTCATTATCACGACCAAATGCAGTTTAAAGTTCATGTCTGTAGGCAACTCATTCTTACCTGGATTCGTACCTGGAACCAGAAAGTCTGCTACAGTAAGGAAGTATATAATATCCCAGTGGCGTTTGTTCTATATATCGTGAAGGAGAATTTGGATACCTCTTTGCCAGTTATGATTCTGGTGACTTGCAACCATTTCTGAAGCCGTTGCTAAGATTAAGGATAGAGACTATGTGGTCGATTTTTGTGTCTGCCTTGGCTCAGAAATGTAATGACTTCACCAGGACTGTCAAGGTAAGATTCCCCTTCACATCTCTCTTACTCTCTACACAGCCTTGCAACACCAGACTTCAGCCCCAGCTCCAGCAATCCAGTTCTGCCGAAAGTTCATTTACCTGAAACGCTAACTCTGTTTCTCTCTCCGCAGATGCTGTCTGACCTGTTGAGTATTTCCAACATTTTCTGTTTCTATTCCAGCAATCTTTTCTTCACCTGCTTCACAAGCCTCTTCTCCAATCATAACAAATGACTTTACATACACCTCTTTTTGCTTCCAGTCACCGACTCAACAGGTGCTACTTCCCTCCAAAAGACTTACCCCTCTTGACCACATTTGCCACCTCTTCCTCTCATCTTGCACACTATGTTAAGCTGCTTCACAACCCTTCAAAAACGACCCCATATTTGGCTGGGGTCCGTGAAGGTCCGCCTGAAAATCAGAATGGGCAGACCCCAACACTAAGTTCTGACAAAAGGTCATCGACCTTGTTGTGTATCTGTAAAGCATGCACTCCTATGTTCCGTCACCAGGGAGCACATCCCCTGAAGTCCCAAGGGATCCCAGCATCCCTTGGAAGCACTGTATATAAGCCAGCCCCTAAGGCCTGTTCCTCACTCTGGAGTGTCCTAATAAAGATTGAGGTCACTGTTACTTTAACCTCCCTGTGTGCAGTCTCATCTGTGTTAGGAACACAACAACTAGCGACGAGTATACGAATCCAACGCAAAGATGCAGCAAACTGTGGGCATCCTGGAGAAGTTCTCGGAGGGTGAGGACTGGGAAGCCTGTCAAACGGCTAGACCAGTACTTTGTAGCCAACGAGCTGGACGGAGAAGGAAGCACTGCAAAAAGGAATGCGGTCCTCCTCACGGTCTGCGGGGCACCGATCTACAGCATCATGAAGAATCTTCTGGCTCCGGTGAAACCCACAGATAAGTCGTATGAGGAGCTGTGTACATTGGTTCGGGAGCATCTTAACCCAAGGGAGAGCGCGCTGATGGCGAGGTATCGGTTCTACACGGGTCAGGAAGTGGCGAGCTACATTGCCGAGCTAAGGCGACTTGCAGGATAATGTGAGTTTGATGGCTACCTGGAGCAAATACTCAGACGTTTTTCTACTGGGCATTGGCCACGAGACGGTCCTACGAGAACTTTTGATTGCAGAGACACCGACCCTCAGTAAGGCCACTGCGATAGCACAGGCGTTTATGTCCACCAGCGATAACACCAAACAAATCTCTCAGCACACAAGTGCTAGCAATGTTCATAAATTAACTGGAACTGTGTTTGCGAGCAGAATTGTACAGGGCAGAAACCATGAGTCAGCAACTGCCAGCAGGCCTCAGGTGACCCAGATGACTCAGACCTTGTTGGTATTGTGGAGGCTTCCATTCAGCCTATTCATGCCACTTCAAAGGTATGTTTGCAAGAGCTGTGGAACAATGGGGCACCTCCAACGAGCTTGCAGACGAGCTACAAGCTCTGCAAAACCTGCTAACCACCACATGACAGAGGAAGGTCGGTCCATGGTGGATCAAAGAAATTTCGAGCCTCAGAGAGAGGAGGCAGATGCTGAAGTACACGGGGTGCACACATTTTCGACGAAATGTCCACCTATAATGCTAAATGTAAAATTGAATGGCTTACCCGTAGCCATGGAAGTGGACACTGGCGCTAGCCAATCCATCATGAGTAAAAAGATGTTTGAGAGACTGTGGTGCAACAAGGCACTCAGAAAAGCCCTGAGCCCCATCCACACGAAACTGAGAATGTACACCAAAGAGCTTATCACTGTCTTGGGCAGCGCCATGGTCAAGGTCACCTACGAGGGCACGGTGCATGAACTGCCACTCTGGATTGTCCCACGCGATGGCCCCAAACTGCTTGGAAGGAGCTAGCTGGGCAAAATCCGCTGGAACTGGGATGACATCCGAGCGCTATCACATGTCGATGAGGCCTCGTGTACCCAGGTTCTTAACAAATGTCCTTCCCTTTTTGAGCCAGGCATTGGGAAACTTTTCCGGGGCGAAGGTGTGGATCCACTTGGTCCCAAAGGCACGACCCATTCACCACAAGGCCCGAGCGGCACCTCACATGATGAGGGAGAAAGTGAAAATCGAGCTGGACAGGCTGCAACGCGAGGGCATCATCTCCACAGTGGAATTCAGTGAGTGGGCCAGCCCGATTGTTCCAGTACTCAAAAGTGATGGCACGGTCAGGATTTGCGGCGATTATAAAGTAACTATTAATCGTTTCTCACAACAGAACCAATACCCGCTACCTAAGGCAGACGACCTATTTGCGACGCTGGCAGGAGGCAAGACGTTCACCAAGCTCGACCTGACTTTGGCCTACATGACGCAGGAGCTGGAGGAGTCTTCGAAGGGCCTCACCTGCATCAACACGCACAAGAGACTGTTCATCTACAACAGATGCCCATTTGGAATTCGGTCGGCTGCAGCGATCTTCCAGGGAAACATGGAGAGCCTACTCAAGTCGGTATCACGCACGCTGGTTTTTCAGGACGACACATTGGTCCATTGGTCTGGACGCCGTCGAGCACCTTCAAAACCTGGAGGAGGTCCTCCTGCGACTGGATCGCGTAGGGCTGCGGCTGAAGAGGTCGAAATGCGTCTTCATGGCAACAGAAGTGGAGTTTTGGGGGAGAAAGATTGCGGCGGACTGCATTCGGCCCACAGACACTAAGGCAGAGGCTATCAGGAACACGCCCAGGCCACAGAACGTCACGGAGCTGTGGTCGTTCCTGGGACTCCTCAACTATTTTGGTAACTTCCCACCGGGGTTAAGCACCCTCTTAGAGCCCCTACATGTGTTATTGTGTAAAGATGAGAACTGGGTATGGGGAAAAAAAACAAGTAGTTGCTTTTGAGAAAGCCAGAAACATTCTATGCTCCAACAAGCTGCTTGTATTGTATAACACGTGTAACAGACTTGTGCTAGCATGTGATGCGTCGTTGTATGGAGTCAGGTGACGGAATCATTTCAATGATTGTGTTGCAGTAAGGTGAAGAGAAATGCTGTAACTCAACAATTTGCTGATTTTATATAGCTCCTTTAGACATTTTCCTATATTAAGACATATTAAGCTAACGTTGCGGGGAGTTGCAACCTGTTGCCTATGCCTCCGGGAGCTTGTCTAAGGCCGAGAGGGCCGACAGCATGATTGAGAAAGAGGCATTAGCGTGTGTGTTCAGGGTAAAGAAAATGCATCAGTAACTGTTTGGCCTCAAATTTGAGCTGGAAACCGATCACAAGCCCATCATATCCCTGTTCGCTGAAAACAAGAGGATAAATACTAATGACTCAGCTCGCATACAAAGGTGGGCACTCGCTCTATCAGCGTATAATACCATCTGCCACAGGCCAGGCACAGAGAACTGTGCGGATGCTCTCAATCAACTACCATTGCCCACCACGGGGGTGGAAATGGCACAGTCTGCAAACTTGTTGATGGTGGCGCAGCCCGCAGACTTGTTGATGGTCACGGAAGTGTTTGAAAATGATAAATCACCTGTCACGGCCCGCCTGATTAGGACTTGGACCAGCCAAGATCCTCTGCTGTCCTTAGTAAAAAACTGTGTACTGCATGGGAGCTGGGCCAGCATCCCCATTGAAATGCAAGAGCTAATCAAGCCGTTCCAGTGGCGAAAGGACGAGCTGTCCATTCAGGCAGACTGCCTGTTGTGGGGCTACCACATAGTGCTACCCAAAAAGGGTAGGGAGACGTTCATCTCGGATCTCCACAGCACACACCCAGGTATAGTAATGATGAAAGCGATAGCCAGATCCCACGTGTGGTGGCCCGGTATCAACTCTGACTTAGAGTCCTGTGTACAGCAATGCAGCGTGTGTGCTCATTTGAGCAACGCGCCCAGAGAGGTACCACTAAGTTTGTGTTCCTGGCCCTCCAGACCATGGTCGAGGATCCATGTCGACCATGCGGGCCCGTTTCTCGGTAAAATGTTCCTGGTGGTGGTGGATGCTTTTTCAAAATGCATTGAATGTAAAATAATGTCGGGAAGCACCGCCACCACCACCACTGAAAGCCTGAGGGCCATGTTTGCCACCCACTGCCTGCCTGACATACTGGTCGGTGACAAAGGGCCATGTTTCACCAGTGCCGAATTTAAAGAATTCATCACCCGCAATGGGATCAAACATGTCACCTCGGCCCCATTTAAACCAGCCACCAATGGGCAGGCAGAGCGGGCAGAACAAACAATCAAACAAAGCCTTAAACAAGTCACAGAAGTCTCACTCCAAACCCGCCTGTCCCGAGTACTGCTCAGCTACTGCACGAGACCCCACTCGCTCACAGGGGTGCCCTCGGCTGTGCTACTCATGAAAAGGACTCTTAAAACCAGACTCTCGCTGGTTCACCCCAACCTGCATGATCAGGTAGAGAGCAGGCGGCAGCAACAAAATGTAAACGATGGTCGCGCCACTGTGTCACGGGAAATTGATCTGAATGACCCTGTGCATGTGCTAAACTATGGACATGGTCCCAAGTGGATCGTGGGCACGGTGATAGCTAAAGAAGAGAGTAGGGTGTTTGTAGTTAAACTAGACAATGGACAAATTTGCAGAAAGCACCTGGACCAAACGAGGCTGCGGTTCACAGACTGCCCTGAACAACCCACAGCAGACACCACCTTTTTCGAGCCCACAACACACACTCAAAGGATCAACGACACCACCCTGGACCAGGAAATCGAACCCATCATGCCCAACAGCCCAGCAAAGCCAGGCTCACCCAGCAGTCCTACAGAGCCAACAACACGCCAGTCCAGCGAGGGCACAGCCAACACACCAGGACAGACATTTGTACCGAGGCGGTCCACTAGGGAAAGAAAGGCTCCCGACCGCCTCACCTTGTAAATAGTTTTCACTTTGACTTTGGGGGGGAGGAAAGAGATGTTGTGTATCTGTAAAGCATGCACTCCTATGTTCCGCCACCAGGGAGCGCATCCCCTGAAATCCCAAGGGATCCCAGCATCCCTTGGGAGCACTGTATATAAGCCAGCCCCTAAGGCCTGTTCCTCACTCTGGAGTGTCTTAATAAAGACTGAGGTCACTGTTACTTTAACGTCCCTGTGTGCAGTCTCATCTGTGTTAGGAACACAACAAACCTGAAACGTTAACTGTTTTTCTCTTTCCACAGATGCTGCCTGACCCGCTGAGATTTCCAGCATTTTCTGTTTTTAATTTCAGATTCCCGCATTCTCAGTATTTTGCTTTTACAGTAAGTTCATTGTTTCAATTTTACTGTTGCTATTGCCTCTTTTACAGGAGTATACAGGGAGCTAGCGAGTTGAAAATCAGCTTGTGTGTATAATACTAGCAGCATGACACTTTACAAGCTTTGCAAACCATTCCATTGGTGATCCTCAGCCACATTCCCTTTCAGTCAATTCTGGCTTTCATTACAAGACCCTCCTTGGGTGTCCTCTTCAATCTTCCACTTCAATTTTCTCTCTTTTGCTAGCATTACACAGTTCTTGAATTACACACTGTGTGCGCTGCACATCAGAAAATTAACTGCATATCTGAACAACCAACAGAGTGCAAAACCTTCTGGGTCATCTCTATTCTAATACCTACGTCACACATTTTCGAGACATCCAGTTTTAAAGCTATCATATTGACAAGAATTTGGAAGGAGCTATCGGAACAGGATTGGCCATTCAGCCCCTTAAGCCTGTTCTGCCATTCAATTAGATCATGGCTAATCTGTATCTTAATGCCATCTACACGCCTTGGTTCCATAACCTTTAATACCCAATAACAAAAACTATTAATTAATCTGTAAGTACAACTAATGACTTACGAGCCTCAATCATAGGACACATAGAAACAAAGAAAATAGGTGCAGGAGTAGGCCATTTGGCCCTTCGAGCCTGCACTGCCATTCAATAAGATCATGGCTGATCATCATCTCAGTACCCCTTTCCTGCTTTCTCTCCATACCCCTTGATCCTTTTAGCCGTAAGGGCCATATCTAACTCCCTCTTGAATATATCCAACGAACTGGCATCAACAACTCTCTGCGGTAGAGAATTCCACAGATTAACAACTCTCTGAGTGAAGAAGTTTCTCCTAATCTCGGTCCTAAATTATCCTTCGACTGTGTCCCCTGGTTCTGGACTTCCGCAACATTGGGAACATTCTTCCTGCATCTAACCTGTCCAGTCCCGTCAGAATTTTATATGTTTCTATCAGATCCCCTCTCATCCTTCTAAACTCCAGTGAATACAGGCCCAGTCGATCCAGTCTCTCCTCATATGTCAGTCCTGCCATCCTGGGAATCAGTCTGGTGAACCTTCACTGCACTCCCTCAATAGCAAGAACGTCCTTCCTCAGATTAGGAGACCAAAACTGAACACAATATTCCAGGTGAGGCCTCACCAAGGCCCTGTACAACTGCAGTAAGGCCTCCCTGCTCCTATACTCAAATCCTCTCGCTATGAAAGTCAACATGCCATTTGCCTTCTTCACCGCCTGCTGTACCTGCATGCCAACTTTCAATGACTGATGTACTATGACACCCAGGTCTCGCTGCACCTCCCCTTTTCCTAATCTGCCGCCATTCAGATAATATTCTGCCACCAAAGTGGATAATCTCACATTTATCCACATTATACTGCATCTGCCATGCATTTGCCGACTCACCTAACCCTGTCCAAGTCACCCTGCAGCCTCTTGGCATCTTCCTCACAGCTCACACTGCCACCCAGCTTAGTGTCATCTGCAAACTTGGAGATATTACACTTAATTGCTTTATTTAAATCATTGATGTATATTGTAAATAGCTGGGTCTCAGCACTGAGCCCTGTGGCACCCCACTAGTCACTGCCTGCCATTCTGAAAAGGACCCAATTATCCCGACTCTCTGCTTCCTGTCTGCCAACCAGTTCTCTATCCACGTCAATATATTACCCCCAATACCATGTGCTTTAATTTTGCACACCAATCTCTTGTGTGGGACCTTGTCAAAAGCCTTTTGAAAGTCCAAATACACCACTTCCACTGGTTCTCCTCTGTCCACTCGACTAGAATATTTTGAGGATGTAACTAGAAGATTTGTCAAGCATGATTTCCCTTTCATAAATCCATGCTGACTTGGACTGATCCTGTCACTGCTTTCCAAATGCGCTGCTATTTCATCTTTAATAATTGATTCCAACATTTTCCCCACTACTGATGTCAGGCTAACTGGCCTAATAATTACCCGTTTTCTCTCTCCCTCCTTTCTTAAAAAGTGGTGTTACATTAGCTACCCTCCAGTCCATAGGAACTGATCCAGAGTCGATAGACTGCTGGAAAATGATCACCAATGCATCCATTATTTCTAGGGCCACTTCCTTAAGTACTCAGGGATGCAGACTATCAGGCCCTGGGGATTTATCGGCCTTCAATCCCATCAATTTCCCTAACACAATTTCCTGACTAATAAAGATTTCCTTCAGTTCCTCCTTCTCACTAGACCCTCGTTCCCCTTTATTTCCGGAAGGTTATTTGTGTCTTCCTTCGCGAAGACAGAACCCAAGTATTTGTTCAATTGGTCTGCCATTTCTTTGTCCCCCATTATAAATTCACCTGATTCTGACTGCAAGGGACCTACGTATGTCTTCACTAATCTTTTTCTCTTCACATATCTATAGAAGCTTTTGCAGTCAGTTTTTATGTTCCCAGCAAGCAATTAAAAAAATGGAAACAAACTACGAAATACTAAAGATTCAATGACGTCAGTAAGGAAATACTAAATACATATTTTGTGACGCATTTACCAAACAAAATGATTAAAAGTATAAATGAACGAACCTGCACATTTAGTCTTGCTGATGAGCGGAGGTCCTGGTCTCCCTGTCCCTCCATCACCAGGCCGAGTCAGTAAGACGCTGATCTGGTATTCAGTGTCTGGGTCCAGGTGCCACAGCTTATAGTTTGGGTTGTTGACAGCATAGACTTCTGACCAAGATCCTGAGGTCATCTTGTATTCAATCTCTTTCCGAATAACAGGGCCATCTCCAAATATCGAATTGGTGTTTAGCTGCACCATCATGTATGTCGAGCCAGCACGGATCAATTGGGGCGGGGCAACTGGGGTCGGAGCTTCTAAACAAGACAGAAGAAAAAACATAATGAATTCACTTTATTTCTAATTTTTTTTCTATCAACTTTCACCTTAAGAACAAAAATCGTACTCTGGTTAAAGCTCAGATATCTGGGATGGTCCCTCATTCTCGTTTTCATGTTGTTAGGTAAGGTTCTACTTGTTTTAGAAAGACACCGACCTGGCAAAATTATCTTTTTTCTTATCTACCTTTATCCATTCTATAAGATCCCAGAAGGTTCCTAATGATTCGAGGTTGACCCGTATTGGGGACAGTGATTTAACTTTATTCAGCACAAGCAAGACTTAATACATTCCAGCATTCGAGCAGCAGTTTGCAGAATATAATTGAGACTTATATTACCACTTATACTCTGGGTAGAAGCCGGAACCGTAAGTAAGCTGCACCCAGTTTCTCTTGTCTCTCATCTCTCCTCATCTCCCGGGTGTCTCTTTGATTTGTCCTACAATCTCCTACTCCTGAAATGTTCAACTCCTGAAATCTTCTACAATTTGTGGCTGTTAGGACCCCATTTTTATACCCTTACTCTCATTCAAAACCTACGGGGGCCAAAATTCAGGGTCCGGATAAGACTCATTACCACCGTTTGGCAGCGGCCATGCGGCGGAATTGAGTGGCCGCCACGACCCAAATTCAGTTTGGGGACTTTTCGGCCTGTCCCCACTTCCGCCCCGCTGTTGCCGACCGCTGCAAGCACGTCATCACAGTGCGCACCACCGCTATCCCGCACCTACATCGCAATCTGCCCCAAATTTACCTCCAAAAATCTTTGCTCTGTTGCGATGTGTCTCCGACAGCTTTTTCTGTCGGTGCACCTTGCTTTGTGTATGTGTGGCATGGCAGCGTGGCGGCCCTTCAAGGGGAGGGTGCACTGCCGCAGCCGCTATTTTTTTTTTGCTGGCTGACTTCCCGATCAGCCGGCCAATTATTGTCCTGGGTTCGGTCGGGCAGCCTGGCACCCCTGCTGGCCCGGCTGAAACCCTCCCTGGTGGTCCAATGGCCAAACCGCCAAAATCGCCGATTCGCTCACCTTTAACTGAGGGGAGAGTCGTGGTGATGCAGATGCACACTGACGTCACCACCGCTCCGCTGGACTCGATCCCGCCCCAACTTCCGCCCCTCATCAGCATTTACCGCCGCACTTCCGCCCTCATTATGACCGACTTCCGGTCTTGTCGGGAAAAAACGACAAAGACCTGAAAATTGATCAGGACCTCTTCCCATACGGCGGTAGAAACAGGTAAGAAACATAGAAAATAGGTGCAGGAGTAGAAATTCTGCCCTTCGAGCCTGCACCGCCATTCAATGAGTTCATGGCTGAACATGCAACTTCAGTACCCCATTCCTGCTTTCTCACCATACTCCTTGATCCCCCTAGTAGTAAGGACTACATCGAACTCCTTTTTGAATATATTTAGTGAATTGGCCTCAACAACTTTCTGTGGTAGAGAATTCCACAGGTTTTCCTCATCTCGGTCCTAAATTGGCTTACCCCTTATCCTTAGACTGTGACCCCTGGTTCTGGACTTCCCCAACATTGGGAACATTCTTCCAGCATCTAACTGGTCTAAACCTGTCAGAATTTTAAAGGTTTCTATGAGATCCCCTCTCATTCTTCTGAACTCCATTGAATACAAGCCCAGTTGGTCCAGTCTTTCTTGATATGTCAGTCCCACCATCCCGGGAATCAGTCTGGTGAACCTTCGCTGCATTCCCTCAATAGCAAGAATGTCCTTCCTCAAGTTAGGAGACCAAAACTGTACACAATACTCCAGGTGTGGCCTCACCAAGGCCCTGTACACCTGTAGCAACATCTCCCTGCCCCTGTACTCAAATCCCCTCGCTATGAAGGCCAACATGCCATTTGCTTTCTTAACCGCCTGCTGTACCTGCATGCCAACCTTCAATGACTGATGTACCATGATACCCAGGTCTCGTTGCACCTCCCCTTTTCCTAATCTGTCACCATTCAGATAATAGTCTGTCTCTCTGTTTTTACCACCAAAGTGGATAACCTCACATTTATCCACATTATACTTCATCTGCCATGCATTTGCCCACTCACCTAATCTATCCAAGTCACTCTGCAGCCTCATAGCATCCTCCTCGCAGCTCACACTGCCACCCAACTTAGTGTCATCCGCAAATTTGGAGATACTACATTTAATCCCCTCGTCTAAATCATTAATGTACAATGTAAACAGCTGGGGCCCCAGCACAGAACCTTGCGGTACCCCACTAGTCACTGCCTGCCATTCTGAAAAGTACCCGTTTACTCCTACTCTTTGCTTCCTGTCTGACAACCAGTTCTCAATCCATGTCAGCACACTACCTCCAATCCCATGTGCTTTAACTTTGTGTGGGACCTTTTCGAAAGCCTTCTGAAAGTCCAAATATACCACATCAACTGGTTCTCCCTTGTCCACTCTACTGGAAACATCCTCAAACAATTCCAGAAGATTTGTCAAGCATGATTTCCCTTTCACAAATCCATGCTGACTTGGACCTATCATGTCACCTCTTTCCAAATGCACTGCTATGACATCCTTAATAATTGATTCCATCATTTTACCCACTACTGAGGTCAGGCTGACCGGTCTATAATTCCCTGTTTTCTCTCTCCCTCCTTTTTTAAAAAGTGGGGTTACATTGGCTACCCTCCACTCGATAGGAACTGATCCAGAGTCTACGGAATGTTGGAAAATGATTGTCAATGCATCCACTATTTCCAAGGCCACCTCCTTAAGTACTCTGGGATGCAGTCCATCAGGCCCTGGGGATTTATCGGCCTTCAATCCCATCAATTTCCCCAACACAATTTCCCGACTAATAAGGGTTTCCCTCAGTTCCTCCTTCTTACTAGACCCTCTGACCCCTTTTATATCCGGAAGGTTGTTTGTGTCCTCCTTAATGAATACCAAACCGAAGTACTTGTTCAATTGGTCTGCCATTTCTTTGTTCCCTGTTATGACTTCCCCTGATTCTGACTGCAGGGGACCTACGTTTGTCTTTACTAACCTTTTTCTCTTGCATATCTATAGAAACTTTTGCAGTCCGTCTTAATGTTCCCTGCAAGCTTCCTCTCATACTCTATTTTCCCTGCCCTAATCAAACCCTTTGTCCTCCTCTGCCGAGTTCTAAATTTCTCCCAGTCCCCAGGTTCACTGCTATTTCTGGCCAATTTGTATGCCACTTCCTTGGCTTTAATACTATCCCTGATTTCCCTTGATAGCCACAATTGAGCCACCTTCCCTTTTTTATTTTTACGCCAGACAGGGATGTACAATTGTTGTAGTTCATCTATGCGGTCTCTAAATGTCTGCCATTGCCCATCCACTGTCAACCCCTTCAGTATCATTCGCCAATCTATCCTAGCCAATTCACGCCTCATACCTTCAAAGTTACCCTTCTTTAAGTTCTGGACTATGGTTTCTGAATTAACTGTTTCATTCTCCAAACTAATGTAGAATTCCACCATTTTATGGTCACTCTTCCCCAAGGGGCCTCGCACAACGAGATTGCTAATTAATCCTCTCTCATTACACACCACCTAGTCTAAGATGGCCTCCCCCCTAGTTGGTTCCTCGACATATTGGTCTCGAAAACCATCCCTTATGCACTCCAGGAAATCCTCCTCCACCGTATTGCTTCCAGTTTGGTTAGCCCAAGCTATATGCATATTAAAGTCACCCATGATAACTGCTGCACCTTTATTGCATGCACCTCTAATTTCCTGTTTGATGCCCTCCCCAACATCACTACTACTGTTTCGTAGGTGCGCCAGGTTTCTGGCGTGCCTTAATTTCGGTCCCATGGAGTCCTGCTGAACCAATCACTGGCTGACACCCAAAACCCAAAATCCAATCATAATGATTGTACGTACACAGCACCCTGGTTTATGTAGGTTTTAGTCTCATGACACTCTTGCATCATCTGTGTTTGACCATCAAGGCTCATATCTGGGGTAGTTATGGCAAAACAAAAGAAATATGCCTTCACAGGTTGAGATACGGCCCTTGCTGTTAGCCTTTGTTTTTATAATTCACTGTGGATGTTATAACATTCCAGCACAATGGTAACTGCACCTAACCTTGGTTCCCTGGCTAACTACAGTCTATTCAACCATCGCAATCTCTTTCTCACCCCAGGTTGTTTTTGCTATGTATGTAAACCTGTAAATACCATGTCTAACCACCAGAGGGCTTATCCCCTGGCATCCCAAGGGATCGCACCTGTATTTCGGCCTCAAAGGCTGGAGAGGCACTCTGAGATCTGTAAAGGACTACAGGTCACACTTTACTTTGAGCTTGCAGTATCTAGTCTGACTCTTTATTCAAGACATAACAGTTTGATTGCAGCTTACTCACAGACTTTAATTATAAGAAAAGGAGTTACATGTTATGCATAATTCACGTTATCCTTGCATGCAGTTGATGATTACAAACTTCTACATTTAATCCTTACACACGATTATAGATCTATTACTGATGATTATAGGATAAGATATTAAGACATGTATTCAAAAAAAACAACTAACCATGTAATTCATAACAATCTTTTGGTCCCTTCCTCTTCTGTCAGTCTCTGGAATTCCATTAATTTTCTCAGTTGTTTTCCCGGACTGACTGTCGCATTGTTAACAAGGCTTGTTGGAGTCTGCATTTTTAATATTTGGTCAAGCAGGCCCAACGCCTTCCAATTTAAAATCTAACCGTGTCTACCGAAGACATATTACACTAGTTTAAAAGCATGATTTTTCAAGAATCGACATGCATTGACTAACAGTTACATAATACAAACTTAAACCTACAGCTAATAATGTTTTTTCGTTTCGTCCATGTTAGTTAATGGGAATCTGAAATGGGGATTTCTCAGGATTCTTACATTTCCTCTTCTGAAAGCATTGACTCATGCTGGGGATGAACCCAGGGCACCAGCCACTGCCTCAATACATTACCTACGTGGCTGTTCTTCATGTGTGAGCCCAGACAGTGGCTTTGCTACTTTACCATGAGGAACATTGCAGCTTGAATCCTGTCCCGATGCTGACATTCAGCAAGATCCAGTGGTTGGCAATTGGGACAGGAAATTCTGGCTGTTTATTTTTTCTCCTTCTCCTGCTCCAGGTGGAGCCTAAATCACCTTAGAGCACAGACCAGTGATCAAATCAGGAGCCTTCCTGGTTATAACTAAGACGCTGGACACTGACCCCATTTATCAACTGTGCCATCGGAGGTGCCTCATTCTCTCTTCTAACTGGCTGACTGTAAAATGTTATTCACTAAGGCCACGGTGAATTTGGTGGATGGAAGAAAGAAAGGACTTGCATTTATAGCGCGCATTTCACGACCTCAGGATGTTCAAAAGCACTTTACAGACAATAACGTTTTTCTGAAGTGTAATCACTGTTTGTAATGTAGGAAATACAGCTGCCAATTTGCGTACAAATATCAATGTAATAACGACCAGATAATCTGTTTTAGTAATTTGTTTGAGAAATAAATATTGCCCAGGACACCAGGGCGAACACCTTTGTTCTCCTTCGAATTTGGGGTCTTTTATCTCTGGTCCACCTGAGGGGGCAGATGGGGCCTCGGTTTAACGTCGCATCAGAAAGAAGAATGAAGGAGGACACATGGCAGCAAAATGCATACACAATGGAGAGAAAAATATATTCATATATTGGAATAAGCTATAGGCTCATTTGCGAACCAGCAGGTCTACGCCAAGACCATGGGTGCACCAATCTTATACCCCACCCGAGAAAACAGAACACCAATCATAAATTGGATGCTATTTTCTAGTTTCAATGTACCTTTGTTTTGATCCTTTCTATAATAGAGCATTAAAAGCACAATTTAACAACTGATTGAATCAGGATTATTTTTTTCTAATGCAATCACTCTGTCCCATTCAAGTAGCCTGATCAATGCTCTTACATGCACCCAGCACTCTCACTGTTCTGACTGATGCAAAAAGTTCTAATGGATCATAAGAACATAAGAAATAGGAGCAACCCCTTGAGCCTGCTCTGCCATTCTATAAGATCATGCCTGATCATCGACTTCAACTCCACATCCCTTGATTCTCCTAGACTCAAAAATCTATCTATCTCAGCCTTGAAATATATTCAGAGATCAGCATCCACAGCCCTCTGGGGCAGAGAATTCCAAAGATTCACAACCTTCTGTGAAGAAATTCCTCATCTCGGTCTTAAATGGCCTATCCCTTATCCTGAGACTGTGCCCCTAGTTCTAAACACTCCAGCCAGGAGCAACAACCTTTCAGCATCTACCCTGTCAATCCCCTTCAGAATCTTGTATGTTTCAATGAGATCACCTCTCATTCTTCTAAACTCCAGAGAGTATAGGCCCATTCTACACAATCTTTCATCATAAGACAGCCCTTTCATACCAAGAATCAATCTTGTGAACCTCCGTTGTGGCGCCTCCAATGCAAGTTATTCCTTCCTTAGATAAGGAGACCAAAACTGTGGTCTCACCAAGGCCCTGTACAATTGTAGCAAGACTTCCTTACTCTTATACTCCAACCCACTTGCAATAAAGGACAACATGCCATTTGCCTTCCTTATTGCTTGCTGTACCTGCATGCTAGCTTTCTGTGTTTCTTACACAAGGACACCCAAATCTCTCTGAACACCAACATTTAAAAGTTTCTCACCATTTAAAAAATATTCTGTTTTTCTATTCTTCCTAGCAAAGTGAATAACGTCACAATTCCCCACATTATACTCCATCTGCCACCTTACTGCCCACTCACGATAGTCTATCTCCCGAATGATAAAGCTAAGAAAATATGGTTTTAAAAAATTTCATGTTACATTTTTCATTGCACATCATCTGAACTATCACTGCAAACATATTTTAAATATATCTACTTGTTAAAGGGCAATTCTTGCAGTGGAAACTAGATATGTTTTTGAAAAATGGCGATTGAGGAATGTGAATTTCAGTCAGTCTTTCTTGTGGCATTTCGTCCGACAACAGTAGAGATGGAAATGGTGCAAGAATTAAGCTATAGAAGTAGAATTTCTAAGGGATTTCTCCCAATCTCCTGCTGTAACTTCAGAGGAAGTAGGGTTGTCAATTCTCCAGGATTATTCTGGAGTAACTGCTACGAGTAACTCAGGAAAAAAAAAATCACAGGACTATTGAAAAACAATGTTGTGTCGATTTCACTTTTGTTTATTAGTTGTAGAAGTACTGGAAATGTGGAGGAAAAGTCTGTTTGACTTTGCAGGGCTGTTGGAGGAGAGGTCAGGTTATGAAACCTTCAGGAATATGTTCGACTTGAGTTCGCAAACCCTAAGCAGAAGATCAGTATTTGCCCAGGAGAAGCGGCGTAAATGATCATTTTTCTGCCGAAGTTACAGCAGAAGATCGGGAGACCCACCCCCTGCAGAAATTCTATCACCACAGGTTCTGCAGTTTGCTGAACATATTGCTTGCTTTGTACTGGGCCCCGACTAAAGTACCTAATTAAAGTAGCTTTTTGTGAAGAGAAGGAGTAAATGTGTTCTCCACATGCTATCTTGAATATAAGCAATGTTGTTAAATTTTCATTTAAATTTAGTCTTTGAAATTACAATACTGTGCCTTTCCTCCCATACTACAGTCTTTTCAATCCAATCAATGTGTAACGAAGATCTTCATCAAGTCTACTAATCCTTAACCTTAGCAAAACAAAACAAACAGCCAGTAATTGACAATTTTTCAATTAGCTGAGGCACTGAGAACTATCATTACTCTTTAATGTGGATTTGATAACAGTTAAAGGGATTACACAGCCTGTTAAAGCAACTAGAAAAACACTTATGGCGCTTTTAAGTTATAAAACTGCAGCCAGTCGTAAATGCAGGCGCCTGTCACTACCTGCTGCACTTTGAAATATAAACTTGATGTAATTCACTGTGAGGAATTGCTATTTCATGGCACTTGTCCACGCCAATATTTATCCCTCAACCATCATTAGAAAAACAGATTATTTATCTCATTGCCATTTTGTGGGATCTTGCTGTACGCAAATTGGCTGCCACATTTCCTGCATTTTCAGTGACGACACGCCAAAAGTATTTAATTGGTTGTAAAGCACTTTGGGCGACCTGAGTCTGTTAAAGGTGCTAATATAAGTACAGGGAGACTGCTGGCTCTGCTTCTGACAGGCTCGTGATAGGGAACTGCATGGGTTTAAAGGTAAGTGAAGAGGGAGCAGTGCAGGGGGGCAGGTATAGCACCCCTCTCATGAAACTGGCACAGCAACATAAAAGTATTTTTAATCTATTTCAAAAAGACCAGAATTTGGAATAACAGGTCTGTGACAAGTTTATTGTATTCTGTGGTGACTAGTTGTGGTCATCAAGGTTAAGTGCTGTGGAGTAGAAGGGTTTCCAGTATCAAGTACGGCTGAGTTAGATACAGCACAGGTCAGACACAGAGTAAAGGCACTTATTCACAAGAGTGTGCCATTAATGGCAATTATGTGGCACTCCTCCCATCAATGACAGGTATGTGCTCTCCTCCCATCAGTGACAGGTGTGTGGCTTTCCTCCCATCAGTGACAGGTGTGTGCTCTCCTCCCATCAGTGACAGGTGTGTGGCTCTCCTCCCATCAGTGACAGGTGTGTGGCTCTCCTCCCATCAGTGACAGGTGTGTGGCTCTCCTCCCATCAGTGACAGGTGTGTGGCTCTCCTCCCATCAGTGACAGGTGTGTGGCTCTCCTCCCATCAGTGACAGGTGTGTGCTCTCCTCCCATCAGTTGACAGGTGTGTGCTCTCCTCCCATCAGTGACAGGTGTGTGGCTCTCCTCCCATCAGTGATAGGTGTGTGCTCTCCTCCCATCAGTGACAGGTGTGTGCTCTCCTCCCATCAGTGACAGGTGTGTGGCTCTCCTCCCATCAGTGACAGGTGTGTGGCTCTCCTCCCATCAGTGACAGGTGTGTGGCTCTCCTCCCATCAGTGACAGGTGTGTGGCTCTCCTCCTATCAGTGACAGGTGTGTGGCTCTCCTCCCATCAGTGACAGGTGTGTGCTCTCCTCCCATCAGTTGACAGGTGTGTGCTCTCCTCCCATCAGTGACAGGTGTGTGGCTCTCCTCCCATCAGTGATAGGTGTGTGCTCTCCTCCCATCAGTGACAGGTGTGTGGCTCTCCTCCCATCAGTGATAGGTGTGTGGCTCTCCTCCTATCAGTGACAGGTGTGTGGTTCTCCTCCCATCAGTGACAGGTGTGTGGTTCTCCTCCCATCAGTGACAGGTGTGTGGCTCTCCTCCCATCAGTGACAGGTGTGTGGCTCTCCTCCCATCAGTGACAGGTGTGTGCTCTCCTCCCATCAGTGGCAGGTGTGTGCCCTTCTCCCATCAGTGACAGGTGTGTGGCTCTCCTCCCATCAGTGACAGGTGTGTGCTCTCCTCCCATCAGTGACAGGTGTGTGCTCTCCTCCCATCAGTGACAGGTGTGTGCTCTCCTCCCATCAGTGACAGGTGTGTGCTCTCCTCCCATCAGTGACAGGTGTGCAGTTGTCCATTAACAGCGAGGGGAGGGAAACTACAATTGCAAATTCCAATGTATCTAGTTCACAATACAAACACACAGGTAAAATAGCATAAAACTGCTGTATTTCCAATTCAGATCACTTGACTCCGTATAAATCAAATGTAACTAAATCCCCATCGCACCTGCTATAAAGCAAACTCCTGAAGGCTTTATAAAATACACTTAAGAGTAAATGGAAAAAATTAAAGTTGTTTTACCCAACATATTGTAACTATTAAAAAGCAGTTAAAAGGATGATTTTAAGCTATAGATTGTTGCTCCCTCAATTTCTCCATCTTTCTTTATTTGCAATACCACTGGGGAAACAGGCGTGGAGGAGTCACTGAGTCCAGTTGTGTGATTGTATAGTCATTGCACTTCTTCAATATCTGTGTTCCAACTTCATGTAGTAATTTAACTCCCTCACTGAAACCGGATCACTAACTCTTCCAAGCTCGTTACTTTGACAATGCCAACGGCTCCTAATGTTTCAACAAAATGATTTTAAAAACAAAGAGGGCAGTTAAGTGTAATATTTAACTCTTAATAGTTTGATTGCCCATTCATTCTTGTCTCCTCCTCCTCTTCTCAAAGTGCTTTGTTGGCAGAGGTTGGTTTCACAGTTGACAGCAGTCATTTAGTACCATACACAAGTGGCCATTCACTATCTTGGAATCTAGACAGTGAGTATCAATGGGCTATTGGCCCAGGGGCAACATCATAGTGTTGAACCTGACTCTGATTCCCCACCCCCCCAACCATCCACATACTCCTCCTGATGTGTACTTTTGAGCAGGAGTCAGCAAATAGAAAATAAAAACAGAAAATGCTGGAAATACTCAGCAAGTGAGGCAGCATCTGTGGAGAGAGAAATAGAGTTAACGTTTCAGATCGATGACCTTTCATCAGAACTGGAAAATGTAACAGGTTTTAAGCAAGTACAGAGGCAGGGAAAAGGGCAAGGGGAGTAAAGTACAAATGGAAAGGTCAGTGATAGGGTGGAAGGCAGAAGAGACTGAATGACAAAAGGGATGAAGGTGCAAGGCAAAAGGGGGTGGTAAGCATCAACAGCTGCCATTCAAAAAAATGTGGGCAGAGGTTATGATTGAGCTTACGTTGAGCTTCAGTGGAACAGCGTAGGAAGCCGAGGGCAGAGAGGTCAGGATGGGAGTGGAGCAGAGAATTAAAATGACAGGCGACCGGAAGTACAAAGTCATCCTTGCGGAATAAACGACCGCATCTGTTCCATTTCTTGCACTGCTGCTCTCACCCCTTCCCCTCACTCTCTGAACCATACCCCCTTTTTTTGGTTGGCAGCTGTTGATGATTCAGCTATTCCCATTTACACCTCTAATCGAACAATGAGCTGCCTTTAAAGAGGAGATGGTTCGGGTACATTCCCACGAGGGGGAAAGGTGGGGCAACCAAAGTCAGACCTCACTGGATGACAAAAAAGATAGAGAGTAAGTTGAAGCAGAAAAACAGCACGTATGAAAGATGTCAGGTTGAGAATACAAGTGAGAATTAGGTTGAATATAGAAAGTTCAGAGGGGAAGTGAAAAAAAAAATAAGAGGGTCAAAGAGAGAATATGCAAATAGATTGGCAGCTAACATAAAAGGTAATTCAAAAGTCTTCTTTAGGCATATAAATAGTAAAAGGGTAGCAAGAGGTGGGGTGGGGCCGTTTAGGGACCAAAAAGGAGACCTACACACGGAGGCAGAGGGCATGGCTGAGGTACTAAATGAGTACTTTATATCTGTCTTCACCAAGGAAGATGCTGCTACCAAAGTCATAGTGAAAGAGGAGATAGTGGAGATACTGGATGGGATAAAAATTAATGAAGAGGAGGTACTAGAAAGGCTGGCTGTACTTAAAGGAGAAAAGTCACCAGAACCAGATGGGATACATCCTAGGATGCTGAGGGAAGTTAAGGTGGAAATCGAGGAGGTACTGGCCATAATTTTCCAATCCTCCTTAGATACAGGGGTGGTGCCAGAGGACTGGAGAATTGAAAATTTTACACATTTGTTCAAAAAAGGATGCAACTACAGGCTAGTCATTTTAACCTTGGTAGTGGGGAAGCAATAATCAGGGACAAAATTAAGAGTCACCTGGGCAAGTATCGATTAATTTTAAAAAGCCAGCACGGATTTGTTAAAGGCAAATCGTGTTTAACTAACTTGATTGCGTTTTTTGAAGAGGTAACAGAGAGAGTTGATGAGGGCAATGCAGTTGACATGGTGTACATGGACTTCCAAAAGGCGTTTGATAATGTGCCACATAGTAGGCTTGTCAGCAAAGTTGAGGCCCATGGAATAAAAGGGCCAGTAGCAGCATGGATACGAATTTGGCTAAGTGACAGGAAGCAGAGAGTAACGGTGAATAGTTGTTTTTTGGACTGGAGGAAGGTACACAGTGGTGTTCCCCAGGGGTCGGTACTGGGACCATTGCTTTTCTTGATATATATTATTGACTTGGACTTGGGTGTGCAGGGCACAAGTTCAAAATTTGCAGATGACACAAAACTTGGAAGTATAGTGAACAGTGAGGAGGATAGTGATAGACTTCAAGAAGACATAGACAGGTTAGTGAAATGAGCGGAAACATGGCAGATGAAACTTAATGCGGAAAATTGCGAAGTGATACATTTTGGTAGGAAGAACGAGGAGAGGCAATATAAACAAAAAGGTACAATCCAAAGAGGGGGTACATAAAACACTAGTTCAGCCTCAACTGGAGTATTGTGTCCAATTCTGGGCATCGCATTTCAGGAAGGATGTGAAGGCCTTAGAGAGGGTACAGAAAAGATTTACGAGGATGATTTCAGGGATGAGGGACTTCATGTACATGGATAGACTGGAGAATCTGGGGTTGTTCTCCTTGAAGCAGAGAAGGTTGAGAGGAGATTTAATAGAGGTGTTCAAAATCATGAGGGGTGTAGATAGAGAGAAACTGTTGCCATTGGCGGAAGAGTTGAGAATCAGAGGACACAGATTTAAGGTGATTGGCAAAAGAACCAAAGACGACATGAAGAAAAACTTTTTTTACACAGCGAGTTGGGTCTGTAATGCACATCCTGAGAGAGTGGTGGAGGCAGACTCAATCATGGCTTTCAAAAGGAATTTGGATAAGTACCTGAAGGAAAAAGATTTGTAGGGCTATGGGGAAAGGGCGGGGAGTGGGACTAGCTGAAGTGCTCTTGCAGAGAGCCGGCACAGACTCAGCAGACCGAATGGTTGTCTTCTGTGCTGTAACCATTCTATGATTCTACTAGACCATCTTTTGTTTCTTTACTTGTCTCATTACCTTTTGCCTTGCACCTTCATCCCTTTCGTCATTCAATCTCCTGCCTTCCACCCTATCACAGACCTTCCCTTTTGATCTTCCATCCCCCTTTCCCTGCCTCTGCACTTGCTTAAAACCTGTTACATCTGTAACATTTTCCAGTTCTGATGGAAGATCACTGACCTAAAACATTAACTGTTTCTCTCTCCACAGATGCTGCCTCACCTGCTGAGTATTTACAGCATTTTCTGTTTTTATTTCAGATTTCCAACATCCACAGTATTTTACTTTTGGTCAGCAAAATAGGTGCCTTCTTCTCACCCTCTCTAGTCCAGGGAGTGAAGTCAATTATAGCTAATCAAATGCTTCTACAACTGAGATTAATTAACTCAGGGCAGACTGGGAATCAAACATGGTCAGCATGTTTCCATGTTACACTGGGCAGTGTATTAACCCGAGGAGGGAGATAATCATTTGGTACTATCATTACACATTATAAAAATCACTCAAGTAAGCACAAACTCAACTGGCTTCAAATGAGGCTTATTTATGGATTGGGATGGGAAGCAAATCATATCAAAGCTGGTAAACAGAAGCTTAGTGCAGAATTCCTACAATTACTGTTGAGATTATTCATCAATAACAGAGTGAATCTATTAGATAGAAGAACATTCTTCATTTAATATCGGCGTGTAATCTACATCTAGAGTAGTTCAGAATGGGAAGAATTTGAATCGACTAGGTTGTGAGCGCATGATATGTTCAATGAAGAGGGCCTTTCAGCCTATTTGATCTCACAATATCAATCCTACCGCCTTTCAGTATGCCGGCTTGAATCACCAATCCTGGCAGCGTGTTCCTATGCTGGTCACCCTCCATACAAAGATGTAGCCCCTGAATTTCCATGGGGCCAGCAGCACTTCCTGGCTGGGAATAAGTCAGCTAGGAGTGCAGTGTAGCCTCAAGGAAATGGTGTGGGACCTGGATACTCCAGATTACAACCTAGGTTGCAAGTGTGTGTCGGGGCATGGTTGTGGTGGGAGCCTTTGTCTGTCCCAAACATAGCCAATGACGTCAGAGAGGACTTTCAGTCTCAAACTTCCTGACAACTGTCCCTAAACTCATTCTTCACGATATATAACAGAAAATAGGAAGATAAGGAGGTATCAGTCCTGTGTTTCAATGACCCACTTCAGGTGATGCCCAAATACTGTACATCATTAAAGATTAATTTTTAGGGAATATTGAAGAGCAAAATTGGATGTCTTTCCAATATGTAGGTCCTATATTCCACATAACCTACATACAGAAAGAACTGGCATTTATATAGCGCCTTTTACAATCTCAGGATGCCCCAAAGTACTTCATAGTCAATGAAATACTTATTGACGTGTAGTCAGACATGTAATGTAGCAAACGAGGCAGACAAGTTTGTGTACAGCAAGCTCCCACAAAAAGCAATGAGATGATGACTCGATAATCTGTTTTGGTGATGTTGGTTGAGGGATCAATATTGGCGAGGTTGAACTTCGCATGCTCCTCTTTGAAATAGTGCCATAGGATCTTTTATGTCCACCTGAGAGGGTAGACGGAGCCTCAGTTTAAGCGTAGAGGCCCCGACCTGCATGAGAACACCTGCGGCAGGTCGGGGTCATAAAAGGAGCGGCGTGGAGGCCCCGGGTGCAGCATGGAGACATACTACTCCAGGGAGCAGCGCGAGCTGGTGCAGGAGGGCGATGGCAGTGAAGAGTGATGTCATCAAGGTCTAGGTCGGTGATTGGAGCGTGGGCAGTCACAGCAGGAGCGGTGAGGTCAGGGCGAAGGAGCGGCAAGAGACTGTAGAGGGATGTGATCAGGGCCCAGGGGAGGCGTGAGTTCAGGGCCAGGAGCCCAGGGGCAGCACGGGCCAGCCCACACTGCGATATGTGTGCACACTAGGTCCGTGCAGCAGAGCTGGTCTCCAGTCATCTCGGGTAATCCTTGCGACTGGACCAAAACCTAGCTCTGTCAAGCCCGTGTGGTGGCTGGTGTACAACGGCCATCACACATTAAAAAAATCCGCACACAGGCATCTTCCACCCTTGAGGATGTAGTTTGAGTCCTTCATTGAAACACCTGTGAACTCATCCTTTATTGGCATGGAAGCAAGTCATCCTCGTTTCAAGGGACCGCCTATGATGATGATTAATGTCTCAACCAAAAGACGGCATCTCCGACAGTGCAGCACTCGCTCATACCGCACTGGAATGTCGGCCAAGATCTTATGCTCAAGTCTCTGGAGTGGGGTTTGAACCCACAACCTTCAATTGCGGGGTTGCAATTGGCTCCAATACCTGGGCTAAGGAGGGGAAGAAATAATCCGCCAGGGTTGCCACTTTCTATCACAACCCAGTGACTCTTGATGGAAAGTGCATATATTACAATCATTGGATGAGGGTAGAATCACACCTAACTGTGATGCTGTCCATAGTCGAATGATCTGAAGGCTATTGCTGTCCAGGTTCACCTAAGGTGACATTGAAGCACTACCAACATCTGTGGGACTGTGACCCAGCACGAGTTAATGCCTTCGGAAGAGGAAATGTTGAGAGGAGGCAAATAAAGGAGAAAAAAGATTAAATGCGGTGTCTTTCGACTTGTGATTAAATGGAGCTTTTCATAATGTTACTTTCAATCAAATGAAAATGTAATAACGAACTCATTTAAGAGCATCTGATATCAAGTTTCCATTTTACTAAAACAAATTGCCATTTACAGCATTTCAAGTCTATCAATTATTTTTTCATTTCCAGTTATTGATGTGCTTCCTTTACTTGCAAACTCGTTCTACCATGAAAATAAACAAGACAGCGATATACTCAGATGCGGTTTAAAACACCATTAATGGTTAAAATTAACACTTTTCTCCAAATGACTGCATGGTTGTTCTACTCAGTTTAAACAACCTTAGATTTATTGCTTTCATTTTTTTATCAGTTTGTGTTTTATGCATTTGGAAATGGAGTGAATCACTGATCTTAATGTATGTATCTCACAAGCATCAAAATGCATAATTCTCTTGAATTTAAAGAGATAAAGAAAAGAGGCAGAATCCTGGCATAACCAAAAGGCACCCCAAATCCCTGATCCCTCATTCCACTGACGCCCCTTCCCCACCACTGGAATTGAGACTGTCCACCCACTCAGACACCAGGGATTTTAGGCGCCTCAGTATTCAGACCCACACAAAAAGAATGCCCCGACTGTTGCCATGGCAATTGTACTGGGCCTTCTTTATCCTAGGATTGTAGTTACACCAAAAATATTTTTAAAACATGGATGGAGATATCACAAAGGACGCTTGCATGTTCTGAACCATTTTAACAACCGACCTTTCTGCACTCTGATCGCAATGATTTACTTATCTTATACAATAACAATCCAGAGATAATTCTGGTTACTATTTTTCTAAATTAACAAAGATAAAATGTAGGTGATGTATATTTAACCTCAGCTTTCCATTGGTTACATCACTGCAGGAGTTCTTCAGGGCAGTGTCCTATGTGCAACCATCTTCAGCTGCTTGATCAATGACCTTCCCTCCATCATAAGGTTAGAAGTGGGGATGATTGGATAGTGTTCAGTTCCATTCGCAACTCCTCAGATAATGAAGCAGTCCATACCCTCATGCACCAAGACCTGGATGACATTCAGGCTTGGGCTGATAAGTGGCAAGCAACATTCGCGCCACTCAAGTGCCAGGCAATTGGTATCTCCAATAAGCGAGAGTCCAACCACTGCCCCTTGACATTCAACGGCATTACCATTGCTGAATCCTCCACCGTCAACATCCTGAGGGTCACCATTGACCAGAAACTTAACTGGACCAGCCACATAAATACTGTGGCTACCAAGATCAGATCAGAGGCTGGGTATTCTGTGGCGAATGTCTCAGCTCCTGACTCCTCAAAGCCTTTCTACCATCTACAAGGCTCAAGACAAGAGTGTGATGGAATACTTGCCTGGATGAGTGCAGCTCCAGCAACATTCAAGAGGCTTGACACCATCTAGGACAGAGCAGCCCGCTTGATTGGCACCACATCCACTACCTTAAACATTCACTCCCTGCACCACCGGTGCACCATAGCTGCAGTGTGTACCATCTACAAGAAGCACTGCAGCCAAGACTTCTTCGGCAGCATCTCCCAAACCCACGACCTCTACCACCAAGAAGACAAGGGCGGCAGGCGCATAGGAACACCATCACCTACAAGTTCCCCTCCAAGTCACACACCATACAAACTTGAATATATATCATCGTCATTGGGTCAAAATTCTGGAACTCCCTGCCGAACAACATTGTACCTTCACCACAAGGACTGCAGCGGTTCAAGAAGGCAACTCACCAACACCTTCCCAAGGGAAATTAAGGATGGGCAATAAATGCTGGCCTTTCCATTGACGTCCACATCCCAGGAATGAAAAAAAAACTTCTTGTTTATTTACTCCGATCCCAACATTGTCAAAAGTTAGACAATGATGATGTGCTGGGCAATTCATTTGCTCAAGACACAACAGTTAGCTTTTACTTGTGACCCTTAGAGGTCATTCTTACATCCTATTAAACTGCTAAAAAAATAGATACGTTTATTGAATGTAGTCTACTTGATCATAATGAACGGCAAACAAAGGTATATAGAAACATAGAAAATAGGTGCAGGAGCAGGCCATTCAGCCCTTCTAGCCTGCACCGCCATTCAATGAGTTCATGGCTGAACATGAAACTTCAGTACCCCCTTCCTGCTTTCTCGCCATACCCCTTGATCCCCCGAGTAGTAAGGACTTCATCTAACTCCCTTTTGAATATGTTTAGTGAATTGGCCCCAACCACTTTCTGTGGCAGAGAATTCCACAGGTTCACCACTCTCTGGGTGAAGAAGTCTCTCCTCATCTCGGTCCTAAATGGCTTACCCCTTATCCTTAGACTGTGACCCCTGGTTCTGGATTTCCCCAACATTGGGAACATTCTTCTTGCATCTAACCTGTCTAAACCCATCAGGATTTTAAACGTTTCTATGAGGTCCCCTCTCATTCTTCTGAACTCCAGTGAATACAAGCCCAGTTGATCCAGTCTTTCTTGATAGGTCAGTCCCACCATCCCGGGAATCAGTCTGGTGAATCTTCGCTGCACTCCCTCAATAGCAAGAATGTCCTTCCTCAAGTTAGGAGACCAAAATTGTACACAATACTCCAGGTGTGGCCTCACCGAGGCCCTGTACAACTGTAGCAACACCTCCCTGCCCCTGTACTCAAATCCCCTCGCTATGAAGGCCAACATGCCATTTGCTTTCTTAACCGCCTGCTGTACCTGCATGCTTCAATGACTGATGTACCATGACACCCAGGTCTCGTTGCACCTTCCCTTTTCCTAATCTGTCACCATTCAGATAATAGTCTATCTCTCTGTTTTTACCACCAAAGTGGATAACCTCACATTTATCCACATTATACTTCATCTGCCATGAATTTGCCCACTCACCTAATCTATCCAAGTCACTCTGCAGCCTCATAGCATCCTCCTCGCAGCTCACACTGCCACCCAACTTAGTGTCATCCGCAAATTTGGAGATCCTACATTTAATCCCCTCGTCTAAATCATTAATGTACAATGTAAACAGCTGGGGCCCCAGCACAGAACCTTGCGGTACCCCATTAGTCACTGCCTGCCATTCTGAAAAGTACCCATTTACTCCTACTCTTTGCTTCCTGTCTGACAACCAGTTCTCAATCCACGTCAGCACACTACCCCCAATCCCATGTGCTTTAACTTTGCACATTAATCTCTTGTGTGGGACCTTGTCGAAAGCCTTCTGAAAGTCCAAATATACCACATCAACTGGTTCTCCTTTGTCCACTTTACTGGAAACATCCTCAAAAAATTCCAGAAGATTTGTCAAACATGATTTCCCCTTCACAAATCCATGATGACTTGGACCTATCATGTCACCATTTTCCAAATGCGCTGCTATGACATCCTTAATAATTGATTCCATCATTTTACCCACAACAATTCCCTGTTTTCTCTCTCCCTCCTTTTTTAAAAAGTGGGGTTACATTGGCTACCCTCCACTCGATAGGAACTGATCCAGAGTCAATGGAATGTTGGAAAATGACTGTCAATGCATCCGCTATTTCCAAGGCCACCTCCTTAAGTACTCTGGGATGCAGTCCATCAGGCCCTGGGGATTTATCGGCTTTCAATCCCATCAATTTCCCCAACACAATTTCCCGACTAATAAAGATTTCCCTCAGTTCCTCCTCCCTACTAGACCCTCTGACTCCTTTTGTATCCGGAAGGTTATTTGTGTCCTCCTTAGTGAATACCGAACCAAAGTACTTGTTCAATTGGTCTGCCATTTCTTAGTTCCCCGTTATGACTTCCCCTGATTCTGACTGCAGGGGACCTACGTTTGTCTTTACTAACCTTTTCCTCTTTACATACCGATAGAAACTTTTGCAATCCGCCTTAATGTTCCCTGCAAGCTTCTTCTCGTACTCCATTTTCCCTGCCCTAATCAAACCCTTTGTCCTCCTCTGCTGAGTTCTAAATTTCTCCCAGTCCCCAGGTTCGCTGCTATTTCTGGCCAATTTGTATGCCACTTCCTTGGCTTTAATACTATCCCTGATTTCCCTTGATAGCCACGGTTGAGCCACCTTCCTTTTTTATTTTTACGCCAGACAGGAATGTACAATTGTTGTAATTCATCCATGCGGTCTCTAAATGTCTGCCATTGCCCATCCACAGTCAACCCCTTAAGTATCATTCGCCAATCTATCCTAGCCAATTCACGCCACATACCTTCAAAGTTACCCTTCTTTAAGTTCTGGACCATGGTCTCTGAATTAACTGTTTCATTCTCCATCCTAATGCAGAATTCCACCATATTATGGTCACTCTTCCCCAAGGGGCCTCGCACAATGAGATTGCTAATTAGTCCTCTCTCATTACACAACACCCAGTCTAAGATGGCCTCCCCCCTAGTTGGTTCCTCGACATATTGGTCTAGAAAACCATCCCTTATGCACTCCAGGAAATCCTCCTCCACCGTATTGCTTCCAGTTTGGCTAGCCCAATCTATGTGCATATTAAAGTCACCCATTATAACTGCTGCACCTTTATTGCATGCAACCCTAATTTCCTGTTTGATGCCCTCCCCAACATCACTACTACTGTTTGGAGGTCTGTACACAACTCCCACTAACGTTTTTTGCCCTTTGGTGTTCTGCAGCTCTACCCATATAGATTCCACATCATCCAAGCTAATGTCTTTCCTAACTATTGCATTAATCTCCTCTTTAACCAGCAATGCTACCCCACCTCCTTTTCGTTTTATTCCTGAATGTTGAATACCCCTGGATGTTGAGTTCCCAGCCCTGATCATCCTGGAGCCACGTCTCCGTAATCCCAATCACATCATATTTGTTAACATCTATTTGCACAGTTAATTCATCCACCTTATTGCGGATACTCCTTGCATTAAGACACAAAGCCTTCAGGCTTGTTTTTTTAACACCATTTGTCCTTTTAGAATTCTGCCGCACATATATTTTCTGAAGCCCTAATCCTCAGGGATGTGTTGTCAAGGCCACACAAGAAATACTTAACTGGATTTGTGGAAGATAGTTCCTGTAGTATCTCTTCACTGCAGCACAGCAGACCCGATTTGTCGGTATCCGTGGCAAATCCAAATCTTAAACTGTTTTTCAGTTTCAATCTCCACATTATATTTTGCCCTTCCCCTTTCTACTTTCTAGGATCTATCTGGTTATGGTTTGGAGTACTGCAGTCTTCCATACAAGCTTAGGTGAGAAAGTGATCCTATCCTTTTTTCTGCTAATATTCTGCTGCTCTGTGCTGCTTTGCCAACCACACCTGTATGCTAGGCATTGAGCCTCTGTCTAAATGGGGAAGCACTGGAGATGAACAAAAGGCATTCTCCCATTTGGTGTTCATTTAGTTTGGGTGGTCGTAAAACAGTCTTTGTGTACTGTCCTCCCTGCGTTTACAGTGTTAAAACCCAGCCAAAATATCCCAATGATAATGCACACACTAAAATTCTGCTACCAGAATAAGGGAAGCAGCTTTTAATATTGTAAACGCAAAGAAATTGCTTTTCTCTGATTTGAACAAATCAAATGCAAATGTAAATGTGCCAAAAGGAATTTAGGAGTCTGGTTACAAAATGCCATCTAACAGTGCAAAAAACTATCATAAACATCCCAGGAATGAAACAAAAAACTTTTTGTTTATTTACTCTGATCCCAACAAAAGTGTCAAAAGTTAGACAATGATGATGTGCTGGGCAATTCATTTGCTCAATGACACTACAGTTAGCTTTTACTTGTGACTCTCTGCTTCCTGTCTACCAACCAGTTCTCTGGTTGGTAGACAGGAGAGAGACGGGGGTCCAGGGAGCAGAGTCGGTGGAGACCTATAAAAGGCCCACACTCGAGCAGTCCGGGGAGTCAGTGAGAGGCGGGAGTCCAGGGAGCAGAGTCGGAGGAGACCTATAAAAGGCCCACACTCGAGCAGTCCGGGGAGTCGGCGAGAGGCGGGAGTCCAGGGAGCAGAGTCGGTGGAGACCTATAAAAGGCCCACACTCGAGCAGTCCGGGGAGTCAGCGAGAGGCGGGAGTCCAGGGAGCAGAGTCGGAGGAGACCTATAAAAGGCCCACACTCGGAGTTCGTGAGTCGAGGAGGCCAGCTGGTGCAGCTGCAGCGGGCTGAGAAGGCAAAAAAGAAGTAGAAAGAAATTGAAAGGTGACGTCACAGCCAAGGGGGTAAGTGATTGGTGAGTAGTTTTTCTTTTTCTTTTCTGTATCAGTAAGTAACATTTAGCATTGTTGTTGCCAAATTAAGTTAAACTAGGGGTTAAGTCATGGCAGGAGAGCTCGGACATGTGTTATGCTCCTCTTGTACTATGTGGGAAGTCAAGAACACTTCTGGTGTCCCTGATGACTACGTGTGCGGGAAGTGTATCCGCCTGCGGCTCCTGACGGATCGCATCGTGGCATTGGAGCTGTAGGTGGATTCACTCTGGAGCATCCACGATGCTGAGAATGACGTGAATAGCACGTTTAGCGAGTTGGTCTTACCGCAGGAAAAGGGTACACAGCCAGATAGGGAATGGAAGACCAACAGGAAGAACAGTGGAAGGAAGGTAGTACAGGGGTCCCCTGTGGTCATCCCCCTGCAAAACAGATACACCACTTTGGATACTGTTGAGGTGGATGACTCATGAGGGGAGAGCAGCAGCAGCCAAGTCCATGGCACCGTGGCTGGCTCTGCTGCACAGGAGGACAGGAAAAAAAGTGGGAGAGCTATAGTGATAGGGGATTCAATTGTAAGGGGAATAGATAGACGTTTCTGCGGCCGCAACCGAGACTACAGGATGGTATGTTGCCTCCCTGGTGCAAGGGTCAAGGATGTCTCGGAGCGGGTGCAGAGCATTCTGAAAAGGGAGAGTGAACAGCCAGTTGTCGTGGTACATATAGGTACCAACGATATTGGTAAAAAAAGGGATGAGGTCCTACGAGACGAATTTAGGGAGCTAGGAGTTAAATTAAAAAGTAGAACCTCAAAAGTAGTAATCTCAGGATCGCTACCAGTGCCATGTGCTAGTCAGAGTAGGAATCGCAGGATAGCTCAGATGAATACGTGGCTTGAGCAGTGGTGCAAAAGGGAGGGATTCAAATTCCTGGGACATTGGAACCGGTTCTGGGGAAGGTGGGACCAGTACAAACTGGACGGTCTGCACCTGGGCAGGACCGGGACCAATGTCCCAGGGGGAGTGTTTGCTAGTGCTGTTTGGGAGGAGTTAAACTAATATGGCAGGGGGATGGGAACCTATGCAGGGAGACAGAGGGGAATAAAATAGAGACAGAAGCAAAAGATAGAAAGGAGAACAGTAAAAGTGGAAGGCAGATAAACTCAAGGCAAAAAACAGAAAGGGCCACTTTACAGCAGAATTCTAAAGGGGCAAAGTGTGTTAAAAAGACAAGCCTGAAGGCTCTGTGACACAATGCGAGGAGTATTCGGAATAAGATGGACGAATTAACTGCGCAGATAGCAGTTAACGGATACAATGTGATTGGCATCACGGAGACATGGTTCCAGGGTGACCAAGGCTGGGAACTCAACATCCAAGGGTATTCAGCATTTAGGAAGGATAGGCAGAAAGGAAAAGGAGGCGGGGTGGCGGTGCTGGTTAAAGAGGAAATTAATGCAATTGTAAGGAAGGACATTAGCTTGGATGATGTGGAATCGGTATGGGTGGAGCTACGGAATACCAAAGGGCAGAAAACATTAGTGGGAGTTGTGTACAGGTCACCAAAAAGTAGTAGTGAGGTTGGGGACAGCATCAAACAAGAAATGAGGGATGTGTGCAATAAAGGTACAGCAGTAATCATGGGCAACTTTAATCTACATATTGATTGGGCTAACCTAACTGGTAGCAATGCGGTGGAGGAGGATTTCCTGGAGTGTATTAGAAACATAGAAACATAGAAAATAGGTGCAGGAGTAGGCCATTCGGCCCTTCTAGCCTGCACCGCCATTCAATGAGTTCATGGCTGAACATGCAACTTCAGTACCCCATTCCTGCTTTCTCACCATACCCCTTGATTCCCCGAGTAGTAAGGACTTCATCTAACTCCTTTTTGAATATATTTAGTGAATTGGCCTCAACAACTTTCTGTGGTAGAGAATTCCACAGGTTCACCACTCTCTGGGTGAAGAAATTCCTCCTCATCTCGGTCCTAAATGGCTTACCCCTTATTCTTAGACTGTGTCCCCTGGTTCTGGACTTCCCCAACATTGGGAACATTCTTCCTGCATCTAACCTGTCTAACCCCGTCAGAATTTTAAACGTTTCTATGAGGTCCCCTCTCATTCTTCTGAACTCCAGTGAATACAAGCCCAGTTGATCCAGTCTTTCTTGATAGGTCAGTCTCGCCATCCCGGGAATCAGTCTGGTGAACCTTCGCTGCACTCCCTCAATAGCAAGAATGTCCTTCCTCAAGTTAGGAGACCAAAACTGTACACAATACTCCAGGTGTGGCCTCACCAAGGCCCTGTACAATTGTAGCAACACCTCCCTGCCCTTGTACTCAAATCCCCTCGCTATGAAGGCCAACATGCCATTTGCTTTCTTAACCGCCTGCTGTACCTGCATGCCAACTTTCAATGACTGATGTACCATGACACCCAGGTCTCTTTGCACCTCCCCTTTTCCTAATCTGTCACCATTCAGATAATAGTCTGTCTCTCTGTTTTTACCACCAAAGTGGATAACCTCACATTTATCCACATTATACTTCATCTGCCATGCATTTGCCCACTCACCTAACCTATCCAAGTCGCTCTGCAGCCTCATAGAATCCAACTTGCAGCTCACACTGCCACCCAACTTAGTGTCATCCGCAAATTTGGAGATACTACATTTAATCCCCTCGTCTAAATCATTAATGTACAGTGTAAACAGCTGGGGCCCCAGCACAGAACCTTGCGGTACCCCACTAGTCACTGCTTGCCATTCTGAAAAGTCCCCATTTACTCCTACTCTTTGCTTCCTGTCTGACAACCAGTTCTCAATCCATGTCAGCACACTACCCCCAATCCCATGTGCTTTAACTTTGCACATTAATCTCTTGTGTGGGACCTTGTCGAAAGCCTTCTGAAAGTCCAAATATGCCACATCAACTGGTTCTCCCTTGTCCACTCTACTGGAAACATCCTCAAAAAATTCCAGAAGATTTGTCAAGCATGATTTCCCTTTCACAAATCCATGCTGACTTGGACCTATCATATTACCTCTTTCCAAATGCACTGCTATGACATCCTTAATAATTGATTCCATCATTTTACCCACTACCGATGTCAGGCTGACTGGTCTGTAATTCCCTGTTTTCTCTCTCCCTCCTTTTTTAAAAAGTGGGGTTACATTGGCTACCCTCCACTCCATAGGAACTGATCCAGAGTCAATGGAATGTTGGAAAATGACTGTCAATGCATCCACTATTTCCAAGGCCACCTCCTTAAGTACTCTGGGATGCAGTCCATCAGGCCCTGGGGATTTATCGGCCTTCAATCCCATCAATTTCCCCAACACAATTTCCCGACTAATAAGGATTTCCCTCAGTTCCTCTTCCTTACTAGACCCTCCGACCCCTTTTATATCCGGAAGGTTGTTTGTGTCCTCTTCAGTGAATACCGAACCAAAGTACTTGTTCAATTGGTCCGCCATTTCTTTGTTCCCCGTTATGACTTCCCCTGATTCTGACTGCAGGGGACCTACATTTGTCTTTACTAACCTTTTTCTCTTTACATATCTATAGAAACTTTTGCAATCCGTCTTAATGTTCCCTGCAAGTTTCTTCTCGTACTCCATTTTCCCTGCCCTAATCAAACCCTTTGTCCTCCTCTGCTGAGTTCTAAATTTCTCCCAGTCCCCAGGTTCGCTGCTATTTCTGGCCAATTTGTATGCCACTTCCTTGGCTTTAATGCTATCCCTGATTTCCCTTGATAGCCACGGTTGAGCCACCTTCCCTTTTTTATTTTTACGACAGACAGGAATGTACAATTGTTGTAGTTCATCCATGCGGTCTCTAAATGTCTGCCATTGCCCATCCACAGTCAACCCCTTGAGTATCATTCGCCAATCTATCCTAGCCAATTCACGCCTCATACCTTCAAAGTTACCCTTCTTTAAGTTCTGGACCATGGTCTCTGAATTAACTATTTCATTCTCCATCCTAATGCAGAATTCCACCATATTATGGTCACTCTTCCCCAAGGGGCCTCGCACAACGAGATTGCTAATTAATCCTCTCTCATTACACAACACCCAGTCTAAGATGGCCTCCCCCCTAGTTGGTTCCTCGACATATAGGGATGGTTTTCAAGACAAATATGTCGAGGAACCAACTAGAGAGCTGGCCATCCTAGACTGGATGATGTGTAACGAGAAGGGACTAATTAGCAATCTTGTTCTGCGAGGCCCCTTGGGGAAGAGTGACCATAATATGGTAAATTCTTTATTAAGATAGAGAGTGACAAAGTTAATTCAGAAACTAGGGTCCTGAACTTAAGGAAAGGTAACTTTGATGGTTTGAGGCATGAATTGGCTACATTAGACTGGCAATTGATACTCAAAGGGTTGACGGTGGATAGGCAATGGCAAACCTTTAAAGATGATATGGACGAACTTCAACAATTGTACATCCCTGTCTGGAGTAAAAATAATACGGGGAAGGTGGCTCAACCATGGCTAACAAGGGAAATTAAGGATAGTGCTAAATCCAAGGAAGATGCATACAAATTAGCCAGAAAAAGTAGCAAGCCGGAGGACTGGGAGAAATTTAGAATACAGCAGAGGAGGACAAAGGGTTTAATTAAGAGGGGGAAAATAGTGTACGAGAGGAAGCTTGCCGGAAACATAAAAAATGACTAAAAAAGTGAATTTATAATGGGGAACAAAGAAATGACAGACCAATTGAACAAGTACTTTGGTTCTATCTTCACAAAGGAAGACACAAATAACCTTCCGGATATACTAGGGGACCGAAGGTCTAGTGAGAAGGAGGAACTGAAGGATATCCTCATTAGGCAGGAAATTGTGTTTGGGAAATTGACAGGATTGAAGGCCGATAAATCCCCAGGGCCTGATAGTCTGCATCCGAGTACTTAAGGAAATGGCCCTAGAAATAGTGGACCCATTGGTGATAAGTTTCCAACAGTCTATCGACTCTGGATCAGTTCCTATGGACTGGAGAGTTGCTAATGTGACACCACTTTTTTAAAAAAGGGAGAGAGAAAACGGGTAATTATAGACCGGATAGCCTGACATGAGTAGTGGGGAAAATGTTGGAATCAATCATTAAGGATGAAATAGCAGCGCATTTGGTAAGCAGTAATAGGATTGGTCCAAGTCAGCATGGATTTATGAAGGGGAAATCATGCTTGGCAAATCTTCTGGAATTTTTTGAGGATGTAACTAGTAGAGTGGACAGGGGAGAACCAGTGGATGTGGTGTATTTGGACTTTCAAAAGGCTTTTGACAAGGTCCCACACAAGAGATTGGTGTGCAAAATCAAAGCACATGGTATTGAGGGTAATGTACTGATGTGGATAGAGAACTGGTTGGCAGACAGGAAGCAGAGAGTCGGCATTAACGGGTCCTTTTCAGAATGGCAGGCAGTGACGAGTGGAGTGCCGCAGGGCTCAGTGCTGGGACCCCAGCGATTTACAATATATATTAATGATTTAGATGATGGAATTGAGTGTAATATCTCCAAGTTTGCAGATGACACTAAACTCGGTGGCGGTGTGAGCTGTGAGGAGGATGCTAAGAGGCTGCAGGGTGATTTGGACAGATTAGGTGAGTGGGCAAATACATGGCAGATGCAGTATAATGTGGATAAATGTGAGGTTATCCACTTTGGGGGCAAAAACACGAAGGCAGAATATCATCTGAATGGCGGCAGATTAGGAAAAGGGGAGGTGCAGCGAAACCTGGGTGTCATGGTTCATCAGTCATTGAAGGTTGGCATACAGGTACAGCAGGCGGTGAAGAAGGCAAATGGTATGTTGGCCTTCATAGCAAGGGGATTTGAGTAGAGGAGCAGGGAAGTCTTACTGCAGTTGTACAGGGCCTTGGTGAGGCCTCACCTGGAATATTGTGTTCAGATTTGGTCTCCTAATCTGAGGAAGGACGTTCTTGCTATTGAGGGAGTGCAGTGAGGGTTCACCAGACTGATTCCAGGGATGGCTGGACTGACATATGAGGAGAGACTGGATCAAGTGGGCCTTTATACAGGATGAGAGGGGATCTCAGAAACATAAGTTTCTGACTGGAGTGGACAGGTTAGATGCAGGAAGAATGTTCCTGATGTTGGGGAAGTCCAGAACCAGCGGAAACAGGCTTAGGATAAGGGGTAGGCCATTTAGGACTGAGTTGAGGAGAAACTTCTTCACTCAGAGAGTTGTTAACCTGTGGAATTCCCTGCCGCAGAGAGTTGTTGATGCCAGTTCATTGGATATATTCAAGAGGGAGTTATATATGGCCCTTGCGGCTAAAGGGATCAGGGGGTATGGAGTGAAAACAGGAACGGGGTTACTGAGGGAATGATCAGCCATGATCTTCTTGAATGGTGGTGGAGGCTCGAAGGACCGGATGGCCTACTCCTACACCTGTTTAATATGTTTCTATGTTTATCCACGTCAGTACCCTACCCCCAATACCATATGCTTTAATTTTGCACACCAATCTTTTGTGTGAGACCTTGTCAAAAGCCTTTTGAAAGTCCAAATACACCACATACACTGGTTCTCCCTTATCCACTCTACCAGTTACATCCTCAAAAAATTCGACAAGATTTGTCAAGTAGGATTTCCCTTTTATCACAAGAAGTGTATAATATAAATATAGGGAAGTAATATCCTCACGAAGGAAGACACAAATAACCTTCCGGAAATACTAGGGGATCGAGGGTCTAGTGAGAATGAGAAACTGAAGGAAATCCTTATTAGGCGGGAAATTGTGTTAGGGAAATTGATGGGAATGAAGGCCTATAAATCCCCGGGGCCTGATGGTCTGCATCCCAGAGTACTTAAGGAAATAGCCCTAGAAATAGTGGATGCATCGGTGGTAATTTTCCAACAGTCTATTGACTCTGGATCAGTTCCTATGGGCTGGAGAGTAGCTAATCTAACACCACTTTTTAAGAAAGGAGGGAGAGAGAAAACGGGTAACTATAGGCTGGTTAGCCTGACATCAGTATTGGGGAAAATGTTTGAATCAATTATTAAAGATGAAATAGCAGCACATTTGGAAAGCAGTGACGGGATCGGTCCAAGTCAGCATGGATTTATGAAAGGGAAATCCTGCTTGACAAATCTTGTTGAATTTTTTGAGGATGTAACTGGTCAAGTGGATAAGGGAGAACGAGTGTATGCGGTGTATTTAGACTTTCAAAAGGCTTTTGACAAGGTCCCACACAAGAGATTGGTGTGCAAAATTAAAGCATATGGTATTGGGGGTAGTGTACTGACATGGATGGCAGACAGGAAGCAGAGAGTCGGGATAAACAGGTCCTTTTCAGAATGGTAGGCAGTGACTAGTGGGGTGCTGCTGGGCTCAGTGCTGGGACCCCAGCTATTTACAATATACATTCATGATTTGGATGATGGAATTGAGTGTAATATCTACAAGTTTGCAGATAACACTAAGCTGGGTGGCGGTGTGAGCTGTGAGGAGGACGCTAAAAGACTGCAGGGTGATTTGGACAGATTAGGTGAGCGGGCAAACATGAGGCAGATGCAGTATAATGTGGATAAATGTGAGGTTATCCACTTTGGTGGCAAAAACACAAAGTCAGAATATTATCTGAATGGCGGCAGATTAGGAAAAGGGGAGGTGCAACGAGACCTCGGTGTCATGGTACATCAGTCATTGAAAGTTGGCATGCAGGTACAGCAGGTGGTGAAGGTGGTGAAGGCGGCAAATGGTATGTTGGCCTTCATAACTAGGGGATTTGAATATAGGGGCAGGGAGGTCTTACTGAAGTTGTACAGGGCCTTAGTGAGGCCTCACCTGGAATATTGTGTTCAGTTTTGATCTGGTAATCTGAGGAAGGATGTTTTTGCTATTGAGGGAGTGCAGCGAAGGTTCACCAGACTAATTCCCGGGATGGCTGGACTGACATATTAGAAGAGACTGGATCGACTGGGCCTGTATTCACTGGAGTTTAGAAGGATGAGAGCGGATCTCAGAAACATATAAAATTGACAGGACTGGACAGGTTAGATGCAGAAAGAATGTTCCCGATGTTGGGGAAGTCCAGAACCAGGGGACATAATCTAAGGATAAGGGGTAAGCCATTTAGGACTGAGATGAGGAGAAACTTCTTCACTCAGAGAGTTGTTAACCTGTGGAATTCCCTACCGCAGAGAGTTGTTGATGCCAGTTCATTGGATATATTCAAGCGGGAGTTAGATATGGCCCTTACGGCTAAAGGGATAAAGGGGTATTGAGAGAAAGCGGGAAAGGGGTACTGAGGTGAATGATCAGCAATAATCTTATTGAATGGTGGTGCAGGCTTGAAGGGCCGAATGGCCTACTCCTGCACCTATTATCTATGTTTCTATGTTTCTATAATGCAATTAATGTGTGCTGTTCAGAACTCATTTAGAATATCGTGTTCAGTTTTAGCCACTCTATCTCAGGAAGAATGAAATGACCTTGGAGGTCCAGCAACGATTCACCATAATAACAATGCTTAACTTTAATAGGAAAACAGATAAACTTGGGTTATATTCCCTAGAGATGAGGAGGTTCAGAGATGGTCTAATTAAGATGTTTAAATATTGAAGGGGATTAACAGGGTAGATTGGAAATGATTCTTCCCTCGAGTAGCAAGGGGGGCATAGATAAAAGAAAATCCAGAAAGAAAGTCGTGAGAATGTGGAATGTACTACCTGAAAATGACTAAGATGTAGAATCAATTTAGATTTTTCTAAGGGAGATAGGTAATTACTTGGAAAGCGAAGTGAAGTATCGGAAGGGAGCTGAAGAAATGACAAGAAATTGCGATTAAAAAGATAAAGAGCTGCTAACATTAATAAAATGAGAGAGCAGGCTCGATGGACTGAATCACCTTCTCCGGTTTCTGTATAAAATATTTCTCAAATAAATATGTTGAAGTGGATCCAGCCTTTTTACCCTCTGTTGTGTGAACTGCCCAGATTTTCCCCTTTTCCATTATACAATAATGTTGCTACAGCAGCACGAATGTATAACTGGATCTGCTAGTTAGAACATAAGAAATAGGAGCAGGAATAGGCCATTTGGCCCCTCAAGCCTGCTCCGCCATTTAATAAGATCATGGCTGATCTGATCATGGACTCAGCTCCAGTTCCCTGACCACTCCCCATAACCCTTTACACCCTTATCGCTCAAAAATCTGTCTATTTCCACCTTAAATATATTCAATGACCCAGCCTTCACAGCTCTCTGGGTCAGGGAATTCCATAGATTTACAACCATCAGAGAAGAAATTTCTCCTCATCTCTGTTTTAAATGGGCGGACCCTTATTCTAAGACTATGTCCCCTAGTTTTAGTTTCCCCTATGAGTGGAAATATCCTCTCTGCATCCACCTTGTCGAGCCCCCTCATTATCTTATGTTTCAATAAGATCACCCCTCATCCTTCTGAACTCCAACGAGTAAAGACCCAGTCTACTCAATCTATCATCATAAGGTAACCCCCTCATCTCCGGAATCAGCCTAGTGAATCGTCTCTGTACCCCCTCCAAAGCTAGTATATCCTTCCTTAAGTAAGATGACCAAAACTGCACGCAGTACTCCAGGTGCGGCCTCACCAATACCTTATACAGTTGCAGCAGGATCTCCCTGCTTTTGTACTCCATCCCTCTCGCAATGAAGGCCAACATTCCATTCCTTCCTGATTAACTGCTGCACCTGCAAACTAACTTTTTGGGATTCATGCACAAGGACCCCCAGGTCCCTCTGCACCGCAGCATGTTGTAATTTCTCCCCATTCAAATAGTATTCCCTTTTTTTGTTTTTTTTCCCCAAGGTGGGTGACCTCACACTTTCCGACATTGTATTCCATCTGCCAAACCTTAGCCCATTTGCTTAACCTATCTAAATCTCTTTGCAGCCTCTCTGTGTCCTCTACACAACCCGCTTTCCCACTAATTTTTGTGTCATCTGCAAATTTTGTTACACTATACTCTGTCCCCTCTTCCAGGTCATCTATGTACATTGTAAACAGTTGTGGTCCAAGCACCGATCCTTGTGGCACACCACTCACCACCAATTTCCAACCCGAAAAGGACCCATTTATCCCGACTCTCTGCTTTCTGTTAGCCAGCCAATTCTCTATCCATGCTAATACATTTCCTCTGACTCCGCGTTGCTTTATCTTCTGCAGTAACCTTTTGTGTGGCACCTTATCGAATGCCTTTTGGAAATCTAAATTCACCACATCCATCGGTACACCTCTATCCACCATGCTCGTTATATCCTCAAAGAATTCCAGTAAATTAGTTAAACATGATTTCCCCTTCATGAATCCATGTTGCGTCTGCTTGATTGCACTATTCCTATCTAGATGTCCCGCTATTGCTTCCTTAATAATAGCTTGAAGCATTTTCCCCACTATAGATGTTAAACTAACCGGCCTATAGTTACCTGCCTTTTGTCTGCCCCCTTTTTGAAATAGGCGTTACATTAGCTGCTTTCCAATCCGCTGGTACCTCCCCAGAGTCCAGAGAATTTTGGTAGATTATAACGAATGCATCTGCTATAACTTCCGCCATCTCTTTTAATACCCTGGGATGCATTTCATCAGGACCAGGGGACTTGTCTACCTTGAGTCCCATTAGCCTGTCCAGCACTACCCCCTTAATGATAGTGATTATCTCAAGGTCCTCCCTTCCCACATTCCCGTGACCAGCAATTTTTGCCATGGTTTATGTGTCTTCCACTGTGAAGACCGAAGCAAAATAATTGTTTAAGGTCTCAGCCATTTCCACATTTCCCATTATTAAATCCCCCTTCTCATCTTCTAAGGGACCAACATTTACTTTAGTCACTCTTTTCCGTTTTATATATCGATAAAAGCTTTTACTATCTGTTTTTATGTTTTGCGCAAGTTTACTTTCGTAATCTATCTTTCCTTTCTTTATTGCTTTCTTAATCATTCTTTGCTGTTGTTTAAAATTATCCCAATCTTCTAGTTTCCCACTAACCTTGGCCACCTTATACGCATTGGTTTTTAATTTGATACTCTCCTTTATTTCCTTGGTTCTCCACAGCTGGTTATCCCTTCTCTTACCACCCTTCTTTTTCACTGGAATATATTTTTGTTGAGCACTATGAAAGAGTTCCTTAAAAGTCCTCCACTGTTCCTCAATTGTGCCACCGTTTAGTCTGTGTTCCCAGTCTACTTTAGCCAACTCTGCTCTCATCCCACTGTAGTCCCCTTTATTTAAGCATAGTACGTTCGTTTGAGACACAACTTCCTCACCCTCAATCTGTATTACAAATTCAACCATACTTGATCACTCATTCTGAGAGAATCTTTTACTAGGAGATCGTTTATTTTTCCTGTCTCATTACACAGGACCAGATCTAAGATAGCTTGTTCCCTTGTAGGTTCTGTAACATACTGTTCTAAGAAACAATCCCGTATGCATTCTATGAATTCCTCCTCAAGGCTACCCCGTGCGATTTGATTTGACCAATCGATATGTAGGTTAAAATCCCCCATGATTACTGCCGTTCCTTTTTCACATGCCTCCATTATTCCCTTGATTATTGCCCACCCCACCATGAAGTTATTATTTGGAGACCTATAAACTATGCCCACCAGTGACTTTTTCCCCTTACTATCTCTAATCTCCACCCACAATGATTCAACATTTTGTTCATTAGAGCCAATATCATCTCTCACAACTGCCCTGATATCTTCCTTTATTAACAGAGCTACCCCACCTCCTTTCCCTTCTTGTCTATCTTTCCGAATTGTCAGATACCCCTGTATGTTTAATTCGCAGTCTTGATCTACCTGCAACCACGTTTCTGTAATGGCCACCAAATCATACCCATTTGTAATGATTTGTGCCGTCAACTCATTTACTTTATTTCGAATGCTGCGTACGTTTAGGTAGTGTTTTCATACTAGTTTTTAAACCATGATTTTTAGTTTTGACCCCTCCTGCAGCCCCTTTATATTCATACATATTGTCTCTTCCTATCACCTTGTGGTTTACACTTACCCCAGTGCTACTCTGCTCTGTTGCCTCCTGCCTTTTGCATTCTTTCTTGGGATCCTGTTCATCTGAACTCTCATCCATTCTAACTAGCTCAGAGCCCTCTCCTATGTTCCGAATACTCCTTGCATTGAGGCACCGAGCTTTCATGCTTGCCTTTTTATTACACTTTGACCCTTTAGAATTCTGCTGTACAGTGGCCTTTTTTGTTTTTTGCCTTGGGTTTCTCTGCCCTCCACTTTTACTTATCTCCTTTCTGTCTTTTGATTTTGTCTCCTTTTTGTTTCCCTCTGTCTCCCTGCATTGGTTCCCATCCCCCTGCCATATTAGTTTAACTCCTCCCAAACAGCACTAGCAAACACTCCCCCTAGGACATTGGTTCCGGTCCTGCCTAGGTGCAGACCGTCCAATTTGTACTGGTCCCACCTCCCCCAGAACCGGTTCCAATGCCTCAGGAATTTGAATCCCCCCCTGCTGCATCACTGCTCAAGCCACGTATTCATCTGAGCTATCCTACAATTCCTAGTCTGACTAGCACGTGGCACTGGTAGCAATCCCGAGATTACTACTTTTGAGGTCCTACGTTTTAATTTAACTCCTAGCTCCTTAAATTCATCTCGTAGGACCTCATCCCTTTTTTTACCTATATCGTTGGTACCAATGTGCACCACGACAACTGGCTGTTCACCCTCCCTTTTCAGAATGTCCTGCACCCGCTCCGAGACATCCTTGACCCTTGCACCAGGGAGGCAACATACCATCCTGGAGTCTCGGTTGCGGCCGCAGAAATGCCTATCTATTCCCCTTACAATCGAATCCCCTATCACTATCGCTCTCCCACTCTTTTTCCTGCCCTCCTGTGCAGCAGAGCCAGCCACGGTGCCATGAACTTGGCTGCTGCTGCCCTCCCCTGATGAGTCATCCCCCTCAACAGTACTCAAAACGGTGTATCTGTTTTGCAGGGGGATGACCGCAGGGGACCCCTGCACTACCTTCCTTGCACTGCTTTTCCTGCTGGTCTTCCATTCCCTAACTGGCTGTGGACCCTTCACCTGCGGTAAGACCAACTCGCTACACGTGCTACTCATGTCATTCTCAGCATCGTGGATGCTCCAGAGTAAATCCACCCTCAGCTCCAATTCCGCAATGCGGACCGTCAGGAGCTGGAGGTGGATACACTTCCTGCATACGTTGTCGTCAGGGACACCGGAAGTGTCCCTGAGTTCCCACATGGTACAGGAGGAGCATATCACTCTGGTTGGTTCCGCAACGTACTGTTCAAGGAAACTATCTCGGATACACTCTATGAACTCCTCCTCAAGGCTACCCTGGCCAATTTGCCTTGTCCAATCAATATGAAGCTTAAAATCACCCATGATTATTGCCGTTCCTTTATTACAAGTCTCCATTATTTCTTGATTTATACTCCATCCAGCAGTGTAGCTACTCTGAGGAGGCCTTATAGACTACGCCCACCAGTGACTTTTTCCCTTTATTATTCCTTATCTCCACCCAAACTGATTCAACATCTTGATCCTCTGAGCCAATATTGTTTCTCACTAATGCACTGATCCCATCCTTTATTAATAGTTAATCTGAATAAACTGGCATTTCAATCATTATCTATGTTTCTAAAATTTGTTCTATGTTCTCACTTTACACGTACACCCCCTTCCTCTTATCTCCATCTTCAGTCACAAAGAGGCATGTAAAAGGATGTCACTAAAGCAGAATAAGGTGATCACAGCATAGAAGACAGTCCACACAAAGAGCCTCTTACTAGTCATAGTCAGGCATGAAATATGACTGGAAGATATCAACTAGTCTGTGGAACATTTTACTTTATGTGGCAATGCAGATTAATACAGCTCATGGGGTGGGGGGGGGGGGGCGGCGGAGTGGGGACATTAAAAACAGACCATTGGTGAGTTGAATAGTATTTAGGATTCTATGGTACATTGGATTAGTCCACTGGCCTTCATCATCTGGGGCCAGATTTTGAATCCAGCCCACATCAATGGAGTAAAGTCATCTCTGTCTATTGACTTTGAGATTTGGGCCGTCTCAACCCTGTTCCAAGTGAGCATGGGCCACAACACAAGACTGCTCTAGATGAGCAATCTCACTCGCAGGTGTTGCAGGTCCCTGTGTAGAAGATGGAACTATCACACTGATGCAGTAGTGGGTGACCTGATGGAGGTTTTTAAAATTATGAAGTGGTTCAATAGGGTAGATGTCGAGAAGATATTTCCACTTGTGGGGGAGTCCAAAACTAGGGGCCATAAATATAAGCTAGTCACTGATAAATGCAATAAAGAATTCAGGAGAAACATCTTTACTCAGAGTGGTGAGAATGTGAAACTCGTTACATGGAGTGATTGAGGCAGACACCATAAATGCATTTAAGGGGAAGCTAGATAAGTACAGCAGGGAGAAAGAAATAGGATATGTTGATAGTGTTAGATGGAATAAGGTGGGAGGAGGCTAGTGTGGAGCATAAACTCCGGCATTGACCTGTTGGGTGAATGGCCTGGTTCTGTGCTATAAAATTCTATGTTATTGTTGGACAGAGGAAAGTGATTTTTCATCTGTATCTGATGCTGCTGTACCAGGCTAGGAATACTTGATGCTGTAATCAGCAAAAGTCTCAATTTCCCAAGAATAGCATCCTTCACGTTGATCAGCACAAAAGAATTCATTGATTTCTTTTAGACTACAATACAGCTTCTATTAAACAACGCTGGATTGTTTAGAATCATCAAAATAGGTCTGAATTGATCCAACTCAGATACATTTCTGCTTTGTTTTGGGATGTCAACTCAACTTTGATGCCAAGAAATCTGCAACAGTTCTAATCTCTTCAAACATTCATTGCTTTTACAGAAATATTTTTTTCTTTTTATTTTGGCAGCCCCCATGGCTCAGTTCTTAAGGGCTCTGAGTCACTAAACAGCTGGAATAAATCGGTGTGTAGATATTGGGTCAGGTCAGGAGAAGCAGTGGTGATGCCTCTAGAGTTGAATAGCATGTCAACACTCATTTCCTTGGCTCACACATGAAGAATGCCACTGGTGCAAGTTAACTATGAATGCCAGGCACTGATGGAACCATACCTTAAACACGAGTTAGTACTTTTAGGAGAGTAGGAAGGAAATTGAATGGAGGAGGGGGAAAGTCAAGTGAGGAGAAAGGCAGGAAAACCCTGATTTAATTTTGGTTTACTGCACATACTTATTGTTACTTAACACCATTGTGGGCACACGGTCTCCATGAGAATTGAAGAGTTTCAAGAAAAAAGCCAACCACCTTCCCTGGGCAAGTAGGGATGGGTGATAAATGTGGCCTTGCCAGCATCTCCCTCAGAGAAGCATAGAATGATACAGCACAGGAGGCCATTGTGTCTTTGAAAGTGCTTTACAATTAGTTCCACTCCTCTGTTCGTTCCTCATAGCCCTGCCAAATTTTCCCCTTCAAGTATTAATCCAATTCCCTTTTGAAAGTTATTATTGAATCTGCTTCCACCATTCTTTCAGCTAGTGCATTCCAGATCATAACAACTCGCGGCATAAAAAATATTTTCCTCATGTCACCTTTGCTTCTTTTGCCAATTACCTTAAATCTGTGTCCTTTGGTTACCAACCCTTCTGCCACTTCAAACACAGTTTCTCCTTATTTACTCTATAAAACCTTTCATGATTTTGAACACCTCTATCAAATCTCTTCTTAACCTTCTCTGTTCTAAGGAGATGAATCCCAGTTTCTCCAGTCTTGCTACGTAACTGGAGGCTTTCAACCCTGGTACTATTCTAGTAAATCTCCCTTGCACCCTCTTGAAGGCCTAGACATCCTTCCAGAAAAAAATTATCCAGGAGGCATTCCATTCAAGCTGCACTCTCAGCTGGAGCCAGAAAAAAGCATTCAAACAAAAAGAGACACACAGAGAAAACTGACAAGCAGCAGGTTCTTAAACTGCAAATGGCTAGAACTTGGCTAAGACTACGGTGTGGACACACTGTGATTTTAATTCACAAAAGTCCTAATTGACTGGCAAAGTATTATAATTTACTCCAGACTACCACTTTTGCATGTAAGACAATCAATTTCACAAATCTGACAGTACTTCCAACATTCTCAGTATGTGAGGGAGCTGCCCATCACTCAGCCCTTGCGTGAGATGTTGCTGTTGAGATCACGCTTCATTGCTGAAGTGAAACAAATTATTTTTTTGCTACAAATATAAGGATGGGTTGTTGAGCAGAAGGCAGCTCTTGTTTTGGTACTGGACTGGAAAAGGATTCCATTGTTACTTTCTGATCCTCACCCCAAGAACATCAATGCTCAGCAATCAGTCAAAACCGACAAAGCGTGAAAAGCACAGCAGGGCTGAAATGAATTTTGGCAGGATATCAAAAGCAGTGTTCAAAACGAAGTTAAGCTGATCGCTATTTCATTCTTATAATTATATGAAGGGAATCCCTGGTTTGCTGAGTAGACAAAAATATTGCTGCACTACAAATTTTTCTCCACTGAATTGTATGGGGCAATAAAGACCTTTGTGTACTTTGGCTGATTTCGGCCTTTAGTATGGTAAGGAAGTGTAGTAGTTACGTTACTCTACGAGTAATCTAGATGAGCTTGGGGGCAGTCTTGAGGGCCTGTCTTCAAAGAGAAACTGCCACCAAACTCATGGTCTACAGGGCTGTAGTAATACCAGCCCTTCTGTATGGCTCAGAAACATGGACCATGTACAGTAGACACCTCAAGTCGCTGGAGAAATACCACCAACGATGTCTTCGCAAAATCCTACAAATCCCCTGGGAGGACAGACGCATCAAAGTTAGCGTCCTCGACCAGGCCAATATCCCCAGCATTAAAGCACTGACCACACTTGATCAGCTCCGCTGGGCAGGCCACATAGTTTGCATGCCAGACACGAGAGTTCCAAAGCATGCGCTCTATTCGGAACTCCTTCACGGCAAACGAGCCAAAGGTGGGCAGCGAAAACATTACAAGGACACCCTCAAAGCCTCCCTGATAAAGTGCAACATCCCCACTGACAGCTGGGAGTCCCTGGCCAAAGACCGCCCTAAGTGGAGGAAATGCATCCGGGAGGGCACTGAACGCCTCGACTTTCGTCGCCAAGAGCATGCAGAAAGAGCGTGCGGCAAACCAGTCCCACCCACCCCTTACCTCGACGACTATCTGTCCCACCTGTGACAGAGACTGTGGTTCTCGTATTAGACTGTACAGCCACCTAAGAACGCATTAAGAGTGGAAGCAAGTCTTCCTCGATTCCGAGGTACTGTCTATGATGATGAGTAATCTAGAGGCCTGGACTAATAATGCAGGGAATGTGAGCTCAAATCCCACCATGGAAGTCTGAACATTTGACTTCAGTCTCGAAATAAAAGGCTGGTCAGTAAAAGTGACCATGTTGTAAAAACCCAACTGGTCTTCTTTTTTCAAGGAAACCTGCCGTCTTTACCCAGTCTGGCCTATGCTTGATTCCAGTCCCACACCAGTGCGGTTGACTCTATACTACCCTCTGAAGTGACCTAGCAAACTTCTCAGTTATATAAAACCACTTAACAGTTCAAAAAAGGCGGCCCACCACCACCTTCTCTGGGCAACTAGGGATGGGCATTAAATGCCAGTGACGCCCACATCATTTCACCATCACTTAGCAGCATATCCAGGACCTAAAACAAACCAGTTAGAGCATTAAAAATCCAGAAGCTGAACCAATTTTATCTTCTGAATTAGTAAACACACAATAAATATTTTGTAACTTACATACAAAGAATATACAAACATGGCAGTGCATGTTAGCTCTACAAGGAGAGCAATGCAATGTCAGTAATGCTATCATGATGAAGGACCTCTGATTTATTAAAATTCTCAATTGCTTTTTTATTCCCGTATTCCTTTATCAACTTGGATGTTCAGATGCTGTATCAGGCAGTGTGATTCCAATCGGCTCACAGGATGTTACAACGTCTGGAAGCCTTTATGTAATCCAATTTAATTAGCTTCAGCCTGCGCTCCTCACCACTGTTTCTAATGTGTGAATTTATTAAAATAGAACTCGTTTCTCCTAATTGCCAATTGTTTTCTCTTTCTCCTCCCCCTCCCCCTCCCCGATCCGCCACCCACCTTCACTGCTCCATAAAGTTTCATCAAGCTAGAACTGCAAGAAAAATAACTTGCATTTATATTGCGCCTTTGACAACCACAGAATGTCCCAAAGTACTTCAGTGCCAATGATGTATTTTTTAAGTGTAGTCACTGTTGTAATGTAGAGAAATGCAGCAGCCAATATGCGCACAGAAAGTCCCACAAACAGCAACAAGATTCACGATTAAACATTTTAGTGGTGTTGAATGAGGGATAAATATTGGGCAGGACATGGGGAGAACTCCACAGCTCTTCTTCAAAATAGTTCCTTGGGATCTTTTACATTCACCTGAGATGGCAAAAGGGGACTCGGCCCTCTTATGTTAAGCATCTCATCCAAAAGATGGCATCTCCGACAGTACAGCACTCCCTCAGTACTGCACTGAAGTGCCAGCCTAGATTATGTGCTCAAGTTTCTGGAATGGGGCTTGAATCCATGACCTTCTGAGTTAGCTGTCTGAGCTGGGACAGCAGTCAGTCTGCTACATGTGGTCGTGGAGTTCTTGCGCTAGGGAAGAAGGATTAAAATCAGCCAGAGTTCCTGCTCCTGATGGCAATCCATGCAGCCCTGCTGCAAAGTGTACAGAAGTGGGGCGTCGGGTGAGGGCAGGATTGGGCGAGTCTGTAATGCGTTCCCGTGTTGAATATCCTGACACCACTCATGGGGGTTACACACACACACACACACACACGCACACAGTCACATGAGGATAATGGCCACTTGGGTGAGATAGTTGTCAGCACCCAATGAATCATATACCCTAGCGTGAGTTAGCAACTACAGTGCAGGAGGGAAGAAAATGAGCAACAGCTAATAACCATGACACATTAAATATGTAAGAGAATGCATGAATAATTCCAGGAGTCTGCAAGGCTCCAATACACTGATGCCAAGATCACAGATGGGTAACGAGCATCGATTGTCACAAATTAATACAGACAAACCTGTCTGTGCTGTAAGTGTGTTCACTCTAGCACACTAGCACTGAGTGCACAATCTCTGTAGGAAGTGTGTCAGAAGTAGCTGTTGTATGAACTTATCATGCATGGCAGCCTGCGGCTGTTACAAGATCGTAACACCTCGAGAGGATTAGACGACCCCCCTGAACTGTGAGTGAAGCTTGAGCATTTGATCAATTGTCATTTGAACCTCTGAAATATGTTACACCCTTGAAACACCCTCCTGTCAGCCTCAGTTATATATAAGTGGAGTCTGTAGGGTCAGTTATGTCTGTCTTCTCCAAGATATTTTTTTTTCCCAGCAGTGGGTGTCACAGTAGATAACCGAAAATAGTTATATGATTCAATTATATAATGTGAACTGTTATTGTTGTTGTTATGTATGTAAATATTGTAACTGTGTAAGACTTGCCACCAGAGGGCACAACTGTTGGAGGCTCAAGGGGCACCTGCACACCTCATGCAAGGGAGTATAAAAGATTGTCTGCCGTGCTACTTAGACACTCGAGTTGTATTCAAGAAACTAAGATCACATCAGTTTTAGCTCACAACACTCGGTTTTGTGGAGCTCTTCCATACTTAACAATTGGCGATGAGTAACAGATTACAAACTTTCACGCGGTCATGGCTGCCGTTAGTATTTTAGAGAGATTTGTAGACGGTAATGATTGGGAAGCCTGTGTTGAGCATCTCGACCAGTACTTCGTGGCCAATGAGCTGGATGGGGACGATAAAGTGATCAGGGAGATTCTCCTCACCGTGTGTGGGTCCACAATATACGGCCTCATCAAGAATCTGCTAGCACTGGAGAAACCAGCGGAAAAGACATATACAAAGTTGTGTACACTAGTTCGGAACCACCTCAAGCCGAAGGAGAGCGTCTTAATGGCCAGGCATCGCTTCTACACGCACCACCGCTCCAAGGGCCAGGACGTGGCGAGTTATGCCGCCGACCTGAGACGCCTTGCGGGAACTTGCGAATTTGCTGGATTTTTGGGGAAATGCTGCAGGAACTTTTTTGTGCTTGGCATCGGCCAGGAGGTCATTCTTCGCAAGCTGCTGTCCGCCAAATCCCTTGACCTGAGCAAGGCCATCACGATAGCCCAGGCATTCATATCCATGAGCGATAATGCCAGACAGATATCTTCCCAGCATTGAAGCTCACCGGCAAGTACTGTGCATAAAATAAAGTCGCTAGCAGGCAGAACTGCATATAGCAGGGCCTACACGTCTGCGGCTGCAAGACCTAGGATGATTCAGAGTCCGCCATTGGGCGTGAATACAAATCCATTAGCAGCATGTTGGCGCTGCAGGGGTAATCATCGAGCCCATCAATGTTGATCCAAGCACTACGTGTGCAAAGACTGTGAAACAACGAGGCACCTCCAACGAATGTGCAAGAGTGCTGCGACTCACCACGTGGCAGAGTCAGCAGAGGATGATCGATCTGGCGCAGATCACGCAGAACAAACGAGAGGCAACTCAACCCAAGGAAGAAGTGTATGGGGTACACACCTTCACCACCAAGAGCCCTCCTATCATGCTGAAAGTCAAATTGAACGGTATTCTGGTATCAATGGATTTGGACACGGGGGCGAGTCAGTCAATTATGAGCCAGAAGGCTTTTGAGAAACTGTGGGGCAACAAGGCACAAAGGCCCAAACTGAGCCCGATTCAGACAAAGCTGCACACCTACACCAAAGAGCTCATGCCAGTCATTGGCAGTGCGGCAGTTAAGTTATCGTACGACGGAGCTGTGAATGATTTATCACTGTGCATTGTACCAGGTAATAGCCCAACGCTATTCGGCAGAAGCTGGCTGGGAAAGATTCGATGGAACTGGGACGACATCAAAGCACTATCTTCAGTGGATGATGCCTCATGCGCCCAAGTGCTGAGCAAGTTTACGTCGCTGTTTGTTACTTGTACTTGTACTGTATGACCCGTGTAAACGATTAGTGCTAGCTTGTGATGCATCTCCGTATGGGGTCGGCTGTGTGTTACAGCAAACCAATGTATCGGGCAAACTTCAACCGGTTGCATACACGTCTAGAAGTCTGTCTAAGGCTGAAAGAGCCTACAGTATGGTTGAGAAAGAGGCATTAGCATGTGTATATGGGGTTAAGAAAATGCACCAATACCTACTTGGACCGGTTTGAGCTTGAAACCGACCCCAAACCACTTATTTCGCTGTTTTCAGAAAGCAAAGATATAAACACCAATGCTTCGTCCCGCATCGAAAGATGGGCACTAACATTGTTCGCCTATGACTATGTTATCCGCCACAGACCAGGCACGGAGAACTGTGCTGATGCCCTCAGTCGGCTACCATTGCCCACTACCGGGGTGGAAATGGCACAGCCCGCAGACTTGCTTCTGGTCATGGATGCGTTTGAGAGTGAGGGATCACCCGTCACTGCTCGCCAGATCAGGACCTGGACCAGCCAGGACCCTGTGCTATCACTAGTAAAAAGTTGCGTCCTCAATGGGAGCTTGTCGGCCATTCCTGGGGAAATGTAAGATGAAATTAAGCCGTTTCACCGACGCAAAGATGAAATGTCCATCCAGTCGAATTGTCTCTTATGGGGGAATCGCGTGGTTTTGCCAAAAGAAAGCAGGCAAACGTTTATACGTGACCTACACAATACCTACCCAGGCATAGTCATGATGAAGGGTATAGCCAGGTCGCATGTTTGGTGGCCCGGCATTGACTCGGACTTAGAGTCATGCGTACACCAGTGCGACATGTGCTCACATTGAACAATGCACCAAGGGAGGCTCCATTGAGTCTGTGGTCATGGCCCTCCAAACCGTGGTCCAGGATCCACGTAGATTTTGCTGGCCCCTTTCTCGGAAAGATGTTTTTAGTTGTAGTGGACGCTTACTCTAAATGGATTGAATGCGTAATCATGTCATCCAGCACATCCACTGCCACCATTGAAAGGCTCCGGGCTATGTTCGCCACCCATGGCTTGCCCGATGTCCCTGTCAGTGACAATGGACCGTGTTTCACCAGCTCGGAATTAAATGAGTTTATGATCCCCAATGGCATCAAGCATGTCAGGTCTGCCCCGTTGAAGCCCGCATCCAAAGGTAAAGCGGAACGGGCAGTCCAAACTATCAAGCAGAGCTTGAAACGCATGACAGAAGGCTCCTTGCAGACCTGCTTATCTCGGGTTCTGCTCAGCTACCGGACGCGACCCCACTCGCTCACTGGGGTTCCCCCTACAGAATTGCTAATGAACAGAGCACTCAAAACCAGGCTCTCCCGATCCACCCGGATCTAAATGATCATGTGGAAATCCGGCGTCACCGGCAAAACATGTACCACGATCGCGCAGCTGTATCGCGTGACATTGATGTTAACGACCCTGTGTTTGTCCTTAATTATGGTCATGGTCCTCAATGGGTCACTGGCACTGTCTTGGCCAAGGAGGGGAATAAAGTGTTTATAGTCAAACTATTGAATGCAGAAAGCATTTGGATTAGACCAAACTGCGGTTCACCGACAACCAGGAACAACCTGAAGTGGACATCACCATCATCAATCCACCAACACACACCCAACCAGCAATCGACCTCGCTGTCAATCAAGAAGATGAACCCACCATTCCAACAGCCCTGTCAGACCAGTGCAGCAATGGTCCGACCAACTCACCCATGCCAGAGATTGAACTCAGACGATCAACCAAGGAGCGTCGGGCCCCAGGTTGTCTCAACTTGTAAATAATTTCTATCAAAGACTTTGGGGGGGGGGGGGGGGGCGCGAAGAGGAGTGATGTTATGTATGTAAACATTGTAACTGTGTAAGACTTGCCACCAAAGGGGCCAAATGTTGGAGGCCCAGGGGTCACCTGCACACCTCGTGCAAGGGAGTATAAAAGGTTGTCTGCCATGCTGCTTCGGCACTCTGGAGTTGTATTAAAGAGACTAAGGTCACATCAGTTTTAGTTCACAATACTCAGTCTTGTGGAGTTCTTCCATACGTAACAGTTGTACTGGAAGATTCAAATTAGTATGACACTGGGTTTTATTTCAAGGTATGTGACAGAGAAGCAACATCTCCTGTATGGAAAAGAGAACATAGGAAAGAATAAAGTGAGGGAGGACATTGACGGCAACTGAGCAAATAAGAGTTATAGAACAGGAGTCTAAAAAGATGGCGAAACATAAAGAGAGGGGGAATCCTATTAAAAATGAGTTAAACTGTCTGTACAGCAATGCACAATGTCCGTAATGAAACAGGGGAGCTGGAGGCAATCATGTGTTGGGAGGAACCAGACATAATAGAGATTACTGAGACATGGCTACATTAAAATCAGGACTGGGAATTAGACATTGCAAAGTATAACATATTTAGAAAAGATAGAGAGGGGAAAAGGGGAGGTGGAGTAGCTGTAGGGATAACGTAATAGCTGTAGAAAAAAGAACCGCACCTATCAGCGAGACAAAAATAGAATCCATATGGAAAGAGATAAAAGATAATAAAGCATCAATCACACTGAACGAAGTAGTCTACAGATCACCGAATAGTGGAAGGGTGGAGGAAGAAATATGCAGACAAATTAGGGAAATGATTAAAAACACAGAATAATAATCATGGGGGATATCAACTATCCCAATATTAATTGGACCGAAGAGGTAGGTAAAGGGGATAAGGGAAAGGAGTTCCTACAATGTATACTGGACTCCTTTCTAACCCAATATGTAAAATGCCCAACAAGGGAGGATACACTATTGGATCTAGTAATGGGGAATAATCAGAGATGATAAGAGAAGTAAAAGTAGGGGAACATCTGGGCAATAGTGACCATAATATAATACGCTTTAAGATGAAAATAGAGAAGGACATAAATATGATGAAAGCAAGGTTAATAGATGGAAGAAAAGCTGATTTTGAGGGGCTGAGAATAGAACTTGGAAAGATAAAATAGTCAACAATATTGGCAAACAACGATGTAGAACAATGGGAAACATCTAGGGGCCGAAATTGCCCCTTTCTATAAGGACCGTGATCACCTCAAAGATGCAGCCATGGGTCGGTGAAGAATCACCACTCGGTCGGCGCGGAGAGGCCGCCATTTTGTATATTGCCCTCCTTTAGTTTTGGAGCGGTGTATGGGACCACGCAGACTGTTTTCCCGCCGCATCGATCATGTACTGACACCTTACCGACTGGCAGCGACTACCTTTCGGAAATTGCCCCATGCGGAATTGCCTCGCAAGAGCGGCGCTTCCGCCAGCTTTTTCTGTCAGTACCCTTTGTGGATGGGCGGCACGGCCGCCCTTAAAGGGGAGATCACACTACCGGCGGTCCATTTTATTTTTTGTCAGCTGACTGCCAGGTCGGGCTTACAATTATCTCCGCGGGTTCAGCCGAGCCACCAAAAGGCAGCCTGGCACCCCCTCTTTTCGGTGCCAGGTTGCTGGCCCAGCCGAAACCCTCCCTGGTGGCCCAGTGTTTGCCACTAAAGTGGCTACAGAGTTCGCAGCGGCCCTCCCCTTTAACTGAAGCGCGGCGTTGATAACTTGGAGTGTCAGCCAATCTGAGCCGCTCTCACTTCTGCCCCGCTGGTGGTGGCGACTCCGACCAGACTGCGCTTCCGCCCCTCTCCCGACCCCAACATCGCTCCGACCAGAAATATAAACCAAAGAGCTGAAAATCGCCAGAATGTCTGTCCCATACATTGAGGCGGATGGAGCACCTAAAAATCGGTAGGAATGCCATTTCGGCTCCTTAAAACGGTGTTGAACAGAGTGCAGGAAAAATATATTCCGCTTAAAGGAAAGAACAAACTAAACACTCATGAGACTCCATGGATGACTAAAGACACAAGGGAACAATTGAAGGTAAGTAAAGAGGCATTCTTTAAGTACATAGACAGCAGAAGAGTGCATGATAAGAGAGAATACGAAGGGATTAGGAGAGAAGTCAAATAAACAATTAAGAAGGCAAAGAGGAACTATGAAACTAAATAATTAAGGAACATAAAACAAAATAATAAAATATTGTACAGGCACATCAATAAAAAAAGGAAGGTTGGGATGGGAATCGGGCCATTAAGGGATAGACAGGACAATACCACAGAAAACGCCAGGGAGATGGCAGAAATATTAACATAGAAACATAGAAAATACATGCAGGATTAGGTCATTCGGCCCTTCAAGCCTGCACCACCATTCAATAAGATCATGGCTGATCATTAATTTCAGTACCCCTTTCCTGCTTTCTCTCCATACCCCTCGATCCCTTTAGTCGTAAGGGCCATATCTAACTCCCTCTTGAATATATCCAATGCACTGGCATCAACAAAGCTCTGCGGTAGGGAATTCCACAGGTTAACAACTCAGTGAAGAAGTTTCTCCTCATCTCAGTCCTAAATGGCTTACCCCTTATCCTTAGACTGTGTCCTCTGGTTCTGGACTTCCCCAACGTCGAGAACATTCTTCCTGCATCTAACCTGTCTTGTCCCGTCAGAATTTTATATGCTTCTATGAGATCCCCTCTCATCCTTCTAAATTCCAGTGAATACAGACCCAGTCGATCCAGTCTCTCCTTATACGTCAGTCCTGCCATCCCGGGAATCAGTCTGGTGAACCTTTGCTGCACTCCCTCAATAGCAAGAATGTCCTTCCTCAGATTAGGAGACCAAAACTGAACACAATATTCCAGGTGAGGCCTCACCAAGGCCCTATACAACCGCAGTAAGACCTCCCTGCTCCTATACTCAAATCCCCAAGCTATGAAGGCCAACATACCATTTGCCTTCTTCACCGCCTGCTGTAACTACATGCCAACTTTCAATGACTGATGTACCATGACACCCAGGTCTCGTTGCACCTCCCCTTTTCCTAATCTGCCGCCATTCAGATAATATTCTGCCTTTGTGTTTTTGCCACCAAAGTAGATAACCTCACATTTATCCACATTATACTGCATCTGCTATGCATTTGCCCACTCACCTAACTTGTCCAAGTCACCCTGCAGCCTCTTAGCGTCCTCCTCACAGCTCACACTGCCACCCAGCTTAGTGTCATCTGTAAACTTGGAGATATTACACTCAATTCCTTCATCCAAATCATTAATATATATATTGTAAATAGCTGGGAACCCAGCACTGAGCCCTCCGGCACCCCACTAGTCACTGCCTGCCATTCTGAACAAGACCCCTATATCCCGACTCTCTGCTTCCTGTCTGCCAACCAGTTCTCTATCCACATCAGTACATTACCCCCAATACCATGTGCTTTAATTTTGCACACCAATCTCTAGTGTGGGACCTTGTCAAAAGCCTTTTGAAAGTCCAAATACATCACATCCACTGGTTCTCCCTTGTCAACTCTACTAGTTACATCCTCACAAAATTTCAGATGATTTGTCAAGCATGATTTCCCTTTCATAAATCCATGCTGACTTGGACAGATCCTGTCACTGCTTTCCAAATGCACTGCTATTTTATCTTTAATAATTGATTCCAACATTTTCCCCAATACTGATGTCAGGCTAACCGGTCCATAATTACCTGTTTTCTCTCTCCCTCCTTTTTTAAAAAGTGGTGTTACATTAGCTACCCTCCAGTCCATAGGAACTGATCCAGAGTCGATAGACTGTTGGGAAATGATCACCAATGCATCCACTATTTCTAGGCCACTTCTTTAAGTACTCTGGGATGCAGACTATCAGGCCCCGGTGATTTATCAGCCTTCAATCCCATCAATTTCCCTAACACAATTTCCCGCCTAATAAGAATTTCCTTCAGTTCCTCCTTCTCGCTAGACCCTCGGTCCTCTAGTATTTCCGGAAGGTTATTTGTGTCTTCCTTCGTGAAGACAGAACCAAAGTATTTGTTCAACTGGTCTGCCATTTCTTTGTTCCCCATAATAAATTCACCTAAATCTGACAAGTTATTATTTCACTTTGGTATTTACCAGGGAGATAGAACATGTGAACAGCTTAAGAATAACAAGGCTACAGGAGCGGATGGAATCCTTACTGAGGCACTGAATTATGGCAGAGAGGCACTGTTGGCCGAATGCATGACCTCAACACTCTCATCTGGAGGGAGGAGAGCATGTCGGGAGATCTCAGAGATGCAGTGATCGTGACCATCTTTAAAAAAGGGGACAAGTCCGACTGCGGCAACTACAGAGGAATCGCCCTGTTATCAGCCACTGGGAAAGTCGTCGCTAGAGTCCTCCTCAACTGTCGTCTCCCTGTGGCTGAGAAGCTCCTCCCGGAGTCACAGTGCGGATTTCATCACCTACGGCGCACAAAAGACATGATTTTTACAGCGTAACAACTGCAGGAAAAATGCAGGGAACAGCACCAGCCCTTATACATGGCCTTCGGCCACCTGAGAAAAAGAGTGTTCAAAGATCAGGCCCTCAAATCTGCCACCAAGCTCATGGTCTACAGGGCTGTAGTAATACCAGCCCTCCTGTATGACTCAGAAACATGGACCATGTACAGTAGACACCTCAAGCCGCTGGAGAGATACCACCAATGATGTCTCCACAAGATCCTGCAAATCCCCTGGGAAGACAGACTCATCAACGTTAGCGTCCTTGACCAGGCCAACATCCCCAGCATTGCAGCACTGACCACACTTGATCAGCTCTGCTGGGCAGGCGACATTGTTCGCATGCCAGACACAAGACTCCCAAAACACATGCTCTACTCGGAACTCCTTCACGGCAAACAAGCCATAGGTGGGCAGAGGAAACGTTACCCTCAAAGCCTCCCTGATAAAGTGCAACATCCCCACTGACAGCTGGGAGTCCCTGGCCAAAGACCGCCCGAAGTGGAGGAAGTGCATCCGGGAGGGCGCTGAGCACCTCGAGTCTCATCACCGAGAGCATGCAGAAATCAAGCACAGGCAGCGGAAAGAGCGTGCGGCAAACCAGTCCCACCCTCCCCTTCCCTCAATGACTATCTGTCCCACCTGTGACAGGGACTGTGATTCTCGCATTGGATTGTTCAGCCACCTAAGGACTCATTTTTAGAGTGGAAGCAAGTCTTCCTCGATTCCGAGGGACTGCCTATGATGATGATAAGAACAGATGGACATGACATTGGATGATGAGATTAGTAATGAGTTAAGTGCTTTTAAAATAAAAAGAGGGGATATATTAAATAAACTAATCAAACTCAAAGAGGATGAAACCCCTGGTCCGGATGAATTGCATCGAAGCATTTTAAAATAATCTAAGGAAGAGATAGCATTACTACACATATATAATAATTTGTTGGAAAAAGATGTAGTGCCAGAGGACTGGCAGATAGCTAACGTAATACCTATATTTAAGAAGGGGTATAAAACATATCGAGGGAATTTATAGACCAGGGAAAAACAACAAAATAAAATTGCAAAAAACAAAAAGAAAACATTCACAGAACCCTTACCTACGAAATCGCTGAAAAAGAATTAAAAAATAAAAACTTTAACTTACCTTTTTTGCAGGTCTTCATACTTACCGCTGCTGGCAGGGCTGCAATGCAGGTTTTTCCCTCATGGACAACTCCAACTGAGACAGGACAGAACGCCGCACCGCCATAGTTGCCCGGGAACTTAGACTTTTGACATCGACATCGCCACCTTAAGCGAGACCTGGTGGGCAGGAGAAGGCCAGCTCAAGGAACAAGATGGAGGTTACATCTTTTTCTGGAAAGGAAAACCAGAGGAAGAACGCCGCCTTCATGAGAGCGGGTGGGGAAGTGGAGCTGAGTCCATGATCAGATCAGCAATGATCTTATTGAATGGCAGAGCAGGCTCAAGAGGCCTTATGGCCTACTCCTGCTCCTATTTCTTGTGTTCTTATGTTCATGGAGTCGGCTTCGCCATCAAAAATTAGCTGGTCGATCCCCTCAAAGACTCCCCCATGTGGGATTAACGACCGCCTCATGACTCTTCAACTCACCCTATCCCGGAACCAATACGCCACAGTCATCAGTGCATACGCCCCAACACTCGATGCAATGGATGAGACCAAAGAGGGTTTTTATTCCAACCTCGAAACATCCCTGTCCCACGTCCCCGCGGGCGACAAATTGATCCTCCTAGGTGACTTCAACGCCAGGGTCGGCAAAGAGACAGCCCTCTGGGGAGGCGTGACTGGCAGAGAAGAGGTAGGGAAAGCCAATTCCAGCGGTACCCTACACCTGACAAAATGTCTAGAACATGAACTTCTCATCACCAACACCCTGTTCCGCCAGAGGGACAAATACAAGGCATCGTGGAAACACCCTCGCTCCAAACACTGGCACCGGCTGGACTATGTCATCGTCCGAGCCAGGTATCGCAAAGATGTGCACATCACCCGCGCCATGACAGGAGCTGACGACTGCTGGATGGACCACCGCCTAATCCGATCCATCATCGACATTAACATATCCCCAAAGCAGAGGGGACAGCAGAACCTGTGCCGCAAAAAAGTCAATGCCGGGGCACTTAAAGACCCAGCTAAGAGAACCCTATACAGCCAGTGCCTCACAGCTAACCTGGCGTGCCTTGATGACCCTGAGATGCTGAATGCCCAAAAGCGTGGTCTGCCCTCCAGGCCTCCATAACAGTGCCTGTGAAGAGACACTTGGTCACTCAACCAGAAAACACCAGGACTGGTTTGATGAGAATGATCAGGAGATAGAAGAACAAATAGATCACAAGCGCAGAGCATTTCTGAGCCCCAAGCAACAACCCAACTCGGGAGCAGCAAAGCAACATTATAGATGGCTCAAGGCTCAGGTTCAACAAAAAACCCGGGACCTAAAGAACAGGTGGTGGTGGATGGAGAAAGCACAGGAGATACAATAACTGGCCGACAGCCACGATATGCGAGGATTCTTCATCACAGTCAAGGCCACCTACAGTCCAAACTCCCAAGGCCCCACTCCACTGCTGGCCAAGAATGGGGAAACACTCATTAAGGACACCGAGGCTGTCAGGGCCCCGCTGGAAGCAGCACTTCGAAGATCTCCTCAATCGAGACTCTGCCTTTGACTCGAGTGTTCTTGACTCAATCCCGCAGCATGCGACCCGCCACCACCTCAGTGAAACTCCAACGTTGCAAGAGGTAGGAAAACCAATAAAACAGCTCAAGAACAACAAGGCTACGGGAGCGGATGGAATCCCTGCTGAAGCGCTAAAGTATGGCGGAGATGCGCTGTTGGTGCGGATGCATGACCTCATCACTCTCACCTGGAGTGAGGAGAGCATGCCGGGAGATCTCAGAGATGCAGTGTTCGAGACCATCTTTAAAAAAGGGGACAAGTCCAACTGCGGCAATTACAGGGGAATCTCCATGCTATCAGCCACTGGGAAAGTTGTCGCTAGAGTTCTCCTCAACCGTCTTCTCCCTGTGGCCGAGGAGCTCCTCCCGGAGTCACAGTGCGGATTTCATCCCCTACGGGGCAAAACGGACAAGATCTTTGCAGCGCGACAGCTGCAGGTGTTATGGCTTTAATACTCCTTTGAATGACTCCATGAGGTCTAGTATTGTAGTTGAGCTGTTGTGACCTTAGTCCCATTTATTGTAACTCGAGAGTGAGGCACAAGCATGGTGGGCAGCCTTTTATACTGGGCCCTGCACACCTATGCAGGTGACCCTCTCCAACCGAAGTGCCCTCTAGTGGCACACCTTGTGTGACTATACAGTTAATATACTTGGTCTACTTACATGACAGCAGGAAAAATGAAGGGAGCAGCGACAGTCCTTATACATGGCCTTTTTCGACCTTACAAAGGCATTTGACAGTGTCAACCACGAGGCTCTATAGAGCATCCTCCTCTGTTTTGGATGCCCCCCAAATTTTGTCAACATCCTTCGCCTGCTCCATGACAACATGCAGGCCATGATCCTTACCAACAGATCCATTACAGACCCAATCCACAACCGGACATGGGTCAAACAGGGCTGCGTCATCGCTCCAACCCTCTTCTCAATCTTCCTCGCTGCCATGCTCTACTTCGCAGTCAACAAGCTCCCTGCTGGAGTGGAACTAAACTACAGAACCAGTGAGAAGCTGTTTAACCTACACCACCTGCAGGCCAGGTCCAAGGTCACCCCAACCTCTGTCGTTGAGCTACAGTATGCGGACGATGCCTGCATTTGCACACATTCTGAGGCTGAACTCCAGGATATAGTCAACGTATTTACTGAGGCATACAAAAGCATGGGCCTTACGCTAAACATCCGTAAGACAAAGGTCCTCCACCAACCTGTCCTTGCCGCACAGCACTGCCCCCCAGTCATCAAGATCCACGGCGCGACCCTCGACAACGTGGACCATTTCCCATTTCTCGGGAGCCTATCATCAACAAAGGCAGACATTGATGCGGAGATTCAACACCACCTCCAGTGCGCCAGTGCAGCCTTCGGCCTCCTGAGGAAAAGAGTGTTCGAAGACCAGGCCCTCAAATCTACCACCAAGCTCATGGTCTACAGGGCTGTAGTAATACCCGCCCTCCTGTATGGCTCAAAGGCATGGATGATGTACAGCACACTCCTCAAGTCGCTGGAGATATATCACCAATGATGTCTCCGCAAGATCCTACAAATCCCCTGGGAGGACATGTACACGAACATCAGTGTCCTCGTCCAGGCCAACATCCCCAGCATTGAAGCACTGACCAAACTCGATCAGCTTCGCTGGGCAGGCCACATAGTTAGCATGCCAGACACGAGACTCCCAAAGCAAGTTCTCTATGCGGAGCTCCTTCATGGCAAAGAACCAAAGGTGGACAGCAGAAACGTTACAAGGACACCCTCAAAGCCTCCCTGGTAAAGTGCGACATCACCACTGACACCTGGGAGTCCCTGGCCAAAGACCACCCAAAGTGGAGAAAGTACATCCGGGAAGGCATTGAGCACTTCGAGGCTCAACGCCTAGAGCATGCAGAAATCAAGCACAGGCAGCGGAAAGAGTGTGCGGCAAACCAGTCCCACTCACCCCTTTCCTCAAAGACTATCTGTCCCACCTGTGACAGGGACTGTGGCTCTCGTATTGGACTGTTCAGCCACCAAAGAACTCACTTCAGGAGTGGAAGCAAGTCTTCCTTGATTCCGAGGGACTACCTATGATGAAGACAGGTTTTTCCCCGTCGGTATTCTGGGCGCCGAATACGGGTGTAGAAAGAGCCAAAAATCGGTCGAAAACGCTATTTCGGGTGTTGCACGTCGGTGCTCCTCTCCCCAGCAGTACATGGAAAGCGCCACCGCAAAGAGGTCACCGAAGTTCCCGCCGACTGGGATTTTACCGTGAAAGATGAAATATTGCCAAAAACCCGGTCGCAAAGGTGACGAATTTCTAGCCCTTCAGATTATAAAAAGGATATTGAGGTACTGAAGAGGGTGTAGAGTAGATTTACAAGGAAGATACCAGAAAGGTGAGGATATACATATCAGGAAAGGATGAACAGGCTGGGTCACATCTCTCTTGAAAAAAAGAAGGCTGAGAGATGACTTAATGGAGATCTTTAAAATTCTGAAAGGTTAAGAAATCCAATAGGCAATTCAGAAGAAACCTCTTTACCCAAAGAGGGGTGAGAATGTGGAACTTACTACCATAGGGAGTGGTTGAAGCGAACAGTATCGATGCATTTAAGGGGAGCTGGACAAGCATGTGAGGGAGAAGGGAATAGAGGGTTACGCTGATAGGTTTAGATGAGAAAAGACGGGAGGAGGCTCGAGTGCAGCATAAATGGCAGCGTGGACTGGTTGGGTCGAATGGCCTTTTTCTGCGCCGTATATCCTGTGTAATCACATAAATCCATCTGCTAGAAAACGCAGGGATGAAGATAATACTATGGAGACATACAAATACACTGCATGAAATATCATTATTTTAAAGTTAAGTTATGCATTAAACTCAATGAGATACTTACATTTATACAGTGCCTTGTCATGTCAAAGCATGAATTACTTTGAAGTGCTGACACCGCAAACCATCGGAATATAGTTCAAGTGACTTATAATCATTTTCCAAAGCCCATAAAATGAGATACCTGCCCAGTAATCACTCCATATGAAGTACTTTGAAGCTTTGTTTTGTTTATGCCGTATTATTTTATTATTATTATTTTATATTGAACCTGGCAGTTACTGACAAGACAGCAGATTCCTTCAACAGTGAAGGATTACATTTGTGTTGTAATTACGCTAAATTTACCAGAACGTAATCCGCAGTTGAGTACCTATGCCATTTTAATCAGGATCTCCCACCAGTAAACAACACAACTGAAAAACGATCAGCACCAGACAAGACAGTCAAGTTAGAAAATTCAGATGACTTGCTGGTTATACAGAAAACCGTGCTGCTGCCCAAAGCAGAGACCTGAATCCACCCTTTCAATACATTCTAGCTGGTGGGGATCTGATGACATTAACTTAAGTTAATACGTTTTATAGCTTTGCTTTTCTTATTTCTACCACTGGCTACTTTGACCATGTTTGTTCATCAATAACATACGAAATTAACAACCGATTCTCATCTAAACATAAGAACACAAGAACATGAGAAATAGGAGGTGTAGGCTATTCGGCCCCTCGAGCCTGCTCTGCTATTCAATAAGATCATGGCTGATTTTCTACCACAACTCCACTTTCCTGCACTATCCCCATATCCCTTGATTCCCATAATATCCAAAAATATATCGATCTCTGTCTTGTATATACTCAAAGACTGAGCGCCCCACAGCCCTCTGGGGTAGAGAATTGCAAAGATTCACCACCCTCTGAGTGAAGAAATTTCTCTTCATCTCAGTTCTAAATGGCCAACCCCTTATTCTGAGACTGTGACCCCTGGTTCTTGACTCCCTGAGCCAGGGGAAACATCCTCCCTGCATCTACCCTTTCAAGCCCTGTAAGGATTTGGGATATTTCAATGAGATCACCTCTTATTCTTCTAAACTCTAGAGAATATAAGCCGAGTCTACTCAATCTCTCCTCATATGATAATCCCTACCTCTCCCCCATCCCAGGAATCAGTCTGGTGAACCTTTGTTGCACTCCCTCTATGGCAAGTATATCATTTCTTAGGTAAGGAGACCAAAACTCTACACAATACTCCAGGTGTGGTCTCACCGGGGCCCTATATAATTGCAGTAAATCCTCTTGTAATAAAGACCAACATACCATTTGCTTTCTTAATTGCTTACTATAGCGGTAGGCCAACTTTCAGTGATTTGTGTAGAAGTACACCCAGGTCCCTCTAAAAATCAACATTTCCCAATCTTTCACCAATTATAAAAAAAACACTGCTGTTCTATTTTTCCTACCAAAGTGGATAACTTCACATTTCTCCACGTTATATTCCATTTGCCATGTTCTTGCCCACTTACTTAGCCTGTCTATATATCCCCTTGAAGCCTCTTTGCATCCTCCTCACAACTTAAATTCCCACCTAGCATTGTATCAGCAGCAAACTTGGATATATTACATTTGGTCCCCTCATCCAAATCACTGATATAGATAGTGAATAGCTGAGGCCCAAGCACTGATCCTTGTGCTACCCCACGAGCTACAGCCTGCCAACCCAAAAATTACCTGTTTATTCCTACTCTCTGTTTTCTGTCCATTAACCAATCCTCAATCCATGCGAGTATATTACCCTTAAACCCATGAGTCCTAATTTTTTTTTAATAACCTCTTGTTTGTATGGCTCCTCATCGAATGCCTTCTGAAAATATAAATACACCAAATCCATTATCTATTCTGCTAGTTGCAACCTTAGAAAACTCTAACAGATTCGTCAAACATGATTTCCCTTTCATAAATCCGTTTTGATTCTGCCTAATCTTATTATTTTCTAAGTGCCTTGTTCCCACGTCCTTAATAATAGATTCTAGCATTATCCCTACTACGTCAGGCTAACTGGTCTGTAGTTCCCCGTTTTCTCTCTCCCTCCTTTCTTAAATAGTGGGGTTACATTTGCTACCTTCCAACCTATGGGAACCGTTGTAGAATCTATGGAATTTTGGAAGATGACAATCAATGCATCCACTATCTCCGTAGCCACCTCTTTCAAAACACTAGGATGTAGGCCATCAGCTCCAGGAGATTTATCGGCTTTCAGACCCATTAATTTCTCCAGTACTATTTTTTTTTACTAATATTAACTTCTTTCAGAAAACCTTGGTTCTCCACAATTGGTGGGAAGTTTTTTGTGTCTTCTTCCGTGAAAACAGGCTGAAAGTTTTTGTTTAATTTCTCTGCCATTTCCTTATGCCCCATTATAATTTCTCCTGCCTCAGCATGTAAGGAACCCACATTTACATTCGCTAATCTTTTCCTTTTTATATATCTATAGAAGCTTTTACATTCTCTTTTTATGTGTCCCTCTAGCTTTCTCTGATATTCTATTTTCCCTTTATCAATTTCTTGGTCATCCTTTGCTGAATTCTAAAATCCTCCTAATCCTCAGGCTTAATACTCTTTTTGGCAACATTTTAAACCTCTTCCCCTTTGATTTAAAAGGCAATTGAGCGCAGGCCCAAGAACCTGTTCCCGTATTAGCACAAAGGCTACAGTGGAAAAGTGCTCGAGAACAAGTCAGCCAGGTACAGAGCCACACAGGAATATAATGAAAAGGGACAAGCAGCTTACAGGAGGATAAACATAAGAAATAGGAACAGGAGTAGCCCATACGGCCCCTCGAGCCTGCTCTGCAATTCAATAAGATCATGGCTGATCTGATCATGGACTCAGCTCCACTTCCCCGCCCGCTCCCCACAACCCCTTATCGCTCAAGAAACTGTCTATTTCTGTCTTAAATTTATTCAATGTCCCAGCTTCCACAGCTCTCCGAGGCAGCAAATTCCACAGATTTACAACCCTCAGAGAAGAAATTCTTCCTTAACTCTGTTTTAAATGGGCGGCCCCTTATTCTAAGTTCTAGTCTCCCCCCTTAGTGGAAACATCCTCTCTGCATCCATCTTGTCAAGCCCTCTCATAATCTTATGCGTTTCGATAAGATCACCTCTCATTCTTCTGAACTCCAATGAGTAGAGGTCCAACCTACTCAACCTTTCCTCATAAGTCAACCCCCTCATCCCCGGAATCAACCTAATGAACCTTCTCTGAATGCCAAAGCAAGTATATCCTTTCGCAAATATGGAAACCAAAACTGTTGTGTATGGAGAAAGAGTCAGACTGAACACTGTGAGCTCAAAGTAAAGTGTGACCTTAGTCTTTTATTGCAGGTCTCCAGAGTGCCTCTCCAACCTGTGAAGCCTCCTTAAATACCTGCACTCCCAAGGGATTATGGGATCCCTTGGGACTCCAGGGGATGAGTCCTCTGGTGGCTGTACAGAGTAAATACAAGTATACGTACATAACAACCCTCCCCCGCCCCCAAAGTTAATAGTGTAACTATTTACAATGAGAGTCGATCTGGGGCCCTTCTTGCCCTGGTTGATCATCTCGGTGTGAAAGCTGGTGTTGTTGAATCACCGTGGTGCCGGTTGCCACTGATGTGTATGTTGGGGGATCAAAAAAGGTAGGGTCCAAGGTGGGTTCCTCAAGATAGTCCGTGAATCTGAGCTTGATTTGGTCTAAGTGTTTCTGGTGAATGAGTCCATTTGAAAGTTTGACCCGAAATACCCTGCTCCCCTCTTTGGCCACGATAGTGCCGGGAAGCCACTTGGGACCTTGCACATAATTAAACAGGATCATTGATTTCAATCTCGCGTGACACATTTGCGCTATCATGGTACGCACTTTGTTGAAGCCGCCTGCTCTCTACCTGTTCATGTAGATCAGGGTGAACTAACGAGAGCCTTGTCTTAAGTGCTCTTTTCATGAGCAGTTCAGCAGTTGGGATCCCAGTGAGTGAGTGGGGTCTTGTGCAGTAGCTAAGCAGGACTCGGGATAGGCGAGTCTGCAGTGAGCCTTCAGTTACCCTCTTCAAGCCTTGCTTGATGGTTTGGACTGCTCTCTCTGCCTGACCATTGGACACTGGTTTAAACAGGGCAGATGTGACATGTTTGATCCCGTTGCGGATCTTGAATTCTTTGAACTCAGCACTGGTAAAACATGGCCCGTTGTCGCTCACTAGGACATCGGGTAAGCAGTGTGTGGCAAACATGGCCCGCAGACTTTCAGTAGTGGCAGCAGACGTACTAGCCGACATTATCTCACATTCAATCCACTTGGAGTATGCGTCTACAACCACAAGGAACATTTTACCCAAGAATGGGCCTGCATAGTCACATGTACCCTAGACTACGGAAGGCCAAGACCATAAACTTAGCGGCGCCTCCCTGGGTACATTGCTTAACTGCAAGCATGTATTACATCTGTGAACGCAGGACTCTAAGTCCACATCGATAGCGGGTCACCACATGTGGGATCTGGGTATCGCTTTCATCATTACGATGTCTGGGTGGGTACTGTGGAGGTCATTGATGAAGGTGTCTCTGCCCTTCTTGGGGACCACTACTCGATTGCCCCACAGAAGGCAGTCTGCCTGTATAGACATTTCATCTTTGCGCCGCTGGAATGGCTTTATCTCTTCCTGCATTTCCACTGGGACACTGGACCAGCTCCCGTGAAGCACACAGCTTTTGACTAGAGATAATAAGGGGTCCTGGTTTGTCCAGGTTTTGATCTGCTGGGCAGTGACCGGTGATTGCTCACTCTCAAATACTTCCATAACCATGGCCAGATCTGTGGGCTGCACCATTTCCACCCCCGTCTTGGGCAATAGCAGCCTACTGAGAGCATCGTCGCAGTTTTCTGTGCCTGGCCTGTGGCGGATGGCGTAGTTGTATGCGGACAACGTGAGCACCCATCTCTGGATGTGGGCCGATGCGTTGGCCCATCTCTGGATGTGGGCCGATGCGTTGGCCCATCTCTGGATGTGGGCCGATGCGTTGGCCCATCTCTGGATGTGGGCCGATGCGTTGGCCCATCTCTGGATGTGGGCCGATGCGTTGGTATTTAGCCCTTTACTCTTGGAAAACAGGAATATAAGTGGCTTATTGTCAGTTTCCAATTCGAATTTTAGCCCAAACATGTATTGATGCATTTTCTTTACCCCATAGATACACGTTAACGCTTCTTTTTCAATCATGCTGTAGGCTCTCTCAGCCTTAGACAGACTCCTGGATGCATAAGCAACCAGTTGCAGTTTCCCAAAATCATTAGCTTGTTGCAATACACACCCGATGCCATATGACGACGCATCACATGCTAGTACCAAACGCTTACATGGATCATACAACACAAGCAATTTGTTTGAACATAACAATTTTCTTGCTTTTACAAAGGCATTTTCTTGGCTTTTACCCCAAACCCATTCGCCCCCTTTTCGTAGCAAGACATGTAGTGGTTCTAGCAATGTGCTGAGACCCGGTAAGAAGTTACCAAAGTAGTTCAAGAGTCCCAGAAACGACCACAGCTCCATTACGTTCTGTGGCCTCGGTGCGTTCTCGATTGCCTCCGTCTTTGCATTGGTGGGCCTGATGCCGTCCGTCGCAATCCTCCTTCCCAAGAACTCCACTTTGAGCGTTTTAACCTGAGCCCCACACGGTTTAGTCGACTAAGAACCTTCTCCAGGTTCTGCAGGTGCTCGACTGTGTTCCGACCTGTGACCAAGATGTCATCCTGGAAGACCACGGTGTGCGGGACTGACTTCAGTAAACTTTCCATGTTTCTCTGGAATATCGCCGTCGCTGATCGGATTTCCAAATGGGCATCTGTTATAAACAAAGAGACCTTTGTGCACGTTGATGCCTTCGATGATTCCTCCAGTTCCTGTGTCATGTAGGCTGAAGTCGGATCCAGCTTCGTGAACGTCTTTCCTCCCGCCAGCGTTGCAAAGAGGTCGTCGGCCTTTGGTAGTGGGTATTGCTCCTGCAGGGAGAAACGATTGATAGTTACTTTGTCATCGCCACAGATTCTGACGGCGCCGTCTCCCTTGAGGACTGGGACAACAGGACTGGTCCACTCGCTGAACTCGATTGGTGAAATGATGCCCTCTTGTTGCAGCCGGTCCAGCTCGATCTCTACCCTTTCTCTCATCATGTACGGTACTGCTCTTGCCTTGTGATGGATGGATCGTGCGCCCGGAATTAGGTGGATCTGCACTTTTGCTCCTTGGAATTTCCCAATGCCTGGTTCAAACAGCAAAGGAAATTTGTTTAAGACCTAGGCACACGAAGTGTCGTCAGCGGGTGATAGCGCTCTGATGTCGTCCCAGTTCCAGCGTATATTTCCCAGCCAGCTCCTGCTGAGCAGCGTGGGACCATTGCCCGGTACCACCAAAAGGGGTAGCTTGTGCAACGCTCCATCGCAGGAGACCTTTACGGTAGCACTGCCGATTACAGGAATCAGTTCTTTTGTGTAAGTTCTTAATTTCGTATGAACTGGAGTTAAGACTGGCCTTGAGGCCTTGTTGCATCACAACCTTTCAAAAGTCTTTTTGCCCATGATGGACTGGCTCGCGCCCATGTTCAGCTCTATTGACACCGGGAGTCCATTTAGTTCAACATTCAGCATTATCGGGGGACAATTCGTGGTAAATGTGTGCATCCCATGTACCTCTGCCTCCTCTATCTGAGGCTATAGTTCGTCGTGATCCTCCGTGGGTCTGTCCTCTGCAACATGGTGGTTTGCAGGTTTAACAGGCTTAGCAGCTCGCCTGCACACTCATTGGAGGTGTCCCATTGTTCCACAGCCCTTGCAAACGTACTCTTTTAATCGGCATGAATGGAAACGATGATCATCCCCGCAGCGTCAACAAGGTGTTAATGGCCTTGCATTCATCACCCTTGATGGTGGACTCGGAGTCATCTGCGGACGTGCAGCTGCAGGTATGTGTGACCTCCCTGTACGTTACGATTGGAAAACAACATCTCTTTGTTCACAGTACTTGTAGCAGCACTTGTGTGCTGAGAGATTTGCTTAGTATTGTCACTGGTGGCAATGAACACCTGGGCTATCGCTATGGTCTTACTCAAGGTTGAGGTCTCTACAGTCAAAAGTTTGCGAAGTATGGTTTCGTGGCCAATGCCAAGTATGAAAAAGTCTCTGATCATGTGCTCCAAATGTCCTTCAAATTCGCAATGTCCTGCAAGGCGTTTTAGCTCGACATAACTCGTCACTTCCTGGCCTTCAGACCTTTTGTCGGTGTAGAACCAGTACCTCACCATCAGAACGTCTTCCTTCGGGTTCAAATGCTCTTGGACCAGTGTGCACAATTCGTCGTACGATTTCTCCGTGGGTTTCGCTGGAGTGAGCAGATTCTTCATGAGGCCATACGTTGGTGCCCCATAGACAGTGAGGAGGATCGCCCTTCGTTTGGCAGCGCTCTCTTTCCCATCTAGCTCGTTGGCCACAAAGTATTGGTCGAGTCGCTCCACAGAAGTTTCCCAATCATCTCCCTCCGAAAAATTCTCCAGGATGCCCACTGTTCTTTGCATCTTTGGGTTCGCTATCTGTATCTCGTCGCCAGTTGTTGTGTATGGAGAAAGAGTCAGACTGAACACTGTGAGCTCAAAGTAAAGTGTGACCTTAGTCTTTTATTGCAGGTCTCCAGAGTGCCTCTCTAACCTGTGAAGCCTCCTTAAATACCTGTGCTCCCAAGGGATTATGGGATCCCTTGGGACTCCAGGGGATGAGCCCTCTTGTGGCTGTACAGAGTAAATACAAGTATACATATATAACAAAAACTGCACGCAGTATTCCAGGTGCGGTCTCACCAATACCTTGCATAGCTGCAGCAAGACTGCCCTGCTTTTATACTCCATCCCCTTTGCAATAAAGGCCAAGATACCATTGGCCTTCCTGATCACTTGCTGTACCTGCATACTATCCTTTTGTGTTTGATGCACAAGTACCCCTAGGTCCTGCTGTACTGCGGCACTTTGCAATCTTTCTCCATTTAAATAATAACTTGCTCTTTGACTTTTTTCTGCCAAAGTGCATGACCTCACATCTTCCAACATTATACTCCATCTGCCAAGTTTTTGCAGATTTTTTGTGTCCTCCTCACACATTGCTTTTCCTCCCATCTTCGTATCGTCAGCAAACTTGGCTACTTACACTAAGTCCCTTCTTCCAAGTCGTTAATATATACTGTAAATAGTTGGGGGTCCTAGCATTGATCCCTGCTGCACTCCACTAGTTACTGGTTGCCAACCAGAGAATGAACCATTTATCCCGACTCTCTGTTCTCTGTTAGTTAGCCAAGCCTCTATCTATGCTAATATATTACCCCCAACCCCGTGAACTTTTATCTTGTGCAGTAACCTTTTATGTGGCACCTTGTCAAATGCCTTCTGGAAGTCCAAATACACCACATCCACTGGTTCTCCTTTATCCACCCTGTGCGTTACATCCTCAAAGAACTCCAGCAAATTTGTCAAACATGACTTCCCCTTCATAAATCCATGCCGGCTCTGCCTGACTGAATTTTGCTTATCCAAATGTCCTGCTACTGCTTCTTTAATAATGGACTCCAACATTTTCCCAACCACAGATGTTAGGCTAACTGGTCTATAGTTTCCTGCTTTTTGTCTGTCTCCTTTTTTAAATCAGGGCATTCTATTTGCAGTTTTCCAATCTGCTGGGATCTCCCCAGAATCCAGGGAATTTTGGTAAATTACAGCCAATGCATCCACAATCCCTGCTGCTACTTCTCTTAAGACCCTAGGATGCAAGCCATCAGGTCCAGGGGATTTATCCGCCTTTAGTCCCATTATCTTACTGAGTACCACCTCCTTAGTGATTGTGATTGTGTTAAGTTCCTCCCCCTCCCCCCACCACCCCCCATAGTCCCTTGATTATCCACTGTTGGAATGGTAGAGACATACAATAAACAAGAGCACAAACTGCCAGGGTTAAGCACGGTTGTCTCATTGGTGTTCATATATATAAATGCATGACAACCATGTAAAGTATATACGGGGAACAATAGGGATTATTCTCCCATCCATCATTTGCAGTGGGCAACGGTGCTCATCCTGAATGCAGCTTGGGGGAATTACAGGGAGGCAGCCCTGGATCTTCCATCCATCCATTTTAATGGGTGGAAAAATCACGGGCTGCACGCAAGTGATTTCCTGAAACATGCTCGCTACAAGCACCAACACCCTTCACTGGAGGCACTGGCTTATGGAATTTCCCCTAAAAGAAAAATAAAGAACTTGCATTTAGATTGTGCCTTTCACAACCTCAGGACGTCCCAAAGCGCTTCACAGCCAGTGAGGTACCAATGTTCCATTTTATGCTGTTACACAAATAAATTTCATGTAAAAAAAACTGTTACAAAAATAATTTATTACATTGCATCTCTTGTGCTATGCAAAAAGCTGGCAACAATGAGAAACATTGTGATTCTGTCAGAGATCACTGATCTGTTTTTGCTTCATATCCCTTGATGCACAATAGCTAAAATGTTCCTATTATATGAACAGCAAATTGCCAGCCAATCGTGGTTGCTAGGTGAATTCCGAATATAGTATGGGAAAGAACTGCAGGAGTGAGAAAAAAGCCTGACACATTACTGCAAGCAATTGTTCAGGGTTGAATAACGCAGAACTGTAGTGTTAGATTGATGTCTTGGAGTTTCATGAGATTGTCTAGGGGCTGAGAGAGAAATTTCACACAGCTTCATCATCTTGGCAGTTTTACCTTTGAAAACTGAGAAAGCGAGGGGAAGGGCCGAGGCCTGGGACTGCAGGAAACCATCAAGGTTGAGAAGGTGGTAATCAAGGCGGTAAACCATATTGATTAGGTACTCATCCATGTCTTTGTTACCTCTAGATTTGACTACAACATCGCTCTCCTGGCCAACCTCCCACCCTCCGTAAACTTGAGTTAATCTAAAACTCTGCTGTCCATATCCTAACTTGCACCAAGTCCCGTTCACCTCCTTCTAAATATATTCAAAAAGGAGTTAGATGTAGTCCTTACTACTCGGGGGATCAAGGGGTATGGCGAGAAATCAGGAATGGGGTACTGAAGTTGCATGTTCAGCCATGAACTCATTGAATGGCGGTGCAGGCTCGAAGGGCCGAATGGCCTACTCCTGCACCTATTTTCTATGTTTCTAAAGGCACTGGCCCTAATGGTACAGTTCCACAAGTGGCAATAGTCGTCCAGTACCTCCCTCCAATCCACACATGCCACAGTACTGAAACGGCTCACATCAAAGTCACAAATGACATCCTTTGTGACTGTGACAAAGGCAAACTATCCCTCCTCGGCCTTCTTGACATGTCTGCAGCCTTTGACACGGTTTACCACTCTATCCTTCTCCAACGTCTCTCTACCATCTTCTAGCTGGGTGGGACTGCACTCACCTGGTTCCATTCTTATCTATCTAATCGTAGCCAGAGAATCACCTGCAACGGCTTCTCTTCCCACCACCGCATTGTTATCTCTGGTGTCCCCAAAGGATCTATCCTTGGCCCTCTCCTATTTCTCATCTACATGTTGCCCCTTGGCAACATGATCCAAAAACACAGCGTCACAGTTTCCACATGTTTGCTGGTGACACCTCTTCCTCACTACCACTTCTCTTACCCCTCCATGGTCTCTAAATTGTCAAACTGCTTATCCGCCACTCAGTTCTGGATGAGCAGACATTTTCTCCAATTGAATATTGGGACGACTGAAGCCATTGTTTTCGGTCACCGCCATAATCTCCATTCCTAGCCACTGACTCCATCCCTCTCCCCAATTTTTGTCTGAGGCTGAACTACACTGTTCGCAACTTTGGTGTCATTTTTGACCCTGAAATGAGCTTTCGACCACATATCCGCAGCATAACCAAGACTGCCTATTTCCACCTCCGTAACATCACCCATCTGTGCCCTTGCCTCAGCTCATCCGTTGCTGAAGCCTCATCCATGTCCTTGTTACCTCTAGATTTGGACTATTGAAATGCACTCCTGGTTGGCCTCCAAAATTCTACCCGACGTAAACTAGAGGTGATCCAAAATTCTGCTGCCCGTGTCATAACTTGCACTAAATCCCACTGACCCATCATTCTTGTGCTCACTGACCTACAGTGGCTCCCGGTTAAGCACGCCGCGATTTCAAAATTCTCATTCTTGTTTTCAAATCTCTCCATGGCCTTGCCCCTTCCTATCCCTGTAATATCCTTCAGCCCCACAAACCTCCCACCCCTTCCCCGAGATGTCTGCGCTCCACTAATTCTGCCCTTTTGAGCATCCCTGATTTTAATCGCTCAACCATTGGTGGCCGTGCCTTCTGTTCCTAGGTCCCAAGCTCTGGAATTCCCTGCCTAAACCTCTCCGCCTCTCTACCTCTCTTTCCTCTTGCAAGAGATTCCTTAAAACCTACTTCTTTGACCAAGCTTTTGGTCATCTGCCCTAATTTCTTCTTATTTGGCTCGGTGTCAAATTTTTTGTCTCATAATACTCCTGTGAAGCCCCTTGGGATGTTTCACTACATTAAAGGTACTTTATAAATACAAGTTGTTGTTGTTGAGTGTCCATTCCTCATGTTTAAGCCTAGATGGAGGTGGCAAGCTATGAAGGGGCATCAAACACAGGACCAATTCTGTCTTGATCTGATTTGCTCTCACATACACATACACAACAAGAGTCAAGTTAAGCAATCAGGAACCGGATCCTTGATTCAGTTTACTCTTCCCTAGTCCGGGGACACTAAGGTGAATCATAGAAATTTACAGCTTGGAAGGCGGCCATTTTGGCCCATCGTGTCCACGCCGGCCGACAAAGAGCTATCCAACCTAATCCCAATTTATAGCTCTTGGTCCGTAACCCTGTAGGTTACAGCACTTTAAGTGCACATCTAAGTATTTTTAAAATGTGGTGAGGGTTTCTGCCTCGACCACCCTTTCAGGCAGTGAGTTCCAGACCCCCATCAACTTCTGGGTGAAAACATTTCCCCTCATATCTCCTCTAAACCTCACCCCAATTACTTTAAATCTATGCACCCTGGTTGTTGACCCCTGTGCCAAGGGAAACAGGACGTTCTTATTCTCTCTATCCAGGTCCCTCATAATTTTATACACCTCAATTAGGTCTCCCCTCAACTTAAGCTGCCTCCACCCCTATCTCACCCCGTCCATTGCTGAGAGTCTTATCCATGCCTTTTGTTCCCTCCAGACCCGACCTCTCCAACGCTCTCTTGGCTGACCTCCCATCCTGCACCTTGCACATACTGCAGCTCATCCAAATCTGTTTATATTCTGTCCGGCACCAAGTCCTGCTCAGCCATCACTACATGCTCACTGACCCAAGCCACATCTCAAATTAAAACTTATTTTCCTCATCTTCCAATCCTTTCATGGCCTCCCACCTCCCAAACTCTGCAACCTTGTCCGACCCCTTCCCATCTCTCCATTTCTCCAACTCCAGCCTCTTGTGCAATCCCTTCAGTTGCCAAGGCCCCACTTTCAGGAACTCTCATTCCTGCCAAAACCCCTCCACCTTCTCCAAACCCACCTCTTCGCCAAAGTCTCCCTTATAATCTCTATTGGTTACTTGAAGCCTGTGGGACATTCTTCTACATTGAAGATGCTAAATGAAGGCAAGTTGCCAATGTGTGCTGTTCAGTGACAATACTGAAGGTACTGGGACCATTTGTTCAGCTCCAGACTTACAGCCAGCAACCAACAGCAGATTCATAAACACAGCTTAAAGTGTTTAGCACAGTTAAAAGACTGAAGAACTCACATTTTTATAGTGTTTGATCACGTTCTCAGGATGTCCCAAAGCCCTACACATCCAACAAATTATTTTTGGAAGTGTAGTCACTTAGGTAGGTAAATGTGGCACCCAAATGTGCACAACAGGATCCCACAAACAGCAAAATGAAATGACCAGTTAATTTTTTTTGATGGTGTTATTTGAGGGATTCTGTGCTTATGTCCTGGTGTAGAACTTGAACACTCAACATTCTGTCTGAGAGGTGCCTCACTGAGCCAATTTGTTTCTAAGGATAGCCAATCTGTTTCTCAGGATACTTCAACAATGTTACCATGTCAAAATATGAAGTCCTGCTACCCAGTGGCTGTGCATAACCATCCCAACTGTGGAGGACAGACCTATACTGACCAGGTTTGAGCCCTGGCCTGTGCCACGAGCTGATCTCATGTAGGACGGTAGCAAGGTCATTACAGGTGGCACAGGGTTGTGGGGTGTGGAGAAAGCCTCTAGTTCTGGATCACTATCCAGTGAGGTCTGGCCCTAGCACCGTGCCCCCAGCCCCAAGCCACCAGCACCAGCCGGGGGAAACGGTACCTAGACCAGTGAAATGAACAGGGGACAGGGATTGGTCTGTATGACTACATAACCAATATTTAGCCACCAAGCTTCCTGTAGTCTAATATTCTTCTGATGATAATGATCAGCAAACAGTTTGAAAAGGCTACTTTTTAATTACATGGAAACGTTCAGACTGAACAGACTTTCTAATGAGGTGTTGAGGAAGGAGTCATCACATTAATTGTACTGTATTTTTATTCCACAAGGAAAGTGCAGTTTGATCGATGTGACCAGACCACATAGAAAAAATGAACAGGATGACAGACAGCTATCAATCAATCAAGTGGTTCTGATGAGATCAGAAATCCCAAAATGGTTTACAATAATCAGCAGAAGCCTAGGCCTCAACTCCCTGTCAAATATTTCTTGATCTATCTCATTATATAACATTTTTGTCTAGTGCACGTTTTGTCACATGGCTTTTGCCACACTTTGGCATCATGTATGCTCACGCATATTTTATGGTACATTTTCACTTTATTGGCTGACATTACATCTTAATAAAATAGCAACAAATCATAGGAAAAATGGAAACGCATGGAATTGGAGGCAAACTTTTGACATGAGTAGGGAAGTGGTTAGGAGGTAAGAGACGGAGGGTAGGGATAATGGGTAAGTACTCAAAGCTGGCAAGATGTGACTAATGGTATCCCCCAGATATCTGCACCGGGGCTCAGTTTTTTTAAACTATATTTATCAATGACTTGGAGGAATACAGAGCCGTATCTGTACATCCAAGTTTGCTGGCAACACTTAAGTTAGGTGGCACAATAAGTAGTATATGTTATGTATGTAAACATTACCAATGTGTGGGGTTTGCCACCAAAGGGCGCACCTGTGGGAGACCCAAGGGTCACCTGCACACCCTTGGCAAGCAGGTATAAAAGGCAGTCTACCATGCTGCTTCCTCACTCTGGAGTTGCATTAAAGAGACCAAAGTCACAATGGTTTAAGCTTACAATATACAGTCTTATGGAGTTATTCTGAACATAACAATTGGCGACGAGTAACAGATCACGAACTTTCACCCGTTATGGTTGCTGTTGGCATTCTTGAGAGATTTGTTGAGGGTGATGATTGGGAAGCCTTCGTTGAGCGTCTTGACCAGTACTTCGTAGCCAACGAGCTGGATAAGGAAGAAACCGCGGTCAAGCGCAGGGCGATTCTCCTCATCATTTGCGGGTCCACGATATATGGCCTCATCAAAAATCTACTAGCACCGACGAAACCAACAGAGAAGATATATGAAGAGTTGTGCACGCTGGTTCGGGAACACTTCAAGCCGAAGGAGAGCATCTTGATGGCCAGGTATCGCTTTTATATACACCATCGCTCTGAGGGCCAGGACGTGGTGAGCTATGTCGCCGACTTAAGACGTCTTGCGGGACCATGCATATTTGCTGGATTTTTGGAGGAAGTGTTGCGGGACTTTTTTGCGCTTGGAATCGGCCACGAGGTCATTCTTTGCAAACTGCTGTCTGCTGAAACCCTAGATCTGAGCAAGGCCATCACGATAGACCAGGCTTTCATGTCCACAGACGATAACACTAAACAGATATTGTTGTGTATGCATGCCTGTTTACTGTGTGATGTCTGTAACACTGTTTGCCACATTGAATGTACCCTTACATTGTAATCAAAATGGCTATCGCCATGCCACCAGTGAGTATGGAGGAACATCACATGACACCGAGCGGCCAATCAGATTTGAAGGCTCCCTTAAAGGAGACCAGTAACCAAAGAAATTTAAAGGGGAAGTTCCAACTATTTGAGTACATGGACTTTAAAGCTAAAGATGCGATTAAAGGGTGCAAGTATGAAAATGTATGCAATGTTACAATGAATTGTGATGCTGGTTTAACTAATGTGACTAATGAGATGAATGCAAAGGTCAGTAAGGTTAAGAACAAGTTTACTATGCTTAACAGTACTGATAGAGATTGTGAAATGCCTAATGTAACCATGTCTGTTGAAACCAAGACACCCAAGTGTGATGCAAATGCTAGAATGTATAATGCAGGCTCGACTATGTGTGATAGCCAAGGTGTCATGTATACCGGTGGGACACTGCCAAAGGACATTGGGTCCGACAGGGATCATGCTGATGCCAATGGAATACCCCTGTGGGGGACCCCCAGGTCCAGCAGGCTACCTGACCATGTAGCCTGGACCTTGGGAATAAATGTGATGCCCCTTGCAGGACACACACACACAGGCAGAGAGAGCAGATCCACTACAGGGACAGTGGTCAATGGGCAGCCCAGCCACCACCAATGGCAACCTGCACCAGACCAGCCCTACAGCCCCTGGCCACCAGGGCCAACACCAGGAGCATGAGGCCAATACCGTCCAGCTTCCCTGGCAAATCCTGGGATGACCTGACCCTCATCCCAATTGGTGGACAAGGAGCCCACCCAGGCCCTGCCCACCACCCCACAACTACACACATCACAGTGTATACACACCACCCACTGCTGCCATGGCTACCTCCCCGAGGGATCCCACAACAGTGACACCCACTTGGTTTGTGTGTGAGGGAGGGGAAACGTACGAGGCCAGCCTCAAGCACAGGGGTCACACCCGGCAACCACACAACCCTCACCACAACCTCCCATAAGCCCACCACTGATCACCTCCCCTGGTCATGACAATAAAGATATGAAAAATGCTCAGGGGGGAGTATTGTTGTGTATGCATGCTTGTTTACTGTGTGATGTGTGTAACACTGTTATGCCACACTGAATGTACCCTTACATGTATACACCTTGCCTGTACACCAGAGAGTGCTGCTGCTGGAGACCTAAGGGTTGCCTGCACACGGCAGGTAACTCAGTATAAAAGGGAACTCACAGCTTGTTGTGGTCACTCAGGAGCTGCAAATAAAGGACTGCAGGTCTACACAGTTTAAGTATCATACCCTGCCTCATGGAGTCATTACTAAAGGTGCCTACATACACTATAGATATCATTACAGCATCGAAGCTCACTGGCAAGTTTTGTGCATAAAATAACACCTTCAGCAGGCAAAACTGTACATGGCAGGGCCTACACGCCCGCAGAGGCCAGACTTAGGATGACTCAGAATTGGCCGTGGGGCATGAATGCGAATCCATTAACACCATGTAATCATCGAACCCATCAATGTCGATTCAAGCTCTACGTGGGCTGTGGAACAATGGGGCACCTCCAGCGAATGTGCAGACGTGCTGCGAATCACCACGTGGCAGAGTCGGCAAAAGATGACCGATCCGGCGCGCATCACACTGAACGAGTAAGAGAGGCAACTCAACCCGAGGCTGAAGAGGAAGTGTATGGGGTACACACCTTCACCACCAAAAGCCCTCCAATAATGTTAAAAGTTAAATTAAATGGCATTCCAGTTTCCATGGAGTTGGACATGGGGACGAGTCAGTCAATTATGAGCCAGAGGCTTTTGAAAAAGTGTGGGGCAACAAGGCACAAAGGCCAAAACTAAGTCTGATCCACACCAAGCTGCGCACTTACACCAAAGAGCTCATACCAGTCATTGGCAGTGCGGCAGTGAAGGTATCGTACGACGGAGCTGTGCATGATTTACCACTATGGATTGTACCAGGCGATGGCCCAACGCTGTTCGGCAGAAGCTGGCTAGGAAATATCCGATGGAACTGGAACACATCAAAGCACTGTCTTCAGTGGACTATGTCTCTTGCGCCCAAGTGCTAAACAAATTCCCGTCGTTATTCGAGCCAGGCATCGGCAACTTCACAGGCACCAAAGTGCAGATCCATCTAGTCCCTGATGCATGACCCATTCATCACAAGGCCCGAGCGGTTCCATACATGATGCGAGAGAAAGTCGAGATCGAGCTGGACAGACTTCAACGAAAGTGGATCATATCGCCAGTCGAGTTCAACGAATGGGCCAGTCCAATTGTTCCGGTGTTGAAAAGCGATGAGACGGTCAGAATCTGCTGGGACTACAAGGTAACGATCAACCGAGTCTCGTTACAGGACCAGTACCCACTACACAAAGCGGATGACCTGTTCGCAACGGGGGGGGGGGGAAGTCGTTCACCAAAGCTGGATCTAACTTCTGCTTACATGACACAGGAGCTGGCTGAACCTTCAAAAAAATTGACGTGCATCAACATGCATATACCACAGATGCCCCTTTGGGATTCGCTCGGGTGCGGCCATCTTCCAGAGGAACATGGAGAGTCTGCTGAAATTGGTTCCGCCTACCGTGGTGTTTCATCTTGATCACTGGCCGCAACACCACCGAACACTTGCACAACCTGGAAGAGGTTCTAAAGCGACTGGACAGAGTGGGACTCAGGCTGAAACGCTCCAAGTGTGTTTTCCTAGCGTCAGAGGTCGCATTTCTGAGGAGAAAGATTGCAGTGGACGGCATCAGACCCACGGACTCCAAGACAGAGGCCATCAAGAATGCATCCAAACCACGGAATGTGATGGAGCTGCGTTCATTCCTGGGACTCCTCAACTATTTTGGTAACTTTCTACCGGGGTTGAGCACTTTGCTGGAGCCTTTGTATTTATTGCTATGCAAGGGTGACGACTGGGTTATGGGTAAATCTCAAGAGACAGCCTTTAACAAGGCCAGAAACCTGCTATGTTCTAACAAGCTGCTTGTATTGTATGACCCGTGTAAACGTTTAGTACTAGCTTGTGATGCACCTTCGTACGGGGTCGGTTGTGTGTTACAGCAAGCTAATGTGTCAGGCAAACTGCAACCGGTTGCATATGCGACCAGAAGCTTATCTAAGGCTGAAAGAGCTTAAAGTATGATTGAGAAAGAAGCATTCCATTGACTCTGGATCAGTTCCTATGGAGTGGAGGGTAGCCAATGTAACCCCACTTTTTAAAAAAGGAGGGAGAGAGAAAACAGGGAATTATAGACCGGTCAGCCTGACCTCAGTAGTGGGTAAAATGATGGAATCAATTATTAAGGATGTCATAGCAGTGCATCTGGAAAATGGTGACATGATAGGTCCAAGTCAGCATGGATTTGTGAAAGGGAAATCATGCTTGACAAATCTTCTGGAATTTTTTGAGGATGTTTCCAGTAAAGTGGACAAAGGAGAACCAGTTGATGTGGTATATTTGGACTTTCAGAAGGCTTTCGACAAGGTCCCACACAAGAGATTAATGTGCAAAGTTAAAGCACATGGGATTGGGGGTAGTGTGCTGACGTGGATTGAGAACTGGTTGTCAGACAGGAAGCAAAGAGTAGGAGTAAACGGGTACTTTTCAGAATGGCAGGCAGTGACTAGTGGAGTGCCGCAAGGTTCTGTGCTGGGGCCCCAGCTGTTTACATTGTACATTAATGATTTAGACGAGGGGATTAAATGCAGTATCTCCAAATTTGCGGATGATACTAAGTTGGGTGGCAGTGTGAGCTGCGAGGAGGATGCTATTAGGCTGCAGAGTGACTTGGATAGGTTAGGTGAGTGGGCAAATGCATGGCAGATGAAGTATAATGTGGATAAATGTGAGGTTATCCACTTTGGTGGTAAAAACAGAGAGACAGACTATTATCTGAATGGTGACAGATTAGGAAAAGGGAAGGTGCAACGAGACCTGGGTGTCATGGTACATCAGTCATTGAAGGTTGGCATGCAGGTACAGCAGGCGGTTAAGAAAGCAAATGGCATGTTGGCCTTCATAGCGAGGGGATTTGAATACAGGGGCAGGGAGGTGTTGCTACAGTTGTACAGGGCCTTGGTGAGGCCACACCTGGAGTATTGTGTACAGTTTTGGTCTCCTAACTTGAGGAAGGACATTCTTGCTATTGAGGGAGTGCAGCGAAGGTTCACCAGACTGATTCCCGGGATGGCGGGACTGACCTATCAAGAAAGATTGGATCAATTGGGCTTGTATTCACTGGAGTTCAGAAGAATGAGAGGGGACCTCATAGAAACGTTTAAAATTCTGACGGGTTTAGACAGGTTAGATGCAGAAAGAATGTTCCCAATGTTGGGGAAGTCCAGAACCAGGGGTCACAGTCTGAGGATAAGGGGTAAGCCATTTAGGACCGAGATGAGGAGAAACTTCTTCACCCAGAGAGTGGTGAACCTGTGGAATTCTCTACCACAGAAAGTAGTTGAGGCCAATTCACTAAATATATTCAAAAGGGAGTTAGATGAAGTCCTTACTACTCGGGGGATCAAGGGTTATGGCGAGAAAGCAGGAAGGGGGTACTGAAGTTTCATGTTCAGCCATGAACTCATTGAATGGCGGTGCAGGCTAGAAGGGCTGAATGGCCTGCTCCTGCACCTTTTTTCTATGTTTCTATGTTTCTAAGCATTAGCATACGTATACGGGGTTAAGAAAATGTACCAATACCTATTTGGATTCCGGTTCGAGCTCGAAACCGACCACAAGCCGCTCATTTCGCTGTTCTCAGAAAACAAAGGTAATAACACCAATGCTGCGTCCCGCATCCAAAGATGGGCACTAATGTTATCTGTGTATGACGATGTAATCCGCCACAGATCAGGTAGTGAGAACTGTGCTGATGCCCTCAGTCGGCTACCATTGCCCACCACCAGGGTGGAACTGGCGCAACCCGCAGACTTGCTTCTTGTAATGGATGCTTTTGAGAGCGAGGGGTCACCCGTTACGGCTTGCCAGATTAAGACCTGGACTAGCCAGGACCCTGTGCTATCACTAGTAATAAGCTGCACCCTCAATGGAAGCTGGTCGGCGGTTCCCGGGGAAATGCAAGACGAAATTAAGCCGTTCCACCGACACCCAAGGATGAAATGTCCATCCATTCGGACTGTCTCCTATGGGGGAATCGTGTAGTTTTGCCAAAAAAAGGCAGGGAAACGTTTATACGCGACCTTCACAGTACCCACCCAGGCATAGTTATGATGAAGGCTATCGCCCGGTCGCACATCTGGTGGCCCGGCATTTACTCAGAATTGGGGTCATGCGTACACCAATGTAACACTTGTTCACAGTTGAGCAATGCACCAAGGGAGGCCCCACTGAGTCTGTGGTCATGGCCCTCCAAACCGTGGTCCAGGGCTCACATAGATTTCGCTGGCCCCTTTCAAGGAAAGATGTTCTTAGTACAAGTGGACGCTTACTCTAAATGGATTGAATGTATAATAATGTCGTCATGTACGACCACTGCCACCATTGAAAGCCTTCGGACCATATTCGTCACCCATGGTTTGCCCGACGAACTTGTTAGTGACAATGGACCACTCGGAATTCAACGAGTTCATGACCCGCAATGGCATCAAGCATGTCAAGTCTGCGCCATTTAAGCCCGTATCCAATGGTCAAGCGGAATGGGCAGTCCAAACCATCAAGCAGAGCTTGAAACGCGTGACGGATGGTTCCCTGCAGACCAGGTTATCTTGGATCATGCTTAGCTACCGCACGCAACTCCACTCGCTTACCGAGGTTCCTCCTGCAGAATTGCTAATGAAGAGAGCACTCAAAACCAGGCTCTCCTTAGTCCACCCGGATCTCAATGATCATGTAGAATCTTGGCGTCACCAGCATAACGTGTGCCATGATCGCGCAGCTGTATCACGTGACATTGAGGTTAATGACCCTGTGTTTGTTCCCAAATGGATTGCTGGCACTGTGTTAGCCAAGGAGGGGAATAGAGTGTTTGTTGTCAAACTTTTGAATGGACAAACGTGCAGAAAGTACTTGGATCAGACAAAACTGCGGTTCACTGACAACCAAGAACAGTTTGAAGAGGACATTACCATCAATGATCCACCCATACACACCCAACCAGCAATCGACCTCGCGGTCAACCACGAGGATGAACCCACCATGCCGATCAGACCAGCCATGCCGCAGTGCAGCAATGATCTGACAGGCTCACCCATGCCAGGACTTCAACTCAAGTGATCAACCCGGGAACGCAGAGCCCCGGATTGCCTCAACTTGTAAAGAATTTGTATCTAAGACTTTGGGGGGGAATGATGTTATGTATGTAAACATTACCAATGTGTAAGACTTGCCACCAGGGGGGGCACCTGTGGGAGACCCAAGGGTCACCTGCACACCCTGGGCAAGAAGTTATAAAAGGCAATCTACCATGCTGCTTCCTCAGTCTGGAGTTACATTAAAGAGACCAAGGTCACAACAGTTTGAGCTTACAATATACAGACTTGTGGAGTTATTCTGAACATAACAGTATAGATGGGATATTGAAAGATAAAGTGAATGGGCAAAACTGTGGCAGATGGAGTTCAACATGGGGAAGTTCGTGGTCATCCATGTTGGACCCAAGAAAGATAGATCAAAGTATTTGCTAAATGGTGAGAAACTAGGAACTGTGGAGGAGCAGAGAGATTTAAGGGTCGTTGTACATAAAATCACTAAAAACTAGTGGACAGGTACAAAAAATAATTTAAAAGGCTAATGGAATGTTAGTCTTCTTCTCAGGGGGACTGGAAAACCAAGGGGTGAAAGTTATGTTACTGTTGTATAAAGCCCTGGTTGGACAAAAGCTAGTGTACTACATTCAGTTCTAGGCAATGCATCTCAGGAAGTATGTATTGGCCTTGGAGGAGGTGCAGTGCAGTTTCACCAGAATGATACCGGGGCCAAAATAGTTAAATTATGAGGACAGGTTGTATTGACTAATCTTGTATTCCCTCGAGTATAAAAGATTAAGGAGTGAGATAATTGAGCTGTTTAAGGATTTGGTAGGGTAGGGAGAAATAAATTATTTTCTCTGATGGGTGAATCCAGAATAAGGGGGCATAACCTTAAAATTAGAGCTAAGTTGTTCAGGGTGATGACAGGAAGCATTTCTTCACACAAACGGTAGTGAAAATCTGGAACTCGCTCTTCGCCGAAAAGCTGTTGAGGTTGGGGGTCAATTGAAAATTTTAAAACTGAGATTGATAGATTTTTGTTACACAAGGGTATTAAGGGATATGGAACCAAGGCGGGTAAATGGAGTTAAGATACAGATCAGCCATGATCTAATTGAAAAGCGGAACAGGCTCAAGGGGCTGAATAGCCTTCTCCTGTTCCTATGTTCCTATATAAAGCTTCCCTAGGGGCTGTGTGAATCTTAACCAAATGCACAGATGCTACTTCTGCCATCAGGCTGTTTGAATAATGCCATCATTACCACAAAGCAGATTAATTCTTCCGTAGCCCACTGCCATACTGCTGGTACTTCCAATGTTATTGTAACATCACGTTTGTTTACAGGAGAAATTTAGCCACAAAATCTTTTGAAAACTTGTAAAAGTAAGCTTCACTTTTGAACTGATTACCCTGCATTTTATATAGAGAACATCACACAGAATGCGGTAATCTCAGGGCAAAGAACAGCTTTGTGTTCTTAATAAGTATCATAATTCAATCGTGGTATGAATTTAATACACTCAATACACAAGCTACAAACACACTAAATTATCTCAGTAGTACAGCTCTCTGAGGCTGCAGTGGAATGATTTTTTTCAAAACTAATGGTAGAATCTACTGGG